>NC_092317.1:25892102-26496619 GCF_036785885.1 Coffea arabica
AATTTGATAAGTATCTTGAATACTACTTAAACGAGTTGCATTTACTTGATTTTCTTGAAACGAAACTCCTATGTTTCGAACTCTAGAGAGTTTTACATTCGTAAATGATATTTTATCGCAGATTTGGACTCCAACCAAGGAGTTGGACCTGAACGTGACTTTTGAGAGGCACTAGACCTTTGGTAAGTGCTTCCAAATACCTGATTCAACTGGACACTCGTTTTCAATACTTGACCAATGTGATTTAATCATATTTAATTTGTTGGATCAAGCAATAGTGTACTTTATCGCACTTGCCCTAATATGATATAAACTTGTTTATTGTTGTAATTGACTTGATATACTTGTACTTGAATTGTAAGTGCTGAGCGGCAGCATGTACCACACTCAATGTGAGTGGGAGGTGCCTCTCATTCCCGTCTCCGTACTTTTATTTTTATTCAGTCGATTGGAGATGTTATCTCATCGACTTCTTGGGGACCCAAACCCTACTGGCTGGTTAATCGAGTCGAGTCGGCAAGGGGTTGGTCGATTAGATAACGAACCATGGGTATCTAGTGTTGTCGAGTGGAGTGTTATCTCCTCGACTAATCAGTATACTCGAGTATTACCACCGGTGTTTATCTTGGAGTTCGGGCCCGGTAAGGGGTTTGGTTGTTAGACGGAGATTGGAGTTAAGTGTTGTACTACTGGACTAGTTACCTTACTTGAAAGTTGACGGAGTGTCAACTATTACTGGATCAAGCTCTGGTGATGAAATGGGAATTTGGTTCCTGAGAGCCATCCGTATTCTTATACTTTGGAATGATTAGTACTTATCGTGTTATTGTTTCATTTTAAAAGAAAAACTTTACACTCGCTCACTTAGAGATTTGCTACTTGAAGTGTTATTGCTCACTTTTATGAACTTTTCATGCCCCTTATTTTGCTACGTGATATTTGTACTTTTCAATAATGGTCACCTTGCTATTTGGAACCTCACTGGGCATTTAGCTCATTCCACGCCATTTGTTTTCGTTACAGGGGGTACGAGCGAGGCGTGAGACGTGTATAGACTAGCGTAGTCTAGTTGTTTTTGAATTTTGAATTGCACTCGCGCTAGCACCCGATTAGGGTTGGTTGTACTTGAATTGTAAACGCTTTGAAATATTTTGGTATGTAGAAGCTTTGTATCTGGATTTGAGCATCAATGTATATGTTAAGTGGAAGTGGCTGTGTTATTTATTTTCTATGGATGTATGTTATTTTTCTTGAGTTATGAGTGAGTGAGTCCTGGAGAGACTTGGGTAGGCGACCTGCTGAACCCTGGGGTACGCCCTAGGGGGAGGTGGGACCGTCACAGATGGTATCAGAGTCACTTCGGGTGGTCTCTGCGTGGAGTGAGCTTGGGCCGAGTGGTGTTATGGTCCTAATTTCGTGAATAGGTGTAAAGGATTATGTACTCTTTTGAGCATAAGTTACGAATCATGAAACGTTCTAGGTTTAAACCTTTATCATGGTACTTTGGGGACAATAGTTAGGTATGTCAGGTAGGAATCTCTAATACGGGTGATTTACCCTTGGGACCGACCGGCTCGAGTTGTGAATTGTCTTATTGTGGATTCTTGTACTTGGGTACCAAATAGTGGAGAGCGCTAGAATAAGGGTCTGTATCTTGATTGCACTTGAGGTGAATTTTGATGGCAAAGGTTAAGGCGTGGACGATTCTAACATTTGACCTAGTCATTGGACTGATCAAGGGGATTGGATCTCGGAGTGTTATCATGGACGAATCTAGCAATCGTCTGGCTAGGGTTTCTATAGAGCGTGTCCAGGTTGTAGAGTACGTTGAGGAATTTGCATGGAAGATCTGTTTCCTTCTCCTATGACTGTGAGGACTTGATAAGTGTTTATTTCTTTGTTAAACTTCCCTAGCATATTAGCGTAGCCTTTACATGGTAAGATTTTCTCTCTAGGAAAGCTTGTTGTAGTACTATGAGTAAGAGAAAGTCACTTGACAGTTGGGGGAAAGTTCTATAGCATCAAGTTTTGTGCGAGCAAAGATTAGAATTTCGAAGACGAAATTATTTTAAGGGGGAGAGAGTGTGAGACCCCGAAAATTTACTTGTCTTTATAACCCTTACGTGAACTCACTTACCTTTGATTCTTGGTTGCTTTAATGGTTGAATTTGAGCCAAGGGAGTGAATTTTTTAAGAAAAGTTTCATAATCTCAAGTTGTTAGAAAATCTAGAAATTTTCGCAGGAGGCTCTGCGCAGTTTTGGCAAATTGGCTATAACTTTGTATAGGAAAGTCGGAATTGAGTTCCGTTTGTTGCATTTGAAACTAGATTCAGAGGGCTTCCTACGATGTAAAATTCAGAGTTTGATTCAATGTCTATAAATTCTAGGAAATTGGCAAAGTTGACTGAAAATTCTGCCCTGCACAAGTAAACATAGGAATGTTGTAGTAGCTTATGGCTCAATTTGGACCAACTTATGGACTAAATCTCTTTGAGGTGTCTTTTAAAGATTCTTAGTATTTAAAGTCTAGTTTTTTTAACAAGCCAAGTTATATAAATTTTTGATAGTTATAACTCAAGTTATAATTTTTCTAAAGGAAGGGCATAAATTAGGGTTTTTGTGCATACTAGGGTTTTGGTGTGTGTTTTTGTGTGCATTTTGGTAGTGTGATTGTGAAGACTTGTAAAATCCCTCATAATTTCTTAAAAATTTCGTTTTATTTGGAATCCATTATTTTACAAAAAATTTACTACTCATTCACTTCCTCAATAGTTACAATTAATCATAGAACCAAGGGCTTTTCCTTTATTTTCATAATTAAGGTAAACTAGGTTTTTTTCGTCTTTTCGTAGTGTAATTATTCGGTACGGAGTGTGTATCAAATTTAGTAATTTAGAGTGAGTTTTAGATGATATTAAGTGTATAATTAGAAGTAATAATAATAAGTTACTGAATTGTAAGTGAAAACCCTAATATGTGGGAAATAAGGAAAAACGGGTTGAACCGATGTGTACCGTTCGTTACCGATTGAGTGCATCATCTGAATATTACTTTATTACCTTAATCTCCTTATTTTAGTTGACTCTTAATTAACCCTTAAGTCAGCCACCATTATTGACTAAGAAAAAGAGAGATATTTTGGTGGAAATATTTGTGATTAAGCCATTTGTCAAAAATCCAACCAAGGTCTTGACCAAGACCTTTGACCAAGACTATCCTTAGTCTTCATCTTGTAAAATAGAACCAAAAACACCTCATTTTCTTCATGCTTGGTTGTGACTTAGGAGAGGAAAAAGAGAAGAGAGAAAATTTTCCATTTTCCCAACTTGAGAGCTTGCTTGATTCTTGAGAAAATTACCTTAAAACGTGATTCTACTCCGATCAATCGTTGGGAAAGCTTGGAGGTGAGCTTAGTAGAACTTTTAGGAGGAAGAAAGTTCTTGTATCACAAGTTATTTTGGAGATTTTGAGGTATTATACTAGAACCTCCCTTGTTTCTTTCTTATTTTGCAATTTAAGCAAAGCCTGGCTTGATTGTGGTGGATTGTATGGAAGATATCATGGTTTGGCTTATTAACTTTTAATTTTTAGCTAGGGTTTGTAATTTTCTATTTTTATTAGTGTTATTTATCTAAAATATGATGTGAATAAGCTTAGATAGGGAGTGGTAGTAGTGGTTTTATACACGAATAAGAAGATTATCACTTGAATGCATCAATTCCAACTTTAAGTTTTTGTACTATCCTGTTCTGACTAGTTTCATTCGGCCATTATGCAGGCCGAATTCGGCTTAGCTCAAAACATTAAAGTTGTGGGAAATGATGTTTTATATCTGCCTGTAAAGTTTCAGCTCAATCTGAGCACTAAAGCACGTGAAACGACAAAAATACCCTTCACTGCCATAGGTATAGTTTTGCGCACAGTTTTGACATTTCATCATTCTGGCTCCATTTTTTCACCTTGATCTGTTTCAAATCATCCTTTGGCCAAAACATGAAAGTTTTAGCCCTATGTTTCGTCTTTCCAACGCAACAAAAAACACCTCAAACGAAATTGTGTAGCCTGATTTATTGCCGTTTGAATTCAGTACTGACAACCCTCCTGGTCATGAACTTCTGGTTCTGTAATTTGTAGATTTGACCTAGATAAACTGTGAACTGGGTTGAGTTGTCTTCATCAAAGTTGTAGCCCTTTGTCTTAGCTTTGAAACAGTATAAATTGTATCCCAATCCGATAAGCGTAGCTTCGGTTGTGACTAATATGCTAAGAGACGTCAAATCTGCCATTTAGTTATTTGCCTTTAAACTTGATTTCCAGTTGCTTTGTTAAGACTTGTGCTGTAATTGGATTATTTTGGAGCCTAATTGAAGGGCTATGGTGGTAACATTATTTGTGTGTGATTTTGGGGCGGATTGAGAAAAACAATGAAGCCATAAATGGCTGGAAAATAGGTAAACACAAAGGGCGTGCCGCCCAAACTTTCACTCGAGAGTTAGGCATATGTACCTGCGACTTGAGCGACGATTTGAGGTCAAGTTGGACTTGGATCGCCTATGGTATTTGAGTTTTCTTTAGTCAGGGTATATAAGCTAAAATTTTGCCGGAACTCGTACCCTTGAAAAGTGAAAGTAGCAACCCTTTCAAAATACGATTTTCCCGGTCTTTGATACCAAGTGTAACTTCTAAAGTCGAAACCACTTCTTGATCATAACTAAACGAGCGAGCATGAATTTTTCAAAATTTGATAAGTATCTTGAATACTACTTAAACGAGTTGCATTTACTTGATTTTCTTGAAACGAAACTCCTATGTTTCGAACTCTAGAGAGTTTTACATTCGTAAATGATATTTTATCACAGATTTGGACTCCAACCAAGGAGTTGGACCTGAACGTGACTTTTGAGAGGCACTAGACCTTTGGTGAGTGCTTCCAAATGCCTGATTGAACTGGACACTCGTTTTCAATACTTGACCAATGTGATTTAATCATATTTAATTTGTTGGATCAAGCAATAGTGTACTTTATCGCACTTGCCCTAATATGATATAAACTTGTTTATTGTTGCAATTGACTTGATATACTTGTACTTGACTTGTAAGTGCTGAGCGGTAGCATGTACCACACTCAATGTGAGTGGGAGGTGCCTCTCATTCCCGTCTCCGTACTTTTATTTTCATTCAGTCGATTGGAGATGTTATCTCATCGACTTCTTGGGGACCCAAACCCTACTGGCTGGTTAATTGAGTCGAGTCGGCAAGGGATTGGTCGATTAGATAACAAACCATGGGTATCTAGTGTTGTCGAGTGGAGTGTTATCTCCTCGACTAATCAGTACACTAGAGTATTACCACCGGTGTTTATCTTGGAGTTCGGGCCCGGTAAGTGGTTTGGTTGGTGGACGGAGATTGGAGTTAAGTGGTGCACTACTAGACTAGTTACCTTACTTGAAAGTTGACGGAGTGTCAACTATTACTGGATCAAGCTCTGGTGATGAAATGGGAATTTGGCTCCTGAGAGCCATCCGTATTCTTATACTTTGGAATGATTAGTACTTATCGTGTTATTGTTTCATTTTAAAAGAAAAACTTTACACTCGCTCACTTAGAGATTTGCTACTTGAAGTGTTATTGCTCACTTTTATGAACTTTTCATGCTCCTTATTTTGCTACGTGATATTTGTACTTTTCAATAACGGTCACCTTGCTATTTGGAACCTCACTGGGCTTTCAGCTCATTCCACGCCATTTTTTTTCCTTACGGGGGGTACGAGCGAGGCGTGAGACGTGTACAGACTAGCGTAGTCTAGTTGTTTTTGAATTTTGAATTGTACTCGCGCTAGCACCCGACTAGGGTTGGTTGTACTTGAATTGTAAATGCTTTGAAGTATTTTGGTGTGTAGAAGCTTTACATCTGGATTTGAGTATCAAAGTATATATTAAGTTGAAGTGGCTGTGTTATTTATTTTCTATGGATGTACGTTATTTTTCTTGAGCTCTGAGTGAGTGAGTCCTGGCGAGAGCTGGACAGGCGACCCGCCGAACCCTGGGGTACGCCCTAGGCGGAGGTGGGGTCGTCACAAAATATCAACTAATTAGGAAACCTATGTATTTGATTGGTACGGCATAAGTTTAAAAGACCTAATGTAGCCCCACGTAAGCAACCAAGCAAAGGTAGGTGGTACTTACCCTTCTGAGATTTCAAATGTGTAAAATGAAAATTTTGTTTTCAATCCTATTTTGTTGTGTTGACTCGAAATGTATTTGATTAAATGCTTTACTTGAATATTGTGAAAGTTATATTTTTACTATACAAAAATGGACCATGTGACTTATTTGAAATGTTTTGAAATGTTATTATATACCAAAGAAGCTGAATCTTTTATGAATTCTAAGATCTATGTATGTCACATGTGGAATAAATTTTTGACAAGTAAAGCTCAAAACAGTCATGGGATGGACGGTAGGGGCTATAGTCCTGTCTAATCGTCATGGTAGTCTGGTATAAAGTTCGACCGATTGACAAGGTCATGGTAGCCTGGTATAGAGTCCGGCCGATTGATAAAGTCATGGTAGCCTGGTATAAAGTCCGGCCGATTGACAAGGTGTGAGGACCCGAAAATTCTCTTATTTTTATCACAATTTACTAGCCTATTTAATTATTTATTCACCTGTTTTCTCTAAATAATTTATTTCAACCATTTTAAGTCCATTTGTATGGAACAACGTCTCCCTTATGTTTTTAAAATGTTTCCTTAGAAAAATTTATTTTTTGAAGACTCGTTTAGTGAGGAATAACGAGTACATGTTTTTCGAGGCAAAATTCGATTCGAGAGTGCAAAAAAAAAAATCTTGGAGGATTAAGAATGATTATTAGTAGATTAAGAAAATTTAATTGAGGGATTAGATGTGATTAACTTAATTTAAGCTTTTACTGTACGCGCATCGATAGTTTCTCGAAAGTCATACCGCGCGACAAATTGGAGATTTAAGGATTTTAATATTTGTGAGGACTTATGTTTTACTATTATGAGTGAGAGCGTGAGACAGGTACAGGCTAGCATAGTCTAGTTTTTTTGGAATTTTTGCGATTGTACTTGCGCTAGTGCTCGGTTAGGGTTGAATGTATCGGGATTCATATCTTTTGTTATAACTGGGATTGTACGAATGTTTGGAATAGAAATGAATGTACATGTACGTTCCAAGTTTGAGAACTGTTATTTCCTTTACTCTGGAGGTTGTAACCTATTTTATTTGAAGTGAATGAGTGAGTCCTGGCGAGAGTTGGGCAGGCGGTCCGCCAAACCTTGGGGTACGCCCTAGGGGGAGGTGGGGTCGTCACATAGGGCGTACCCCAAGGTTTAGCGGACTGCCTGTCCAGCTCTCGCCAGGACTCGCTCACTTGAATAAAAATAAGTTACAACCTCAAGAGTCAATGAAATAACAATTTCCAAATTTGGAACGTACATTTACATTCATTTCTATCTCAAACATTCATACAATCCCAAACAAAACAAAAGATATGACTTCCAGATACATTCAACCCTAATCAAGCAGTAGCGCGAATACAATCGCCAAACTTTCAAAAACTAGACAATGCTAGCCTGTACCAGCCTCATGCCCTCACTCGTACCCCAGTAAGGAAAATAAAACTAATAGAGTGAGCTAGAGCTCAGCGAGGTTCCAAAACATCATACAGACCCAAGTAGCTAGTTGACCACTATTTAAAAGTGAAAGTAACAATGTAGCGAGCATAAGAAGTCCAGAAAATAAGTAATAACACTTCATATAGCCAATCATTAAGTATTCGCATGTCAAGTAAAAGGATATAGTCGCTTTTGCAAACTAATTCCGCCATAGCTTGATCAAGTAGTAGTTGACACTCCGTCAACTTTCAAGTAAAGTAACCAGTCCAGTAGTATACCCCTTAACTCCAATCTCTGTCCACCAATCAAACTCCTTACTGGGCCCGAACTCCAAGATAAACACTAGTGGTAATACTCGAGCATACCAATTAGTCGAGGAGAAAACACTCCACTCGACAAAACTTGAGACCCAGGGTTTGTTATGTAATCGACCAGGCCCTTGCCGGCTCGACTCAATTAACTAGCCATAGGTTTTCTGGAATTCCAGACAGTATTCAAGTTATATACATGTATATCAAGTCAATTGCAACCAATGAACAAGAATATATGTGATACCCCGACTTCTTTAAACCCTAAATTCTAATCAAAAGAAAAAAAAAACCTAGTTTACTTGTGACTAACCAATTTTCTTAAATTTCTCATTTTTAATCGGAACCCTAATTGTAATCAATGGAATTGTAAAATCCTGCACATTTTTCTTAAAATTCCTTTTATTTGGAAATTATAACTTTCTTATGGCCCTACTACCCAATCACTTCACAATAAGTGCAAATGAACCTAGAAAGTAGGGTTTCACTTTTCGTTTTCAAGTTAGAGCGAATTAGGGTTTTCACGTTTTTCCATAGTGTGACTATTCGGTACGGAGTGTGTGAGACCCCGGTCAGTATTAAGTTTGATATTAGGTGATATTCATTATTTGTGCGGTAAAATTTGGGGTTTTAGGGTTAATTAGAAAACCCTGAGTTGGGGTTAGGATTGAAACCCTAGTTTTTGTACTAATCCTAAGTTCGAGTGGTGGTTAAAGTTAGTTATGCTAGTGTGTGTTTTCGTACGGGTAAGTATAGGATTTCATCCATTTTATATAGGTTAAGTGAGTTTGGAAGTTAGGAAAACCCTAAACTAGAAAAATTTCTAGTGATATGATTTGTTAGAATTCTAAGTTGGGTTAAAACCCTAATTTTGCCTATGTCAAAAATATTGTTGTTTAGTTGCTTTTATGTGAGTTAAGGTATGATTAAGTATAGGTGATTAAGAAAGGAAAGTGATTAGTGAAGCAATTAAGTGTGATTACATGTTTTGGACTAGATTAAGTTTATAACTTATGGAGTAAATTGAAAGAGTTCCAAATGTTTAAGGGCAGGAGTGGATCAAATGCAAAGTTGAAGGTGTAATGGCTTGAGAGAAAATTGGGAACTTTTATGTGATTGGTGGGAGTAGAAAATTTCTTCCAAGGCTTGACTAGTCTTATATATCATAGGATTTGGGGGATAAGCTTAAGAAATAAAACAAAACAAACCAAGGGAGAGAGAGAGAGAGATGGCCGAACCTAAGCTTGAGAAGGGAGAAAAAATTTCCTTCAAGTTCTTCATCTTCTAGCCTTCCATCTTGCTTTTGGAGCTTAAGGGGATCAACTTGGGTACTTGATTGTTGAGGTTTGATCAACTACAAAGCCTATTTGAAGGTATATCATCTTACTTGGAAGTTAAATTTTGGGGCTTTAATTTTGAAGTTATGGAAGTGATGCTTTTGTTGTGATTATGCATTTTTATGGGTTGTATGATGATTATGGAGTAGTTTTATGGTTTATTTTGATGGTTATATTGCTGATTTTGGTAAAGGCTAGGAGGAAAAGGTAGGGTTTCTTGATCCATGATTCATAGAGTTGCTTTGGTTGGATTTTGGCTTGTTAATGGCATCTTTGATGTATTAATTTCACTTGTATGGTTGGTGAGTAGCAAATTCCAGATTAGTCATGAAACCCTAATTCAAAGGAAAGTTAGTTTGGTTGGGTTAGGGCTTAAGTGATTAGAGTTTGATTGATTAGGTGGTGAAACTAGTAAAGTTAGTAGGATTAGCACCTAAATTATGGTTAGTTTTTGGCAATTTTGTAGTGACTTAGAGGGAAAGTTTCGGACCATTTGTAGGTCATTTAGAAGTTAATATATGTGTGTTTATTTTGTATAAAAGTGGTTGGAAGGCTTGTATGAGAACCATAGAAACGGACTGTGCGGTTGCGACGTTCGAAACCGGTAAAACTGGAAACAGGGCAGTCCACAAATCTAAACTTGGGTTCTGTTTTTCTTTATGTTGCGTGTGGATTCAGAGGTTTCTCAAAACATGAAAGTTTTAGCTTCTTAAGTCCTTAATGTGCCTGCAAAATTTCAGGTCAAACGGATCAGTGTAGCCCGAGTTATAGCCAAAACACTTGCACCTGTTTTGATCACTGGAATGTGTTACGCTTTTGGATTTAGCCTCTGACCATGCTCGGTTCACCTGGATAACGTGCGAACTGGGTGTTAATCCCTTCATAATAAATGTAGATCTTGGTTTTAGCTTCGAAATGGTATAAAGTGCATCCAAATC
Organism: Coffea arabica; assembly: GCF_036785885.1. Taxonomy (NCBI): domain Eukaryota; kingdom Viridiplantae; phylum Streptophyta; class Magnoliopsida; order Gentianales; family Rubiaceae; genus Coffea; species Coffea arabica. The sequence goes on from NC_092317.1 coordinate 25,902,330, forward strand.
CGAGTTCCGTAGCTCCAGTTATAACCAAAACAAGATCGGTTGTCAGAACTGCCTTTGAATTTGGACAGTTCTGACAGGAACTTTGGACCCATTTTTCACCCTGCTCTGTATTGATTCAGGTTTTGGTCAAAACATAAAAGTTTTACCATTATGGCATAGTTTTCTAACGCCTTTGGAATTTCTTGATTTGGATTTGCGAGCTGTAAGTTATGGTTCAGTAAACAGACCTTGTCCGTCACCCTAAAGTGCAAACTTCTGGTACAGTTTTCCATAATTTCGACCTGCTTCCATTCAGATTTAGATTAAGGTGTCTTCATGAAAATTGTATCCCTTCCTCTTAGCTTCGCAACGGTACCTCATGTACTTTGATCCGACATTCGTAGCTTCAATTGTGTTCAAAACAGTTTTGACACCAAAACGGTTATGCCGGCCGTTTCCATTTCCGTTTGCCGATTCCACACATGCATGTGCCAATTTTGCCGTTTTGCTTGTTTTAGGCATCCTAGTAGCCGTTTGTGATATTATGTGATGCAATCTTTTAATTCAAACGGTGGTGAGCTAGACGGAGCCGGTGGGGCCTACTAGCTATCTTTCGCGACGTGATTTTTGTACTTTTGCTATCTTTGTTCTTTGAGTAAGTATTCGGGTCGTTTTTGTATATAACTTGCTTATGTGTTTTGAGATGAATGAAAGGGTACCTAGGCGAGAGTGTACTTCATCGCACTCGACCTAAACCCTAATTTAGATGCATATTTATACATGACATGTCTATATGAATTATTTTGGGTTTGAACCCCTTGAGCTTGTAGCTAGGGGTGACGTTTGTATGTTGGGGTTGATCTTCCGACCTAGATGGACTATTTGAGCCGGTCAGGGCTTGGTTGAAACCAGTCCAACCTAGTCTGAGGTCACCAAGTTTGTAAATCCGGTTCACCGAGCTTGTGAACCAAGCTCAATTTCGTTCGCTCGAGCAATTTTGTGAGGTGACTGGCCAGTGAGGGTGATAAGGTGTACGGTGGGAGTACAAGTGGAGTTCTACGGACCATTATTTGTGGTCGACGGAGTGTCGGCAGGAGGTCACACATGGCAAATGATTTGGCTTTGGAGCCAACCTGTATCCTTCATTTGTATTGTTACTTTTGCATTTGACTTGACATTTTGTGAAATAGTTGTTTATCTTAATGTGATATTTATGCTTTTACCCCGTTTACTTACTAAGCATTTAGCTTACCCCTTTTCCTTTGTTTTCCTTAACAGGGGACGACGCGGGGAAACCCCTTTTGCACTATCACTAGTATAGTTAGGTTTGGTTTGTAATGGTTGGACAACTAAGATATTTCTTTTACTTTGGTGATCTGTATAAAGAACCCGTCTTCGGGTCTACTTCTGCTCTTGGTTCTGTAATAGTCTCGATAACTCCTTTTGAGGATGTAAATACCGTTTTGAGAGTGAATATATTATGAATAGTACTCTTTTGGTTTGTATAGTTTTATTAACTTTGTGTTTTGAGTCCTGGCGCGAGTTAGGCAGGCGTCCCGCCGATACCCTTGGGTTCGCCCTTGGCAGAAGTGCGGGCGTCACAGAGTGAGGATCAAATTTGATAGGTAAGAGTGACTTTTTGATGAGGAAATATTATATAATTTGAAGTGATAATAATAAGTTAGTGATTAGAAGGTAAAAACCCTAGTATACGTGATTTAAGGAAAAACGGTGCGAACCGACGTGTACCGTGCACTACCGATTGAACACACCACTTGATCACCACTTTCTTACCATATAAGCTCATTAATATTTGTGCAAAATATCCCCTCATTCTCAGCTAGTTTTGGCCGAAAATGTTGACCAAATTTGCAAGGAAAAGAAAAAAAAATGAGTGGAAATTGGTGATGCCACTTGTTGGCCATCTAGGGCCTTGATCAATACCAAATTGTCTTGCCTTCTTATCACCATTTAGCTTCCTTTCTTCATCATTTTTTGCTTTCTTTGGCCGAGAGAGAGGGAGAGAAAAACCAAGGGAGAGATACACCAATCCATCTTGAGTTTGAGTCACTTAAGTGAGGAAATAAGAAACTAATCCGATTAAAACTTTCTTTGAGTGTTTAGCTAGTGGTGTGTTGGTGAAAGTTTGGAAGGAAAAGCTAGGGCTGCTCTTGGAAGTAACTTTAGTAAGGTAATAATGCTGATTTACCATTTCTTACTCTTAATCTTGCTTAACTTGGCATAGCACCTTAAATTTGTGGTGGATGATAGCTATTATAATGATTTGGATGGATATAGTGTATGTTCTTGAGTTACATGAGTTAGGGTTTGAATGATTTTCTGCCTATACTTGCTGTATGGATAGTATATGTTGTATGTAAGTTTATATAAGAGGTTGTGGTAGTGATTGAAGCAAGAAATGAAGAAAGTTTCCTTTGAAACCGTAAAATTTCAGATTTCTGGAAAACTGTAGCTCAGTTCTGTCCGGTTCCAGTTCGTGATGCTAGAGGCTGAATTAGGCTGATCATAAAACATGAAAGTTGTATATAATGATGTTTTATAGTTGCCTACAAAATTTCAACCCAATCGGAGCAACGTATCCTGTGAAAAGACCAAAATACCCTCACTGCCCTAGGATGCATCCAGTGATTAGTTTTAAACAGTTCATCCAATTGACCGTGTCTATTCACTATGATCCGTGCTGATTTAGCCATTTTCCAAAACATGAAAGTTTTAGTACTTTTTCTTAGATTTTCAACGCCTCCAAGAACGCCTTAAACGGACTTTGGTAGCTTTAGATATGGCCATTTGGATGTAGTACGGTTAACTGGCCGGTTAGTTGGAATTTGGTTCTGTGAATTGGGAATTTGACTGGGTTACACTGGAAATTAGACTAGGTGATCTGCATAAAAGTTGTAGCCCTTTTTCTTAGCTTCGAAATGGTATGATTTACACCTCAATACGATAAGCGTAGCCTCAGATGTGTCCATTCCGTAAAAACCCATCAAATCTGTCTTTTGTTAAACTTCATTTCCGCACATGTCATTAGCTTGATTTTTGTACTTATATTACCTTGAGCCTATTGAACGGCTATTGAAATGAATTTGTGTTGTGTGTAACTTTGGGTTTGATTGAGGAAAAGAATGAAGCCATAAATGGTTGGAAATATGAAAATACAAAGGGCGTGCTGCCCAAATTTACGCTCGAGGACTAGAGAAATATACTTGCGACTTGAGTAAGGGTTAAGAGTGATTACTACTTGAACCATCTAGGATATTTGCATCTTCTTTTACCAAGATATATAAGTAAGGACTTGGCCGAACTTGTACCCTTGAGAAATAAAATAATGACTGCTCGGAGTATGTTTTCCTTGTACTTTCGACTCAAATGGCATTTCCAAGTACAAATGTTACAAAGTTATATAGTTTGAAAAGCGAGCGAGTGTTTCACGAATATTCTCCAAGTGAATTTCCATGTCTTGATTCTTATTGAACGAAACATCTACGTTTCGAACCTTAGTCAATTTTTAGAGTTCGGAAACAAAGTTTTTATCGCAGATTTGGACTCTGACCCGGAGTATAACCCAGACGTGATTACTAGGGGCACTTCATTTTGGTGAGTGCTTCCAAATATCTGGTTGAACTGGACACTTGTTTTAATACTTGATCCATGAAATACATGATACGAGATTTGTTGATCGGGCAAGGGTGTACTTTATCGCACTGGCCCTAATATGATATCTACTTGTTTATTGTTGCAATTAACTTGATATACTTGTACTTGATTTGTAAGTGTGGAGCGGTAGTATGTACCACACTCTATCTGAGTGGGAGGTGCCTCTCATTCCCGTCTCCATACTTTTATTTTAATTCAGTCGATTGGAGTGTTATCTCATCGACTTTTGGGGACCCAAACCCCACTGGCTAGTTAATCGAGTCAAGCCGGCAAGGGCTTGGTCGATTAGATAACGAACCATGGGTAGTTAGTAATGTCGAGTGGAGTGATATCTCCTCGACTAATCGGTATACTCGAGTATTACCACCCGTGTTTATTGAGGATTTTGGGCCCCGCAGGGGGTTTGAATGGTGGACGGAGAGTAGTGTAAGTGGTGTTCTACTGGATTGGTTACTTACTTGAAAGTTGACGGAGTGTCAACTATTACGTGATCAAGCTCCTGGTGATGCAATGGGAATTTGGCTCCTGAGAGCCATCTGTATCCTTGTACTTTGGAGTGATTATTGTTTATTGGATTATTGTTTCTTTTGAAAACTTTTACACTCGCTCACTTTGAGATTTGCTACTTGAAGTATTATTGCTCACTTTTGTGAACTTTTCATGCTCATTACTTTGTTACATAAGACTTGCACTTTTAAATAAGGGTTAACTTGCTATTTGGAACCTCACTGGGCTTTTAGCTCATTCCACGTCATTTGTTTTCCTTACAGGGATACGAGCGAGGCGTGAGATATGTAAAGACTAGTGTAGCCTAGTTGTTTTGACTTTTGGCTTGTACTCGCGCTATCACTCGATTAGGATGATTGTACTTGGATTGTATACACTTTGAACCTGTTTGGGTATATAGAGACTTTGTATATTGATTATGCATCGATGTAAATTATAAGTTTGAATTGTGTCGTTATTTATGGTCTATGGATGTATGCACGTGATACGAGTGAGTGATTCCTGGCGAGAGCTGGGCAGGCGGTCCGCCGAACCCTTTGGTACGCCTTAGGGGGAGGTGGGGTCGTCACAATATATCACATTAGGGCAAGTGCGATAAAGTACACCCTTACCCGACCAAACCAATCAAATATTATCCAATCACGTTGGTAAAACATTTAAATCAAATATCAAGTTCAATCATGCACTTGGAAGCACTCACCAATGACTTATTCCTTTTCCAAACCACGTTCAGGTGTAACTCCCTGGTTGGAGTCCAAATCTGCGGTAAAATACCATTTAATGGTTTAAAATCAATTAGGGTTCAAAATATAGGAGTTTCGCTTAAAGAAAATCAAGTAAATGAAACTCGGTTAAGTAGTATGTATTTTAATATCAAACCCTATAAAATTCATGCTCGCTCTTTTGGTTTTGATAAAAAAGTGATTAAAACTTTTAAGTTCGTAACTTGGTCTAAAAGATGAGGAAAACGTATTTATAGTGGTCGCTACTTTAACCTTTTAAAGGATACGAGTTTTGGCAAAAATTCAGCTTCTGTACCTCTACTAAAAGAAACTTGAAACCCTAGACAACCGAAGTCCAATTCATCCCCAAAACTTAAAAGTTTTAGAGTATTGAGCCAGCTTTCTACTTACAAAAGTTCAGATCAATTCGATCATCGTAGCCTCTAAAATGACTAGAACACCTTGCCTGCGGTGAAAACCCTGATTTGCTGTAAACATTTTCCTTATACTTCTGAAATGTTTATTTTTTACCCTGAAGACATCTGATTTTGAACCCAATGTCTTTATAAGAAATGTAGCCCTGTGTCTTAGCTTCAAAATGATATAGAAATGATCTCAATCTGATTTGTATAGCCTCAGTTATGATCAGAATACCAACACATGACAAAGCTGTCACCTATACATTTTCTCTTTAGTATTTCCTTTCTTCACTTTTCTTGATTCCATTCATTTTCTTAGTTCAAATTAACATTTGTACTCCATATTACACTCAAACCCTTGTACTTGATGTTTCCTTGGATTTAAATGAGAAAGCTTAATGTTCTTTATTATGCTTAATTCTTGACCCAGAACTTGATTTCTCATGGTTCCATTCTTACTTTTGAACTTTGAATTTGAAAAGGCTTGATTCAAGGCTATAACAACTCGCTTTATTCTTTAGTATACATTTGAGAATTATATATCAACCTCTTGTTTCTTCACTTCTTAAGTGCGAAAACCCTAAGATTTTTTTTCACTTTCATATAAACTTGTTGGTTCTTACCTCAGGACTCGAGGGTAATCAATGGTGTTATCCAGGAACTAAGACATATCGCACGTAACAGTGAGTGTTCCTTGCATGTGTGTGTGACTTGAATAGTTTTGCTACATGTTTACTTCAATTTCTTGTGTGTTTAAGTGTTAAGTGCTCCCTATAATTGCTCCTATGTAATTTTCCACCATTTTAAGGTGAGTATGTACTTTATCACACTCGACCTACTAAAATAACAAATTTCTACCATTTAATCGTGAATTTCTACCGTTTACCGGTTTATTTGATTATTTGTGCATGTTGTAAGCTCTTACCTGAACTGGGCCCTGCCCTTGGTTGCTAACTTGTTCGAGCCAGGACTGGGCTCGGTCGGGTAGGTTAGAACCCTAGGTCACCGTTTCGGTATACTCGAGTATTACCACTGGAGAAATAAGGCGATAGCCAGACAAACTGAGGGAATTATTTAAGTTATAAGGTGAAGCTGACCGAAATAGTTCCACGTGAACACCGTATCCTTTTAATGTGTGTTTATTTCTGTAAAATGATAAATGTCTCATTTTAATGTGCCAATGTGAAACCATGAACCATATATGGGTTATGCTTAATTTACTTGATTTATTAGAACTGCTTGTGTGTTTTGGAACCTCACTGGGCTGTTTAGCTCATTCCACTCCTTTGTTTTCCTCAACAGGGTTCAAGGCCGAGAGTGCTCATGAATAGTACTAAGTTGTTTTCTTTTGGAGACTTTAAGTTGTATTATAGCAAATAACTGTAGTACATATTCTTTTGGGTTGTATTTAAGCTTGAAGGTTAACTAATTTTAAGTATTAATGTTTTGGAGTACTTTAGATATATATTGAAAATATTTGAGTATTTCTAACTTTTGAATTATTGATTATAGTGAGCCCCGGCGAGAGTTGGGCAGGCAGTTCGCTGAGCCCTCTGGTTCGCCTTTGGGGAAAGTGGAGCTGTCACATGCACAAGTCTAGCAAGTAAGCTTCACTTGGAAATTCGAAAACGGTGGCTATAAGCCAAGTACAAGTCTTGACCGCTTTAATTAAGGTAACTTGTTAAAAATGTAAAACTTCGAGAAAATGAGAGATACATTAGCGAGAGAAGTTCAATAGAGATACATTTGAAGTCAAGGAAGTGGAAAAGTCAAGGTAAGAGGTTGGAAGTACCTAAAAGAGTACTTTGTATGAAACCAGAAAATTTCCAGTTTAGAGCGACACTACTTGGAAAAATCATATCTCAAGTTTCATAAGTCCAAAAATTGGAAACTTTATACCGTTGGAAACTAGACTCAAAGCAAAAAACTCTCTAGAAGACACTTTTCTCATAATCCAATCGGAAATCACTCAAATATTAGCTCAAAAATCACTGTTCTAGACAGGATAGGGCAAAACAGGCTTGTAAGTTCAGTAAATTTTGGAAATTCGGTAAAATTCGTAGGAATGGAATCAACCCTTAAAATTTATACTGCTAATAGAGTTCCAAATCTAGTTTCAAATGCAATAAACAGAACCCAATTTGTACTTTTCTACATCAAGATACAATGGTTTAAAGAAAGCTGAATTTTGAAACCTGTTACACAAAATTTCCAGTTTAGAAGGCTTGACAGAGTTTCAAAATCTGATCATAACTAGAGCTACACAACTCAAAATTTAGTGTGGTTTGTGGGGTTGAAAACTAGATTCAAAATGCTACAAATCACTGGAAGAGATCGTGTTCAAACTCTTTTCACAAGAGGGACAAAATTGAGCCACATGATGCAGCTGTATGATTTTCTCGGGAAAACAGGTGAAGTAAATCAGTCCACTTTGCCGGTTCGCTACAGTTCACTCAAAATGAATTAGCAGGGGAATTTTACACCGTTGGAAAGCTCTGGATGTCTAGTTTCAAATGCCACGAACGCCACTGATTTTGACTTTTGTACAAAGATTTATACACAGACAAAGAACCCCTGGTCGGCTGACCTGGTAGCTTTTCCAATTTTCTTCCTTTCTTCAAAACTCAAGTTTTATCCAACCAATTGAAATTATTTTTGAAAAACAATCTCTACACACACAATACAACATATAACAAGCATTCTAGCAGCCATATAAGCAACAAAATTTGAAATCAAACCAAGGCATCAAGGCAGCAGTTTCGGCCAGCTCTTCCCATGAGTTTCTTCCAACTTTCTCTCCTCTTACCAAGCCAATATCAAGTCACTCATCACACAAACAACAACAATCAGGCAAGAAGCCTCAAGTCCACTACCTAAAAGGTCATCTCAAGACCACTACCTAGGATGTATATCAAGAAAATAAAGTTCCTCAAGTCCTGTAGTCTACTTCCTTTGTGACAGCCCCACCTCCCCCTAAGGCAAACCAGAGGGTTCGGCGGGCCGCCTGCCCGGCTCTCGCCGGGACTCAGTCATTCACTAAAGTCCTCAAATGAATTACAAAAATAAACCTCAAAGATACAGAACATGGTCCACAAATATACATCCAAGTCTCCAATAATTACATGTCACAATTGCAGCGGAAACAATTCCCAACTATACATAAAATGATTCCAAATCCAAATTATACAAAACATAGGCCATCCAGTCACGTGCACAAGCACTACAAGTCCTTCCTTCGCCTTGAGCCCTGTGGAGGGGAATAAAATATTTTTGGGGTGAGCTAGAAGCTCAGCGAGTAACCAGTAAAATCATTAAACAAATATATTTCACAATGTTGCATTTCGATCATTTCGATGATGTCATGATTCAGAGATCAAATGTTCGTTTAGTGCTCTCGTGAGTCAGGGAAATCATAGCACTTGAACACCCAACGCTCAAATAGATCATTTAACATTAACATTAACATTAAGAGGGAGCCCCTTCTTGAGCTCCAGATAAACATGAACATGAACCATAAACAGAGTGGAGACGTTGGTGTCCAGCACAAGACTTTCCCAGAACTCATTGAAGCCAAATCATGTCATGAACTCACATGCAAGCACGCATGATATGCAATCGAGTACATAATGCAAGAAACATTTCACAAGTACTTTGGAAATAGTTTAGGATCACTCACCTCCACGGCTCAGAAATTATCCATCATATAACATTGCCTTACTCAAATCCAAGTCTTAGATCACAAACTCAATGCAAACAAATCCCTTCAAAGTTCGGACAACACTTCCCCTGAATTTGCTAACTTTTCCAGCCATCATGGCTTCATTATTTCCTCATCCAGTCCCAAAGGTACACACACAACAACAAGTTCATCCAATAGCCATTCAGCAAGATCCAAGTAGTATTAGTACAAGTCAAGCTAGGGAAAAGTCCGGAAATGAAAGTTAAGCTCAAAATCAGAAAAATAGTTTTGACATCATTTTGCGGTAATGGTACCAAAGGCACTACGATTATCGGATGAAGGTCCAAGTCCCACCGTTTCGAAGATAAGAGATAGGGCTACAATATTACAGAAGGTTACTCAACCCAGTTTTGAGTGTAACCAGGTCAAAAATGCAAGATACCATACCAGAATCACAAAAACAGATTCACAGAACGCATTCTAGCGGAAACATCATAAAGCAGGCTATCCAAGTCCAAATCCAGAAATTCCAAAACCAGCTGAAATATAAGAAACAGGGCTAAATTTCATCAGAAGACCTCAACAACCAATTCAGAAGCAATTCCAGCCAAAACAACCAATTATAGGCGCAATTCTTACATTCGGGTAAAACCAGAACAGCAATAGTAATTTCGACTTTTCTCATTCTACACTACTCCGATTGACCTAAAATTTTGTATACACCTCTATAATATCATTCCATACAACTTTCATGTTTTAAGACAAGGCCAATTAGGCATCTATCTAGGACCTAAAATTTCGGACAGAATGTTCCTTCACAAAAGCTAATTTTCTGAAATTTCTTCCAAAACAGAAATTGATTGCAATTGATCACTTTTTCCACCTTCTAGCTTCATTACATAACATTTCCAATCATCATACATGACCACACAATCATGCTTATATTAAAACAGAAAAATCCCCAATAATTACAAAACTTCACCAATTCAACCAAAAATCAAGAAATAATCCATAAAACCATCTCTTTAGCCATCACAAGTCACTAATTTAGCATAATCAAGAACAAAGAAAGGATTGCTAGACATGAACCTTGAAATATCAAGAAAGTTGATGGCTTAGTCCTTTGCCTTCTCTAATCACTCCACCACTACCTTCAATCTTCCTAAACAAGTGACTTTTGTGGAGGAATTTGAAAGTTTAATGGTTGATTCACAAGATTGAGCAAGAAATGGAGTTGGAGTTGAAGGCTTTCTTCTTGTATTTGTGCTCCAAGAGGTTCGGCCAAGCTTCCAGAAATTTAGGTGCTTTTTGGGTCAAAATTGAGTATTAGTAAAGGTAAGAAATAATGGTCAAAGTCAAGGTTGAATAGGAAGGTGACACTTGTCACCCTTTAGGTTAAAACTTAACTTTTTGTCTCTCCAATACAAATATCTTAACACTTTGTAAAATAATATCACTTAATACAAAATTCCAACAAGTTGTCAAAAATATAATGCATTTACCGCACTTGCGGGTCCCACGTTCAAAATACGCTCTTAATTTCTCAAAAACTAACCGATACTAGAAAAATCATTTTAAAACTATCTTTGCTCATAAACTTTATCTGGGGAATTTTTCAAATGTAGAAAAGGCGGGCGATTAAATAAAATAAACCCTAGAAAATTAGAAAATTTTCGGGTTCTCACACTTATACTTTTCGGGGCGTCACATCCTTGATTAGGGTTTCAAACTCATGAAATTCAACCTCTAGTCTTGGTAAAATTGAAAGGTTAAAGAAGGATGAAGTGGTTACCTCTTCAAGTTCTTGAACCCTAGTTGAATGCAAGACTTTCACCAACACTTTCACCAAAAATCACCACAAGATTGCACTTTCCTTCTAGCTGGAGAAAAACCCAAAGTTTTGATAGTTGGATGAAGATCTTTGAGTAAGAATGGAGAGCAAAAGATGAAGTTTTTCTTTCCCCCTTTGAGCCTCTATGTTCAGCCGAGAATGAGAGAGAGTGAGGGAGTGAAATGTTTTGATTTTGTGAAAAAATGGGAAGAAAACTAGCCTTGTTTGGTGAAAAAAGTCAACTTCGAATAATGGCAAAATAGTGTCTTGCACTACCAATTTCCCTCTTATTTGCTATACTTAAACACTAATCCTCCAAGGTAGTTCCTCTAGCACTACAAGTACTCATACTTACTAGTCTAAAATTAATTCTCCAAATCTCCAATTAGTCGTGCTGGTGTGACTTTTGAAAAACTTTCGACGCGTAAATGATAAAAGCACCATTTAAGAAAATTCATGCATAAATAATATGTGACAGCCCCACCTCCCCCTAAGGCGAACCAGAGGGTTCGGCGGGCCGCCTGCCCAGCTCTCGCCGGGACTCAAAATTTCAAAACAATAAAATTAGATAAACCCACAAGCATACTATTCACAATATATCTAACGCCAAAAGAGATCTATTTACATCTTCAAAAGTATCGAGTCAAACCACTCTAATACATTAAAATAACAACCAGCAGAAGGTAGACCCTATGGAGGGTTCTTATACAAACCACCAACACAAAACAAACATCCCAACTGTCTGACTGTTACTATCAAACCTAACTATACTAGTGTATGTGTCAAAAGTCCCCGCGTCGGCCCCTGCTAAGGAAAACAAAAGGAAAGGGGTAAGCTATATGCTTAGTAAGTAAACAGGGGCAAAAGCGTAAATTCCACGTAACAACAGTTACATAGTAAGAGTAAAGCAAAAGCAGAAAAGTAACATCACATAATAAGGATACAGGTGGCTCCAAAGCCAGATCGTTTGCCATGTGTGACCTCCTGCCGACACTCCGTCGACCTCAACTAATGGTCCGTAGAACTTCACTTGTACTCCCACCGTACACCTTATCACCCTCTTTGGCCAGGCACCTCACAAACTTGCTCGAGCAAACGAAATTGAGCTTGGTTCACAAGCTCGGGTCACAAACTTGGTCCACATAATCGGTGAACCGGATTCACAAACTTGGTGACCTCAAACCAGGTTGGACTGACTTCGACCAAGCCCTGACCGGCTCGAATAGTCCATCTAGGTCGGAAGATCAACCTCAAACTCACAAACTTCACAAAATTATTCAAAAGTCACCCCGAGCCACAAGCTCAAGGGTTTTAGTTCCAAAATGATTCGTATACATATGCCATATACAAATGTGTGCGTAAATTAGGGTTTAGGTCGAGTGCGATAAAGTACACACTCGCCTAGGTACTCTTTTCATACATATCGAAACACATAAGCAACTAACACATAAGAGCAGCCTGAATACTTACACAACGAACAAAAGAGCAAAAATACGAAATTCGTGCCGCGAGGAGTAGCTAGTAGGCCCCACCGGCTCCACCTAGCTCACCAACGTCTGAAATTGAAGATTGTGTCACAATATATCACAAACGGCTACTAACATACTTAAAACAAGCAAAATGGCAAAATTGGCACGTGCAAGTGCGGAAACGGCAAAATGGGCACACGCGCCCGCGCGGAACGGCAAACGGAAATGGCCAAATCTTCCTTCTCAAACCGTTTTGATCAAAAGTTAGACTAGGAATGTTGGATCAAGGTACATGAGGTACCGTTACGAAGCTAAGAGGAAGGGTTACAATTTTCATGAAGACACCTAAATCCGGATCTGAACAGAAATAGGTCGAAAGTATGGAAAATCGTTCCAGAAATTCGCACTTTAGAGTGACGGACAGGGTATGTTTTCTGGACCATAACTCCCAGCTCACAAATCCAAATCAGGAAATTCCAAAGGCATTAGAAAACTGAGACATAAGGATAAAACTTTGATGTTTTGGTCAAGACCTGAATCCACTCAGAACAGAACGAAAATTGAGTGCCAAAGTACCCGTCAGAACTGTCCAGATCAAAGGCAGTTCTGACGATCAATCTTGTTTTAGTCATAACGGAAGCTACGGAACTTGGATTTCGACGCACTTTATACAGTTTCGAAGCTAAAACCAAGATCTACATACTACCAAAACAGGGTTCCCTAAGCATACACAAACAATAGAGGAAACCAGAAAAATCCGGAAATGATTTATCTTTAGCCCTGAAACAAAACAGATTTTGTCCTCATTTTGCGGTAATGGTGCCAAAGGCACTACAATGATCGGATGAAGGTAAAAGACCCACTATTTCGAAGCTAAAAGACAGTGCTACAACATCACAGAAGGTCACTCAACCCATGTTTGAGTGCAAACAGGTCAAAAATGCAAGATACTACATCAAAAACGTAAAACAGATTCACCAAAATGCATTCTAGCGGAAACATCATAACTCAGGCTCTCCAAGTCCAAATCCAGAAATTCCAAAACCAGATGAAAGCTAAGAAAAAGTGTTAAATTTCATCAGAAGGCCTCAACAACCAATTCGGAATTAATTCCAGCCAAAACAACCCATTACAGACGCACTTCTCAATTTCGGGTGAAACCAGAACAGCAATAGTAATTTCGACTTATCTCATTCTACACTACTTTGATTGACCTGAAATTTTGTAGGTACCTCTAAAATGTAATTTCCTACAACTTTTATGTTTTGAGCTAAGGCCAAATCGGCCTCTATCTAGGACCTAAAAATTCGGACAGAATGCTCCCTTAAGAACCCTAGGTTTTTCAATTTTCTTCCAAAACAGAAATTGGTTGCAATTAATCACTTTTCCACCTTTTAGATGCCTTATATACCATTTCTAATCATCATAGATAGCCACACAATCATGCTTATATTAAAACAGAAAAATCCCCAAAAATAATAAAACTTCATCATTCAACCAAAACTCAAGATTTAATCCATAAAATTGCATCTCATACAACCTCTAAGCATGATTTAAGCATCAATTAAGGGAGGAGGGTGGTTCTTCACAACTTACCTTGAACACAAGAGACAGAGAGCTATTGGTTGTGACGCCCCGAAAAAAAAAATGAGTTTGAGAACCCGGAAATTTTCTAATTTTCTAATTTTCTAGGGTTTATGTTATTTAATCGTCCGTCTTTTCTACATTTTCTTGATTAGAAAAATTCCCCAGATAAAGTTTATGAGCAAATATAGTTTTTAGATTATTTTTCTAGTATCGAATAGATTTTGAGAAATTAAAAGCGTATTTTGGACGTGGGACCCGCTAGTGCGGTAAATGCATTATATTTTTAACCACTTGTTGGAATTTTGTATTAAGTGATGTTATTTTACAAAGTGTTAAGATATTTTTATTGGAGAGACAAAAAGATAAGTTTTAAACCTAAAGGTGACAAGTGTCACCATTGTATTGGAAATAGCTTAAGAGTTACTATTCATTTTTTTTGACTTTTGACCCATTTGAGTTAAATATCTTCAAAAATCACTAAAAATGCACCATTTCTTACCCTTGGATGGCCGGCCCTCTTAGCTCAAGAAGGAAGAAAGTTTCTTCAACATTTCAAGCTTCCAACTAGCTTAATCTTCCAAAATCAATCACATAAATTAGTTTTTACTCCATACAATCTTGCCTTTTTGTGTTAGTGGGGAGTTTGGTGAAGTTTTTGGAAGAGCTAAGGTGGTCTATAACTCCTTTTCTCTTGTTTCCTAGGTAAGTGATGGTTGAACATCCTACACACCTAATGATGCTTAAGTGATGCTTAATAGTAGCTAAAGTGATGGATTATGTGAATTAATTCTTGATTTGAAGTGATTTGGTGAAGTTTTTATATTTATGAGGAATTTTCTGGTTTAATATGAATGAGATGTTGTGGTCATCTATGATGGCTGTTAATGAGTGGAAATGACTCATGTGGGTGTGAATTGGTGATGATAGCAACCAATTTTGGGTTTGGAAGAAATTCTGGAAAATTAGGGTTCTTGAAGCTACATTCTGTCCGAAATTTTAGGTCATAGATAGAGGCCAAAATTGGACTTTACTCAAAACATGAAAGTTGTAGGGAATGACATTTTAGAGGTGCCTACAAAATTTCAGGTCATTTAGATTAGTGTAGAGTGAGATATGTCATTTTTTCTGTTGCTGTTCTGGGTGATCAGAATGTGCGAACTGTGATTGTAATCGTCTGTTTTGACTGGAATTGCTTTGGATTTGGATGTTGGTGTCTTCTGATGAAATGTATCTTGATGTCTTAGCTATCATATTCCTTTGGAATCAATGCATTTGGACCTGTGTACACTGAGTTGGATGAATTACAGCATTGTGTGATTTGGGAACCTGCAATTACGGTTCTGGGTTGGTTTTCTGCCTTTTTGACCTAGTTGTGTTAGGATTTGGACTGAGTGACCTTCTACATTGTTGTAACCCTGGTTCTTAGCTTCAAAATGGTGGGTCTTGAACCTCCATCCGATACTCATAGTACCTTTTGTGGCATTACCGCAAAAGGACGTCAAAACTGTTTTTCTAGTTTTGAGCTTAACTTTCATTTCCGGACTTTTTCCTAGCTTGACTTGTACGAGTACTACTTGGAGCTTGCTGAATGGCTATTGGATGAACTTGTTGTTGTGTGTGTGCCTTTGGGACTGGATGAGGAAATAATGAAGCCATGATGGCTGGAAAAGTTAGCAAATTCAGGGGAAGTGTTGTCCGAACTTTGAAGGGATTTGTTTGCATTGAGTTTGTGATTTAAGACTTGGATTTGAGCAAGGCAATGATACATGATGGAGGGTTTCGGAGCCGTGGAGGTGAGTGACCCTAAACTATTTCCAAAGTACTTGTGAAATGTTTCTTGCATTAATTATTCGATTGCATATCATGCGTGCTTGCATGTGAATTCATGACATGATTTGGCTTCAATGAGTTCTGGGAAAGTCTTGTGCTGGACACCAACGTATCCACCTTGTTATGGTTCATGTTCATGGTTATCTGGAGCACCGATGTTGCTCCCACTTTCGTGAGTTCGTGAGTTAATGTTAAATGAAATATTTGAGCGTTGGGTGTTCAAGTGCTATGATTTCACCAGCTCACGAGAGCACTAAACGGACATTTGATCTCTGAATCATGACATCATCGAAATCATCGAAATGCAACATTGTGAAATATATTTGCTTAATGATTTTGCTGGTTACTCGCTGAGCTTCTAGCTCACCCCAAAAATATTTTATTCCCCTCCACAGGGCTCAAGGCGAAGGAAGGACTTATAGTACTTGTGCACGTGATTGGATGGCCTATGTTTTGTACAGTTTTGATTTGGAATCATTTTATGTATAGTTAGGAATTGTTTCCGCTGCATTTGTGACATGTAATTATTGGAGACTTGGATGTATATTTGTGGACCATGTGATGTATATTTGAGGTTTATTCTTGTAATTCATTTGAGGACTTTAGTGAACGACTGAGTCCCGGCGAGAGTTGGGCAGGCGGCCCGCCGAACCCTCTGGTTCGCCTTAGGGGGAGGTGGGGCTGTCACATTGGTCACCTTAACTTTCCAAATAACTTCACACAACAACTCACAAACACTACTTGTAGGTGTTTTATGGAGGAAAATCAAGGTTGGATGGTTGGTTTTGAGGATTTGGAACAAGATTGAAGCTAAAATCTTGAAGAGCTTTCTTTCTTTTGTTGCTCAAGAAGCTCGGCTACCATGGAGGATATTTTGATGATTTTTGGGTCATTTCTGGTTTATTTAAGTTAAATGGAAAGAATAGGAATAGTGGTCTTACTTCAAGACCAATCCAATGGTGACACTCGTCACCTTTAATTAACTATCTACCTAACTTGTCTCTCTCATATCAATCCAAATTGCAACCTCTACTTATCTCTTAACACCCGATAAATTAATTCCAGTATCCAAAACTTAACCTAGTTGGCCGAATTTTTTCTGAACTTTTCGCACTAGTGGGTCCCACGTCCAGTATACGCTCTTAATTTCTCAAAACCTATTCGATACTAGAAAAATCATATAAAAATTATATCTGCTCCTTAAATTCATCTAGAAATTTTCTAATCACGAAAATGCAGAAAACAAGCCACGGAAAATAAATAAACCTAGAAAATGGGAAAAATACGGGTTCTCACATAATAAAATTAAATAACACAACTAACACTCACGAACACAAGTCCCAGTTCATTTCACTAGTTCACCACTTAAACCCGCTATTTCACCCTTTTTGCAAAAATAAAGCATACGCGTCACGCGAAGCACTTTTAATGAAATCTTCATGCTTAATTGATAAAAGTAAATGGTATGCTATTGTAGATGATTTAAAGTGATAAAAATGGATAATTTAAATAAATGATTAAATATTCAAATAAATAGATAATTAAATAAAATGTTTAAAAATTACAGGTCCTTACATAAGTCCAGCCCGTCTTAGTCACACGCCCATGCTCGTACTCTCTGTAAGGAAAACAAGGCTAATGGAATGAGTCAGAGCTCAGTGACGTTCATAATAAGACATGCAAACAAAGTATCAATCACAAAGCAAGTAATAAAGCGATAACTAAACAAATCAATATTAGGTAAGCAGGAACAAGTAGCAAACCTTATGCAACTAGAAATCATGTACAAAGTACATACAGGTTCCTTTTTGTTTTTAGAAAGAAAATGATAAAATTCTTTAAGTTTAAAACTTGACTTATGCAACTAGAAATCATGCTTAAAATAGCCATTAGTTTCTCCTTGTAAAATATATAGTTTTTTGGCAAAATTTCAGCTTACGTATCACTACCATGGGAAACTCAAGCAACCCTAAGCAAACCAAGTCCGAATCAACCAAAATCACCCTTCTACTCTCGCTTCTACTTGCTTATACGACAAAAAAAAAAAAAACGGGCAGAATCTCCCTTATTTTCCTTCAATTTTCCTCCAATTTTCAAAGCTACACTTCATGGCAACACAACCCTAAACAAGTCCACAAGTTATAGAATAGAAAGGGTTTTTATTCTAGGCCACAAAACTAACTAAATTAGGCATATCCTTAACATATATTCATCATATACTCAAGCTGGAAAATTAAACCCTGGCTGGAAATTTACCAATAAAAGCTAGAAATCCCTTAAGTGAAGCAAAAAATGCATATACAAGCTAGAAAATTCTCCTGGCAAGACTAAAGTTTCATAGCAAAGTTAGAAATAATATTTCAAAGCTGGAAATTCCAATAAAAGTTGGAAATAACAAACTATTATACAAAACTACAAAATCTTCCATAAATCCTACTACAAACAAGCTATAATCTCATTCAAATGCAAGATTAAAGAGAAAGGGTAGTTCCTTGCCAAGAGTACCTTCAAACCTTAACGTGAATAGCAAACCACAGCTTTCTTTTCCCCAAAATCACTCCACACCAACCTCCTTCCTTCCTTGTTGCAACCTCTTATGGATTGATTTAGGGTGTTTGTAAGGCCCAAAGACAACCTAAGAGGGGGGGTGAATTAGGTTGATTAAAACCTTAATCAAATTTATGCAATTTTTTGCTTAATAAAAATTTACCTTCTTTTCTTGTAATGATCAATCAAGTAGATTAGAAGAAGAGAGCAATATTGATTCGAAAAACAAGTATAGATAAGCAATGAGAATTTTATTAAACAAAAAAGAATAAGATAGAATATCAAACCGATTGTCTACCAAGCTTTCCTCAAACTTGAAGACCAATCACTAGGTTGAGCAACTTCTCTTTGATGAAAGATGATCAACTAGATGTACAATGGAGGGAGCACTTCCTCCTTGCCCTAAGCCACACTTAGTCAAGCTAAGAAGTTTTACAATCACTCAGATAACCCTCAACAAAGCTACACTAAAGAAACTTTCAACCACAAAAGAAATGCTCACAAGAAATTCACACCACTTGGAGAACAAATCTAGCTTTGGAGACTATTTTCTAGCTAAAATATCTCTTCAGATCTTGTAAACAAAGTGTGCAAAAGTCCTTGTCTTGTTCAGAGTCGTTTGTATTTGAAGGGGACCTAAAATGGGCTTCATTAATGCTTCCAACGGATAGAAGGCAGATGAAGAGTCAGCTAGCCGTTGGGGATGTCGGACGTTGTAACAGCCCCACCTTCCCCTAAGGCGAACCAAAGGGGTTAGCGGACTGCCTGCCCAGCTCTCGCCAGGACTACGGATCCATTTACGTCAATCTAATACGTTCCGAAACTTACCAATGCGCTCAACCAAGTCAAAATGGCAACATAACCCAAAATAAGAAAATGAAATCCGGAGTCAGCCATGATAGTAACCGACCCGTCAGAACCCAACCGAAAGAGCACGCAAACATTCACATTGAACTTTAGCGATTACAATCCAAAATGACATACAAAAGTTTTCAAAAGTTAATACATATACACGGTTTGCCAAATCAAAAGAGAAAACGCCCCAAAAGTACACTTAGGGTTTTACTACATGAGCTATACAAAAGATATGTTCAACTAGCTCAATTTGGCAGCCATTTGTCAAATCCAGACCAAAAGGGTTTATTTTCCTGTAAGGAAAACAAAAGGGAACAGAAAGGGGTGAGCTTGCGCTCAATGAGGTACCAAATAGATAGCAATAAAATCATGGCATTTCACGTTTAGCAAATCAAGTACACATGCCAGATGTAAAGCAAAGGAACCAATGATTCAATTCAGAAGGATACGGGTGGCTCTCAGGAGCCAAATTTCCAGCGCAGTACTTGATCCAAACCGGTTGACTCTCTGTCAACGTATATAGAACCAACGCGTCCGTAGACCCTCTTTACACCGAATTCCGTCCACCAAACACCCCTTTACCGGGCCCGCTCACCGTAACAGAACAGAAATGGTAATACTCGAGTATACCCGGAATCAAGGGTCTCAATACCCAAAGATCCCAAAACAGACTACCGTGGTTCGTTATCTAATCGTCCAGGCCCTTGCCGGCCCGACTCGAATAACTTAGCCACAGGATTTGAGCTCATAGGTCACAGAAAGGTCGTTGGACTCAAGCTTCCAAACGACGTCAGAACAGATACAGATCCAGATACAGATAACAGATACAGATACAGATACAGATAGCAGATTCAGATACGCGTTCAAAATTGGCATATGAACAGACCAGAGAACGAGTGTGATAAAGTACACCCTCGCCTCCATTTTATCAAAACAGTATTTGGCTTCAATAGTCATAAATCAAGTATTCAGATAGTCAGATATTTCACATAACGGGTAGCAGGTAGTGGAACACTCACCGGTTCAACTTCAAAAGTTTTCACTTCAGATTGGCCTTAATCGCCAAGAAACCCTAAAATAATCAAAATAAACCAATTGAAGGTTTGACTTCCAGAATCGAGTAAACAGAATGCACATGTGAGGCTCGACTACTAGTCGTATGCCTCGCCAAATAATTACTAATGCAAGGGTGCAAAATATGATTTTTGGGAACAAAAAGGTAACATGAAGACCTAGGTTCAACAACCCAAAAGCCCTTCATTTCTACCAAAAGGCAAATCCAACTTAAAGGAACCAAACAGCCTAGAAAATCGGGCAGCACTTCCCCTAAAATTCTTACTTTTCCAGCCATTAAGGCTTCATTATTTCCTCGAATCAGTCCCAACATCTCACACAAAATTCACCTCATTTCCAAAAGCCATTCACTAGGCTCAAAGTAAAAGTTAACTAAGACATGACCGGAATAAGAGTAAGCCTTAAAACATGCAAACAAGTACAATGAGACTCGATAACTAATCATAAATCAGTGCCAAATATGACTCCAATAGGGTTCCATAATGTGACGCCCCGAAAAGTATGAGTGTGAGAACCCGAAAATTTTCCAATTTTCTACGGTTTATTTTTTTTTAAAACGCCCGCCTTATCTACATTTTCTTGATTGGAAAATTCCCCAGGTAAAGTTTATGAGCAAAAATAGTTTTAAAATGATTTTTCTAGTATCGGTTAGTTTTTGAGTAATTAAAAGCGTATTTTGGACGTGGGACCCGCAAGTGCGGTAAATGCATTATATTTTTGACAACTTGTTGGAATTTTGTATTAAGTGATATTAGTTTACAATGTGTTAAGGTATTTGTATTGGAGAGACAAAAAGATAAGTTTTAAACCTAAAGGTGACAAGTGTCACCATTGTATTGGAAATAGCTTATGACTTACTATTCATTTTCTTGACTTTTGACCAATTGCTTAAATATCTCAAAAATCACACAAAATTCATTCTTGTCTTCAACCTCTTGGCTGATTCTCTCTCTAGCAAAGAAGGAAGAAAAACCTCTTCAAAGTTTGGCAATTATCTAGCTCAAATCCTCCAAAACACTTGCTTGATCTAGTTTCTACTCCATAAAATCCCTCCATTTGGTGCTAGTGAGTGATTTGGTGAAGTTTTTTGGAAAAGCTAAGGTGTCCTACAACTCTCCCTCTCTTGTTTACTAGGTGAGTGGTATATGAACTTTCCCCTACACTTAATGAAGCTTGAGTTGTGCTTAGTGGAAGCTAAAGTGTTGAAATTTGTGGTTTATTTCTTGTTTTTGGATGATTTGATGAAGTTTTCAATTTAATGGTGATTTTTCTGGTTTAATGTGATCATGATGTTGTGGCCTTATATGATGATTGGCAATGGCCTATAATGACTCTAGTAGGTGTGAATGATAGGTAATTGCAATCAATTTCTGTTTTGGAAGAAATCTGGAAAATTAGGGTTCTTTGGTTCTTCATTCTGTCCGAAATTTTAGGTCCTAGATAGAGGCCGAATTGGCCTTAGCTCAAAACATGAAAGTTGTAGGTAATGACATTTTAGAGCTGCCTACAAAATTTCAGGTCATTTGGAGTAGTGTAGAGTGAGATATGTCGATTTTACTGTTGCTGTTCTGGGTGATCAGAATGTGCGAACTGCGATTGTAATCGTCTGTTTTGACTGGAATTGCTTTGGATTTGGATGTTGGTGTCTTCTGATGAAATGTAGCTTGATGTCTTAGCTACCGCATACCTTTGGAATCACTGCATTCGGACCTGTATAGACTGAGTTGTACTGATTACAGCATTATGTGATTTGGGAACCTGCAATTACGGTTCTGGGTTGGTATTCTGCATATTTGACCTAGTTGTACTAGGATTTGGACTGAGTGACCTTCTACAATATTGTAGCCCTGTCTCTTAGCTTCGAAACGGTGAGTCTTCCACCTTCATCCGACAATCGTAGCGCCTTTGGTACCATTACCGCAAAATGACGTCAAAACTGTTTTTCTGGTTTTGAGCTTAACTTTCATTTCCGAACTTTTCCCTAGTTTGACTTGTACTAGTACTACTTGGAGCTTGCTGAATGGTTATTGGATGAACTTGTTGTTGTGTGTGTACCTTTGGGACTGGATGAGGAAATAATGAAGCCATGATGGCTGGAAAGTTAGCAAATTCAGGGGAAGTGCTGTCCGAACTTTGAAGGGACTTGTTTGCATTGAGTTTGTGATCTAAGAC
Source organism: Coffea arabica (assembly GCF_036785885.1). Taxonomy (NCBI): domain Eukaryota; kingdom Viridiplantae; phylum Streptophyta; class Magnoliopsida; order Gentianales; family Rubiaceae; genus Coffea; species Coffea arabica. The sequence goes on from NC_092317.1 coordinate 25,924,676, forward strand.
TTGGGTTTGAGTAAGGCAATGATACATGATGGATGGTTTCGGAGCCGTGGAGGTGAGTGACCCTAAACTATTTCCAAAGTTATTTGTGAAATGTTTCTTGCATTATTTATTCGATTGCATCTCATGCGTGCTTGCATGTGAATTCATGATATGATTTTGGCTTCAATGAGTTCTGGGAAAGTCTTGTGCTGGACACCAACGTCTCCATTCTGTTTGTGGTTCATGTTCATGGTTATCTGGAGCTCAAAAAGGGGCTTCCTCTCTCTGTTCGTGTGTTATGATCTATTTGAGCGTTGGGTGTTCTAGTGCAATGATTTCACTGGCTCACGAGAGCACTAAACGGACATTTGATCTCTGAATCATGACATCATCGAAATCATCGAAATGCAACATTGTGAAATATATTTGCTTAATGATTTTGCTGGTTACTCGCTGAGCTTCTAGCTCACCCCAAAAATATTTTATTCCCCTCCACAGGGCTCATGGCGAAGGAAGGACTTATAGTACTTGTGCACGTGATTGGATGGCCTATGTTTTGTACAGTTTTGATTTGGAATCATTTTATGTATAGTTGGGAATTGTTTCCGCTGCATTTGTGACATGTAATTTTTGGAGACTTGGATGTATATTTGTGGACCATGTGCTGTATCTTTGAGATTTGTATTGTAATTCATTTGAGGATTGTAGTGAACGACTGAGTCCCGGCGAGAGTTGGGCAGGCGGCCCGCCGAACCCTCTGGTTCGCCTTAGGGGGAGGTGGGGCTGTCACACATAAGCATATATAATCATTAGAGAAAACCAGAAATTCAGAAATGCAATTAGCTTTGGCCCTGAAAAAAAAATAGTTTTTGACTTCTTTTTGCGGTAATGGCACCAAATGCCCTAGAATTATCGGATGAAGGTGTAAGACCCACCATCTCGAAGCTAAAAGACAGGGATACAACATTACAGAAGGTCACTCAACCCAGTTTTGAGTTCAAACAGGTCAAAAATGCAAGATACTATATCAAAAACGTAAAACAGATTCACCAAAACGCATTCTAGCGGAAACATCATAAATCAGGCTCTCCAAGTCCAAATCCAGAAATTCCAAAACCAGATGAAAGTTAAGAAACAGGGATAAATTTCATAAGAAGGCCTCAACAACCAATTCGGAAGCATTCCAGACCAAAACAACCAATTACAGTCGCAATTCCCAACTTCGGGTAAAACCAGAACAGCAATAGTAATTTCGACTTATCTCACTCTACACTACTCCGATTGACCTGAAATTTTGTAGGCACCTCTAAAATGTCATTCCCTACAACTTTTATGTTTTAATCCAAGGCCAATTCGGCCTCTAACTAGGACCTAAAATTTCGGACAGAATGAAGAACAAGGAACCCTAGTTTTTTCAATTTTCTTCCAAAACAGAAATTTCTTGCAATTAATCACTTTTTCCACCTCCTAGCTTCCTCAAATATCATTTCCAAACATCATACATAACCACATAATAATAATCATATGAAAACAGAAAAATCCTAATTAAATAGAAAGTGTCATCAATCTCAACCAAAATCATGAAATAACACCAAAGATCATCACTTTAACTCACTTAGGTTGCTCATTAAGCATTATTGGAAAGAGAAAAGGAGTTTCTTCACTACTCACCTTGATACCCAAAGGAATGGAGCAACCTTGCACTTAAATCTTCCAAATTACTTCACAAAACAACTCACTATCACTCCCTTAAGGGTTTCTATGGAACAAAAACAAGATTAAACGGTTGATTGGTTGAATTTGAGCAAGATTGAAGCAAGAGTTTGGAGAGTTTTCTTTCCCTTTTGTTGCTTGAAGAGAATCGGCCAAGGAGAGAAGAAAATAAGGAAATTTTTGGTCAATTTTGATATTAATTTGGTAAAGACATGAATAGTGGTCATACAAGTCAATCCAACCAAATGGTGACACTTGTCACATAATTAATGAATCTCTATCTCTTTGTTCCCTCGCACACCAATCCAAATAACATCCTCTACTTATCCCTTAACACCTGGTAAATTAAATCCAGTATCCAAAACTTAACCTAGTTGGCCGAAAATTGCCGAACTTTTCGCACTAGTGGGTCCCACGTCCGGTATTCACTCTTAATTTCTCAAAACCTAGTCAATACAAGAAAAATCATCTAAAAATTATATTTACTCATAAAATTCACCAGAAAAATTTCCTAAGCCAGAAAATGCAGAAAACATGCCATTAAAGGGGATAAACCCTAGGAAAATTATTAAGAGGAATTTACGGGTTCTCACAGACGTCCTACAGCTTAGTCATCGTGTGACGACCCCACTTCTCCCAAGGGCGAACCCAAGGGTATCGGCGGGCCGCCTGCCTAGCTCGTGCCAGGACTCAAAACTTAAAACAATAAAAGCCAGAAAATCCAAAAGAGTACTATACATACTATATACAATCCCAAAAGAGTTATAATTACATTCTCCAAAAGTGTCTGCTCACACTATTACATCCTTATCATTATAACCAAAACCAAAATGTATACCCTAAGGAGGGTCCTTATACAAACCACCACAACAAAAACAAACATCCTAATTGTTCAACTATTACAAGCAAAGCTAACTATACTAGTGTATGTGCCAAAAGTCCCCGCGTCGGCCCCTGCTAAGGAAAACAAAAGGAAAGGGGTAAGCTATATGCTTAGTAAGTAAACAGGGGCAAAAGCGTAAATTTCACGTAAAAACAGTTACATAGTAAGAGTAAAGCAAAAGCAGAAAATTAACATCACATAATAAGGATACATGTGGCTCCAAAGCCAGATCGTTTGCCATGAGTGACCTCCTGCCGACACTCCGTCGACCTCAAATAATGGTCCGTAGAACTTCACTTGTACACCCACCGTACACCTTATCACCCTCTCTGGCCAGGCACCTCACAAACTTGATCGAGCGAACAAAATTGAGCTTGGTTCACAAGCTCGGGTCACAAACTTGGTCCACATAATCGGTGAACCGGATTCACAAACTTGGTGACCTCAAACCAGGTTGGACTAACTTCGACCAAGCCCTAACCGGCTCGAATAGTCCATCTAGGTCATGAGATCGGGCCCAAACTCACAAACTTCACAAAATCGGGCCGGTCTCTTTCCCACTTTGCTCTAATTACGTTTCACCATGATCGGGCCGGTCGCTCAAATTGAAATACTGCAAAGTTCACTTGCCTCTGCTCAGTGTAGTTTAGGGCTGTGAAGATATTAACCATGGTTTCTATCCATTGTTCAGCCACGTCCGAATCGGGCCCTCTAAGGAATTTTGGCGGAGCAAATTTTTGGAACCTTTCAAGAGCCTTATCCTCGCCCATCTCAGGGTTCCGATTTTGGTTTACGGGTATTTGGCCTTGTTGATCCACCAGTCTTGCCAAGATATCTGTCATTTGTTGCATTGCCGTTGCCATTTGGTCTCCAGTCGCAGCTCTTGATCCCTGCCCTTGCTCGGCTGACGTTTCCCTTTCTCCTCTTGATTCCGGGGTCCGCTCAGTTCCCCAGCCTCGACCACGTCCACGACTACGTCTCCCGTCCATAGATATGTTTTTCGCTTTCTCTTTTCTTTTCTTTTCCCCAAAAGGTATTTTAGTGAATAAACACAGTAAATTAACTAAGCATCAATTCCAGCATACCAAATACACAAGTAAACATATACGCACATAACACGCCATATCAAGGAGGCAGATAATCAAATACACAAATACATATCACAAATACATATCAAGTTTGACAGATAATCATATACACTAATTCACATGCTAACGTCATGTAGTAGCCATATATGGGTGCATCAAAAGAAAAGGGATACGTTGTCCCACACCCTGTTAACCCCGTCCGGTCTCTCACATCACTTTCTATCCAACAAGATGTCCATTGACCTCTTGAAATCATTCTAGCCAGACCAAGCCTGTTCATTTCCCAAAATGCGAATCTCAAATACTGAGCATCGCCTCAACGCTAGAGTACTCGGGCACGAGAATCCGAAATAAGACAATTCACATCTCGAGCTGGCCAGTCCCAAGAGTAAACTATCTACAATCGAAATTCCAACCCGACATACCTATCTATGGTCCTCAGATACCATGAGAGAGATTTAAGACCTATAACATTCACAATTCATAGCTTATGCTCAAATGAGCACTTAGTCCTTTATACTCATTCACCACTTAGTCCAGGCTCACTCCGCGCAGAGACCACGCGAAGCAGGCTCTGATACCAACTGTGACAGCCCCACCTCCCCCTAAGGCGAACCAAAGGGTTCGGCGGGCCGCCTGCCCAGCTCTCGCCGGGACTCAGTCGTTCACTCACACAAATCAGAAATAGAACCAGAAGAAAGAGCAAAACGAGGATCCAAAACTTAAAACAAAGCTTATATACATTGCTATCTCAGAAAGAAGTACAACCGTCGAGAATACAAAAGTTCTCAAGTCACCATACAACCAGCCCGTGCCAAGCACTAGGGCGAGAACCAAAACAAAACCAAAACTAGACCCAGCTAGTCGATATAGAGCTCTCGCCCTTGCTCGCCTTCCCCTGTTAAGGAAAACAAAACTAAAGGGATGAGCTAAAAGCTCAGTGAGGTTCCGAACATAGAATCAAGCCATAAATCAAACAATAAGTCAAGAAACATTTACAACATGTACAATAAACCATACATGAAAAGGATACGTTCGTTTGTTCATTCGTTCGTTCGTTCGTTCTCCTGTCATTCCCCTTTCCTTCACTCATTTGAAAATACATTTTTCGTTTATACATAAAACCCTCGTTCCTTCGTTCATTTCATTCACCCTCTCCTGGACATTGGCCAGGCTCCTCCAACCTCCACCAACCTACATGGTAATACTCGAGTATACCAAACGTTCACCCAGGTCACCATATCGCCCGACCGAGTCCGCTTCTGGCTCGAGTCGATCGGTAACAAGGGATAGTGGCCAGTTCAGCCAAAAGGCATACATTCATGCACAAGTAGCATTTCAATCGTTCAATCATTGAAAAGTTCACAATCATTTAGGCTGAGTGTGATAAAGTACACACTCGCCTAGAAAACTCATTTTGGCTAATCATTGAAAGCGTTTAACATGTTATCAGTCATATATACAAGCCATATAATCAAGAAACATAACAAATAAGGAACACTCACCGAATTATGCTAAATAACGTCCAAAATGTCCTATTTGATTTTACCCTCGATCACCGAGAAAACCTATGATTCAACGAGAAAGAATATTACAATTCATCTAGCAAAACAAGTAAGTGGAATCAAGTAACTCGACTAGTTACGAGTAAAACGGATAAAAGTGACTTTAAAGTGAAAAACAACCATGTGGATCTGTGGACGGAAATAACTATGGTGTCATAAACCAAACTCAAAGGGTTATAACAGTTCCAATGGAAAACACTTGAATTAAAGTCAAGTCGGAATCCAACTAGATAGGCTCAGAAATATTATTTTTCGGAATCGTGTATGTGGTTCAAAATCGATATACATTCAAGTAGGTATTATGGCCTACACGTCTTGACTGAGAAAACCTTAGGTCATACCTCGACATTTTGGTATGAAGTAGTAAATAAACATTTTAAGGTTCAAATGGAAAAGGTATCATGTTTTAAGATGGAAAACGGGCATAGTATTTGCCAAACGAAAAATAGACAAGTTGAAATAGAAACTTAGCCCTCGAGCGAAAATTTGGGCAGCACGCCCTTTGTATTTTCCTATTTCCAGTCGTTTATGGCTTCATTATTTTTCTCATCCAGTCCCAAAGTCATACACAAAATAAGTTCATTCAATAGCCGTTCAGTAAGCTCCAAGTAGTACAAGTACAATTCAAGCTAGGGAAAAGTCCGGAAATGAAAGTTAAGCTCTAACCATAAAAACAGTTTTTGACATCATTTTGCGGTTTTAGCACCATTGACACTACGATTATCGGATGGAGGTACAAGATACACCATTTCGAAGCTAAGAGATAGGGCTACAATGTTGAAGAAGGCCACTCAGTCCAGTTTGTAGTGAAACTAGGTCAAAATTGAAATATTAAAAACCAGAATCTCACAAACAGGTTGGCTAACCGCACAATTGTTAAACAGCAACAACTCAGGCTACCAAAGTCTGATTGAAGTGTATCTTGTGGTGTTTCGAAGCTAAAACACAACCCTACATTTCGTATAAAGACCTCCAAGGCCAAATCATGCATTTTCATGATCAAAAATGGAAAACTACACGAAAACAGAATTCTGGGCGCGAAACAGGTTTCATGGACAGTCAAGGGTATTTCAGTCATTTCACATGCTACAGTGGTCGGATCGAGCTGAAATTTTGCAGTCAACTAGTTTATACTATTGGCTACAACTTTCATGTTTTGTCCAAAAATCTAATTCGGTAAGGATCATGGTGAAAAGTCACGGTCAGATTGGGTGAAATGACAACCCTGTTCGCTGAACTACTACCTAGACCAGTCTGGGTATTTCCATCTTATCTCAGGCTACCGAGCTTGGATTAGGTTGAAAACATCATTCTCTACAACTTTCATGTGTTGTGCTAAGGCCAATTCGGCCTCTAACCTGGTCGAACAGAAACGGGCAGAACAGGGGTTAGTGAAACCCTAATCTGGAATTCATGCATTCAAGTGCTAATCTTCCACAAAACAACATCTAAAACCACTAAGCAACCTCTAATTATCTCTTAACATCTAGCAAATTAATCCCAGTACACAAAACTTAACCTAATTGGCCCAATTTTACCGAACTTACTGCACTAGCAGGTCCCACGCCCGGTATACGCTCGAAAAAATCTCATGAACTAAATTATACTAGACAAATAATTTAAAAACCCTATTTGGTCATAAAAATTATCTTGAAAATTTTCCAAATAAAGAAAAGGCATAAGAAGCGTGCAAATAAATAAAATAAAGCCTAGAAAATAAGAACTTTGACGGGTTCTCACACTCTCACCCCCTTAAGAAATTTTGCCCTCGAAATTTTTACCTTTATTTGCCTCAGACGAGTCCGGAACTGTTTGGGTGCCTAACGCATAAGCTTTTGCTGGCCCACTAGTTCGGTTCCCTCTTTCATTTGCTTGTTTTGTTTTATCTCCCTCCAGTTGCGGAATACTACCTCCGCGTGACTGTTTCCTCGGACAGTTGCTAACTTGGTGCTCACCACTCTCACAAATCAAGCACTTCCGCCCCTTCCGCCAACAATCGTTCTCGGTATGATTGGCCTTTCCGCAATAACCACAAGTCAAGTAGGAAGCCCACTTTCGGCTTTCTGGAGAAGTCTCCCCATATCCGGTTTGGCTTCTTTTGGCAGACCTTTCATTTCCCGCCCCTACTGTCCATGGCGGATAGGACAAAAAGTTCACTTTCTGCATTTTAGAAGGTGCTATTGATTCACTAGGAGGTTCTTCAATCACACTACCAACTGCACCTATTTTCTGAGTTTGGGAGGCTTTTACTTGTGCCTTTGCATTCTCAATTCGTTAAGCCTTCTCAAGGGCCTCCGTAAAAGTATTCACTTGCGCCGCGGCTAACGCCTCTTGGATGTCCAAATTCAGTCCCTGTATAAACCGTCGTACTCTTCGCCGTTCAGTGGCTACCAGTTCAGAAGCAAACTTGGATAATCTTATAAATTTTGTTTCATATTCGGCCACACTTAACGTTCCCTGGCGTAACCCAATAAACTCCTCCTCCCTCCTTTCTTGGACTAAAGGTGGGAGGTACTTCTCGTTAAATTCTCTTATGAAGTTCGCCCATGTCCAGATGGTCTGTTCTCTTTCCCACTTTGCTCTAATTACGTTTCACCATGATCGGGCCGGTCGCTCAAATTGAAATACTGCAAAGTTCACTTGCCTCTGTTCAGTGTAGTTTAGGGCTGTGAAGATATTAACCATGGTTTCTATCCATTGTTCAGCCACGTCCGAATCGGGCCCTCTAAGGAATTTTGGCGGAACAAATTTTTGGAACCTTTCAAGTGCCTTATCCTCGCCCATCTCAGGGTTCCGATTTTGGTTTACGGGTATTTGGCCTTGTTGATCCACCAGTCTTGCCAAGATATCTGTCATTTATTGCATTGCCGTTGCCATTTGGTCTCCAGTCGCAGCTCTTGATCCCTGCCCTTGCTCGGCTAACGTTTCCCTTTCTCCTCTTGATTCCGGGGTCCGCTCAGTTCCCCAGCCTCGACCACGTCCACGACTACGTCTCCCGTCCATAGATATGTTTTTCGCTTTCTCTTTTCTTTTCTTTCCCCCAAAAGGTATTTTAGTAAATAAACACAGTAAATTAACTAAGCATCAATTCCAGCATACCAAATACACAAGTAAACATATACGCACATAACACGCCATATCAAGGAGGCAGATAATCAAATACACAAATACATATCACAAATACATATCAAGTTATGGTTCTTATTATATGAATGAGTAAAGGCTTAAGTACTCTTTTAGAGCGTAAGCTGTGAATCGTGAATGTGATAGGTATAAATCCTTTATCTTGATACTTGAGGAAGATTAGATATGTATGCTGGGTAGGAATCTCAAATGTGGTGATTTACTCTTGGGACTGGCCAGCTCGAGATGTAAATTATCTTATTTCGGATTCTTGTACCCGAGTACTTAAGAGTTGAGGGCAATGTTAAGGACTTGAGATCTCCATTTGCAGGAAAAAGAACGAATCAATATTTCACGTGAATAGTTACAGAAAAACAAATAGTTGTTTGGCTAAGGTGGCACAATAATTGAAAGAGAGAGGTAGAGAAAGATTGATGGATGGTCCTATGTAACTTAATAGGATCCTAGTGCTTGATATGAGTCGGAAATGAACGAGAAGATTAGACCTACCAGTGTTATAAATGATTGACTTAGTTAGGGTGATACCAGTGCCAATGCCGTTGTATTTTGTTTGACTGTGTGGCCTACTTTTGAGGCACTCGACTTTGCTTTGGTCGTGCATGACTAAAAGTATTTTTGTAACACCTGTATGCTATATTTTTGTAATAGCCCCTGACTTGCTAACTGTATAAACTTTAAAGTGTAAATACATGTTAATTATTGTTATCTCTGATGTTTTCAAGATCGGCTCTTGTTTTAAGAAATTCCTCGCGTAATTACTTTTATTTCTTGCATTAGGCACCACTAGAATTATGGATGAACGAAGGAGTGGGCGAGGGTCTAGGCAAGCCCAACCTCAAGGGGATGAACAAGGATCGGCAACTGGACCGACTCGAGGACAAGAGAATATAGAGGTTAACCAAATGGCTACTGCCATTAATAGGATGACTGATATTCTTGAACGATTAGCTGAGAGACAGGGTCCAGGGCCACTTAACCAACCCGGAGCCCAGGATAGAGGGGAAGATAGAGCCTTGGAGAGGTTTCTGAAATTTAATCTGCCTAAGTTTATTGGAGGACCTGACCCCGAATTAGCGGAGAATTGGTTAGAAAGAATGACCAATATTTTCGCCGTTCTAAATTATGCGGAGGAGAGGCGAGTGACTTTTGCTGTCTTTCAGTTTGAGGGTGCAGCACGCGCTTGGTGGGATATGATAAGGGGAAAATGGGAAAGAGCACAAACCCCTTGGACTTGGGAAAATCTTTTAAGAGAGTTTAATGAGAAGTTTTTTCCGCCCTTGATTCAAGAAAAACGGGAGAATGAATTCATAAAAGTAAAGCGGGGGGCATCTAGCGTGGCTGAGTATGAAGGAAAATTTACTAAATTTTCTAAGTACGCCCTAGAATTGGTAGCCACTGAGAGGAGAAGGATAAGGCGATTTGTACAGGGACTTAACGTGGAGATTCAAGAGGGGTTAGCAGCAGCCCAAATCTCTACTTTCCCCGAAGCCCTAGAGAAGGCACAGAGAGTCGAAAGTGCAAGAGTACAAGTTAAGCATTTTCATGCCAAAAAGAGGGGCACTCCTAGTCATCCTCTTGGACAAGTAGATAAGGGTGCCGCACCTTCTAAAAAGGAAAAAGGAACGGGAGGAGTAGAGACATCTAGTACATCAAAAAGGACTCAATCAAGAGGAGGCCACAATAGACGAGGTCAACAAAGGGAGACACCTCTAAGTGGTCAGGCTGTGGCTCCTCAAGTTATTTGTGGTTATTGTCGTAAACCTAACCATACAGAGAATGAGTGCTGGAAGAAATCAGGAAAGTGTTTGTATTGTTGTAGCATTAAACATCAGATCGCGAACTGTCCGAGTATACCAAAGAAAGGAGGTAGTGCTCAACGTCCAGACAAGTCGGTATCTAAACAATCTAATGGTGGAGGAAGTCGATCAAAAGCGCCAGCTAGGATTTATGCATTAGATTATCATCAGGTTTCCGATCCCGCTAAGGTGATTGAAGGTACGATTCTTGCTTTCTTTTGTTTAGTTAAAATTCTAAATGACCATAGTACGACACACCCTTTTTCAAAACCCTAGATTCATGAGATAAAATCAAGGTTTGACTGCTAATTGGGTGAATAGAAATTGTGAGATATGGGTTGCAGAGTGTAAATTATTGGTTGATCTGACAAGCATGACTATTAAGGGATATGACTATTATCCCAAGTGTGAATTTCGAGGACGAAATTCTTTTTAAGGAGGGGAGGATGTAAGGACCCGAAAATTTTCATATTTTTGTCAAATATTACTGGTTTATTTAAATAGTTATTCACTCATTTTCTCTGAATTATTTAATTCGACTATTTAAAATCCATTTATATGGAAAAACGCCTCTCTTAAGTTTTTAAAGCTTTTTGTTAGAAAATTTACTTTCTAAAACTCGTTTAGTTTGGAACAACGAGCACACGTTTTTCGAGACTATATTTGAATTGAGAGTGTATTAATTTTGAAAAAGTAAGAATGATCAATAGTAGATTAAGAAAAGTTAATTGGAGATTTGAGGAATTAAAACTCGACTCATGTGAAGACTCGCAAAATTTATTTATTTTAAAGTTCTGTTACGAGCTTATTTAAAAATTTAAATGCCCGTTTACTCCGAATATTATTTTCTAATCTTTTTAGACCTAATTACATGGATCTATAGCTTAATTATATTTTTAAAGTGACTCATTTCAAAATTTAATTTTTGGAAACACGTTGGAGACAATAACCGATCTGAGAGTATAATGAGCTTGAAAAATTGGAGACTTGTACATTAGTCTTGAAAATGGGTATTTTTATGTTTAAATAATCAAGTGATAGTTAGTAGTACTATCATTATAAGAAATTCTTGGAGGTTTCACTATATCGCGCTTAAATTGGAAATACGCGTTTTCACACGCGCGACCTAATTGAGGGACTTTAGACCCTTATTTTGGGACAATTAAGGGTAAATAATATTAATATGAATATAAGTGCATTAGAGGTTTAGTGTACTAGTGAACCAAACGCAAGAAGAATCGAGCACAAAACGCGCGTGTGCGCGAGCGAGGAGAGAGTTGACTTTTGCTTCATTTTGGGCCACACATTAAAGCTTCTCAAGGAAGCTTCATTTTTGATCAAACACTCTCTCTCTCCTCACTAAGATAGCCGGCCATCAAGCTTGAAAAACAACTCAAGAGCTCTTCAAATTTCTTCATCAAATCTTCATCAAACTTTCTCCACTTCACCTCAAATTTCACCTACACTTAGTTAATCACTTGGAGACTACATCAAGCTAAGAAAGAGAGCTACTTTCCACGGTTTTCTTGAGCATCTTTGTACCAAAAATTCTGCTTGAATTCACCAACAAGAGTAAGTGATGATCCACCTTGAAAAACTTGATTTATGGAAGTAGTAGTGAACTTATGAGCTTGCAAATCCATGTGGGTAACTTTATTTCTGTGAAAAAATTGTTGTGTGGGCTCTATGAACTCCCACTTTGGTTGGATGGACTGATTTGATGAGCCATGATGTTTTAAATGTTGGTTTAGTGGTTAAATTAGTGGAATAATGTTGTATTGTTGGTAGAAACTCAAAGGAGGTGAAGAGGGAAATTCTTTCGATTTTACCCCTGTGAATTTTGTGCACTTTGGTGCAAGATTTTGAGGTTCTAATGACTTTTTTATGATGTATACATGTTATATGGATTGTGTAGAAATTTTCATTGAAAAATAACGTGATTTGGTTGAGCAAATGTAGTGATTTCAAAAGTTTAGTAAAACCGGAAACTGTTCCCGGATTACCCAGGCAGTGTTTTTATTTCGGCCATAACATTTTGTTCCGATGTCGAAATCGAGTGCCATTTGTGGCACTGGAAACGAGACATTTGTATCTTTCCAATGGTATAAAATTCATATTCTGATTCCACCTGAGTGAACCACACAAACCGTTTGAACTTGGCTGCTCTGTTTCGTTGGTTCACTGGAAGGCAGAACATGAACTGCAACTTGATGCTCAAATGTGAGCTAGTTGTGGACATATTATTGTAATGATTTCTTCTGAGACATTGTAGGTTTATGAATGTGTTTTCCAACGCCACCAATCATGCTCAATTCCAATTTGAATTGAGTGAGTTGAGGCCAAAGTTTGAAACTGACTCAGTGATGGAATTCTTCATTTTGGACTGATCCTTAACTAATCTTGGTTTGGGGCTTGTTATTTGAAATTCTTGGTGTAAATCACCTACCAAATGTATCTTCAACCCTTAATAGACCTAATTATCATAAATGAGACATGTTTTGGCATTTTCCCTTGGTCAAAAGTTTAGAAAAGGAAATTTTCATACACAAGGCAGCTTTGCCTTAAAAATTTAGAAAATTGAGTAATTTCGTTAACTAACTTCGCATGCTTATTTATCCATGAAATTTGGTATAGGAGTAACCATTATATGGTATTATAATCATACCAAATTTTGTGTCATTCCGAGTCCCTTTCACTGCCCAACTAAACTTCCAAAGTTCATGATTGAGTTTGGAATACCCTTGTTTAACAAGGAAATTTTAGTAATTTTGAGCTACCATATCTTGGTGCTCAACACTCCGATTCTTGTTACGCTTGTTTTGTTTCAAATCGGGGTTGTAACTCTAATAGATTTCCAAATTTTAGAGGTTAGTTCAAATCAAGTGAATTTTGCCGAATTTTCAAAGTTTACCAAAAACCAACCTAAACCTGTCTTAAGTGCCCCAAAACAGCAACTTTGAGCCAATTTTTGAATACCTTCCGTTTGGAATCATGGAAAGTGTATTCTAGGAACTTTTAGTACTTTACAAGAAGTTTCCAACGGTACCAAGTTTTCCATTTTTGGAATCACAGAGAGTGAGATACAATTTTTCAAAGATAGCCCCTTAAAACTGAAATTCTGGAACCTGATGAGAAACGAGTTTTTGGAAACTTTTCTCAACCCTTTGATAATGATTAATCGTTTAGAACTCGAGTTTGTGAAGAAAATTAGTTTTCTTGTGTTAATTAAATCCTCACTTTTGAACCTGTATTTTGAGTGGTTAAGGTTCATATTTGAGGTATTAACTAGTCAAATCAAGTGTGCTTTCTTTCTTGATAATACGTGATTGTGAGTAAGAAATATTTGTTAATTGCCCAGGCGCTCAAGGAGATTTCGAAGGCAATCTCGGTGCGGACACCTAAAGTTTTGCTTGCTCACTTATTTTGAATCGGTGAGTGTCAAGTGCATGACTTGATGTGTTTACTTGATTTATCCTGCTTATATACTTGAATATCACTTGATGAGACGAGTGTGTACTTTATCGCACTCGATCTACTTTATTCGAACTTTATTTGCATTAAACTTGGTTTCAAATTCGATTTGAGTGAATCTCGTCGACTAAAATATACTCGTTTTCGTGTACATGTCGTGTTGTAGTGCATGTCGTGCGTGTCGTGTTGTCGGGTGGAGTGAACCTCCTCGACTTATGGGGACGCCCAATTCTCTTTGGCTAATCTTACGACTCGAGCCGGCATGGGCTTGATCGAGAAGCTTGATGAACTAAGAGAATAACAAAACAAAACTTCATCTTTTGAGATCTTGTTCGGCATACTCGGCGAGTATCGCCCTTTTCGTGCTTGTTTGGTTACGGATCCGAGAGGGTGGAATGTTGGCTGGAGGTTGTAAGTGGAGCTTCTACGGATTTCAAAACCTACCCGATTGACAGAGTGTCAACTCGTGGAGGTCGTGGATCGAGCATTGACAAAGCATGTGGAAATTAGCTCCTGAGAGCTCCTGTATCCTACCCAAGTGTGCTTAAATTTGTTAACATGAATTACTTGACTTTATCGCTTTATTTATGGTATAAATGTTATTCATACTTGAACTACGTGCTTGCATGACTTTCTTGGCCTCACTGAGTATTGGCTCATCCCATTAGTTTGTTTTCCTTAACAAGAACCGGAATGGAAGAAGTTAAGAAATGCCGACCTGTGGCACTTTTGTATTAGTGTCTTGACTTAATCGACTAGACACTTTTGGATGTTGTATATTTTTGGGGAAAGTGATTGTATCTCGAATTTGTGATGTAAGACTGAATATTTCTGTATGGAAATGACTTTGTACCTTTATTCCGACTTTCATTATTGGAATTAGACTTTAAGTTTGAATTGGAATTGTCTCGAGTCCTGGCGAGAGTTGGGCAGGCGTCCCGCGGATACCCTTGGGTTCGCCCTTGGGAGAAGTGGGGGCGTCACACTATATACCCATGGTTCGTTATCTATTCGTCCAAGCCCTGCCGGCCCGAATCGATTAACTAGCCAGTGGGGTTTGGGTCCCCAAGAAATCGATGAGATAACATCTCCAATCGACTGAATCAAGATAAAAGTACGGAGACGGGAATAAGAGGCACCTCCCACTCGAATTGAGTGTGGTACATGCTGCCGCTCAGCACTTACAAGTTAAGCACAAGTATATCAAGTCAATTGCAACAATAAACAAGTATATGTCACATTCACATTAGGGCAAGTATGATAAAGTACACCCTTGTCTGACCAAACCAATCCAATATCAAGTATTTATCTCAAGTATCATGTTGAATCTTGTACTTGGAAGCACTCACCAAAGATTTAGTGCTTGTCAAAATCACGTTCAGGTATAACTCCTTGGTTGGAGTCCAAATCTGCGATACAATATCATTTAAAAGTTTGAAATCAACTAGGGTTCGAAACTTAAGAGTTTCGCTTCAAAAGATCAGGTAAATGAAACTCATTTAAATAGGGTTCATGTTACGTATCAAACTCTAGAAAATTTATGCTCGCTCGTTTAGTGTTGCTAAAGAAGCAACTAAAACTTTGGAACTCACATTTGAGTCTAAAAAATGAGAAAAGCATATTTTGAGTGGTCACTACTTTCATTTTTCCAAGGGCACGAGTTTTGGCCAAATTTCAGCTTATATACCTCTACGAAAGAAGACTCAAATACCCCTAGACAATTCAAGTTCAATTCGTCCTCAAACCTTCGCTCAAGTCGCGAGTACACCCGCCTAACCTTCGATTGAAAATTTGGGCAGCATGCCCTTTGTATTTAGCTATTTTTCAGTCATTTATGGCTTCATTATTTTTTTCAACTCAGCCCAAATTCACACATGAACAATCTTAACACAATAGCCCTTCAATAGTCTCTATGTCATCCCAATACAAGGAAATTCTAGCAATGCAACCGGAAACTAATTTTAAAGACAAATATTGAAACAGCAGGTTTGATGTCTCTTGGCGTTTCGGTTACAACTGAAGCTACGCTTATCGGATTAGGGTACACTTTATGCCATTTCGAAGCCAAGATAGATAAATACATTTCCTATGAAGACATCAACACCCAATTCATTCATTTTCAAGGTCAAAATGTGCAATCTCAGAGAAAACAAAAAATTGCCCGCGAAACAGTGCATTTGGCAGTCAGGGGTAATTTTGTCATTTCATTCTATACAGTACTCCGATTGAGCTGAAATTTTACAGGAAGCTATATAACTCTATTCCCTAAAACTTTCATGTTTTGACCTAGACCTTATTTGTCCTCTAACATGGAAAAATCATACAGGTCAGAAACAGGGCAGATTCCACTATCAATGCTGGAAATTTCTCTACAAAAGCTGGAAATTTCAACCAAAGCTGGAAAACCATATACCAATGCTTAAAAGTTCACATCAAAGTTAAACCAACTCATATCAAAACTATCAAGTTCATCTCATGGCTGGAAAATGCATATCAAGGCTGGAAATTACATGCTACCCTAGCCAAAACCATAAAATCTTTCATAACCATGCTTCTTTTAGCTTCAATCATAACTTATCTTGAATGAATCTCAAGAGTCAAATAAAAGAGATGTTTCTAGAAACTTACCTCATACCCCAAGCAAACAAGAGTTTTATTCCTCCAAAACCTCCACCAAGGTCTTCTCTCCAAGCTTAACTTAAGATTAATCGGTATGGATTTGGGTTAGTGTTTGGATTTTCCACAAATCAAGCAAGGAAATCAAGATGAAATTTTTCTCTCTTCCTCTCCTCTCTTAAGATTAACATTCCTAGGCCGCATGCACCCCCACTCCTCCTCCATGAGATGCTCCCCATCGCATACAGGGACTTCTGCTCCATGCGACGCTTCTCCTTGTAGTGGCTGAGTATCATCCTTGACAGCATCTTGCGCGAGTGGCCTGCGCTCCATCACCACACAGTCATCCCCACTGGTATCAACCACATGAGTTCTGTCAGTTGCTGTAACTTGATGCTGTGTCATTCTCACCGCAGGCCTAGACTGGCCTCGAGTGCTAGGAGCTCCCTGCTCCTCCGTATCCCTCGTGCACTCCTCAACAGACTGTCCCAGGCGCAAGCATGTAGAGCAATATTTTGGCAGATCATCTATAGCAATTTTTTGCCAAAACCCAGGCTCCCCTTCAACTGCCACCCACACCCGGGAGCAGGGTAGTTTCAAGAGATCAATTTCAACACACGCTCTGGCCACATTCGGACGAGTCCCTGCTGCCGTAGCCGTGTCGACAAAGAGAGGCCTTCCCACTGGAGCTAAGATGGAGAACAATGAATGTTTATCATGAAAGTGAATTGGCAACATTGGCAAGGACACGCACACTAGCGCCAGTGATGATTCTCTGTGGACAAGAAAATCTCTGGTCGAACGGAAAACCCACATCGAATACCTCCCCAGATGCCAGATACCACGCGTCCATATCTGATTGAAGTCTTCCTCAGCCATGCACTTGATGAGAACATGCTGGTAGTCCAACAATCCTACCAAAACATGGTTCCGCAGGTTAAGTGTAGCGAAAAACTTCCTGATGTCCTCCAGCACCGGTCTGCCATAGGAAAATTTTCCAATCAGAGCTAGGCGAAAAGGTGCTGCAAGTTTCTCGACATCTTCCTTCGTGAAGATGACAGCCGCCTCCCCCTTGTACGACAATATCGGCCGCAACCAAATGGGGATGTTGTAGAGCTGGAAAATAATTGGGAGAAAGACTTTGCCTTTGTAAGGGAAGTCTTGTGTCCCTCCACCAACAGCTGGAGGGCAGCCATAACCGGAGCACTGGAGATAGACCCTCTGCCGCAAGAAACCTTAGACCCCATTCTTCTCAGTCCCGACATGTTTTTTTTTGAAGTTTCTGTTATTTGATGCGTTACTTTTTTTCATTGATTTTAGGACACAAGTATTCTTTGCAAAATGCCTATATTTATCAAAGGTATATCAAAGTCACAAATTTGTGTGACCCTCTACTACGAAACTTAAAATGCACTAAAATATAAAATAGGAATGATAAAAATCTTGACTCAACCAATAAAATTACTATCAAATTAAGGCTAGCAAATGAGCAAGTAAAGTAAAATTAAAAGGAAATATAAATTAATTTTTTCAAAAATAGGAGAAAATTTAAAAATAATTTTCGGGTCCTCACACTCTCTCCATCATCAAAAAATTTCGTTCTCGAATTTTTTACCTTCCATCGGCTCAAATGACTCTGGAGCCTGTTGCTTGTTTATGGCATATACTTGCGCTGGCACTCCTGGTCTGTTCCCTCTTTTGTTAGCTTGTTTAGGGGTAGTTTTATTCCCTTGTTGAGTAACATTCCCTCATTGCTGTTTCTTTGGACAATTGCTAATTTGATGGTCAGTACTCCTACAAACACAGCAGTTTCGCCTCCTCCTCCTCCAACAATCATTCTCAGTGTGATTTGTCTTCCCACAGTATCCACAAGCCAAGCGAGAAGCTACTTTTTGGCCCTTTCGAGGAATTCTCTCTTGTTGCCCTTTTTCTACTTGACTTCCTCTTGTAGAACCTTCTTTTAGTGTTCCTAATGTCCATGGTGGATAGGGTGAATTGTTCGCTTTTTTTTACTTTGGAAGGCATTACATTTTCTCTAAGTTCCTCATGTGTACTACTAGGTGCACTCCTTTTTTGTGATTGGAAAGTTTTTACCTGTGCCTTCACATTCTCAATCCTTTGAGCTTTCTCAAGAGCTTCCGTAAAGGTATTAACTTGAATTGCCACTAAAGCTTCTTCGATCTCCAGATTCAATACTTTTATAAATCGTCTCACTTTTCTCTGCTCTGTAACCACCAATTCAGGAGCAAAATTGGATAGTTTAGTGAATTGTGTTTCATACTCGGATACACTCAGGGTTCCCTGACGTAATCTAATAAAATCGTCCCCTCTCTTCTCTTGGACCAAAGGTTGAAGGTATTTCTCATTAAATTCCCTTATAAAATTTACCCAAGTCCATGCAGTTTGTTCTCTCTCCCACTTTGCCCTAATAACACTCCACCACGCTCGGGCCGGTCCTTCAAATTGAAATACATCAAAGTTCACCTGTCTATCTTCCGTGTAGTTTAAAGCTGCAAAGATATTAATCATCGCCTCCAACCAATGCTCAGTTGTCTCTAAATCAAGCATTCCAAGGAATTTTGGTGGAGAAAACTTTTAAAAACGCTCTATGGGCCTATCCTCCTATCTCAGGTGTGAAACCCACAATTTTTGGCATCTGTTTTTATTATTTATCTTCCCAATTAATTAAAAGGATAAAATTACTGGGACAAATAAAATAAAATAACCGTAGGATGGGATAAGGGTTCCTAATAAACTAAAACTCTTATCCAAATCAACTACTAGTGCTAGGTTTAGGATTTTATTGAAGCGCTAGAAAGAAAAATAACACCACCCTTACCTTTCTTTCGTCTGCCTCCCTAGAGCGAGAGCCGTCAGAGAGTATAGAAGGAGAAGCAGGCGACACCGTCAATCGATCGGACGACTAAGCACCTCAACCTGTAAGTCCCGAACTCACGCAAAACTTCTCCTTTAAGTATTGCATTAATTGTCCTAGGGATTTTACGAATATGCATTGCTGCTATATATATGTAGCTATATGTTTTTGGGAAGATTCATATGTGGATTCGTAGAAATAGGGTGTTAGATTTTAATCTTTGGTTAAGTACGTTGCCAAATTTGTTAGAGGAAAAAAAAGAGAAAAAAAAATGGACGCCGCCGCTGCTCTGTTTTCGCTAGGCGTTGCAGACCCACAAAAAAAAGAGAAGGGTGGGGCCACCATCTCTGGCGGCAGAGAAAGGATTTGCGGCCAACCCAAGACCGAAACAAAAAAAAAATTGAAAGATGATGCCGCCAGCACTTGCTGGCGACAATGGACAAAGTCATGGTTGGCCTTTGGCCAACCAATGGGAGCAAAGTCTGGCAACCATAGTCAAACAACTGGTTGGCCTTTTGGCCAACCACCGGTTGAACACAAGGACGGAGAAAATTTGACAAATTATATAGGGACCAAGATATAATATAAAATATAGTATATGTTTAATAAATAAATTTTAAGTATAATTTACAGTGTATTATGGGTATTAAAATTTAGGACCCAATCTAAAGTAGTCGTTAGAATTGAAGCGTTAGTTATTTGAAATTTTACTTAATTGATTAAGTCTAAAGTACCTAAATAGAAATTTAAAACATCTTAATCTAGCCTTATTAGGTTAATTTAGTCAATGTAAGATAAATTCTAAGTTGTTAAATGAGACGCTTAAAAATAATAATAATAATAGTAATACTAGTAGTAATTAATAATACGGACAATAAAACTAATAATAACAATAATAGTAAATAATAATTAATAAAACAATGATAGTAAGAATAATAATAATATGGACATGGAGGAAACAAATTAAGAATATAAACAAAAATAAAATATAAATACAAGTGAAACGAACTAAGACAATAAGTATAATAAGTCAATATATAGATATATATATAGAGAGATGTAAAAGTGCACATAAACGATAATAACACCGACACACGCATAAAAGTACAAATAAGGTGAAAGGTAATAGTAACCAGTTACAAGGATGTATAAATGGTAATAAAATAAGGTAGCGATGGCAAAAACGATAATAATGATAATGAATAATTATAAATTATAAATATGTATGATAAGATAATAGTCAAGATAATAAACATGATTAGGAATAATTATTTTCTTTTAAATTATAAAACTTTACAGAAAGGGTGAACTTTCCAAATTAAGAAACTTTGTAAAAATAGAAACTTTCCAAATTTGGAAACTTCCCAAAAATGGAAATCTTCCAATTTAGGGAAAAGCTGTTAGGGTTCATACAGTGGTCTAGACATGAATCTTCGACTTACTCAAAGTTTCTATATCATGTATCTATAGGAAATATGTGAGACCCCGATAATTCACTTGTCTTTATAACCCTTATGTGAACTCACTTGCCTTTGATTCTTGGTTGTTTTAATGGTTGAATTTGAGCCAAGGGTGTGATACCCCAACTTTTAGGATACTATTGTTGTTCAGCCTCAAAGAGAATATTACGATTTCTTTATTTTATTGTTTTGTTTTACAGACTAGAAACCCTAAATTCTAGAAATAAAGTCTAATCAAAACCCTAGTTTCATTTGTGACTGACCGTTTTCTCAAATTTCTCATATTTCAATCGAAACCCTAAATTCAATTTATGCAATTGTAAAATCCCTCACGTTTTCTTAAAAATGCCCTTTCAATTGGAAATTATGATTTTATAATAGCCCTACCACCCAATCACCCCACAATAAGTGCAAATGAACACGAAAGTAAAGGTTTTCACTTTTCGTTTTCAAGTTGGAGCAAGTTAGGGTTTTCACGTTTTTTCGTAGGGTGATTATCCGGTATGGAGTAAGGATCAAATTTGGTGCTTAAGAGTGACTTTTAGGTGAGAAATAATATGTGATTAGAAGCAATGATAAAAAGTTAGTGAATAGGAAGTAAAAACCCTAGTACGTGCGATTTAAGGAAAAACGGTGCGAATCGACGTGTACCGTGCACTACCGATTGAACACACCACTTGATCACCACTTTCTTACCATATAAGCTCATTAAAATTTGAGCAAAATATCCCCTCATTTCCAGCTGGCTTTGGCCGAAAATTTTGACCAAATTGGCAAGGAAAAGAAACAAAAAAATGAGTGGAAATTGGTAGTGACACTTGTTGGCCATCTAGGGCCTTGACCAAGACCAAATTGTCTTGCCTTCTTATCACCATATTTATCTCTAAAAGCAACTCCAAAGCTCTTCATTTCTGCACCATAACAGCCGAGAGTGAGAGAGAGGAGAGCAAGAGAGAACAACCTCACTTCATCTTGAGTTTGAAGCATTTGAGTGGGAAAAGAAAAAAAAAACAGGATTTTAAACCGGTTAAATCCTTCTTTGAGTACTTGGATAGCTTGGTGGGGAAAAAGATCACAAGAAGAGGTGGTGGATAATTCTTGGAAGCATCTTTGAGAGGTATATGGGCTGACCTTCACATTTACTTCCCTTAGTTTTGTCTAAGTTGAGTAATACCTTGTAAACTTGCTTGTGATGTTTAGTTCATGTGATTTTGGGCAATTGTAGTGATGACAATGAGTTAGGGTTTGAATGATTTTCTGCCTATACTTGCTGTATGGATTGTATATGTTGTATCTGAGCTTATATAAGAGGTTGTGGTGGTGATTGAGGCAAGAAATGAAGAAAGTTTCCTTTGAAAATGAAAATTTTCAGATTTCTGGAAAACTGTAGCTCAGTTCTGTCCGGTTCCATTTCGTGATTTTAGAGACCGAATTAGGCTTAGCATAAAACATGAAAGTTGTAGAGAATGATATTTATAGATGCCTACAAAATTTCAGCCTAATCGGAGCAACGTAGCCTGTGAAAAGATCAAAATACCCTCACTGCCCTAGGATGCATCCAGTGATCCGTTTTGGACAGTTCATCCAATTGACCGTGTCTATTCACTATGATCCGTACTGATTTAGCCATTTTTCAAAACATGAATGTTTTAGTACTTTGTCTTAGCTTTTCAACACCTCCAAGAACGCCTTAAATGGACTTTGGTAGATTGAGATATGGCCATTTAAAGGTAGTGCCGTTAACTGGTCTATTAGTTGGAATTTGGTTCTGTGAATTGGGAATTTGACTGGGTTACACTGGAAATACTGAGTGGTCTTCATCAAAATTGTAGCCCTCTGTCTTAGCTTCGAAACAGTATAAGTTGCACCTCAATCCGATAAGCGTAGCCTCAGATGTGTCCATTCCGCAAAAACACATCAAATCTGTCTTTTGTTAAACTTCATTTCCGCACATGTCATTAGCTTAATTTTTGTACTTGTATTACCTTGAGCCTATTGAACGGCTATTGTGATGAATTTATATAGTGTATGACTTTGGGATTGGCTGAGGAAACCAATGAAGCCGTAAATGGCTGGAAAATTAGGTAAATACAAAGGCCATGCTGCCCAAATTTACGCTCGAGGACAAGAGAAATATACTTGCAACTTGAGTAAGGGTTAAGAGTAATTACCACTTGAACTATCTAGGATATTTGCGTCTTCTTTTTTCCGAGGTATATAAGTAAAGATTTGGCCGAACTTGTACCCTTGAGAAATACAACCATGACTACTAGAAATACGTTTTCCTTGTACTTTCGACTCAAATGGCATTTCCAAATATAAATGTTACAAAGTTATATAGTTTGAAAAGTGAGCGAGTGTTTCACGAATATTCTCCAAGTGAATTTCCATTTCTTGATTCTTATTGAACGAAACGTCTAAGTTTCGAACCTTAGTCAATTTTTAAAGTTCTGAAACAAAGTTTTATCATAGATTTGGACTCCAAACCCGGAGTATAACCCAGACATGATTACTCGAGCAACACTACTTGAACAATAACACTACAAGTAACAATCATCTCAAAGTATAAGGATATGAATGGCTCTCAGGAGCCAAATTCCCAATGCATCACCAAGAGCTTGATCACGTAATAGTTGACACTCCGTCAACTTTCAAGTAAGTAACCAATCCAGTAGAACACCACTTACACTACTCTCCGTCCACCATTCAAACCCCCTAATGGGCCCAAAATCCTCAATAAACACGGGTGGTAATACTCGAGTATACCGATGAGTCGAGGAGATATCACTCCACTCGACAAACATGAGACCCAGGGTTCGTTACCCAATCGACCAAGCCCTTGCCGGCTCGACTCGAGTAACTTGCCGCAGGGTTTCTGGAATTCCAGGAAGTGCGTACATCATAAACAAGTATATCAAATCAATTTCAACAATAAACAAGTATATATCAAATAAGGGCAAGTGCGATAAAGTACACTCTTTCCCGATCAAACCAATCATATATCAATTAATCATATTATGAATGTAAATAGATCTCTTTTGGCGTTAGATATATTGTGAATAGTATGCTTGTGGGTTTATCTAATTTTATTATTTTGAAATTTTGAGTCCCGGCGAGAGCTGGGCAGGCGGCCCGCCGAACCCTCTGGTTCGCCTTAGGGGGAGGTGGGGCTGTCACATATTATTTATGCATGAATTTTCTTAAATGGTGCTTTTATCATTTACGCGTCGAAAGTTTTTCAAAAGTCACACCAGCACGACTAATTGGAGATTTGGAGAATTAATTTTAGACTAGTAAGTATGAGTACTTGTAGTGCTAGAGGAACTACCTTGGAGGATTAGTGTTTAAGTATAGCAAATAAGAGGGAAATTGGTAGTGCAAGACACTATTTTGCCATTATTCGAAGTTGACTTTTTTCACCAAACAAGGCTAGTTTTCTTCCCATTTTTTCACAAAATCAAAACATTTCACTCCCTCACTCTCTCTCATTCTCGGCTGAACATAGAGGCTCAAAGGGGGAAAGAAAAACTTCATCTTTTGCTCTCCATTCTTACTCAAAGATCTTCATCCAACTATCAAAACTTTGGGTTTTTCTCCAGCTAGAAGGAAAGTGCAATCTTGTGGTGATTTTTGGTGAAAGTGTTGGTGAAAGTCTTGCATTCAACTAGGGTTCAAGAACTTGAAGAGGTAACCACTTCATCCTTCTTTAACCTTTCAATTTTACCAAGACTAGAGGTTGAATTTCATGAGTTTGAAACCCTAATCAAGGATGTGACGCCCCGAAAAGTATAAGTGTGAGAACCCGAAAATTTTCTAATTTTCTAGGGTTTATTTTATTTAATCGCCCGCCTTTTCTACATTTGAAAAATTCCCCAGATAAAGTTTATGAGCAAAGATAGTTTTAAAATGATTTTTCTAGTATCGGTTAGTTTTTGAGAAATTAAGAGCGTATTTTGAACGTGGGACCCGCAAGTGCGGTAAATGCATTATATTTTTGACAACTTGTTGGAATTTTGTATTAAGTGATATTATTTTACAAAGTGTTAAGATATTTGTATTGGAGAGACAAAAAGTTAAGTTTTAACCTAAAGGGTGACAAGTGTCACCTTCCTATTCAACCTTGACTTTGACCATTATTTCTTACCTTTACTAATACTCAATTTTGACCCAAAAAGCACCTAAATTTCTGGAAGCTTGGCCGAACCTCTTGGAGCACAAATACAAGAAGAAAGCCTTCAACTCCAACTCCATTTCTTGCTCAATCTTGTGAATCAACCATTAAACTTTCAAATTCCTCCACAAAAGTCACTTGTTTAGGAAGATTGAAGGTAGTGGTGGAGTGATTAGAGAAGGCAAAGGACTAAGCCATCAACTTTCTTGATATTTCAAGGTTCATGTCTAGCAATCCTTTCTTTGTTCTTGATTATGCTAAATTAGTGACTTGTGATGGCTAAAGAGATGGTTTTATGGATTATTTCTTGATTTTTGGTTGAATTGGTGAAGTTTTGTAATTATTGGGGATTTTTCTGTTTTAATATAAGCATGATTGTGTGGTCATGTATGATGATTGGAAATGTTATGTAATGAAGCTAGAAGGTGGAAAAAGTGATCAATTGCAATCAATTTCTGTTTTGGAAGAAATTTCAGAAAATTAGCTTTTGTGAAGGAACATTCTGTCCGAAATTTTAGGTCCTAGATAGAGGCCTAATTGGCCTTGTCTTAAAACATGAAAGTTGTATGGAATGATATTTTAGAGGTGTATACAAAATTTTAGGTCAATCGGAGTAGTGTAGAATGAGAAAAGTCGAAATTACTATTGCTGTTCTGGTTTTACCCGAATGTAAGAATTGCGCCTATAATTGGTTGTTTTGGCTGGAATTGCTTCCGAATTGGTTGTTGAGGTCTTCTGATGAAATTTAGCCCTGTTTCTTATATTTCAGCTGGTTTTGGAATTTCTGGATTTGGACTTGTATAGCCTGCTTTATGATGTTTCCGCTAGAATGCGTTCTGTGAATCTGTTTTTGTGATTCTGGTATGGTATCTTGCATTTTTGACCTGGTTACACTCAAAACTGGGTTGAGTAACCTTCTGTAATATTGTAGCCCTATCTCTTATCTTCGAAACGGTGGGACTTGGACCTTCATCCGATAATCGTAGTGCCTTTGGTACCATTACCGCAAAATGATGTCAAAACTATTTTTCTGATTTTGAGCTTAACTTTCATTTCCGGACTTTTCCCTAGCTTGACTTGTACTAATACTACTTGGAGCTTGCTGAATGGCTATTGGATGAACTTGTTGTTGTGTGTGTACCTTTGGGACTGGATGAGGAAATAATGAAGCCATGATGGCTGGAAAAGTTAGCAAATTCAGGGGAAGTGCTGTCCGAACTTTGAAGGGATTTGTTTGCATTGAGTTTGTGATCTAAGACTTGGATTTGAGTAAGGCAATGTTATATGATGGATAATTTCTGAGCCGTGGAGGTGAGTGATCCTAAACTATTTCCAAAGTACTTGTGAAATGTTTCTTGCATTATGTACTCGATTGCATATCATGCGTGCTTGCATGTGAGTTCATGACATGATTTGGCTTCAATGAGTTCTGGGAAAGTCTTGTGCTGGACACCAACGTCTCCACTCTGTTTATGGTTCATGTTCATGTTTATCTGGAGCTCAAGAAGGGGCTCCCTCTTAATGTTAATGTTAATGTTAAATGATCTATTTGAGCGTTGGGTGTTCAAGTGCTATGATTTCCCTGACTCACGAGAGCACTAAACGAACATTTGATCTCTGAATCATGACATCATCGAAATGATCGAAATGCAACATTGTGAAATATATTTGTTTAATGATTTTACTGGTTACTCGCTGAGCTTCTAGCTCACCCCAAAAATATTTTATTCCCCTCCACAGGGCTCAAGGCGAAGGAAGGACTTGTAGTGCTTGTGCACGTGATTGGATGGCCTATGTTTTGTACAGTTTTGATTTGGAATCATTTTATGTATAGTTAGGAATTGTTTCCGCTGCATTTGTGACATGTAATTATTGGAGACTTGGATGTATATTTGTGGACCATGTGATGTATATTTGAGGTTTATTCTTGTAATTCATTTGAGGACTTTAGTGAACGACTGAGTCCCGGCGAGAGCCGGGCAGGCGGCCCGCCGAACCCTCTGGTTCGCCTTAGGGGGAGGTGGGGCTGTCACATTGGTCACCTTAACTTTCCAAATAACTTCACACAACAACTCACAAACACTACTTGTAGGTGTTTTATGGAGGAAAATCAAGGTTGGATGGTTGGTTTTGAGGATTTGGAACAAGATTGAAGCTAAAATCTTGAAGAGCTTTCTTTCTTTTGTTGCTCAAGAAGCTCGGCTACCATGGAGGATATTTTGATGATTTTTGGGTCATTTCTGGTTTATTTAAGTTAAATGGAAAGAATAGGAATAGTGGTCTTACTTCAAGACCAATCCAATGGTGACACTCGTCACCTTTAATTAACTATCTACCTAACTTGTCTCTCTCATATCAATCCAAATTGCAACCTCTACTTATCTCTTAACACCCGATAAATTAATTCCAGTATCCAAAACTTAACCTAGTTGGCCGAATTTTTTCTGAACTTTTCGCACTAGTGGGTCCCACGTCCAGTATACGCTCTTAATTTCTCAAAACCTATTCGATACTAGAAAAATCATATAAAAATTATATCTGCTCCTTAAATTCATCTAGAAATTTTCTAATCACGAAAATGCAGAAAACAAGCCACGGAAAATAAATAAACCTAGAAAATGGGAAAAATACGGGTTCTCACATAATAAAATTAAATAACACAACTAACACTCACGAACACAAGTCCCAGTTCATTTCACTAGTTCACCACTTAAACCCGCTATTTCACCCTTTTTGCAAAAATAAAGCATACGCGTCACGCGAAGCACTTTTAATGAAATCTTCATGCTTAATTGATAAAAGTAAATGGTATGCTATTGTAGATGATTTAAAGTGATAAAAATGGATAATTTAAATAAATGATTAAATATTCAAATAAATAGATAATTAAATAAAATGTTTAAAAATTACAGGTCCTTACATAAGTCCAGCCCGTCTTAGTCACACGCCCATGCTCGTACTCTCTGTAAGGAAAACAAGGCTGATGGAATGAGTCAGAGCTCAGTGACGTTCATAATAAGACATGCAAACAAAGTATCAATCACAAAGCAAGTAATAAAGCGATAACTAAACAAATCAATATTAGGTAAGCAGGAACAAGTAGCAAACCTTATGCAACTAGAAATCATGTACAAAGTACATACAGGTTCCTTTTTGTTTTTAGAAAGAAAATGATAAAATTCTTTAAGTTTAAAACTTGACTTATGCAACTAGAAATCATGCTTAAAATAGCCATTAGTTTCTCCTTGTAAAATATATAGTTTTTTGGCAAAATTTCAGCTTACGTATCACTACCATGGGAAACTCAAGCAACCCTAAGCAAACCAAGTCCGAATCAACCAAAATCACCCTTCTACTCTCGCTTCTACTTGCTTATACTACAAAAAAAAAAAAAACGGGCAGAATCTCCCTTATTTTCCTTCAATTTTCCTCCAATTTTCAAAGCTACACTTCATGGCAACACAACCCTAAACAAGTCCACAAGTTATAGAATAGAAAGGGTTTTTATTCTAGGCCACAAAACTAACTAAATTAGGCATATACTTAACATATATTCATCATATACTCAAGCTGGAAAATTAAACCCTGGCTGGAAATTTACCAATAAAAGCTAGAAATCCCTTAAGTGAAGCAAAAAATGCATATACAAGCTAGAAAATTCTCCTGGCAAGACTAAAGTTTCATAGCAAAGTTAGAAATAATATTTCAAAGCTGGAAATTCCAATAAAAGCTGGAAATAACAAACTATTATACAAAACTACAAAATCTTCCATAAATCCTACTACAAACAAGCTATAATCTCATTCAAATGCAAGATTAAAGAGAAAGGGTAGTTCCTTGCCAAGAGTACCTTCAAACCTTAAGGTGAATAGCAAACCACAGCTTTCTTTTCCCCAAAATCACTCCACACCAACCTCCTTCCTTCCTTGTTGCAACCTCTTATGGATTGATTTAGGGTGTTTGTAAGGCCCAAAGACAACCTAAGAGGGGGGGTGAATTAGGTTGATTAAAACCTTAATCAAATTTATGCAATTTTTTGCTTAATAAAAATTTACCTTCTTTTCTTGTAATGATCAATCAAGTAGATTAGAAGAAGAGAGCAATATTGATTCGAAAAACAAGTATAGATAAGCAATGAGAATTTTATTAAACAAAAAAGAATAAGATAGAATATCAAACCGATTGTCTACCAAGCTTTCCTCAAACTTGAAGACCAATCACTAGGTTGAGCAACTTCTCTTTGATGAAAGATGATCAACTAGATGTACAATGGAGGGAGCACTTCCTCCTTGCCCTAAGCCACACTTAGTCAAGCTAAGAAGTTTTACAATCACTCAGATAACCCTCAACAAAGCTACACTAAAGAAACTTTCAACCACAAAAGAAATGCTCACAAGAAATTCACACCACTTGGAGAACAAATCTAGCTTTGGAGACTA
The DNA here is from genome assembly GCF_036785885.1 of Coffea arabica. Classification (NCBI taxonomy): domain Eukaryota; kingdom Viridiplantae; phylum Streptophyta; class Magnoliopsida; order Gentianales; family Rubiaceae; genus Coffea; species Coffea arabica. The sequence continues at coordinate 25,953,876 of NC_092317.1, forward strand.
TTTTCTAGCTAAAATATCTCTTCAGATCTTGTAAACAAAGTGTGCAAAAGTCCTTGTCTTGTTCAGAGTCGTTTGTATTTGAAGGGGACCTAAAATGGGCTTCATTAATGCTTCCAACGGATAGAAGGCAGATGAAGAGTCAGCTAGCCGTTGGGGATGTCGGACGTTGTAACAGCCCCACCTTCCCCTAAGGCGAACCAAAGGGGTTAGCGGACTGCCTGCCCAGCTCTCGCCAGGACTACGGATCCATTTACGTCAATCTAATACGTTCCGAAACTTACCAATGCGCTCAACCAAGTCAAAATGGCAACATAACCCAAAATAAGAAAATGAAATCCGGAGTCAGCCATGATAGTAACCGACCCGTCAGAACCCAACCGAAAGAGCACGCAAACATTCACATTGAACTTTAGCGATTACAATCCAAAATGACATACAAAAGTTTTCAAAAGTTAATACATATACACGGTTTGCCAAATCAAAAGAGAAAACGCCCCAAAAGTACACTTAGGGTTTTACTACATGAGCTATACAAAAGATATGTTCAACTAGCTCAATTTGGCAGCCATTTGTCAAATCCAGACCAAAAGGGTTTATTTTCCTGTAAGGAAAACAAAAGGGAACAGAAAGGGGTGAGCTTGCGCTCAATGAGGTACCAAATAGATAGCAATAAAATCATGGCATTTCACGTTTAGCAAATCAAGTACACATGCCAGATGTAAAGCAAAGGAACCAATGATTCAATTCAGAAGGATACGGGTGGCTCTCAGGAGCCAAATTTCCAGCGCAGTACTTGATCCAAACCGGTTGACTCTCTGTCAACGTATATAGAACCAACGCGTCCGTAGACCCTCTTTACACCGAATTCCGTCCACCAAACACCCCTTTACCGGGCCCGCTCACCGTAACAGAACAGAAATGGTAATACTCGAGTATACCCGGAATCAAGGGTCTCAATACCCAAAGATCCCAAAACAGACTACCGTGGTTCGTTATCTAATCGTCCAGGCCCTTGCCGGCCCGACTCGAATAACTTAGCCACAGGATTTGAGCTCATAGGTCACAGAAAGGTCGTTGGACTCAAGCTTCCAAACGACGTCAGAACAGATACAGATCCAGATACAGATAACAGATACAGATACAGATACAGATAGCAGATTCAGATACGCGTTCAAAATTGGCATATGAACAGACCAGAGAACGAGTGTGATAAAGTACACCCTCGCCTCCATTTTATCAAAACAGTATTTGGCTTCAATAGTCATAAATCAAGTATTCAGATAGTCAGATATTTCACATAACGGGTAGCAGGTAGTGGAACACTCACCGGTTCAACTTCAAAAGTTTTCACTTCAGATTGGCCTTAATCGCCAAGAAACCCTAAAATAATCAAAATAAACCAATTGAAGGTTTGACTTCCAGAATCGAGTAAACAGAATGCACATGTGAGGCTCGACTACTAGTCGTATGCCTCGCCAAATAATTACTAATGCAAGGGTGCAAAATATGATTTTTGGGAACAAAAAGGTAACATGAAGACCTAGGTTCAACAACCCAAAAGCCCTTCATTTCTACCAAAAGGCAAATCCAACTTAAAGGAACCAAACAGCCTAGAAAATCGGGCAGCACTTCCCCTAAAATTCTTACTTTTCCAGCCATTAAGGCTTCATTATTTCCTCGAATCAGTCCCAACATCTCACACAAAATTCACCTCATTTCCAAAAGCCATTCACTAGGCTCAAAGTAAAAGTTAACTAAGACATGACCGGAATAAGAGTAAGCCTTAAAACATGCAAACAAGTACAATGAGACTCGATAACTAATCATAAATCAGTGCCAAATATGACTCCAATAGGGTTCCATAATGTGACGCCCCGAAAAGTATGAGTGTGAGAACCCGAAAATTTTCCAATTTTCTACGGTTTATTTTTTTTTAAAACGCCCGCCTTATCTACATTTTCTTGATTGGAAAATTCCCCAGGTAAAGTTTATGAGCAAAAATAGTTTTAAAATGATTTTTCTAGTATCGGTTAGTTTTTGAGTAATTAAAAGCGTATTTTGGACGTGGGACCCGCAAGTGCGGTAAATGCATTATATTTTTGACAACTTGTTGGAATTTTGTATTAAGTGATATTAGTTTACAATGTGTTAAGGTATTTGTATTGGAGAGACAAAAAGATAAGTTTTAAACCTAAAGGTGACAAGTGTCACCATTGTATTGGAAATAGCTTATGACTTACTATTCATTTTCTTGACTTTTGACCAATTGCTTAAATATCTCAAAAATCACACAAAATTCATTCTTGTCTTCAACCTCTTGGCTGATTCTCTCTCTAGCAAAGAAGGAAGAAAAACCTCTTCAAAGTTTGGCAATTATCTAGCTCAAATCCTCCAAAACACTTGCTTGATCTAGTTTCTACTCCATAAAATCCCTCCATTTGGTGCTAGTGAGTGATTTGGTGAAGTTTTTTGGAAAAGCTAAGGTGTCCTACAACTCTCCCTCTCTTGTTTACTAGGTGAGTGGTATATGAACTTTCCCCTACACTTAATGAAGCTTGAGTTGTGCTTAGTGGAAGCTAAAGTGTTGAAATTTGTGGTTTATTTCTTGTTTTTGGATGATTTGATGAAGTTTTCAATTTAATGGTGATTTTTCTGGTTTAATGTGATCATGATGTTGTGGCCTTATATGATGATTGGCAATGGCCTATAATGACTCTAGTAGGTGTGAATGATAGGTAATTGCAATCAATTTCTGTTTTGGAAGAAATCTGGAAAATTAGGGTTCTTTGGTTCTTCATTCTGTCCGAAATTTTAGGTCCTAGATAGAGGCCGAATTGGCCTTAGCTCAAAACATGAAAGTTGTAGGTAATGACATTTTAGAGCTGCCTACAAAATTTCAGGTCATTTGGAGTAGTGTAGAGTGAGATATGTCGATTTTACTGTTGCTGTTCTGGGTGATCAGAATGTGCGAACTGCGATTGTAATCGTCTGTTTTGACTGGAATTGCTTTGGATTTGGATGTTGGTGTCTTCTGATGAAATGTAGCTTGATGTCTTAGCTACCGCATACCTTTGGAATCACTGCATTCGGACCTGTATAGACTGAGTTGTACTGATTACAGCATTATGTGATTTGGGAACCTGCAATTACGGTTCTGGGTTGGTATTCTGCATATTTGACCTAGTTGTACTAGGATTTGGACTGAGTGACCTTCTACAATATTGTAGCCCTGTCTCTTAGCTTCGAAACGGTGAGTCTTCCACCTTCATCCGACAATCGTAGCGCCTTTGGTACCATTACCGCAAAATGACGTCAAAACTGTTTTTCTGGTTTTGAGCTTAACTTTCATTTCCGAACTTTTCCCTAGTTTGACTTGTACTAGTACTACTTGGAGCTTGCTGAATGGCTATTGGATGAACTTGTTGTTGTGTGTGTACCTTTGGGACTGGATGAGGAAATAATGAAGCCATGATGGCTGGAAAGTTAGCAAATTCAGGGGAAGTGCTGTCCGAACTTTGAAGGGACTTGTTTGCATTGAGTTTGTGATCTAAGACTTGGGTTTGAGTAAGGCAATGATACATGATGGATGGTTTCGGAGCCGTGGAGGTGAGTGACCCTAAACTATTTCCAAAGTTATTTGTGAAATGTTTCTTGCATTATTTATTCGATTGCATCTCATGCGTGCTTGCATGTGAATTCATGATATGATTTTGGCTTCAATGAGTTCTGGGAAAGTCTTGTGCTGGACACCAACGTCTCCATTCTGTTTGTGGTTCATGTTCATGGTTATCTGGAGCTCAAAAAGGGGCTTCCTCTCTCTGTTCGTGTGTTATGATCTATTTGAGCGTTGGGTGTTCTAGTGCAATGATTTCACTGGCTCACGAGAGCACTAAACGGACATTTGATCTCTGAATCATGACATCATCGAAATCATCGAAATGCAACATTGTGAAATATATTTGCTTAATGATTTTGCTGGTTACTCGCTGAGCTTCTAGCTCACCCCAAAAATATTTTATTCCCCTCCACAGGGCTCATGGCGAAGGAAGGACTTATAGTACTTGTGCACGTGATTGGATGGCCTATGTTTTGTACAGTTTTGATTTGGAATCATTTTATGTATAGTTGGGAATTGTTTCCGCTGCATTTGTGACATGTAATTTTTGGAGACTTGGATGTATATTTGTGGACCATGTGCTGTATCTTTGAGATTTGTATTGTAATTCATTTGAGGATTGTAGTGAACGACTGAGTCCCGGCGAGAGTTGGGCAGGCGGCCCGCCGAACCCTCTGGTTCGCCTTAGGGGGAGGTGGGGCTGTCACACATAAGCATATATAATCATTAGAGAAAACCAGAAATTCAGAAATGCAATTAGCTTTGGCCCTGAAAAAAAAATAGTTTTTGACTTCTTTTTGCGGTAATGGCACCAAATGCCCTAGAATTATCGGATGAAGGTGTAAGACCCACCATGTCGAAGCTAAAAGACAGGGATACAACATTACAGAAGGTCACTCAACCCAGTTTTGAGTTCAAACAGGTCAAAAATGCAAGATACTATATCAAAAACGTAAAACAGATTCACCAAAACGCATTCTAGCGGAAACATCATAAATCAGGCTCTCCAAGTCCAAATCCAGAAATTCCAAAACCAGATGAAAGTTAAGAAACAGGGATAAATTTCATAAGAAGGCCTCAACAACCAATTCGGAAGCATTCCAGACCAAAACAACCAATTACAGTCGCAATTCCCAACTTCGGGTAAAACCAGAACAGCAATAGTAATTTCGACTTATCTCACTCTACACTACTCCGATTGACCTGAAATTTTGTAGGCACCTCTAAAATGTCATTCCCTACAACTTTTATGTTTTAATCCAAGGCCAATTCGGCCTCTAACTAGGACCTAAAATTTCGGACAGAATGAAGAACAAGGAACCCTAGTTTTTTCAATTTTCTTCCAAAACAGAAATTTCTTGCAATTAATCACTTTTTCCACCTCCTAGCTTCCTCAAATATCATTTCCAAACATCATACATAACCACATAATAATAATCATATGAAAACAGAAAAATCCTAATTAAATAGAAAGTGTCATCAATCTCAACCAAAATCATGAAATAACACCAAAGATCATCACTTTAACTCACTTAGGTTGCTCATTAAGCATTATTGGAAAGAGAAAAGGAGTTTCTTCACTACTCACCTTGATACCCAAAGGAATGGAGCAACCTTGCACTTAAATCTTCCAAATTACTTCACAAAACAACTCACTATCACTCCCTTAAGGGTTTCTATGGAACAAAAACAAGATTAAACGGTTGATTGGTTGAATTTGAGCAAGATTGAAGCAAGAGTTTGGAGAGTTTTCTTTCCCTTTTGTTGCTTGAAGAGAATCGGCCAAGGAGAGAAGAAAATAAGGAAATTTTTGGTCAATTTTGATATTAATTTGGTAAAGACATGAATAGTGGTCATACAAGTCAATCCAACCAAATGGTGACACTTGTCACATAATTAATGAATCTCTATCTCTTTGTTCCCTCGCACACCAATCCAAATAACATCCTCTACTTATCCCTTAACACCTGGTAAATTAAATCCAGTATCCAAAACTTAACCTAGTTGGCCGAAAATTGCCGAACTTTTCGCACTAGTGGGTCCCACGTCCGGTATTCACTCTTAATTTCTCAAAACCTAGTCAATACAAGAAAAATCATCTAAAAATTATATTTACTCATAAAATTCACCAGAAAAATTTCCTAAGCCAGAAAATGCAGAAAACATGCCATTAAAGGGGATAAACCCTAGGAAAATTATTAAGAGGAATTTACGGGTTCTCACAGACGTCCTACAGCTTAGTCATCGTGTGACGACCCCACTTCTCCCAAGGGCGAACCCAAGGGTATCGGCGGGCCGCCTGCCTAGCTCGTGCCAGGACTCAAAACTTAAAACAATAAAAGCCAGAAAATCCAAAAGAGTACTATACATACTATATACAATCCCAAAAGAGTTATAATTACATTCTCCAAAAGTGTCTGCTCACACTATTACATCCTTATCATTATAACCAAAACCAAAATGTATACCCTAAGGAGGGTCCTTATACAAACCACCACAACAAAAACAAACATCCTAATTGTTCAACTATTACAAGCAAAGCTAACTATACTAGTGTATGTGCCAAAAGTCCCCGCGTCGGCCCCTGCTAAGGAAAACAAAAGGAAAGGGGTAAGCTATATGCTTAGTAAGTAAACAGGGGCAAAAGCGTAAATTTCACGTAAAAACAGTTACATAGTAAGAGTAAAGCAAAAGCAGAAAATTAACATCACATAATAAGGATACATGTGGCTCCAAAGCCAGATCGTTTGCCATGAGTGACCTCCTGCCGACACTCCGTCGACCTCAAATAATGGTCCGTAGAACTTCACTTGTACACCCACCGTACACCTTATCACCCTCTCTGGCCAGGCACCTCACAAACTTGATCGAGCGAACAAAATTGAGCTTGGTTCACAAGCTCGGGTCACAAACTTGGTCCACATAATCGGTGAACCGGATTCACAAACTTGGTGACCTCAAACCAGGTTGGACTAACTTCGACCAAGCCCTAACCGGCTCGAATAGTCCATCTAGGTCATGAGATCGGGCCCAAACTCACAAACTTCACAAAATCGGGCCGGTCTCTTTCCCACTTTGCTCTAATTACGTTTCACCATGATCGGGCCGGTCGCTCAAATTGAAATACTGCAAAGTTCACTTGCCTCTGCTCAGTGTAGTTTAGGGCTGTGAAGATATTAACCATGGTTTCTATCCATTGTTCAGCCACGTCCGAATCGGGCCCTCTAAGGAATTTTGGCGGAGCAAATTTTTGGAACCTTTCAAGAGCCTTATCCTCGCCCATCTCAGGGTTCCGATTTTGGTTTACGGGTATTTGGCCTTGTTGATCCACCAGTCTTGCCAAGATATCTGTCATTTGTTGCATTGCCGTTGCCATTTGGTCTCCAGTCGCAGCTCTTGATCCCTGCCCTTGCTCGGCTGACGTTTCCCTTTCTCCTCTTGATTCCGGGGTCCGCTCAGTTCCCCAGCCTCGACCACGTCCACGACTACGTCTCCCGTCCATAGATATGTTTTTCGCTTTCTCTTTTCTTTTCTTTTCCCCAAAAGGTATTTTAGTGAATAAACACAGTAAATTAACTAAGCATCAATTCCAGCATACCAAATACACAAGTAAACATATACGCACATAACACGCCATATCAAGGAGGCAGATAATCAAATACACAAATACATATCACAAATACATATCAAGTTTGACAGATAATCATATACACTAATTCACATGCTAACGTCATGTAGTAGCCATATATGGGTGCATCAAAAGAAAAGGGATACGTTGTCCCACACCCTGTTAACCCCGTCCGGTCTCTCACATCACTTTCTATCCAACAAGATGTCCATTGACCTCTTGAAATCATTCTAGCCAGACCAAGCCTGTTCATTTCCCAAAATGCGAATCTCAAATACTGAGCATCGCCTCAACGCTAGAGTACTCGGGCACGAGAATCCGAAATAAGACAATTCACATCTCGAGCTGGCCAGTCCCAAGAGTAAACTATCTACAATCGAAATTCCAACCCGACATACCTATCTATGGTCCTCAGATACCATGAGAGAGATTTAAGACCTATAACATTCACAATTCATAGCTTATGCTCAAATGAGCACTTAGTCCTTTATACTCATTCACCACTTAGTCCAGGCTCACTCCGCGCAGAGACCACGCGAAGCAGGCTCTGATACCAACTGTGACAGCCCCACCTCCCCCTAAGGCGAACCAAAGGGTTCGGCGGGCCGCCTGCCCAGCTCTCGCCGGGACTCAGTCGTTCACTCACACAAATCAGAAATAGAACCAGAAGAAAGAGCAAAACGAGGATCCAAAACTTAAAACAAAGCTTATATACATTGCTATCTCAGAAAGAAGTACAACCGTCGAGAATACAAAAGTTCTCAAGTCACCATACAACCAGCCCGTGCCAAGCACTAGGGCGAGAACCAAAACAAAACCAAAACTAGACCCAGCTAGTCGATATAGAGCTCTCGCCCTTGCTCGCCTTCCCCTGTTAAGGAAAACAAAACTAAAGGGATGAGCTAAAAGCTCAGTGAGGTTCCGAACATAGAATCAAGCCATAAATCAAACAATAAGTCAAGAAACATTTACAACATGTACAATAAACCATACATGAAAAGGATACGTTCGTTTGTTCATTCGTTCGTTCGTTCGTTCTCCTGTCATTCCCCTTTCCTTCACTCATTTGAAAATACATTTTTCGTTTATACATAAAACCCTCGTTCCTTCGTTCATTTCATTCACCCTCTCCTGGACATTGGCCAGGCTCCTCCAACCTCCACCAACCTACAAGGTAATACTCGAGTATACCAAACGTTCACCCAGGTCACCATATCGCCCGACCGAGTCCGCTTCTGGCTCGAGTCGATCGGTAACAAGGGATAGTGGCCAGTTCAGCCAAAAGGCATACATTCATGCACAAGTAGCATTTCAATCGTTCAATCATTGAAAAGTTCACAATCATTTAGGCTGAGTGCGATAAAGTACACACTCGCCTAGAAAACTCATTTTGGCTAATCATTGAAAGCGTTTAACATGTTATCAGTCATATATACAAGCCATATAATCAAGAAACATAACAAATAAGGAACACTCACCGAATTATGCTAAATAACGTCCAAAATGTCCTATTTGATTTTACCCTCGATCACCGAGAAAACCTATGATTCAACGAGAAAGAATATTACAATTCATCTAGCAAAACAAGTAAGTGGAATCAAGTAACTCGACTAGTTACGAGTAAAACGGATAAAAGTGACTTTAAAGTGAAAAACAACCATGTGGATCTGTGGACGGAAATAACTATGGTGTCATAAACCAAACTCAAAGGGTTATAACAGTTCCAATGGAAAACACTTGAATTAAAGTCAAGTCGGAATCCAACTAGATAGGCTCAGAAATATTATTTTTCGGAATCGTGTATGTGGTTCAAAATCGATATACATTCAAGTAGGTATTATGGCCTACACGTCTTGACTGAGAAAACCTTAGGTCATACCTCGACATTTTGGTATGAAGTAGTAAATAAACATTTTAAGGTTCAAATGGAAAAGGTATCATGTTTTAAGATGGAAAACGGGCATAGTATTTGCCAAACGAAAAATAGACAAGTTGAAATAGAAACTTAGCCCTCGAGCGAAAATTTGGGCAGCACGCCCTTTGTATTTTCCTATTTCCAGTCGTTTATGGCTTCATTATTTTTCTCATCCAGTCCCAAAGTCATACACAAAATAAGTTCATTCAATAGCCGTTCAGTAAGCTCCAAGTAGTACAAGTACAATTCAAGCTAGGGAAAAGTCCGGAAATGAAAGTTAAGCTCTAACCATAAAAACAGTTTTTGACATCATTTTGCGGTTTTAGCACCATTGACACTACGATTATCGGATGGAGGTACAAGATACACCATTTCGAAGCTAAGAGATAGGGCTACAATGTTGAAGAAGGCCACTCAGTCCAGTTTGTAGTGAAACTAGGTCAAAATTGAAATATTAAAAACCAGAATCTCACAAACAGGTTGGCTAACCGCACAATTGTTAAACAGCAACAACTCAGGCTACCAAAGTCTGATTGAAGTGTATCTTGTGGTGTTTCGAAGCTAAAACACAACCCTACATTTCGTATAAAGACCTCCAAGGCCAAATCATGCATTTTCATGATCAAAAATGGAAAACTACACGAAAACAGAATTCTGGGCGCGAAACAGGTTTCATGGACAGTCAAGGGTATTTCAGTCATTTCACATGCTACAGTGGTCGGATCGAGCTGAAATTTTGCAGTCAACTAGTTTATACTATTGGCTACAACTTTCATGTTTTGTCCAAAAATCTAATTCGGTAAGGATCATGGTGAAAAGTCACGGTCAGATTGGGTGAAATGACAACCCTGTTCGCTGAACTACTACCTAGACCAGTCTGGGTATTTCCATCTTATCTCAGGCTACCGAGCTTGGATTAGGTTGAAAACATCATTCTCTACAACTTTCATGTGTTGTGCTAAGGCCAATTCGGCCTCTAACCTGGTCGAACAGAAACGGGCAGAACAGGGGTTAGTGAAACCCTAATCTGGAATTCATGCATTCAAGTGCTAATCTTCCACAAAACAACATCTAAAACCACTAAGCAACCTCTAATTATCTCTTAACATCTAGCAAATTAATCCCAGTACACAAAACTTAACCTAATTGGCCCAATTTTACCGAACTTACTGCACTAGCAGGTCCCACGCCCGGTATACGCTCGAAAAAATCTCATGAACTAAATTATACTAGACAAATAATTTAAAAACCCTATTTGGTCATAAAAATTATCTTGAAAATTTTCCAAATAAAGAAAAGGCATAAGAAGCGTGCAAATAAATAAAATAAAGCCTAGAAAATAAGAACTTTGACGGGTTCTCACACTCTCACCCCCTTAAGAAATTTTGCCCTCGAAATTTTTACCTTTATTTGCCTCAGACGAGTCCGGAACTGTTTGGGTGCCTAACGCATAAGCTTTTGCTGGCCCACTAGTTCGGTTCCCTCTTTCATTTGCTTGTTTTGTTTTATCTCCCTCCAGTTGCGGAATACTACCTCCGCGTGACTGTTTCCTCGGACAGTTGCTAACTTGGTGCTCACCACTCTCACAAATCAAGCACTTCCGCCCCTTCCGCCAACAATCGTTCTCGGTATGATTGGCCTTTCCGCAATAACCACAAGTCAAGTAGGAAGCCCACTTTCGGCTTTCTGGAGAAGTCTCCCCATATCCGGTTTGGCTTCTTTTGGCAGACCTTTCATTTCCCGCCCCTACTGTCCATGGCGGATAGGACAAAAAGTTCACTTTCTGCATTTTAGAAGGTGCTATTGATTCACTAGGAGGTTCTTCAATCACACTACCAACTGCACCTATTTTCTGAGTTTGGGAGGCTTTTACTTGTGCCTTTGCATTCTCAATTCGTTAAGCCTTCTCAAGGGCCTCCGTAAAAGTATTCACTTGCGCCGCGGCTAACGCCTCTTGGATGTCCAAATTCAGTCCCTGTATAAACCGTCGTACTCTTCGCCGTTCAGTGGCTACCAGTTCAGAAGCAAACTTGGATAATCTTATAAATTTTGTTTCATATTCGGCCACACTTAACGTTCCCTGGCGTAACCCAATAAACTCCTCCTCCCTCCTTTCTTGGACTAAAGGTGGGAGGTACTTCTCGTTAAATTCTCTTATGAAGTTCGCCCATGTCCAGATGGTCTGTTCTCTTTCCCACTTTGCTCTAATTACGTTTCACCATGATCGGGCCGGTCGCTCAAATTGAAATACTGCAAAGTTCACTTGCCTCTGTTCAGTGTAGTTTAGGGCTGTGAAGATATTAACCATGGTTTCTATCCATTGTTCAGCCACGTCCGAATCGGGCCCTCTAAGGAATTTTGGCGGAACAAATTTTTGGAACCTTTCAAGTGCCTTATCCTCGCCCATCTCAGGGTTCCGATTTTGGTTTACGGGTATTTGGCCTTGTTGATCCACCAGTCTTGCCAAGATATCTGTCATTTATTGCATTGCCGTTGCCATTTGGTCTCCAGTCGCAGCTCTTGATCCCTGCCCTTGCTCGGCTAACGTTTCCCTTTCTCCTCTTGATTCCGGGGTCCGCTCAGTTCCCCAGCCTCGACCACGTCCACGACTACGTCTCCCGTCCATAGATATGTTTTTCGCTTTCTCTTTTCTTTTCTTTCCCCCAAAAGGTATTTTAGTAAATAAACACAGTAAATTAACTAAGCATCAATTCCAGCATACCAAATACACAAGTAAACATATACGCACATAACACGCCATATCAAGGAGGCAGATAATCAAATACACAAATACATATCACAAATACATATCAAGTTATGGTTCTTATTATATGAATGAGTAAAGGCTTAAGTACTCTTTTAGAGCGTAAGCTGTGAATCGTGAATGTGATAGGTATAAATCCTTTATCTTGATACTTGAGGAAGATTAGATATGTATGCTGGGTAGGAATCTCAAATGTGGTGATTTACTCTTGGGACTGGCCAGCTCGAGATGTAAATTATCTTATTTCGGATTCTTGTACCCGAGTACTTAAGAGTTGAGGGCAATGTTAAGGACTTGAGATCTCCATTTGCAGGAAAAAGAACGAATCAATATTTCACGTGAATAGTTACAGAAAAACAAATAGTTGTTTGGCTAAGGTGGCACAATAATTGAAAGAGAGAGGTAGAGAAAGATTGATGGATGGTCCTATGTAACTTAATAGGATCCTAGTGCTTGATATGAGTCGGAAATGAACGAGAAGATTAGACCTACCAGTGTTATAAATGATTGACTTAGTTAGGGTGATACCAGTGCCAATGCCGTTGTATTTTGTTTGACTGTGTGGCCTACTTTTGAGGCACTCGACTTTGCTTTGGTCGTGCATGACTAAAAGTATTTTTGTAACACCTGTATGCTATATTTTTGTAATAGCCCCTGACTTGCTAACTGTATAAACTTTAAAGTGTAAATACATGTTAATTATTGTTATCTCTGATGTTTTCAAGATCGGCTCTTGTTTTAAGAAATTCCTCGCGTAATTACTTTTATTTCTTGCATTAGGCACCACTAGAATTATGGATGAACGAAGGAGTGGGCGAGGGTCTAGGCAAGCCCAACCTCAAGGGGATGAACAAGGATCGGCAACTGGACCGACTCGAGGACAAGAGAATATAGAGGTTAACCAAATGGCTACTGCCATTAATAGGATGACTGATATTCTTGAACGATTAGCTGAGAGACAGGGTCCAGGGCCACTTAACCAACCCGGAGCCCAGGATAGAGGGGAAGATAGAGCCTTGGAGAGGTTTCTGAAATTTAATCTGCCTAAGTTTATTGGAGGACCTGACCCCGAATTAGCGGAGAATTGGTTAGAAAGAATGACCAATATTTTCGCCGTTCTAAATTATGCGGAGGAGAGGCGAGTGACTTTTGCTGTCTTTCAGTTTGAGGGTGCAGCACGCGCTTGGTGGGATATGATAAGGGGAAAATGGGAAAGAGCACAAACCCCTTGGACTTGGGAAAATCTTTTAAGAGAGTTTAATGAGAAGTTTTTTCCGCCCTTGATTCAAGAAAAACGGGAGAATGAATTCATAAAAGTAAAGCGGGGGGCATCTAGCGTGGCTGAGTATGAAGGAAAATTTACTAAATTTTCTAAGTACGCCCTAGAATTGGTAGCCACTGAGAGGAGAAGGATAAGGCGATTTGTACAGGGACTTAACGTGGAGATTCAAGAGGGGTTAGCAGCAGCCCAAATCTCTACTTTCCCCGAAGCCCTAGAGAAGGCACAGAGAGTCGAAAGTGCAAGAGTACAAGTTAAGCATTTTCATGCCAAAAAGAGGGGCACTCCTAGTCATCCTCTTGGACAAGTAGATAAGGGTGCCGCACCTTCTAAAAAGGAAAAAGGAACGGGAGGAGTAGAGACATCTAGTACATCAAAAAGGACTCAATCAAGAGGAGGCCACAATAGACGAGGTCAACAAAGGGAGACACCTCTAAGTGGTCAGGCTGTGGCTCCTCAAGTTATTTGTGGTTATTGTCGTAAACCTAACCATACAGAGAATGAGTGCTGGAAGAAATCAGGAAAGTGTTTGTATTGTTGTAGCATTAAACATCAGATCGCGAACTGTCCGAGTATACCAAAGAAAGGAGGTAGTGCTCAACGTCCAGACAAGTCGGTATCTAAACAATCTAATGGTGGAGGAAGTCGATCAAAAGCGCCAGCTAGGATTTATGCATTAGATTATCATCAGGTTTCCGATCCCGCTAAGGTGATTGAAGGTACGATTCTTGCTTTCTTTTGTTTAGTTAAAATTCTAAATGACCATAGTACGACACACCCTTTTTCAAAACCCTAGATTCATGAGATAAAATCAAGGTTTGACTGCTAATTGGGTGAATAGAAATTGTGAGATATGGGTTGCAGAGTGTAAATTATTGGTTGATCTGACAAGCATGACTATTAAGGGATATGACTATTATCCCAAGTGTGAATTTCGAGGACGAAATTCTTTTTAAGGAGGGGAGGATGTAAGGACCCGAAAATTTTCATATTTTTGTCAAATATTACTGGTTTATTTAAATAGTTATTCACTCATTTTCTCTGAATTATTTAATTCGACTATTTAAAATCCATTTATATGGAAAAACGCCTCTCTTAAGTTTTTAAAGCTTTTTGTTAGAAAATTTACTTTCTAAAACTCGTTTAGTTTGGAACAACGAGCACACGTTTTTCGAGACTATATTTGAATTGAGAGTGTATTAATTTTGAAAAAGTAAGAATGATCAATAGTAGATTAAGAAAAGTTAATTGGAGATTTGAGGAATTAAAACTCGACTCATGTGAAGACTCGCAAAATTTATTTATTTTAAAGTTCTGTTACGAGCTTATTTAAAAATTTAAATGCCCGTTTACTCCGAATATTATTTTCTAATCTTTTTAGACCTAATTACATGGATCTATAGCTTAATTATATTTTTAAAGTGACTCATTTCAAAATTTAATTTTTGGAAACACGTTGGAGACAATAACCGATCTGAGAGTATAATGAGCTTGAAAAATTGGAGACTTGTACATTAGTCTTGAAAATGGGTATTTTTATGTTTAAATAATCAAGTGATAGTTAGTAGTACTATCATTATAAGAAATTCTTGGAGGTTTCACTATATCGCGCTTAAATTGGAAATACGCGTTTTCACACGCGCGACCTAATTGAGGGACTTTAGACCCTTATTTTGGGACAATTAAGGGTAAATAATATTAATATGAATATAAGTGCATTAGAGGTTTAGTGTACTAGTGAACCAAACGCAAGAAGAATCGAGCACAAAACGCGCGTGTGCGCGAGCGAGGAGAGAGTTGACTTTTGCTTCATTTTGGGCCACACATTAAAGCTTCTCAAGGAAGCTTCATTTTTGATCAAACACTCTCTCTCTCCTCACTAAGATAGCCGGCCATCAAGCTTGAAAAACAACTCAAGAGCTCTTCAAATTTCTTCATCAAATCTTCATCAAACTTTCTCCACTTCACCTCAAATTTCACCTACACTTAGTTAATCACTTGGAGACTACATCAAGCTAAGAAAGAGAGCTACTTTCCACGGTTTTCTTGAGCATCTTTGTACCAAAAATTCTGCTTGAATTCACCAACAAGAGTAAGTGATGATCCACCTTGAAAAACTTGATTTATGGAAGTAGTAGTGAACTTATGAGCTTGCAAATCCATGTGGGTAACTTTATTTCTGTGAAAAAATTGTTGTGTGGGCTCTATGAACTCCCACTTTGGTTGGATGGACTGATTTGATGAGCCATGATGTTTTAAATGTTGGTTTAGTGGTTAAATTAGTGGAATAATGTTGTATTGTTGGTAGAAACTCAAAGGAGGTGAAGAGGGAAATTCTTTCGATTTTACCCCTGTGAATTTTGTGCACTTTGGTGCAAGATTTTGAGGTTCTAATGACTTTTTTATGATGTATACATGTTATATGGATTGTGTAGAAATTTTCATTGAAAAATAACGTGATTTGGTTGAGCAAATGTAGTGATTTCAAAAGTTTAGTAAAACCGGAAACTGTTCCCGGATTACCCAGGCAGTGTTTTTATTTCGGCCATAACATTTTGTTCCGATGTCGAAATCGAGTGCCATTTGTGGCACTGGAAACGAGACATTTGTATCTTTCCAATGGTATAAAATTCATATTCTGATTCCACCTGAGTGAACCACACAAACCGTTTGAACTTGGCTGCTCTGTTTCGTTGGTTCACTGGAAGGCAGAACATGAACTGCAACTTGATGCTCAAATGTGAGCTAGTTGTGGACATATTATTGTAATGATTTCTTCTGAGACATTGTAGGTTTATGAATGTGTTTTCCAACGCCACCAATCATGCTCAATTCCAATTTGAATTGAGTGAGTTGAGGCCAAAGTTTGAAACTGACTCAGTGATGGAATTCTTCATTTTGGACTGATCCTTAACTAATCTTGGTTTGGGGCTTGTTATTTGAAATTCTTGGTGTAAATCACCTACCAAATGTATCTTCAACCCTTAATAGACCTAATTATCATAAATGAGACATGTTTTGGCATTTTCCCTTGGTCAAAAGTTTAGAAAAGGAAATTTTCATACACAAGGCAGCTTTGCCTTAAAAATTTAGAAAATTGAGTAATTTCGTTAACTAACTTCGCATGCTTATTTATCCATGAAATTTGGTATAGGAGTAACCATTATATGGTATTATAATCATACCAAATTTTGTGTCATTCCGAGTCCCTTTCACTGCCCAACTAAACTTCCAAAGTTCATGATTGAGTTTGGAATACCCTTGTTTAACAAGGAAATTTTAGTAATTTTGAGCTACCATATCTTGGTGCTCAACACTCCGATTCTTGTTACGCTTGTTTTGTTTCAAATCGGGGTTGTAACTCTAATAGATTTCCAAATTTTAGAGGTTAGTTCAAATCAAGTGAATTTTGCCGAATTTTCAAAGTTTACCAAAAACCAACCTAAACCTGTCTTAAGTGCCCCAAAACAGCAACTTTGAGCCAATTTTTGAATACCTTCCGTTTGGAATCATGGAAAGTGTATTCTAGGAACTTTTAGTACTTTACAAGAAGTTTCCAACGGTACCAAGTTTTCCATTTTTGGAATCACAGAGAGTGAGATACAATTTTTCAAAGATAGCCCCTTAAAACTGAAATTCTGGAACCTGATGAGAAACGAGTTTTTGGAAACTTTTCTCAACCCTTTGATAATGATTAATCGTTTAGAACTCGAGTTTGTGAAGAAAATTAGTTTTCTTGTGTTAATTAAATCCTCACTTTTGAACCTGTATTTTGAGTGGTTAAGGTTCATATTTGAGGTATTA
Source organism: Coffea arabica (assembly GCF_036785885.1). NCBI lineage: Eukaryota > Viridiplantae > Streptophyta > Magnoliopsida > Gentianales > Rubiaceae > Coffea > Coffea arabica. The sequence goes on from NC_092317.1 coordinate 25,970,882, forward strand.
ACTAGTCAAATCAAGTGTGCTTTCTTTCTTGATAATACGTGATTGTGAGTAAGAAATATTTGTTAATTGCCCAGGCGCTCAAGGAGATTTCGAAGGCAATCTCGGTGCGGACACCTAAAGTTTTGCTTGCTCACTTATTTTGAATCGGTGAGTGTCAAGTGCATGACTTGATGTGTTTACTTGATTTATCCTGCTTATATACTTGAATATCACTTGATGAGACGAGTGTGTACTTTATCGCACTCGATCTACTTTATTCGAACTTTATTTGCATTAAACTTGGTTTCAAATTCGATTTGAGTGAATCTCGTCGACTAAAATATACTCGTTTTCGTGTACATGTCGTGTTGTAGTGCATGTCGTGCGTGTCGTGTTGTCGGGTGGAGTGAACCTCCTCGACTTATGGGGACGCCCAATTCTCTTTGGCTAATCTTACGACTCGAGCCGGCATGGGCTTGATCGAGAAGCTTGATGAACTAAGAGAATAACAAAACAAAACTTCATCTTTTGAGATCTTGTTCGGCATACTCGGCGAGTATCGCCCTTTTCGTGCTTGTTTGGTTACGGATCCGAGAGGGTGGAATGTTGGCTGGAGGTTGTAAGTGGAGCTTCTACGGATTTCAAAACCTACCCGATTGACAGAGTGTCAACTCGTGGAGGTCGTGGATCGAGCATTGACAAAGCATGTGGAAATTAGCTCCTGAGAGCTCCTGTATCCTACCCAAGTGTGCTTAAATTTGTTAACATGAATTACTTGACTTTATCGCTTTATTTATGGTATAAATGTTATTCATACTTGAACTACGTGCTTGCATGACTTTCTTGGCCTCACTGAGTATTGGCTCATCCCATTAGTTTGTTTTCCTTAACAAGAACCGGAATGGAAGAAGTTAAGAAATGCCGACCTGTGGCACTTTTGTATTAGTGTCTTGACTTAATCGACTAGACACTTTTGGATGTTGTATATTTTTGGGGAAAGTGATTGTATCTCGAATTTGTGATGTAAGACTGAATATTTCTGTATGGAAATGACTTTGTACCTTTATTCCGACTTTCATTATTGGAATTAGACTTTAAGTTTGAATTGGAATTGTCTCGAGTCCTGGCGAGAGTTGGGCAGGCGTCCCGCGGATACCCTTGGGTTCGCCCTTGGGAGAAGTGGGGGCGTCACACTATATACCCATGGTTCGTTATCTATTCGTCCAAGCCCTGCCGGCCCGAATCGATTAACTAGCCAGTGGGGTTTGGGTCCCCAAGAAATCGATGAGATAACATCTCCAATCGACTGAATCAAGATAAAAGTACGGAGACGGGAATAAGAGGCACCTCCCACTCGAATTGAGTGTGGTACATGCTGCCGCTCAGCACTTACAAGTTAAGCACAAGTATATCAAGTCAATTGCAACAATAAACAAGTATATGTCACATTCACATTAGGGCAAGTATGATAAAGTACACCCTTGTCTGACCAAACCAATCCAATATCAAGTATTTATCTCAAGTATCATGTTGAATCTTGTACTTGGAAGCACTCACCAAAGATTTAGTGCTTGTCAAAATCACGTTCAGGTATAACTCCTTGGTTGGAGTCCAAATCTGCGATACAATATCATTTAAAAGTTTGAAATCAACTAGGGTTCGAAACTTAAGAGTTTCGCTTCAAAAGATCAGGTAAATGAAACTCATTTAAATAGGGTTCATGTTACGTATCAAACTCTAGAAAATTTATGCTCGCTCGTTTAGTGTTGCTAAAGAAGCAACTAAAACTTTGGAACTCACATTTGAGTCTAAAAAATGAGAAAAGCATATTTTGAGTGGTCACTACTTTCATTTTTCCAAGGGCACGAGTTTTGGCCAAATTTCAGCTTATATACCTCTACGAAAGAAGACTCAAATACCCCTAGACAATTCAAGTTCAATTCGTCCTCAAACCTTCGCTCAAGTCGCGAGTACACCCGCCTAACCTTCGATTGAAAATTTGGGCAGCATGCCCTTTGTATTTAGCTATTTTTCAGTCATTTATGGCTTCATTATTTTTTTCAACTCAGCCCAAATTCACACATGAACAATCTTAACACAATAGCCCTTCAATAGTCTCTATGTCATCCCAATACAAGGAAATTCTAGCAATGCAACCGGAAACTAATTTTAAAGACAAATATTGAAACAGCAGGTTTGATGTCTCTTGGCGTTTCGGTTACAACTGAAGCTACGCTTATCGGATTAGGGTACACTTTATGCCATTTCGAAGCCAAGATAGATAAATACATTTCCTATGAAGACATCAACACCCAATTCATTCATTTTCAAGGTCAAAATGTGCAATCTCAGAGAAAACAAAAAATTGCCCGCGAAACAGTGCATTTGGCAGTCAGGGGTAATTTTGTCATTTCATTCTATACAGTACTCCGATTGAGCTGAAATTTTACAGGAAGCTATATAACTCTATTCCCTAAAACTTTCATGTTTTGACCTAGACCTTATTTGTCCTCTAACATGGAAAAATCATACAGGTCAGAAACAGGGCAGATTCCACTATCAATGCTGGAAATTTCTCTACAAAAGCTGGAAATTTCAACCAAAGCTGGAAAACCATATACCAATGCTTAAAAGTTCACATCAAAGTTAAACCAACTCATATCAAAACTATCAAGTTCATCTCATGGCTGGAAAATGCATATCAAGGCTGGAAATTACATGCTACCCTAGCCAAAACCATAAAATCTTTCATAACCATGCTTCTTTTAGCTTCAATCATAACTTATCTTGAATGAATCTCAAGAGTCAAATAAAAGAGATGTTTCTAGAAACTTACCTCATACCCCAAGCAAACAAGAGTTTTATTCCTCCAAAACCTCCACCAAGGTCTTCTCTCCAAGCTTAACTTAAGATTAATCGGTATGGATTTGGGTTAGTGTTTGGATTTTCCACAAATCAAGCAAGGAAATCAAGATGAAATTTTTCTCTCTTCCTCTCCTCTCTTAAGATTAACATTCCCAGGCCGCATGCACCCCCACTCCTCCTCCATGAGATGCTCCCCATCGCATACAGGGACTTCTGCTCCATGCGACGCTTCTCCTTGTAGTGGCTGAGTATCATCCTTGACAGCATCTTGCGCGAGTGGCCTGCGCTCCATCACCACACAGTCATCCCCACTGGTATCAACCACATGAGTTCTGTCAGTTGCTGTAACTTGATGCTGTGTCGTTCTCACCGCAGGCCTAGACTGGCCTCGAGTGCTAGGAGCTCCCTGCTCCTCCGTATCCCTCGTGCACTCCTCAACAGACTGTCCCAGGCGCAAGCATGTAGAGCAATATTTTGGCAGATCATCTATAGCAATTTTTTGCCAAAACCCAGGCTCCCCTTCAACTGCCACCCACACCCGGGAGCAGGGTAGTTTCAAGAGATCAATTTCAACACACGCTCTGGCCACATTCGGACGAGTCCCTGCTGCCGTAGCCGTGTCGACAAAGAGAGGCCTTCCCACTGGAGCTAAGATGGAGAACAATGAATGTTTATCATGAAAGTGAATTGGCAACATTGGCAAGGACACGCACACTAGCGCCAGTGATGATTCTCTGTGGACAAGAAAATCTCTGGTCGAACGGAAAACCCACATCGAATACCTCCCCAGATGCCAGATACCACGCGTCCATATCTGATTGAAGTCTTCCTCAGCCGTGCACTTGATGAGAACATGCCGGTAGTCCAACAATCCTACCAAAACATGGTTCCGCAGGTTAAGTGTAGCGAAAAACTTCCTGATGTCCTCCAGCACCGGTCTGCCATAGGAAAATTTTCCAATCAGAGCTAGGCGAAAAGGTGCTGCAAGTTTCTCGACATCTTCCTTCGTGAAGATGACAGCCGCCTCCCCCTTGTACGACAATATCGGCCGCAACCAAATGGGGATGTTGTAGAGCTGGAAAATAATTGGGAGAAAGACTTTGCCTTTGTAAGGGAAGTCTTGTGTCCCTCCACCAACAGCTGGAGGGCAGCCATAACCGGAGCACTGGAGATAGACCCTCTGCCGCAAGAAACCCTAGACCCCATTCTTCTCAGTCCCGACATGTTTTTTTTTGAAGTTTCTGTTATTTGATGCGTTACTTTTTTTCATTGATTTTAGGACACAAGTATTCTTTGCAAAATGCCTATATTTATCAAAGGTATATCAAAGTCACAAATTTGTGTGACCCTCTACTACGAAACTTAAAATGCACTAAAATATAAAATAGGAATGATAAAAATCTTGACTCAACCAATAAAATTACTATCAAATTAAGGCTAGCAAATGAGCAAGTAAAGTAAAATTAAAAGGAAATATAAATTAATTTTTTCAAAAATAGGAGAAAATTTAAAAATAATTTTCGGGTCCTCACACTCTCTCCATCATCAAAAAATTTCGTTCTCGAATTTTTTACCTTCCATCGGCTCAAATGACTCTGGAGCCTGTTGCTTGTTTATGGCATATACTTGCGCTGGCACTCCTGGTCTGTTCTCTCTTTTGTTAGCTTGTTTAGGGGTAGTTTTATTCCCTTGTTGAGTAACATTCCCTCATTGCTGTTTCTTTGGACAATTGCTAATTTGATGGTCAGTACTCCTACAAACACAGCAGTTTCGCCTCCTCCTCCTCCAACAATCATTCTCAGTGTGATTTGTCTTCCCACAGTATCCACAAGCCAAGCGAGAAGCTACTTTTTGGCCCTTTCGAGGAATTCTCTCTTGTTGCCCTTTTTCTACTTGACTTCCTCTTGTAGAACCTTCTTTTAGTGTTCCTAATGTCCATGGTGGATAGGGTGAATTGTTCGCTTTTTTTTACTTTGGAAGGCATTACATTTTCTCTAAGTTCCTCATGTGTACTACTAGGTGCACTCCTTTTTTGTGATTGGAAAGTTTTTACCTGTGCCTTCACATTCTCAATCCTTTGAGCTTTCTCAAGAGCTTCCGTAAAGGTATTAACTTGAATTGCCACTAAAGCTTCTTCGATCTCCAGATTCAATACTTTTATAAATCGTCTCACTTTTCTCTGCTCTGTAACCACCAATTCAGGAGCAAAATTGGATAGTTTAGTGAATTGTGTTTCATACTCGGATACACTCAGGGTTCCCTGACGTAATCTAATAAAATCGTCCCCTCTCTTCTCTTGGACCAAAGGTTGAAGGTATTTCTCATTAAATTCCCTTATAAAATTTACCCAAGTCCATGCAGTTTGTTCTCTCTCCCACTTTGCCCTAATAACACTCCACCACGCTCGGGCCGGTCCTTCAAATTGAAATACATCAAAGTTCACCTGTCTATCTTCCGTGTAGTTTAAAGCTACAAAGATATTAATCATCGCCTCCAACCAATGCTCAGTTGTCTCTAAATCAAGCATTCCAAGGAATTTTGGTGGAGAAAACTTTTAAAAACGCTCTATGGGCCTATCCTCCTATCTCAGGTGTGAAACCCACAATTTTTGGCATCTGTTTTTATTATTTATCTTCCCAATTAATTAAAAGGATAAAATTACTGGGACAAATAAAATAAAATAACCGTAGGATGGGATAAGGGTTCCTAATAAACTAAAACTCTTATCCAAATCAACTACTAGTGCTAGGTTTAGGATTTTATTGAAGCGCTAGAAAGAAAAATAACACCACCCTTACCTTTCTTTCGTCTGCCTCCCTAGAGCGAGAGCCGTCAGAGAGTATAGAAGGAGAAGCAGGCGACACCGTCAATCGATCGGACGACTAAGCACCTCAACCTGTAAGTCCCGAACTCACGCAAAACTTCTCCTTTAAGTATTGCATTAATTGTCCTAGGGATTTTACGAATATGCATTGCTGCTATATATATGTAGCTATATGTTTTTGGGAAGATTCATATGTGGATTCGTAGAAATAGGGTGTTAGATTTTAATCTTTGGTTAAGTACGTTGCCAAATTTGTTAGAGGAAAAAAAAGAGAAAAAAAAATGGACGCCGCCGCTGCTCTGTTTTCGCTAGGCGTTGCAGACCCACAAAAAAAAAGAGAAGGGTGGGGCCACCATCTCTGGCGGCAGAGAAAGGATTTGCGGCCAACCCAAGACCGAAACAAAAAAAAAATTGAAAGATGATGCCGCCAGCACTTGCTGGCGACAATGGACAAAGTCATGGTTGGCCTTTGGCCAACCAATGGGAGCAAAGTCTGGCAACCATAGTCAAACAACTGGTTGGCCTTTTGGCCAACCACCGGTTGAACACAAGGACGGAGAAAATTTGACAAATTATATAGGGACCAAGATATAATATAAAATATAGTATATGTTTAATAAATAAATTTTAAGTATAATTTACAGTGTATTATGGGTATTAAAATTTAGGACCCAATCTAAAGTAGTCGTTAGAATTGAAGCGTTAGTTATTTGAAATTTTACTTAATTGATTAAGTCTAAAGTACCTAAATAGAAATTTAAAACATCTTAATCTAGCCTTATTAGGTTAATTTAGTCAATGTAAGATAAATTCTAAGTTGTTAAATGAGACGCTTAAAAATAATAATAATAATAGTAATACTAGTAGTAATTAATAATACGGACAATAAAACTAATAATAACAATAATAGTAAATAATAATTAATAAAACAATGATAGTAAGAATAATTAATAAAACAATGATAGTAAGAATAATAATAATATGGACATGGAGGAAACAAATTAAGAATATAAACAAAAATAAAATATAAATACAAGTGAAACGAACTAAGACAATAAGTATAATAAGTCAATATATAGATATATATATAGAGAGATGTAAAAGTGCACATAAACGATAATAACACCGACACACGCATAAAAGTACAAATAAGGTGAAAGGTAATAGTAACCAGTTACAAGGATGTATAAATGGTAATAAAATAAGGTAGCGATGGCAAAAACGATAATAATGATAATGAATAATTATAAATTATAAATATGTATGATAAGATAATAGTCAAGATAATAAACATGATTAGGAATAATTATTTTCTTTTAAATTATAAAACTTTACAGAAAGGGTGAACTTTCCAAATTAAGAAACTTTGTAAAAATAGAAACTTTCCAAATTTGGAAACTTCCCAAAAATGGAAATCTTCCAATTTAGGGAAAAGCTGTTAGGGTTCATACAGTGGTCTAGACATGAATCTTCGACTTACTCAAAGTTTCTATATCATGTATCTATAGGAAATATGTGAGACCCCGATAATTCACTTGTCTTTATAACCCTTATGTGAACTCACTTGCCTTTGATTCTTGGTTGTTTTAATGGTTGAATTTGAGCCAAGGGTGTGATACCCCAACTTTTAGGATACTATTGTTGTTCAGCCTCAAAGAGAATATTACGATTTCTTTATTTTATTGTTTTGTTTTACAGACTAGAAACCCTAAATTCTAGAAATAAAGTCTAATCAAAACCCTAGTTTCATTTGTGACTGACCGTTTTCTCAAATTTCTCATATTTCAATCGAAACCCTAAATTCAATTTATGCAATTGTAAAATCCCTCACGTTTTCTTAAAAATGCCCTTTCAATTGGAAATTATGATTTTATAATAGCCCTACCACCCAATCACCCCACAATAAGTGCAAATGAACACGAAAGTAAAGGTTTTCACTTTTCGTTTTCAAGTTGGAGCAAGTTAGGGTTTTCACGTTTTTTCGTAGGGTGATTATCCGGTATGGAGTAAGGATCAAATTTGGTGCTTAAGAGTGACTTTTAGGTGAGAAATAATATGTGATTAGAAGCAATGATAAAAAGTTAGTGAATAGGAAGTAAAAACCCTAGTACGTGCGATTTAAGGAAAAACGGTGCGAATCGACGTGTACCGTGCACTACCGATTGAACACACCACTTGATCACCACTTTCTTACCATATAAGCTCATTAAAATTTGAGCAAAATATCCCCTCATTTCCAGCTGGCTTTGGCCGAAAATTTTGACCAAATTGGCAAGGAAAAGAAACAAAAAAATGAGTGGAAATTGGTAGTGACACTTGTTGGCCATCTAGGGCCTTGACCAAGACCAAATTGTCTTGCCTTCTTATCACCATATTTATCTCTAAAAGCAACTCCAAAGCTCTTCATTTCTGCACCATAACAGCCGAGAGTGAGAGAGAGGAGAGCAAGAGAGAACAACCTCACTTCATCTTGAGTGGGAAAAGAAAAAAAAAACAGGATTTTAAACCGGTTAAATCCTTCTTTGAGTACTTGGATAGCTTGGTGGGGAAAAAGATCACAAGAAGAGGTGGTGGATAATTCTTGGAAGCATCTTTGAGAGGTATATGGGCTGACCTTCACATTTACTTCCCTTAGTTTTGTCTAAGTTGAGTAATACCTTGTAAACTTGCTTGTGATGTTTAGTTCATGTGATTTTGGGCAATTGTAGTGATGACAATGAGTTAGGGTTTGAATGATTTTCTGCCTATACTTGCTGTATGGATTGTATATGTTGTATCTGAGCTTATATAAGAGGTTGTGGTGGTGATTGAGGCAAGAAATGAAGAAAGTTTCCTTTGAAAATGAAAATTTTCAGATTTCTGGAAAACTGTAGCTCAGTTCTGTCCGGTTCCATTTCGTGATTTTAGAGACCGAATTAGGCTTAGCATAAAACATGAAAGTTGTAGAGAATGATATTTATAGATGCCTACAAAATTTCAGCCTAATCGGAGCAACGTAGCCTGTGAAAAGATCAAAATACCCTCACTGCCCTAGGATGCATCCAGTGATCCGTTTTGGACAGTTCATCCAATTGACCGTGTCTATTCACTATGATCCGTACTGATTTAGCCATTTTTCAAAACATGAATGTTTTAGTACTTTGTCTTAGCTTTTCAACACCTCCAAGAACGCCTTAAATGGACTTTGGTAGATTGAGATATGGCCATTTAAAGGTAGTGCCGTTAACTGGTCTATTAGTTGGAATTTGGTTCTGTGAATTGGGAATTTGACTGGGTTACACTGGAAATACTGAGTGGTCTTCATCAAAATTGTAGCCCTCTGTCTTAGCTTCGAAACAGTATAAGTTGCACCTCAATCCGATAAGCGTAGCCTCAGATGTGTCCATTCCGCAAAAACACATCAAATCTGTCTTTTGTTAAACTTCATTTCCGCACATGTCATTAGCTTAATTTTTGTACTTGTATTACCTTGAGCCTATTGAACGGCTATTGTGATGAATTTATATAGTGTATGACTTTGGGATTGGCTGAGGAAACCAATGAAGCCGTAAATGGCTGGAAAATTAGGTAAATACAAAGGCCATGCTGCCCAAATTTACGCTCGAGGACAAGAGAAATATACTTGCAACTTGAGTAAGGGTTAAGAGTAATTACCACTTGAACTATCTAGGATATTTGCGTCTTCTTTTTTCCGAGGTATATAAGTAAAGATTTGGCCGAACTTGTACCCTTGAGAAATACAACCATGACTACTAGAAATACGTTTTCCTTGTACTTTCGACTCAAATGGCATTTCCAAATATAAATGTTACAAAGTTATATAGTTTGAAAAGCGAGCGAGTGTTTCACGAATATTCTCCAAGTGAATTTCCATTTCTTGATTCTTATTGAACGAAACGTCTAAGTTTCGAACCTTAGTCAATTTTTAAAGTTCTGAAACAAAGTTTTATCATAGATTTGGACTCCAAACCCGGAGTATAACCCAGACATGATTACTCGAGCAACACTACTTGAACAATAACACTACAAGTAACAATCATCTCAAAGTATAAGGATATGAATGGCTCTCAGGAGCCAAATTCCCAATGCATCACCAAGAGCTTGATCACGTAATAGTTGACACTCCGTCAACTTTCAAGTAAGTAACCAATCCAGTAGAACACCACTTACACTACTCTCCGTCCACCATTCAAACCCCCTAATGGGCCCAAAATCCTCAATAAACACGGGTGGTAATACTCGAGTATACCGATGAGTCGAGGAGATATCACTCCACTCGACAAACATGAGACCCAGGGTTCGTTACCCAATCGACCAAGCCCTTGCCGGCTCGACTCGAGTAACTTGCCGCAGGGTTTCTGGAATTCCAGGAAGTGCGTACATCATAAACAAGTATATCAAATCAATTTCAACAATAAACAAGTATATATCAAATAAGGGCAAGTGCGATAAAGTACACTCTTTCCCGATCAAACCAATCATATATCAATTAATCATATTGATCAAGTATTGGAAACAAGTGTCCAGTTCAATCAGGTATTTGGAAGCACTCACCAAAATGAAGTGCCCCTAGTAATCACGTCTGGGTTATACTCCGAGTTCGGAGTCCAAATCTGCGATAAAACTTTGCTTCAGAACTTTAAAAATCGACTAAAGTTCGAAACGTAGACGTTTCGTTCAATAAGAATCAAGACATGGAAATTCACTTGGAGAATATTCGTGAAACACTCGCTCGCTTTTCAAACTATATAACTTTGTAACATTTATACTTGGAAATGCCATTTGAGTCGAAAGTACAAGGAAAACGTATTTCTAGTAGTCATGGTTGTATTTCTCAAGGGCACAAGTTCGGCCAAATCCTTACCTATAAACCTCGGTAAAGGAAGATGCAAATATCCTAGATAGTTCAAGTGGTAATCACTCTTAACCGTTACTCAAGTCGCAAGTATATTTCTCTAGTACTCGAGCGTAAATTTGGGCAGCACGCCCTTTGTATTTACCTAATTTTCCAGCCATTACGGCTTCATTATTTTCCTCAGCCAATCCCAAAGTCATACACAATATAAGTTCATCACAATCGCCGTTCAATAGGCTCAAGGTAATACAAGTACAAAATCAAGCTAGCAACATGTGCGGAAATGAGGTTTAGCAAAAGACAGATTTGATGTGTTTTTACGTAACGGACACAACTGAAACTACGCCTATCAGATTGGGGTGCAATTTATACCGTTTCGAAGCTAAAACAAAGGCCTACAATTTTCATGAAGATCACTTAGTCCAAATTCTAGTGTAACCCAGTCAAATTCCCAATTCACAGAACCAAATTCCAACTAACCTGCCAGTTAACCGTACTACCTTCAAATGGCCATATCTCAAGCTACCAAAGTCCGTTTAAGGCGTTCTTGGTGGCGTTGAAAATGTAAGACAAAGTACTAAAACTTTCATGTTTTGACTAAAAGCTATTTCAGTACGTATCAAGGTGAATAAATGCAACCAACTTAGTGTACTGTCAAAACTGTCCACTGACTTTACTCCTAGGGCAGTCAGGGTATTTTCGTCTTTTCACAGGCTACGTTACTCCGATTGAGCTGAAATTTTGTAGGCAACCATAAAATGTCATTCTCTACCATTTCATCTTTTGTGCTAAGCCTAGTTCGGCCTCTAACATGATGAAATAGAACCGGACAGAATTGAAGCTACAATTTCCAGAAATCTGGAATTTTGCTATATTCAAGCTATACTTCTCATTTTTATCTTGAAACTACCACTACTATCTCCTTTACAAGATTATATACCAAATATATACATCATACAACAACTAACCCACAAGAAACCCTAACTCAAAAGTCATCCATCTAATCATCAAAATCACTTGAAACAAGCATCACAAGCACAATACTACCATTAATACTCAACTTGATCATGATTAATGGGGAAAGAAAGGTTGGTCAGCCATTATACCTGAAGACAAGAGCTTGCTAGGATGATCCTTCACCTCTCCTTGAAATTTTTGGTTCCTTAGCTTCCCAAGCTTCCAAACTAGGGATTACTCGGTTTAATTTTTCTTGGTTGCACTCAAAAGGTTAGATTCAAAGTAGAAGATTGAAACTCTCTTCACTCTCTTGCTCCTTCTTGGTCTCGGCCAAAAACAGAAAGAAATGAGGGAAAATGGGCTGAAATAAGGGATAAGAAGGCAAGACAAGAGGTTGGTCAAGGAACCATGGATGGTTGACACTTGTCACCACCAAAGCCATCCAAGTTTTGCTTTCTTTTTCCTTGCATTTTGGCCACAATTTTCAGTTATATGGATGAGGATGAGGGGGGATATTTTGCAAAAATATCAAGGGCATGTGGTGGTAAGGAAGTGGTGGGTTCAATCGGTAGTGATCGATACCCGTCGGTTCGAGCCGATTTTCTTAAATCGCGTATACTAGGGTTTTTGCCTTCTAATCACTAACTTATTATTGTCACTTCAAATCATATAATATTTCCACATCCAAAAGTCACTCTTACCTACCAAATTTGATCCTCGCTCTGTACCGAATAGTCACACTACGAAAAAACGTGTAAACCCTAATTCGCTCTAACTTGAAAACGGACAACGAAACTCTTACTTCTATATTCATTTACACTTATTGTAGGGTGATTGGGTAGTAGGGCCATAGTAAATGAATAATTCCTAATTAAAAGGGCATTTTTAAGAAAAATATAAGGAATTTTACGGGTCCTCACAAACCCTGCGGCAAGTTACTCGAGTCGAGCCGGCAAAGGCTTGGTCGATTGGGTAACGAATCCTGGGTCTCTTGATTGTCGAGTGGAATGATATCTCCTCGACTAATCGGTATACTCGAGTATTACCACCCGTGTTAATTGAGGATTTTGGGCCCAGTAGGGGGTTTGAATGGTGGACGGAGAGTAGTGTAAGTGGTGTTCTACTGGATTGGTTACTTACTTGAAAGTTGACGGAGTGTCAACTATTACGTGATGAACCTCCTGGTGATGCAATGGGAATTTGGCTCCTGAGAGCCCTCCGTATCCTTATACTTTGGAATGATTATTGCTTATTAGATTATTGTTTATTCTGAAAACTTTTACACTCGCTCATTTTGAGATTGCTACTTGAAGTGTTATTGCTCACTTTTATGAACTCTTCATGCTCGTTACTTTGCTATATCGAAAACTTGTACTTATAAATAATGGTCAATTTGCTATTTGGAACCTCACTGGGCTTTTAGCTCATTCCACGCCATTTGTTTTCCTTACAGGGGTACGAGCGAGGCGTGAGACATGTACAGACTAGCGTAGCCTAGTTGTTTTGAATTTTGTAATTGTACTCGCACTAGTCGCTCGATTAGGGTTGAATGTACTGAGAACTTAAATCTTTTGATGTATTTGGGACTGTATGGATGGTTGAGGTAGAAATGAATGTATTCGTAAGTTCCAAACATGGGAACCGTTATTTCGTTTCTTATTGAGGTTGCACCTTATTTTAATTGATGCGAGTGAGTGAGTCCTGGCGAGAGCTGGGCAGGCGGTCTACTAAACCCTAGGGTACGCCCAGGGGGAGGTGGGGCCGTCACAGAGGGAGTGAATTTTGTTAAGAAAAGTTTCATAATCTCAAGTTGTTAGAAAATCTAGAAATTTACGCAGGAGGCTCTGCGCAGCTTTGGGAAATTGGCTATAACTTCGTATAGGAAAGTTGGAATTGAGTTCCGTTTGTTGCGTTTAAAACTAGACTCAAAGGGCTTCCGACGATATAAAATTCAGAGTTTGATTCAATATCTATAAATTCTAGGAAATTGGCAAAATTGACTAAAAATTCTGCCCTGCACAAGTAAACATAGGAATGTTATAGTAGCTTATGGCTCAATTTGGACCAACTTATGAACTAAATCTCTTTGAGGAGTCTCCTAAAGATTCTTAGTATTTGAAGTCTAGTTTTTTTAACAAGCCAATTTATATAAATTTTTTATATTTATAACTCAAGTTATAATTTTTCTAAAGGAAGGGCATAAATTAGGATTTTTGTGTGCATTTTGGTAGTGTGATTGTGAAGACTTGTAAAATCCCTCATATTTTCTTAAAAATTCCCTTTTATTTGGAATCCATTATTTTACAATAGCTTTACTACCCATTCACTTCTTCAATAGTTACAATTAATCATAGAACCAATGGTTTTCCCTTTATTTTCATCGTTAAGGTAAACTAGGGTTTTTTCGTCTTTTCATAGTGTAATTATTCGGTACGGAGTGTGTATCGAATTTAGTGATTTAGAGTGAGTTTTAGATGATATTAAGTGTATGATTAGAAGTAATAATAATAAGTTACTGAATTGTAAGTGAAAACCCTTGTACGTGTGAAATAAGGAAAAACGGGTTGAACCGATGTATACCGTTCGTTACCGATTGAGTGCATCACTTGAATATTAGTTTATTACCTTAATCTCCTTATTTTAGTTGTACTAATTAGCTCTTAATTAACCCTTAAGTCAGCCATCATTATTGGCTAAGAAAAAGAGAGATATTTTGGTGAAAATATTTGTGATTAAGCCATTTGTCAAAAATCCAACCAAGGTCTTGACCAAGACATTTGACCAAGACTATCCTTAGTCTTCATCTTGTAAAATAGAACCAAAAACACCTCATTTTCTTCATGCTTGGTTGTGACTTAGGAGAGGAAAAAGAGAAGAGAGAAAATTTTCCATTTTTCCAACTTGAGAACTTGCTTGATTCTTGAGAAAATTACCGTAAAACTTGATTCTACTCCGATCAATCGTTGGGAAAGCTTGGAGGTGAGATTGGTGGAACTTTTGGGAGGAAGAAAGTTCTTGTATCACAAGTTATTTTGGAGATTTTGAGGTATTATACTAGAAACCTCCCTTGTTTCTTTCTTTTTTTGTATTTTAAGCAAAGCATGGCTTGATTGTGGTGGATTGTCTGGAAGATTTCATGGTTTGGCTTATTAACTTATAATTTTCAGCTAGGGTTTGTAATTTTCTGTTTTTATTAGTGTTATTTATCTAGAATATGATGTGAATAAGCTTAGATAGGGAGTGGTAGTAGTGGTTTTATACACGAATAAGAAGATTATCACTTGAATGCATTAATTCCAGTTTTAAGTTTTCGTACTACCCTATTCTGATCAGTTTCATTCGGCCATGATGGAGGCCGAATTGGGCTTAGCTCAAAACATGACAGTTGTCGGAAATAATGTTTTATAGCATCCTGTAAAATTTCAGCTCAATCGGAGCACTATATCACATGAAATGACAAAAATACCCTTGACTGCCATAGGTATAATTTTGCGGACAGTTTTGACATTTCATCATTCTGGCTGCATTTTTTCACCTTAATCCGTTCCAAATCAGCCTTTGGCCAAAACATGAAAGTTTTATCCCTATGTTTCAGCTTTCCAATGCAACCAAAAACACCTCAAACGGAATTGTGTAGCCTGAGTTATTGCCGTTTGAATTCAGTACTGACAACCCTCCTGGTTCTGTAATTTGTAGATTCGACCTAGATAAACTGTGAACTGGGTTGAGTTGTATTTATCAAAGTTGCAACCCTTTGTCTTATCTTCGAAATGGTATTCGGTTGTGGCTAATATGCTAAGAGACGTCAAATCTGTCATTTAACAATTGGCCTTTCAACTTGATTTCCGGTTGCCTTGTTAAGACTTGTGTTGTAATTGGATTCTTTTGGAGCCTAATTGAAGGGCTATGGTGGTAACATTATTTGTGTGTGATTTTGGGGCTAATTGAGAAAAACAATAAAGCCATAAATGGCTGGAAAATAGGTAAACACAAAGGGCGTGCTGCCCAAATTTTCACTCGAGAGTTAGGCATTTGTACCTGCGACCTGAGCGACGATTTGAGGTCAAGTTGGACTTGGATCGCCTATGGTGTTCGAGTTTTCTTTAGTCAGGGTATATAAGCTAAAATTTTGCCGGAACTCGTACCCTTGAAAAGTGAAAGTAGCGACCCTTTCAAAATACGATTTTCCCGGTCTTTGGTACCAAGTGTAACTTCTAAAGTCGAAACCACTTCTTGATCATAACTAAACGAGCGAGCATGAATTTTTCGAAATTTGATAAGTATCTTGAATACTACTTAAACGAGTTGCAATTTACTTGATTTTCTTGAAACGAAACTCCTACGTTTCGAACTCTAGAGAGTTTTACATTCATAAATGATATTTTATCACAGATTTGGACACAAACCAAGGAGTTGGACCTAAACGTGACTTTTGAGAGGCACTAGACCTTTGATGAGTGTTTCTAAATACCTGATTGAACTAGACACTTGTTTTCAATACTTGACCAATGTGATTTAATGATATTTAATTTATTGGATCAGGCAATAATGTACTTTATCGCACTTGCCCTAATATGATACATACTTGTTTATTGTTGCAATTGACTTGATATACTTGTACTTGACTTGTAAGTGCTGAGCGGCAGCATGTACCACACTCAATGTGAGTGGGAGGTGCCTCTCATTCCCATCTCCGTACTTTTATTTTGATTCAGTCGATTGGAGATGTTATCTCACCGACTTCTTGGGGACCCAAACCCCACTGGCTGGTTAATCGAGTCGAGCCGGCAAGGGCTTGGTCGATTAGATAACGAACCATTGGTATCTAGTGTTGTCGAGTGGAGTGTTATCTTCTCGACTAATCAGTATACTCGAGTATTACCTGTGACAGCCCCACCTCACCCTAAGGCGAACCAAAGGGTTCGGTGGACCGCCTGCCCAGCTCTCGCCAGGACTAACGGTTCAGATTAGAGCGATCGAATACGTTCCGGACCGTACAACGCGCATAGACAAGTCAAAATCCCAGAATAAAACAAAACGAAATCGGAGTCGGCCATGAATAGGAACTGACATGGCAAAATCCAACCAAACGTCAAGTAAATATTTACATCTCAAAAGTTAGCATATACAACCCAAAGGGCATACCAAAGTGATTCAAAAGTGGATACATGTACGGTTTGCCAAATCCAAAAGAGAAACGGACCCAAAAGTATATTTAGGGTTTAAATCAATGAGCTATACAAAAGATATATCTAACTAGCTCAATTCGGCAACCATTTGTCAAATCCAGTCCAAAAGTATTTATTTTCCTGTAAGGAAAACAAAAAGGAACAGAAAGGGGTGAGCTTGCGCTCAATGAGGTACCAAACATATAGCGGAAAATCATGGCATTTCACATTTAACAAATCAGATACACATGCCAGATGTAAAGTAAAGTAACTAATGATTCAAATCAGAAGGATACAGGTGGCTCTCAGGAGCCAAATTTCCAGCGCAATACTTGATCCAAACCGGTTGACTCTCCGTCAACGTATATAGAACCAACGCGTCCGTAGACCTCACTTCGCACCGAATTCCGTCCACCAAACACCCCTTTACCGGGCCCGCTCACCGTATTCGAAAATAAATGGTAATACTCGAGTATACCCGGAATCAAGGGTCTCAATACCCAAAATCCCCGAACAGACTACCGTGGTTCGTTATCTAATCGTCCAGGCCCTTGCCGGCCCGACTCGAATAACTTAGCCACAGGATTGAGCTCATAGGTCATAGAAATCCGAACAGATGCAGACACAGATAACAGATTCAAATTTTGCATAGTAAATTGGCATATGAACAGACAAGAGAACGAGTGTGATAAAGTACACCCTCGTCTCGAACAAATAAACAGATTGCAGAGCAGAAATCAAGTTAAACATGTCACGGCCCCACCTCCCCCTAAGGCGAACCAGAGGGTTCGGCGGGCCGCTTGCCCAGCTCTCGCCGGGACTCAGTCGTTCACTACAATCCTCAATGGAATTTCAAGATATTTATATCAAATATACATCAAAGGTTCCCAAACTTTACATATCAAAAGCGAAGCGTCCACGCTTCCGCAGCGCCACTCTGATCCTTGATACCAACTATTATACAGGAGGAAGTCCAAAACTAGACGATTACACATCCAAGCAATTCTAAACGTTCAATACAATCCCAATATGAACGATTACACAAAAGGAAATCCAAATTCAATCCATACATGATATAATCCATGATAAACACTACAAGCCACTCCTTCGCCTTGAGCCCTGTGGAGGGGAATAAAACATTTTGGGGTGAGCTAGAAGCTCAGCGAGTAACCAAGAAATGCAGTTATCAAATCAGTTTCACAATCGTTCATTTCAATAATGTCATGCTTCAACAATCAATGCACTTTCACTTCTCTCATGAGCCAGTGAAATCATGGTACTTAGACGTCCAACGCTCCAAACAATCATTTAACATTGAACATTAACATTGAACATTGAACATTGAGCCCATTGGTGCTCTACAGGAACATTAAACGGTGGAGGAAACGTCGGAGTCTAGCACACGAATTCCAAGTACTCATTTGAGCCAAAACATGTCAAGAACTTATATGCCGGCACACAGGATATGGAATCAAAGAAACGATGCAAGAAACATTTTAAAGTAACGTTGCAAGTAGTTTAAGGTCACTCACCTCCACGGCTCATAATCCTTGTTCAATATAGCCAATTCCATCATTCAAGTCCAAGCCTTTCACTTGAAACTTAAGGTAACCAACGCTATTAAAATCGGACAGCATTTCCCCTTAATTCCTTTATTTTCCAACCTACAATCAAACCCAATCACATAGCAATTAACCACAATTGCTCAAAACCAGAAAACAGTTTTGACGTCCTTTTGCGGTAATGGTACCAAAGGCACTACGATGGTCGGATGAAGGTGAAAGACCCACCGTTTCGAAGCTAAGGAACAGGGCTACAATAATGTAGAAGGTCACTCAGTCCAATTCCCAGCACAACTAGGTCAAATATGCAAAATACCAAACCAGAACCGTAATTGCAGGTTTACAAATTACACTATGCTGTAATCAGTACAACTCAGTCTAAACAGGTCCAAATGCAGAAATTCCAAAGGAATATGGTAGCTAGGACATCAAGCTACATTTCATCAGAAGACCTGAACACCCAAATCCAAAACAATTCCAGTCAAAACAACCCATTTCAGACGCAGTTCTTACATCCTGATGAACCCAGAACAGCAACAGTAAAATCGACATATCTCACTCTAAACTAATCCAAATGACCTGAAATTTGTAGGCACCTCTAAAATGTCATTCCCTACAACTTTCATGTTTTGAGCTAAGGCCAATTCGGCCTCTATCTATGACCTAAAATTTCGGACAGAATGTAGCTTCAAGAACCCTAATTTTCCAGAATTTCTTCCAAACCCAAAATTGGTTGCAATTGTCCACTTTTTCCACCTTCTAGCTTCATTACATAACATTTCCAATCATCATACAAGGCCACAACATCATGATCACATTAAACCAGAAAATTCACCAATAAATTGTAAACTTCACCATTTCATCCAAAAACAAGAATTAAATCACAAAATTCAACACTTTAGCTTCCACTAAGCACAACTCAAGCTTCATTAAGTGTAGGGGAAAGTTCATATACCACTCACCTAGTAAACAAGAGAGGGAGAGTTGTAGGACACCTTAGCTTTTCCAAAAAACTTCACCAAATCACTCACTAGCACCAAATGGAGGGATTTTATGGAGTAGAAACTAGATCAAGCAAGTGTTTTGGAGGATTTGAGCTAGATAATTGCCAAACTTTGAAGAAGTTTTTCTTCCTTCTTTGCTAGAGAGAGAATCGGCCAAGAGGTTGAAGACAAGAATGAATTTTGTGTGATTTTTGAGATATTTAAGCAATTGGTCAAAAGTCAAGAAAATGAATAGTAAGTCATAAGCTATTTCCAATACAATGGTGACACTTGTCACCTTTAGGTTTAAAACTTATCTTTTTGTCTCTCCAATACAAATATCTTAACACATTGTAAACTAATATCACTTAATACAAAATTCCAACAAGTTGTCAAAAATATAATGAATTTACCGCACTTGCGGGTCCCACGTCCAAAATACGCTTTTAATTTCTCAAAAACTAACCGATACTAGAAAAATCATTTGAAAACTATATTTGCTCATAAATTTGATCTGGGGAATTTTTCTAATCAAGAAAATGTAGAAAAGGCAGGCGTTTAAAAAAAATAAACCCTAGAAAATTAGAAAATTTCCGGGTTCTCAAACTCATTTTTTTTTCGGGGCATCACAATCTCCCCTCCTTAAAAGAATGTCGTCCTCGACATTCCCTCTTGTACCAATCAAGTCAAGACATCCCGCAAAAATCTCTCCAGAGTCAAATCAAACCCACAGTCCGGCATCCTCAACTTCAAGCCTAGGACACACTACAGAGATCTGAAGCCTAAGCTCTGATACCAATTGTCACGGCCCCACCTCCCCCTAAGGCGAACCAGAGGGTTCGACGGGCCGCCTGCCCGGCTCTCGCCGGGACTCAGTCGTTCACTACAATCCTCAATGGAATTTCAAGATATTTATATCAAATATACATCAAAGGTTCCCAAACTTTACATATCAAAAGCGAAGCGTCCACGCTTCCGCAGCGCCACTCTGATCCTTGATACCAACTATTATACAGGAGGAAGTCCAAAACTAGACGATTACACATCCAAGCAATTCTAAACGTTCAATACAATCCCAATATGAACGATTGCACAAAAGGAAATCCAAATTCAATCCATACATGATATAATCCATGATAAACACTACAAGCCACTCCTTCGCCTTGAGCCCTGTGGAGGGGAATAAAACATTTTGGGGTGAGCTAGAAGCTCAGCGAGTAACCAAGAAATTCTGTTATCAAATCAGTTTCACAATCGTTCATTTCAATAATGTCATGCTTCAACAATCAATGCACTTTCACTTCTCTCATGAGCCAGTGAAATCATGGTATTTAGACGTCCAACGCTCCAAACAATCATTTAACATTGAACATTAACATTGAACATTGAACATTGAGCCCATTGGTGCTCTACAGGAACATTAAACGGTGGAGGAAACGTCGGAGTCTAGCACACGAATTCCAAGTACTCATTTGAGCCAAAACATGTCAAGAACTTATATGCCGGCACACAGGATATGCAATCAAAGAAACGATGCAAGAAACATTTTAAAGTAACGTTGCAAGTAGTTTAAGGTCACTCACCTCCACGGCTCATAATCCTTGTTCAATATAGCCAATTCCATCATTCAAGTCCAAGCCTTTCACAATATTGCATTTCGATCCTTTCGATGATGTCATGATTCAAAGAACAAATGTCCGTTTATTGCTCTCGTGAGCCAGTGAAGTCATAGCACTTGAACACCCAACGCTCAAATAGATCATTTAACATTAAGAGGGAGCCCCTTTTTGAGCTCCGGAGCCATTTGCTCCAAGTAAACAGAGGTGGAGACGTTGGTGTCCAGCACAAGACTCCCCAAGAACTCATTGAAGCCAAAATCATATCATGAATTCACATGCAAGCACGCATGAGATGCAGTCGAGTAAATAATGCAAGAAACATTTCACAAGAAGCTTTAACAATAGTTTAGGGTCACTCACCTCCATGGCTCAGAAATCATCCATCATATATCATTGCCTTGCTCAAATCCAAGTCTTAGTTCACAAACTCAATGCAAACAAATCCCTTCAAAGTTCGGACAGCACTTCCCCTGAATTTGCTTACTTTTCCAGCCATCATGGCTTCATTATATCCTCAGCCAGTCCCAAAGGTACACACACAACAACAAGTTCATCCAATAGCCATTCAGCAAGCTCCAAGTAGTACTAGTACAAGTCAAACTAGGGAAAAGTCCGGAAATGAAAGTTAAGCTCAAAACCAGAAAAACAGTTTTGACGTCCTTTTGCGGTAATGGTACCAAAGGCACTACGATTGTCGGATGAAGGTGAAAGACCCACCGTTTCGAAGCTAAGGAACAGGGCTACAACAATGTAGAAGGTCACTCAGTCCAATTCCCAGCACAACTAGGTCAAATATGCAAAATACCAAACCAGAACCGTAATTGCAGGTTTACAAATTACACTATGCTGTAATCAGTACAACTCAGTCTAAACAGGTCCAAATGCAGAAATTCCAAAGGAATATGGTAGCTAGGACATCAAGCTACATTTCATCAGAAGACCTGAACACCCAAATCCAAAACAATTCCAGTCAAAACAACCCATTTCAGACGCAGTTCTTACATCCTGATGAACCCAGAACAGCAACAGTAAAATCGACATATCTCACTCAACACTAATCCAAATGACCTGAAATTTTGTAGGCACCTCGAAAATGTCATTCCCTACAACTTTAATGTTTTGAGCTAGGGCCAATTCGGCCTCTATCTATGACCTAAAATTTCAGACAAAATGTAGCTTCAAGAACACTAATTTTCCAGAATTTCTTCCAAACCCAAAATTGGTTGCAATTGTCCACTTTTTCCACCTTCTAGCTTCATTACATAACATTTCCAATCATCATACAAGGCCACAACATCATGATCACATTAAACCAGAAAATTCACCAATAAATTGTAAACTTCACCATTTCATCCAAAAACAAGAATTAAATCACAAAATTCAACACTTTAGCTTCCACTAAGCACAACTCAAGCTTCATTAAGTGTAGGGGAAAGTTCATATACCACTCACCTAGTAAACAAGAGAGGGAGAGTTGTAGGACACCTTAGCTTTTCCAAAAAACTTCACCAAATCACTCACTAGCACCAAATGGAGGGATTTTATGGAGTAGAAACTAGATCAAGCAAGTGTTTTGGAGGATTTGAGCTAGATAATTGCCAAACTTTGAAGAGGTTTTTCTTCCTTCTTTGCTAGAGAGAGAATCGGCCAAGAGGTTGAAGACAAGAATGAATTTTGTGTGATTTTTGAGATATTTAAGCAATTGGTCAAAAGTCAAGAAAATGAATAGTAAGTCATAAGCTATTTCCAATACAATGGTGACACTTGTCACCTTTAGGTTTAAAACTTATCTTTTTGTCTCTCCAATACAAATATCTTAACACATTGTAAACTAATATCACTTAATATAAAATTCCAACAAGTTGTCAAAAATATAATGCATTTACCGCACTTGCGGGTCCCACGTCCAAAATACGCTTTTAATTTCTCAAAAACTAACCGATACTAGAAAAATCATTTGAAAACTATATTTGCTCATAAATTTGATCTGGGGAATTTTTCTAATCAAGAAAATGTAGAAAAGACAGGCGTTTAAAAAAAATAAACCCTAGAAAATTAGAAAATTTCCGGGTTCTCAAACTCATTTTTTTTTCGGGGCGTCACAAAACAACAATGGAGGGGAGTGATACACTCACCGATTCAACTTCAAAAGTTTTTACTTCAGATTGGCCTTAATCGCCAAGAAACCCTAAAATAATCAAAATAAACCAATTGAAGGTTTCACATCCATAATCGAGTAAACAAAATGCACATGAGGCTCGACTACTAGTCGTATGCCTCGCCAAATAATTACAAATACAAGGGTACAAAACTTGATTTTTGGGAATAAAAAGATAACATGAAGACCTAGGTTCAACAACCCAAAAGCCCTTCATTTCTACCAAAAGGCAAATCCAACTTAAAAGAACCAAACGGCCTAGAAAATCGGGCAGCACTTCCCCTAAATTTCTTACTTTTCCAGCCATTAAGGCTTCATTATTTCCTCAAATCAGTCCCAACATCTCACACAAAAGTCATCTCATTTCCCAAAAGCCGTTCACGAGGCTCAAAGTAGTACAAGTACAAAAGTTAGCTAGGAAATGACCGGAATGAAAGCAAGCCCTAAAACATGCAAACAAGTACAAGGAGACTCGATAACGAGTCATAAACCAATGCCAAGTATGACCCCAAT
Organism: Coffea arabica; assembly: GCF_036785885.1. Classification (NCBI taxonomy): domain Eukaryota; kingdom Viridiplantae; phylum Streptophyta; class Magnoliopsida; order Gentianales; family Rubiaceae; genus Coffea; species Coffea arabica. The sequence goes on from NC_092317.1 coordinate 25,994,365, forward strand.
AGGGTTCCATAAACATATACAAACATTAAAGAAAACCAGAAATTTCGGACATGCAATTAACTTTGGCCCTGAAAAAACAGGTTTTGACTTTACTTTGCGGTAATAGCACCAAATGCACCACGATTATCGGATGAGGGTGAAAGACCCACCATTTCGAAGCTAAAAGACAGGGCTACAACATCACAGAAGGTCACTCAACCCAGTTTTGAGTGCAAACAGGTCAAAAATGCAAGATACTTCATCAACAACGTAAAACAGATTCACCAAAACGCATTCTAGCGGAAACATCATAACTCAGGCTCTACAAGTCCAAATCCAGAAATTCTAAAACCAGTTGAAATCTAAGAAACAGGGATAAATTTCATCAGAAGGCCTCAACAACCAATTCGGAAGAAATTCCAGCCAAAACAACCAATTACAGTCGCAAATCCCAATTTCGGGTAAACCAGAACAGCAATAGTTATTTCGACTTTTCTCACTCTACACTACTCCGATTTACCTGAAATTTTGTAGGCACCTCTAAAATGTCATTCCATACAACTTTTATGTTTTGAGGTAAGGCCAATTCGGCCTCTATCTAGGACCAAAAATTTCGGACAGAATGAAGAACCAAGAACCCTAATTTTCCAGATTTCTTCCAAAACAGAAATTAATTGCAATCTTCCACTTTTTCCACCTCCTAGAGTCATTAAACATCAGTTCCCATCATCAAGGATAGCCACAACATCACATTCATATTAAACCAGAAATTCATCAATAAATTGAAACTTCATCAATTCATCCAAAACCAAGAAGTAAACCACAAAATTCATCACTTTAACTACCACTTGGCACTAATTAAGCTTCATTAAGTGAAGGAGAAAGTTCAATCACCACTCACCTAGTAAACAAGAGAGGAAGAGTTGTTTGTCACCTTAGCTTCCCAAAACACTTCACCAAACCACTTACTAACACCTAAAGAAGAGATTTTATGGAGTAGAAACAAGTCTAAGTGATTGCTTTGGATGATTTGCACTAGATGGATGCCAAACTTTGAAGAGTTTTTCTTTCTTCCTTGCTCAAGGTGGCCGGCCACAATGGAGGTAAGAAATGGTGATTTTTGTGGTAATTTTTGAGATATTTAATCAATTTGTCAAATAAGTCAAAAAGGTGAATACTTGTCATAAGTTACAACCACTCTTAAGGTGACACTTGTCACTTCCTTTAAAACATCTCTATCCTTTAAGTCCCTCTCACATCAATCACATCTCAACCTCTACTTATCTCTTAACACCCGATAAATTTCAACCAGTATCCGAAACTTAACCTAATTGGCCGAATTTTTCCGAACTTCTCACACTAGTGGGTCCCACGTCCGGTATACGCTCTTAATTTCTCAAAATCTATTCGATACTAGAAAAATCATCTAAAAACTATATTTACTCATAAAAATTATCTAGAAAATGTTCCGGATACAGAAAGTGCAGAAAACAAGTCATGAAAAATGCGAAAACCTAGAAAATGCAATTTACGGGTTCTCACACTACCACCCGTGTTTATCTTGGAGTTTGGACCCTGTAAGGGGTTTGGCTGGTGGACGGAGATTGGAGTTAAGTGGTGTACTACTGGACTAGTTACCTTACTTGAAAGTTGACGGAGTGTCAACTATTACTGGATCAAGCTCTGGTGATGAAATGGGAATTTGGTTCCTGAGAGCCATCCGTATTCTTATACTTTGGAATGATTAGTACTTATCGTGTTATTGTTTTGTTTTAAAAGAAAAACTTTACACTCGTTCACTTAGAGATTTTTTACTTGAAGTGTTATTGCTCACTTTTATGAACTTTTCATGCTCCTTATTTTGCTACGTGATATTTGTACTTTTCAATAATGGTCACCCTGCTATTTGGAACCTCACTGGGCTTTTAGCTCATTCCACGCCATTTGTTTTCCTTACTGGGGGTACGAGCGAGGCGTGAGACGTGTATAGACTAGCGTAGTCTAGTTGTTTTTGAATTTTGAATTGTACTCGCGCTAGCACCCGATTACGGTTGGTTGTACTTGAATTGTAAACGCTTTGAAGTATTTTGGTGTGTAGAAGCTTTGTATCTGGATTTGAGCATCAATGTATATGTTAAGTTAAAGTGGTTGTGTTATTTATTTTCTATGGATGTACGTTATTTTTCTTGAGTTTTGAGTGAGTGAGTCCTAGCGAGAGCTGGGTAGGCGACCTGCCAAACCCTGGGGTACGCCCTAGGGGGAGGTGGGGCCATCACAGATGGTATCAGAGCCACTTCGCGTGGTCTCTGCACGGAGTGTGCTTGGGCCGAGTGGTGTTATGGTCCTAATTTCGTGAATGGGTGTAAAGGATTATGTACTCTTTTGAGCATAAGTTACGAATCATGAAATGTTCTAGGTTTAAACCTTTATCATGGTACTTTGGGGACAATAGTTAGGTATGTCAGGTAGGAATCTCTAATATGGGTGATTTACTCTTGGGACCGGCCGGCTCGAGTTGTGAATTGTCTTATTGTGGTTTCTTGTACTTGGGTACCAAATAGTGGAGAACGCTAGAATAAGGGTCTGTATCTTGATTGCACTTGAGGTGAGTTTTCATGGCAAAGGTTAAGGCACGGACGATTCTAACATTTGACCTAGTCATTGGACTGATCAAGGGGATTGGATCTCGGAGTGTTATCATGAACGAATCTAGCAATCGTCTGGCTAGGGTTTCTATAGAGCGTGTCCTGGTTGTAGAGTACGTTGAGAAATTTGCACGGAAGATCTGTTTCCTTCTCCTATGACTGTGAGGACTTGATAAGTGTTTATTTCTTTGTTAAACTTCCCTAGCATATTAGCGTAGCCTTTACATGGTAAGATTTTTTCTCTAGGTAAGCCTGTTGTAGTACTATGAGTAAGTGAAAGTCACTTGACAGTTGGGGGAAAGTTCTATGGCATCAAGTTTTGTGCGAGCAAAGATTAGAATTTCGAAGATGAAATTATTTTATGAGGGAGAGAGTGTGAGACCCCGAAAATTCACTTGTCTTTATAACCCTTACGTGAACTCACTTGCCTTTGATTCTTGGTTGCTTTAATGGTTGAATTTGAGCCAAGGGAGTGAATTTTGTTAAGAAAAGTTTCATAATCTCAAGTTGTTAGAAAATCTAGAAATTTTCGCAGGAGGCTCTGTGCAGCTTTGACAAATTGGTTATAACTTTGTATAGGAAAGTCGGAATTGAGTTCCGTTTGTTGCGTTTGAAACTAGACTCAGAGGGCTTCCTACGATGTAAAATTTAGAGTTTGATTCAATGTCTATAAATTCTAGGAAATTGGCAAAGTTGACTGAAAATTCTGCCCTGCACAAGGAAAAATAGGAATGTTGTAGTAGCTTATGGCTCAATTTGGACCAACTTATGAACTAAATCTCTTCGAGGTGTCTTCTAAAGATTCTTAGTATTTGAAGTCTAGTTTTTTTAACAAGTGAAGTTATATAAATTTTTGATATTTATAACTCAAGTTATAATTTTTCTAAAGGAAGGGCATAAATTAGGGTTTTTGTGCATACTAGGGTTTTGGTGTGTGTTTTTGTATGCATTTTGGTAGTGTGATTGTGAAGACTTGTAAAATCCCTCATATTTTCTTAAAAATTTCCTTTTATTTGGAATCCATTATTTTACAATAACTTTACTACTCATTCACTTCCTCAATAGTTACAATTAATCATAGAACTAGGGGTTTTTCCTTTATTTTCATAATTAAGGTAAACTAGGGTTTTTTCGTCTTTTCGTAGTATAATTATTCGTTACGGAGTGTGTATCAAATTTAGTGATTTAGAGTGAGTTTTAGATGATATTAAGTGTATAATTAGAAGTAATAATAATAAGTTACTGAATTGTAAGTGAAAACCCTAATATGTGCGAAATAAGAAAAAACGGGTTGAACCGATGTGTACCGTTCGTTAACGATTGAGTGCATCATTTCAATATTACTTTATTACCTTAATCTCCTTATTTTAGTTGACTCTTAATTAACCCTTAAGTCAGCCGCCATTATTGACAAAGAAAAAGTGAGATATTTTGGTGGAAATATTTGTGATTAAGCCATTTGTCAAAAATCCAACCAAGGTCTTGAACAAGACCTTTGACCAAGACTATCCTTAGTCTTCATCTTGTAAAATAGAACCAAAAACACCTCATTTTCTTCATGCTTGGTCGTGACTTAGGAGAGGAAAAAAAGAGGAGAGAAAATTTTCCATTTTTCCAACTTGAGAGCTTGCTTGATTCTTGAGAAAATTACCGTAAAACGTGATTCTACTCCGATCAATCGTTGGGAAAACTTGGAGGTGAGCTTAGTGGAACTTTTGGGAGGAAGAAAGTTCTTGTATCACAAGTTATTTTGGAGATTTTGAGGTATTATACTAGAACATCCCTTGTTTCTTTCTTATTTTGCAATTTAAGCAAAGCATGGCTTGATTGTGGTGGATTGTATGGAAGATATCATGGTTTGGCTTATTAAATTATAATTTTTAGCTAGGGTTTGTAATTTTCTGTTTTTATTAGTGTTATTTATCTAGAATATGATGTGAATCAGCTTAGATAGGGAGTGGTAGTAGTGGTTTTATACACGAATAAGAAGATTATCACTTGAATGCATCAATTCCAGCTTTAAGTTTTTGTACTACCCTGTTCTGACCAGTTTCATTCGGCCATGATGGAGGCTGAATTGGGCTTTGTTCAAAACATGAAAGTTGTGGAAAATGATGTTTTAAATCTTCCTATAAAGTTTCAGCTCAATCCGAGTACTGTAGCACCTAAAATGATAAAAATACCCTTGACTGCCATTGGTATAGTTTTGCGGACAGTTTTGACATTTCATCATTCTGGTTGCATTTTTTCACCTTGATCCGTTTCAAATCAGCCTTTGGCCAAAACATGAACGTTTTACCCCTATGTTTCATATTTCCAACGTAACCAAGAACACCTCAAACGGAATTGTGTAGCCTGAGTTATTGCCGTTTGAATTTAGTACTAACAACCCTCCTGGTCATGAACTTCTGGTTCTGTAATTTGTAGATTTGACCTGGATAAACTGTGAACTGGGTTGAGTTGTCTTTGTCAAAGTTGTATCCCTTTGTCTTAGCTTCGAAACGGTATAAATTTTATCCCAATATGATAAGCGTAGCTTCGGTTGTGACCAATACGCTAAGAGACGTCAAATCTGCCATTTAGCTATTTGCCTTTAAACTTGATTTCCGGTTACTTTGTTAAGACTTGTGTTGTAATTGGATTATTTTGGAGCCTAATTGAAGGGCAATGGCAGTAACATTATTTGTGTGTGATTTTGGGGCTGATTGAGAAAAATAATGAAGCCATAAATGGCTGGAAAATAGGTAAACACAACGGGCGTGCTGCCCAAATTTTCACTCGAGAGTTAGGCATATGTACCTGCGACTTGAGCGACGATTTGAGGTCAAGTTGGACTTGGATCGCCTATGGTATTCGAGTTTTCTTTAGTCAGGGTATATAAGCTAAAATTTTCCGGAACTCGTACCCTTGAAAAGTGAAAGTAGCAACCCTTTCAAAATACGATTTTCCCTATCTTTGATACCAAGTGTAACTTCTAAAGTCGAAACCACTTCTTGATCATAACTAAACGAGCGAGCATGAGTTTTTCGGAATTTGATAAGTATCTTGAATACTACTTAAACGACTTGCATTTACTTGATTTTCTTGAAACGAAACTCCTATGTTTCGAACTCTAGAGAGTTTTACATTCGTAAATGATATTTTATCGTAGATTCGGACTCCAACCAAGGAGTTGGACCTGAACGTGACTTTTGAGAGGCACTAGACCTTTGGTGAGTGCTTCCAAATACCTGATTAAACTGGACACTTGTTTTCAATACTTGACCAATGTGATTTAATGATATGTAATTTGTTGGATCAGGCAAGAGTGTACTTTATCGCACTTGCCCTAATATGATATATACTTGTTTATTGTTGCAATTGACTTGATATACTTGTACTTGACTTGTAAGTGCTGAGCGGCAGCATGTACCATACTCAATGTGAGTGGGAGGTGCCTCTCATTCCCGTCTCCGTACTTTTATTTTGATTCAGTCGATTGGAGATGTTATCTCATCAACTTCTTGGGGACCCAAACCACACTGGTTGGTTAATCGAGTCGAGTCGGCAAGGGCTTGGTTGATTAGATAACGAACCATGGGTATCTAGTGTTGTCGAGTGGAGTGTTATCTCCTCGACTAATCAGTATACTCGAGTATTATCACCAGTGTTTATCTTGGAGTTCGGGCCCCGTAAGAGGTTTGGTTGGTGGACGGAGATTGGAGTTAAGTGGTGTACTACAGGACTAGTTACCTTACTTGAATGTTGACAGAGTGTCAACTATTACTGGATCAAGCTCTGGTGATGAAATGGGAATTTGGCTCCTGAGGGCCATCCGTATTCTTATACTTTGGAATGATAAGTACTTATCGTGTTATTGTTTCATTTTAAAAGAAAAACTTTACTCTCGCTCACTTAGAGATTTGCTACTTGAAGTGTTATTGCTCACTTTTATGAACTTTTCATGCTCCTTATTTTGCTACGTGATATTTGTACTTTTCAATAATGGTCACCTCGCTATTTGGAACCTCACTGGGCTTTTAGCTCATTCCACGCCATTTGTGTTCCTTACAGGGGGTACGAGCGAGGCGTGAAACGTGTACAGACTAGCGTAGTCTAGTTATTTTTGAATTTTGAATTGTACTCGCGCTAGCACCCGACTAGGGTTCTTTGTACTTGAATTGTAAATGCTTTTAAATATTTTGGTGTGTAGAAGCTTGTGACAGCCCCACCTCCCCCTAAGGCAAACCAAAGGGTTCGGCAGACCGCCTGCCAAACTCTCGCCGGGACTCACTCACTCACTACAGTCCTCAATTAAATTACATCAGTCACATCCAATAACATAGGGTACAATCCTCAATAATAAACAAAATAACATTTCCAAGCTTAGAACGTATACTTACATACATTACAAATCTCAAATAGTGGTACAATTCCCCGAATAAGATAAAAGTCCTCAGTTCTCAAATAATTACAATTACAATGTCAGTCTCAAATATTACATCTAATACTCATCAAGTGAATCGAATTCAAATTATACATGAGGTATCCCTTTAGACACTCTTCCTTTGCCTCAAGCCCTGTGGGGCGAAAATTATTTTTGGGGTGAGCTAGAAGCTCAGTGAGTGTCCAATAAAATCAGTAATCAAATAAGCTTCACAATAGTGCATTTAAATGAGATTATGAATCAATGATCAAATGTACGTTTATTGCTCTTGTGAGCCAGTGAAATCATTGTACTTAGAACTCCAACGCTCAAACGGATCTAGTCAGTCACACAGTACAAGGGAGCCATTTGCTCCAAATAATCAGGGGTGGAGACGTTGGTTCTAAGCACACAAATTCCAAGTACTCATTTGAGCCAAAATATGTCATGGTCCACAGCACTCATGATATGCAATCGAGTATGCAATGCAAGAAATAGTTTGAAAAGTTACTTTGCAAATAGTTGAGGAATCACTCACCAACCACGGCTCATGAATCTCATCCATCATAACTCATTGCATTGCTGGAGTCCAAACCCTCCATTTCACCAAGAGTCCACTCACTCAAAGCAATCAAATGCTCCCAAATGTTCGACAGCACTTCCCTTTAATTTCCTTATTTTCCCTCCTACAATACATTACCAATCACATCTCAATTCAATCGCAAGTACAAATACAAAGCATAGACTATAAAACATACCTAATTAGGGCCACAATACCCTTCCACTTGAGCCAATTAATAGCTCCAATACTAATCACAAGAAAGCCCCAATTCGAAACCCTAGAACTGAAATTTACCCTACAAACGGAAATTTTCCGCAAACCATCACAACTAATATACACAAGCTTCATTTTACACCATATCAATCTATCATTCCATGGCCAACCAATGATTATCATATAAAATCAGAAAAATCACCAATAAATCTAAAATTTAACAAAACTCTACTTTCAACCATAAATCTTCCACAAAATAGCAATTTTTGTGACGACCCCACCTCCCCCTAAGGCGTACCAGAGGGTTCGGCGGACCGCCTGCCCAGCTCTCGCCATGACTCACTCACTATCTAAAACAAATCGCGTGCGCACATCCATGAACCATAAATAACATCCACAATTCAAACTTATAATTTACATTGATACAATTCAAGATACAAAGTCTCAATATACCAAACTAGTTCAAAGCGTATACAAATCAAATACAAAACATTCTATTCGAGGAATAGCGCGAGTACAAGACAAAAGTCAAAAGTCAAACGACTAGACTACGCTAGCCTTTACACGTCTCACGCGTCACTCGTACCCCTGTAAGGAAAACAAAACTAATAGGGTGAGCCAAAGCTCAGTGATGTTCCATATATCAAATTGTCCAGCAAACAAGATTATAACAATGTAATAGTGAAATAGCGAGCAAACAAGTTCAAGTAAAGCGATAATACTTCAAGTAGTCAAGAAATGTGTGGATCATGTTCACAAGTAAGGATACAGTTGCTCATGTCTCGGCTCCATCCCAGCTCGATCGAATAGTAGTTGACACTCCGTCAACTTTCAAGTAATAACTAGTCCAGAAAGAAAACTCCACTTCTCGCCATTCTCCGTCCACCAATCAACCCCCTTCTCCGGGCCCGCACACCACACGAAACACGGGTGGTAATACTCGAGTATACCAAATTGCCGAGGAGATAACACTCCACTCGACCTTACTAGTGACCCAGGGTTTGTTATCTAATCGACCAGGCCCTTACCGGCTCGACTCGATTAACTAGCCACAGGGTTTCTGGAATTCCAGGCAAAATATAATTCATGTACATGTAGAGCAAGTCAAGTAAAGTCGATAAACAAGAACAAATTTGGATAGGGCAAGTGCGATAAAGTACACCCTTACTCTATCAAATCACATATATATCACGTATTCACGTTGATCAAAGATAAATGGCAAATATCGAGTTCAATCAGATATTTGGAAGCACTCACCAAAAGTAGTGCCTCTAGTGCTCGTGTCTGGGTGGTACTCCGGGTTTGGAGTCCAAATCTGCGATAAAAGTTGACTTGAGAACTTTGAAAATTGACTAAAGTTCAAAACTTAAGCGTTTCGTTCAATAAGAATCAAGAAATTGAAATTCACTTGAGAAATAGTCGTGAAATAGTTGCTCGCTTTTCAAACGGAAAATTTTGATAACATGTTTGCTTGAAAATGACTTTTGAGTCGAAAGTGCAAGTAAAACGGTTTCATAGTGATCCTTACAGCTTTTCCTAAGGGTACAAGTTCGGCCAAGTCCTAACGTATAACCCTCGATAAACAAAGTAGCAAAGGTCCTCGATAGTTCAAGTGATAATTGTGACGGCCCCACTTCCCCCTAGGTCGTACCCCAGGGTTCGGCGAACCGCCTGCCCAGCTCTCGCCAGGACTCACTCGTTCACTTCAATCCTCAATTAAAAATCGAAATAAATCACGAGAATAAATATAACGACGATCCAAAACTTAACGCAAAACTTATATACATTACTATCTCAAAAGGGAGTACAAACATCGAATATACACAGGTTCTCAGTTCACCACACATCCAGCCCGTGCCAAGCACTAGGGCAAGAACCATTACAAAACCAAAAACTAGTCTAGGCTAGTCTAAACTGAGCTCTCGTCCTTGCTCGCCTTCCCCTGTTAAGGAAAACAAACTAAAGGGGTGAGATAAAAGCTCAGTGAGATTCTATATACAAAAACAAGTAATTGAACAAGGACATTAATCATGTAATAACAAATAATCCAGAAAACATGTCCAATATAAAGCAATTATAATACATTCATTAAAAGGATACAGGCTCACAAGGAGCAATTCGTTGTTCGTTTCCCATTCATTTCCTTATTCCTCCAATTATTTAAAATTGCATCTTTGTAAGTAAAACCCCTCGTTTTTTTCTTTGACGTTCGTATGTTCATTCTTGTTTACCTCCTCCTGGACGTTGGCCAGGCTTTTCCCCCCATCCGGACGTTGACCGGACTCCACCCATCCGGACGTTGACCGGACTACAAGGTAATACTCGAGTATACCAAATGTGCACCCAGGTCACCAAATCGCCCGACCGAGTCCGCTTCTGGCTCGAGTCGATCGGTAACAAAGGCAAGGGCCCAGTTCAGCCAAAAGGCTTACATTCATGTGCAATTAATATTTCAACATTTAAACACCAAAAATCTCATATTTATTTAGGTCGAGTGCGATAAAGTACACACTCACCTAGCAAAAGATCATTTTAGAAATCGTAGAAAACAATTAACATTTAATCAAATGTTCACAAATAACCACATAGTCACAACAATCCACATAGTCATAGAAACAAAACGTATATAGAACACTCACAGCTCGCAAATGTGGTTTCATGCACTTCCGTCAAAAGAACGTTGTGCACCACGGTCACGTCCTAAAACATGCAAACAAATACCATGAGACTCGATAACGAGTCATAAACCAAGGCCAAACATGACCCCAATAGGGTTCCATAAGCATATACAAACATTAAAGGAAACCAGAAATTTCGGAAATGTAACTAGCTTTGGCCCTGAAAAAAAAAATAGTTTTTGTTTTCATTTTGCGGTAATGGCACCAATTTCACTACGATTATCGGATGAGGGTGCAAGACCCACCATTTCGAAGCTAAGAGACAGGGCTACAACATCACAGAAGGTCACTCAACCCAGTTTTGAGTGCAAACAGGTCGAAAATGCAAGATACTACATCAAAAACGTAAAACAGATTCACCAAAACGCATTCTAGAGGAAACATCACAACTCAGGCTCTACAAGTCCAAATCCAGAAATTCTTACATTCGGGCAAAACCAGAACAGCAATAGTAATTTCGACTTATCTCATTTTACACTACTCCGATTGACTTGAAATTTTGTAGGCACCTATAAAATGTCATTCTCTAAAACTTTCATGTTTTAATCCAAGGCCAATTCGGCCTCTATCTAGGACCTAAAATTTCGGACAGAATGCTCCCTCAAGAACCCTAGTTTTCTGAAATTTTTTCCAAACCAGAAATTGGTTGCAATTAATCACTTTTCCCACCTCCTTAAGTCATTATAGACCATTTCCAATCATCATAGATAGCCACACAATCATGCTTATATTAAAACAGAAAAATCCCCAAAAATAATAAAACTTGATCATTTCAACCACAAATCAAGAATTAATCCATAAACTTGCATCTTCTACTACCACTAAGCATGATTTAAGCATCAATTAAAGGAGGAGGGTGGTTCTTCACAACTTACCTTAAAACAAGAGAGAGAGAGCTATTGGTCACCTTAGCTTTCCAAATAATTCCACACAACAACTCACCAACACTTCCTTAAGTGGTTTTATGGAGCAAAATCAAGGTTGGATGGTTGAGTAAGTTGATTGAAGCAAGATGGAAGCCAAAATCTTGAAGAGTTTTCTTTCTTTCCTTGCTTAAGAGATTCGGCCAAGAGGAAGAGAAGAATGAGGGATTTTTGGTGAATTTTTAAGATATTTAAGTCAATTGGTAAGACATGCAATAGTAGTCAAATGGTCCAACCAATAGCCAAGTGACACTTGTCACCTTTTTATTAATTACCTACCTAACTTGTCTCTCTCATATCAATCCAAATTGCAACCTCTACTTATCTCTTAACACCCGATAAATTAACTCCAGTATCTAAAACTTAACCTAGTTGGTCGAATTTTTCCCGAACTTTTGGCACTAGTGGGTCCCACGTCCGGTATACGCTCTTAATTTCTCAAAATCCATTCGATACTAGAAAAAACATCTAAAAATTATATCTGCTCCTTAAATTCATCTAGAAATTTTTCTAATCACGAAAATGCAGAAAACAAGCCATGAAAAAAAAATATATAACCTCGAAAATGAAAAATACGGGTTCTCACAATAATCACTTCTAACCTTTACTCAAGTTGCAAGTATAGTTTTCTAGTCCTCAAACGTAAATTTGGGCAGCATGCCCTTTGTGTTTACCTAATTTTCCAGCCATTTAGGCTTCATTATTTTTCTCTCAGCCAATCTCAAAGTCATACATATCATAGATTCAAGTAAATAGCCGTTCCATAGGCTCATAACAACATAAGAACAAAAATCAAAGTGATAACGAGTGCGGAAATGTAACCTAGCAAAAGACAGATTTGACGCGTGGTTACGGAAATAACACATCTGAGGCTACGCTTATCGGATTGAGACGAAACTTATACCGTTTCGAAGCTAAGACCCAGGGCTACAATGTTCATGAAGATCACTTAGTCCAGTTTCCAATGCGACCTAGTCAAATTCCCAATTTACAAAACCAAAATCCAACTAGTTGGCTAATTAACCGCACTGCACTGGAATGGTCATATCTCAGGTTACCAAGGTCCGATTATGGTGTTCTTTGAGGCGTTTAAAATATAGGACAGAATACTAAAACTTTCATGTTTTGGTAAATAACTAAATCTGTACGGATCATAGTGAATAAACAAGGTTAATCGGATGAATCTGTCAAAAACGGATCACTGGACAAACCCTAATGCAGCGACCGTATTTTGGCTTCTCTCAGTCTACATTGCTCCAATTACCCTGAAATTTTGTAGGCACCTATAACATACCATTCTATACAACTTTCATGTTTTAGGACAAGCCCAATTCGGCCTCTAACTATGAGCACTAAAATCGGGCAGAATGTAATCCTGAAATTCCAGAAATCTGGAATTTTTGAAATCTGAAGTCAATCCTTCCATTTTCTTGCTTCCAACTCTACCAAAGCCCCTTATATACTCTTATATACAACATATACTAAATATAAAACAAGGTTAGGCAGAAATTAATCAAACCCTAGCTTGCATATATCATCCAAGAATCATCACAACAACTTGCTTATCTTGTAATCAAGCTAAAACATGATCTAAATAACATCTTAAACCAAAATTTAAAGGAACAAGGATCATGATCAGATTTTTATACCTCAAATACAAGGCTTGAAAGAGTGATACTTCACCCCCTTGGAAATTTCTTAGTTCCTCAAGCTTCCCAACTCACAACCCACACTTTAATCGGTTTAGAATTGGATTTTCTCACTTGGTTGAAGCAAATCAAGAAGGAAATTTGTTTCTCTTGCTCTTCTTTTCTCTCTCTCTTGTCTCAGCCCTAAGCAAGAAAAAATGAGGGAGAAAGAGCTTAGTTTGTCTTATAAGAAGGTAAGAGGATTAGGACTAATTGTAACCACAAGTTGGGCCAACACTTGGCTCAACTTTCACCACAAAATTTTCTTTTCTTTCCTTGCATTTTTTTGTCCCAATTTTCGGCCAAGAGATAGCCATGAGGGGGGGGGGATATTTTTCTCAATTAGTAATGAGCTTGTAGGGTAAGAAAGTGGTGATCAGGTGGTGGTTAAATCGGTAGTACACGGTACACGTCGGTTCGCGCCGTTTTTCCTTAAATTACCCGTACTAGGGTTTTTAATTTCTTTTCACTAACTTTTATTCATTGCTTCTAATCACATATTATTTCTCACTTAAAAGTCACTCTTAAGCACCAAATTTGATCCGTACTCTGTACCGGATAATTACACTGCGGATACACGAAAAATTCTTATTTCACCTTGAATTGAAAACGAATAGGAAAACCCTAATTTCCTATAACTTTTTGCACTTTTCTAGGGTGGTTGAACTATAGGATGGCATGAAATAATAATTACCAAATACTTTCAAATAAAAGGGAATTTTAAGGAAAAATATAAGGAATTTGCGAGTCTTCACAATTTTAGCCACTAGAAACCACTATTTTACCATTATTAAGAACAAAGAGGAAGTTCCTTAGCACCTTACCTTAAAACTCAAGAAAGATAGTAACTTAGAGCTTCCTTTGCCAAAACCACTCCACCACCTTCTTTAATCTTCCTTAGCAAGTCACTTTTATGGAGTATTTTGCAAGACCATCAGAAAACTCAAGATTTGAGCAAAATGGAAGTTGAAGTTGAGGAAACTCTTTTGGTTTTTCCTCAAAAGTGGCCGGCCAAGAAGAAGCAAAAATGAAGACCAAATTCAGCCAAAACAAGATAAGAATTAAGGAAAACAGCCAGTCAAACTTGGCTGCCGACTGTGACACGTCACAATCCGCCCAGAATCTGGCCAGATTTCCGGCCGGGTTCAAGGCAATGGCGAATCATATTTTTTTTTCCAAAACCCCTTCCAATCCGGTCAAGAATCCGGCCAAGATCTGGCTGGATTCTCACTGTTCACTTTTCACCAGAAGTTTTGTCCTTTTCTTCTTCTTTCGAGCGTCACAAAGCTTTATATCTGGATTTGAGCATCAATGTATATATTAAGTTGAAGTAGCTGTGTTATTTATTGTCTATGGATGTACGTTATTTTTCTTGAGCTCTGAGTGAGTAAGTCATGGCGAGAGCTGGACAGTCGACCCGCCGAACCCTGGGGTACGCGCTAGGGGGAGGTGGGGCCGTCACAAAATATCAACTAATTAGGAAACCTATGCATTTGATAGGTACGACACAAGTTTAAATGACCTAAAGTAGCCCCACGCAAGCAGCCAAACAAAGGTAGGTGGTACTTACCCTTCTGAGATTTCAAAGGTGTAAAATGAAATTTTTGTTTTCAATCCTATTTTGTTGTGTTGACTCGAAATGTATTTGATTAAATGCTTTACTTGAATATTATGAAAGTTATATTTTTACTATACAAAAATGTACCATGTGACTTATTTGAAATGTTTTGAAATGTTATTATATACCAAACAAGCTGAATATTTTATGAATTCTAAAATCTATGTATATCACATGTGGAATAAATTTTTGACAAGTAAAGCTCAAAACAGTCATGGGATAGACGGTAGGGGCTATAGTCCTGTCTAATCGTCATGGTAGTCTGGTATAAAGTCCGGCCGATTGACAATGTCATGGTAGCCTGGTATAGAGTCCGTTTGATTGACAAAGTCATGGTAGCCTGGTATAAAGTCCGGCCGATTGACAAGGTGTGAGGACCCGAAAATTCTCTTAATTTTATCATAATTTACTGGCCTATTTAATTATTTATTCACATGTTTTCTCCGAATAATTTATTTCAACCATTTTAAGTCCATTTGTACGGAACAACGTCTCCCTTATGTTTTTAAAACGTTTCGTTAGAAAGATTTATTTTTCGAAGACTTGTTTAGTGAGGAATAACGAGTACATGCTTTTCGAGGCAAAATTCGATTCGAGAGTGCAAAAAAAAATGTTGGAGGATTAAGAATGAATACTAGTAGATTAAGAAAATTTAATTGAGGGATTAGATGTGATTAACTTAATTAAAGCTTTTACTGTACGCGCATCGATAGTTTCTCGAAAGTCATACCGCGCGACAAATTGGAGATTTAAGGAATTAATATTTGTGAGGACTCATGTTTTATTTCTAAAATGGTTATTTCATAATTAATTACATTAGTAGTAGTTAATTATATAATCGTTATATGAATTTCTTGTAAATTTTGCCTCATTGCGCGTGAATTGAAATTTCACGTAAATCGAGCCGGAACGGCTAAGTGGAGATTTAAAAAACTTAATCTAAACTACTAAGAGTGGATAATTGTAATGTTAAAATAAGTGCATTAGAGGTTTAGGACACAAGTGAAACAACCCCAAGAGAAACGGACACGAAACACGCGCGCGCGATTACTATTGATAGTTGACTTTCATCAAACTTTGGCCCCAAGTTTTATCAAGTTTCCAAGAGAAGCTTTAGCCATCAGATTTTTCTCTCTCTCTCTTCACTCAAGGCTGGCCGAAACACTTAGCAAGGAAGAAGAAGGAAGCTTCACTCCATTTCACTTCCAATCATCTCACCATTTCACTACAAATTTCTCACACAAACTCACAAACACTTGGAGATTCATCTTGGCTTGGAGGAGAAGGTCTTCTAGTCGAGTTTCTTGGAGCTTTTGGTAACCCAAAATTTCTGGTTTTACATCATCTAAGAGGTAGTAATCATCCAACCCTTGAAACTTGGTTTCAGTGAGTTAAATTTGGCCTTGGAGCTTGTAGCTTCATGTGGGTGTTGTTATTTGGTTGAAAATGATTGGAGTGGGCTCTATGAAATCCCACAATGGATATATTGGACTGATATGATGATTTAATGGTTGGTTTGAGTTGTTTTGGTGTTGTTTAAGTTAGTTATGGGTAGAGAATTGAAGGAAACCGAATGAAATTTCACTTGGACTGTTAATCAAATTCTGCCCTGTTTTTCTCGAAGCTTTAGTCCGAAATGTTGACGCTCAAATAACCTTGAATTTGATGTAGATATGATGTGTAGGATGTGTGGAAAGTTTTCACCAAAAATCATGTGATTTGGTTGAGTAAAAGTTGGATTTTTGAAATATCTTCAAATCTGGAAAACGGGTAACAGGGGCTCACTGGCAGTAAACTTTGAACGATCATAGCTCTTTGCTCAGACGTTGAAATCAAGTGCTGTTTGCAGTATTTGAAACTAGACACTTCCACTTTCTAACAGTATAAAATGTATCCTCTGATTCGAACTGAGTGAGCCGTAGTAGTTCTTCAAACTTACCTGTCCTGTTTTACGGCTGTGCTCGAGAGTTAGTGATGAGCTGAGGATTTTTGCTTGAATTTGAGCTAGCTATGAACTGGATTTCAAAATGCTTTCTTCTGAGGAATTGTAGCCTTATGAATGTAGTTTCCAATGCCACCAACCATGCTCAATTACAAACTGAATTGAGTGAGTTGTGGCCAAATTACAGAACTGCACCAGTGATAGAAAACCCTAAGTTTGGCTAGCCGAATGGCCTAGCTTGACTTGGGACTTGTTGTTTTGCAAATTTTGATGTCAATCACCCACCAAATGTATATTGGATGTTTCTTAGACTTTTGTTCCATAAATGACCCAGATTTAAGTCATTTTCATTGGACTAAATGTTTGAAAAAGGAAGAAGAAAGCAAAAGACAGATTGGTCTTGGGATTTTCTTGAACTTTGGTAGTTTGGTACACTACCTTCCCGTGTGAATTTTCAAATGAAATTTGGTAGAGGAGTAGTCCTCATATGGAGGTTGAGTTATACCAATTTTGGCATCAGTCCAAGACCATTTCGATACCCAAATGATAGTCCAAAGTCATTTTTCCAAATCTGGAAAATGTACAATCTGTCCGATTTTTGTTCCGTTAGTTGTGTTTTAAACTTTGATTGTAACTCTAATTGAGTGTCAAATTTTAGAGGCTAGTTCACATTCTGTGAATTTTGCCAAATTTCCAAAGTTTGCCAAAACCAACCCCGAATCTGTCTTGGAAGTGTAAGTGTGACGGCCCCACCTTCCCCTAAGGCGAACCAAAGGGTTTGGCAGACCACCTACCCAACTCTCGCCAGGACTCGATCGCTCTCATCAAGTGAAATAAGATATGACCTCGAGACTAAACGAAAAACAATTCCCAAACCTGAAACATATACTTACATTCATATCCATCTCAAACAGAAATACAATCCAAATTAGAACAAAAGCTTTAAGTTCTTACTACATCCAACCTTATCCAAGCACTAGCGCGAGAACAATAAAAAAAATAAAATTTCAAAAAACTAGACCAAGCCAGTCTGCACAGGACTCACGCCCTCGTTCGCATCCCCTGTAAGGAAAACAAAACTAACGGAATGAGCTAAAAACCCAGTGAGGTTCCATACACATAGCCAAATAATTAAACAAGGACATTAATCATGTAATAACAAGTAATCCAGAAAACATTTACAATATAAAGTAATGATAATACATTCATTAAAAGGATACATGCTCACATGGAGTCCTTCGGTCATTCATTCCACCAACCATTTCCTTATTCCTCCAGCATTAAAAATAATTTCATTTGTAAGTGAAAACCCCTCCATTGTTCTTGCCATTCATTCATTCATTTCATTTTCCCCCTACTGGACATTGGCCAGTCTTCACCAGACTTCGTGGTCATACTCGAGTATACCAAACATTTTCCCAGGGTTACCAATCGCCCGATAGAGTCCGTTTCTGGCTCTAGTCGACCGGCAACGAAGGGCAAGGGCCCAATTCAGCCAAAAGGCTTACATTCATGTACAAGTAGTATTTAAACATTTAAACATTTAATCATTATAGATTTCACATTCATTTAGGTCGAGTGCGATAAAGTACACACTCGCCTAACAAAATTCATTTTTAGAAATCATTGAAAACATTTAACATTTAATCCAACATTCACAAATAGTCACATAGTCACAACAATCCACATAGTCATTGGAAACATAACGTATAAAGAACACTCACCTATTTAAGCAAAATAACGTCCAAAGTCTCTTTCCGGATAATACCCTCAATCACCAAGGAACCCTAATAATAACCAAGAGAAAATATTATAGTTAAACCATCCAAAGTTTAGGTGAACCAAAGAAAATCCGAGTAATTACTAGTACAAAGTATAAGTATAGTTTTGGAAGTTAAAAGAGTACATTTAAACCAAAGGCCATCAGTAAAATATTTGTAAAACTTATGCTCGCTCGTAAAACTTTGAAATCTCGATTTGAGTCGAACAAACGGAGAAAACGTATTTCTATTAGTCGTAAATTTCATTTTTCCAAGGGTACAAGTTTCGGCCAGATTCTAACTTATATACCTCTAATAAAGAAGATTTGAATACCTTAGATGATTCAAGTTAGTTTCATCCTCAACCCTTACTCAAGTCGCAAGTACATCTACCTAGCCCTCGAGTGCAAATTTAGGCAGCATGCCCTTTGTATTTACCTATTTTTCAGCAATTTATGGATTCATTATTTTCCTCAATCAGCCCCAAAACACATACAAATAATTTTATCATAATAGCCGTTCAATAGGCTCAAAATCATCCAAGTACAACACAAGTATAATAATCTAATCGGAAATCAAATTTTGAAGGCAAAAGACTAAATGGCAGATTCGACATCTTATAATATTTTTGTCACAACTAGAGTTATATTTATTAGATAGGTGTGAATTTTATACCTCTGTGAAGCTAAGACAAAGGGCTACAACTTTCATGAAGACCACTCAATCCAGTTCACAAGTGATCTAGGTCAAAAGTACAGATTACAGAACCAGAAGGTCCTTGTCAGTACGGTTGTCAGTACTGAATTCAAATAACAATAACTCAGGCTACACAATTCCGTTTGAGGTGTTTTTAGTTGCGTTGGAAAGCTGAAACATAGGGATAAAAGTTTTGTGTTTTGGCCAAAGGCTAATTTGCTACTGATCAAGGTGAAAAAAATGCAGCCAGGATGAGGAAATGTCAAAACTGTCCACAAAACTATACCTATGGCAGCAAGGGTAATTTTGTCATTTCACATGCTACAGTACTTGGATTGAGCTAAAATTTTACAGGAAGCTATAAAATATCATTTTATACAAAATTTATGTTTTAACCTAAGGCTGATTCGGCCTCCATCATGGCCGAATGAAACTGGTCAGAACAGGGTAATACAAAAACGTAAAACTGGAATTAATGCATTCAAGTGATAATCTTCTTATTCAGGTATAAAACCACTACTACCACTCCCTATATAAGCTTATTCACATCATATTCTATCTAAACAATAAGAAATACAACTAAACAATTCAAAACCCTAACTCACAAATTGTGACGACCCCACTTCTCCCAAGGGCGAACCCAAGGGTATCGGCAGGCCACCTGCCTAGCTCGCGCCAGGACTCAAAACTTAAAGTAATAAACTAGAGAAATCGAAAGAGCACTATATACATTATATACAATCCCCAAAAGTTCTAATTACATTCTCCAAAAGTACCTGCTCACACTATTACATCCTTATCACTACAACCAAAACCAAAATGTAGACCCTAAGGAGGGTCCTGATACAAACCACCAAAACTAAAACAAAAACAAATATACTATGTCCAACTATTACAATAAACCTAACTATGCTAGGGTACGTGCCAAAAGTCCCCGCGTCGGCCCCTGCTAAGGAAAACAAAAGGGAAGGGGTAAGCTATATGCTTAGTAAGTAAACAGGGGCGAAAGCATAAATTTCACGTACAACAGTTACACAGTAAGAGTAAAGCAAAAGCAGAAAAGTAACATCACATAATAAGGATACAGGTGGCTCCAAAGCCAGATCGTTTGCCGTTTGTGACCTTCTGCCGACACTCCGTCGACCTCAAATAATGGTCCGTAGAACTTCACTTATACCCCCACCGTACACCTTATCACCCTCTCTGGCCAGGCACCTCACAAACTTGCTCGAGCGAACGAAATTGAGCTTGGTTCACAAGCTCGGGTCACAAACTTGGTCCACATAATCGGTGAACCGAATTCACAAACTTGGTGACCTCAAACCAGGTTGGACTGACTTCGACCAAGCCCTACCCGGCTCGAATAGTCCATCTAGGATTGAGATCGGGCCCCAAACTCACAAACTTCACAAAATGTATTCGAAAGTCACCCCGAGCCACAAGCTCAAGGGGTTTAGTTCCAAAATGATTCATATACATATGTCATGTACAAATATGTGCGCAAACTAGGGATTAGGTCGAGTGCGATAAAGTACACCCTCGCCTAGGTACCCTTTTCATACTTATCAAAACACATAAACAACTAACACGTAAAAGCGGCCTGAATACTTACACAACGAACAAAAGAGCAAATTTTGAAATTTGTGCCACGAATAGTAGCTAGTAGGCCCCACCGGCACCACCTAGCTCACCACCGTCTGAAATAGAAGATTGCGTCATATAATATCATAAACGGCTACTAATATACCTAAAACAAGCAAAACGGCAAAATCAGCACATGTAAGTGCGGAAACGGCAAAACGGAAACGGAAATGGCGGCCTAGCCATTTTGCCGTCAAAACTGTTTTGAGCCTAATCGAAGCTATGAGTGTTGGATCAAGGTACATAAGGTACCTTTGCGAAGCTAAGAGGAAGGGCTACAATTTTCATGAAGACACCTAAATCCGGATCTGAACAGAAATAGGTCGAAAGTGCAGAAAACTGTTCCAGGAATTTGCACTCCAGAGTAACGGACAGGGTATGTTTACTGGACTATAAATCCCAACTCACAAATCCAAATCAGGAAATTCCAAAGGCATTAGAAAGCTGAGACATAAGGCTAAAACTTTGATGTTTTGGCCAAGACCTGAATCCACTCAGAACAGAACGAAATTTGAGTGTCAAAGTACTCGTCAGAACTGTCCAGATTCAAGGCAGTTCTGACGATCGATTTTGTTTTGGTCATAACAGGAGCTACGGAACTCGGATTTCGACGTAATTTATACCGTTTCGAAGCCAAAATCAAGATCTACATTTCTTATGAAGGAGTCAAAACCCAGATCGTACGGGATCAAAACCGAAAAAGTCACGGACAGAAGCTAAACTAAAAACGCACAGAACCTGATGTTCCAAACAGGCTTGAGTATTTCATCTATAACTCATGATACACTAATCTGTTTGACCCGAAATTTTACAGGCATATTCAGGACTTAAGAGGCTACAATGTTGAAGAAGGCCACTCAGTCAAATTTTGAGTGTAACTACGTCAAAAATGTAACATACTACACCAGAATCGCAAAACAGGTTCACAAACCGTAATCTAGTACAAACATCATAAAACAGCCTACATAAGTCCAAATACAGAAATTCCAAAACCAGCTGAAAGCTAAGAAACAGGGATAAATTCTATTAGAAGGCCTCAACAACCAATTCTGAAACAGTCCAAACCAAAATAACCAATTACAATCGCAGTTCTCAGGTTCGGGTAGAAACAGTACAGCAAGGGTAATTTCGACTTTTCTCATTCTACGCTACTCCGATTGTCCTGAAATTTTTGAGGTACCTCTAAAATGTCATTCCCTACAACTTTCATGTTTTAAGCTAAGGCCAATTCGGCCTCTAACCAGGAGATACAAAACCAGACAGAATTGAAGGGTATGAAACCCTAGTCTTCCAAATTTCCCTTCAAACCAAAAAGTGCTTGCAATTAACAATCATTTACACCTACTAGCCTCATTTTAGGCCATTTCCAATCATCATACAAGGCCACACCATCAATTTCATATATAAACAGAAAAATCACCAATAAATGGAAAACTTCACCACTTCATCCAAAATCAAGAAATAAACCACAAAATTCAACATTTTAACTACCACTAAGCACAAATTAAGCTTCATTAAGTGAAGGAGGAGGTTCATTCACTACTCACCTAGTAAAACAAGAGAGGGAGAGTTGTTTGTCTGTGACAGCCCCACCTTCCCCTAAGGCGAACCAAAGGGGTTAGCGGACTGCCTGCCCAGCTCTCCCCAGGACTACGGGCAGATACACGCGATCTAAAACGTTTCGGGAAAGTAAAAGCGCGCTCGGACAAGCCACAAGTATCAAAATAACAAAATAAAAAAAAATGAAAACGATGAATAGTGCCTGGAACAGGGGAATCCGGAATCCCACCAAACATTAATACATAGCAATTCAACATTTACAACCAAATCGGCATGACAAAAACTATTCATCATAGGTAGACAAAGTTCGGTTTGCCAATCAAAAGATGAACCCAATACACATTAGGGTTTCATGCAAAGAGCTATTCAAAAGAGACATATACATGGCTCAATTTGGCAACCAACAAGTATGATCTTCCAAAAATGATCATTTTCCTGTAAGGAAAACAAATGGAACGGAGTGAGCTAAAGCTCAGTGAGCAACTATCACAAATCAACCAAGATCACTTAAGCATAACCGTTCATTTCAATTATACAAATAAGAAGCAAAACAAATAGGTAAAAGGATACGAACTGCTCTCAAGAGCCCATTTCCACGCTTACATTCTTGATCCAACCTCATTGACCCTCCGTCAATGTTAAAAGTACCAAACCGTAGACCTCACTTCACTTCCATTCCTTCCACCCAACATACCCCAACCGGGCCCGCACTCCAAGCAGTAGCTTTAGGTGATACTCGAGTACACCGGAACCAAGGGTCTCATTACCACAAGATTCCCATTTCAGTCCCCGTGGCTAGTCAATTTTCACGACCAAGCCCTCGCTGGCTCGATTCAAGTGACTACCAATGGGGTCGAGCTCAGTAGTACAGTAGGGCCGTTGGATACTCGTCCAACCGACACCCAACAATTTCCCATGAATGGAATTCAATATCTCATATAGCAAATGCAGTAATACAGTGAAACGGTAAACAGTCATTTACAGGAATAAAAGGAATGAGGGCGGTCAAGTACACCCTCACCCTAATCATTTCCAATAGCCAAACAAGCCTTCAAGGCATCACAATCACATATAGCAAAGCCACATTATAAACATCCAAGTGAGTAGTATACTCACCACTCACGTAGGTGAGGTTTCATGCACCGCCGTCCAAAGTACGTCGTGCACTAACGTCACGCCCTAGAACATGTAAACAAATACCATAAGACTCGATAACGAGTCATAAAGCCATGTCAATCACAACCCCAATAGGGTTGCATATGCATATATAAGCATAATAGCAAACCAGAAAATTCAGCAATGCAAGTATATTAGCCCTAACAACAAAACAGTTTTGGCCTCCTAATGCGGTAATGGTACAAAATGCTCTACGCTTATCGGATGAGGGTGTAAGACCCACCATCTCGAAGCTAAAAGACAGGGCTACAACAATGTAGAAGGCCACTCAGTCCAAATCCTAGCACAACTAGGTCAAAAATGCAGAATACCAAACCAGAACCAAGCATGATCTTTCGATGTCAAAACTGCTCCTCAAGAGTTGTGCTGCAACTTATTTTGAATCTTCTCGATTTTCTAGCATCAGTCAGCCATACCTCACTTTGTACCACAAATCAACTTTTCTAATGACCAGATTTGAATGAATGGCCAGTATCTCAAGTGTCGGCAACCCGCTTTTCATTCATGATTCTCTTGTGCTCCAAAATCTCACCTTGATGACCTTAACCTTTCGGATTTTCACAAAGGTCACACTTTTTTATTTTATTTTGTTTTCATTTTCTATTGTTTTTCTTTTTCTTTTTCATCCTTCACTTTTTTTCTTTTTCTTCTTTTTTTGTTCTTTCTTTTTCTTTTTCTCTTTTTTTTTCATTCTTTTGAAGACACCCTTTCAGATTTTCACCTAATGAACAAATCTTGTTAAAGACCTTTATCAACTCAGAAATGTATTTAAAGAAAGGATGGCATCAGCGCGACAACCCTTCCCATGTAAAAATGGTGAAGGTGTATTGACATCAATTGCCATTTATTAGAAATACCACTAAAGCGGAGGTCGAGACTTTATGATTTTTATGATGGGGTCGTGTGGGGTGTAGAAAAAAGTGTTAAGGCTTCAAAGCAAAATCTTCAAAAAGGTTTCAAAAACCCTAAGACCGCATTCTATCAATATTTGCCCCAGTATGAGGGTATTAAAATCGAAAAAATTGCCCCAGTTTGGCTTTTGACTTCTTTTTTTTTTTTCTTTTTTTCATGACAAATAGGAGATAAAAATTTACCCCAGTATGGGGTTTGCAATCTTTAGGAGGGCTATCAAATGAACGGTTAAATTATTCTGGAGGTTCAGTGGGGAAAACTAGGGATAAGATGTTCAAAGAGAAAAGAAGAAGGCTCGTCTTTGATCCGCCATAGATGGTATTTCAAAAAGAAAAATCACATAATCAGATAAAGAATTTATTACACATGTCTGAATTGATTGGCAGAGGAAAGACCTGTCCATCCAATTCTGTAAGAATGGACGTTCCTCCGGATAGCACTCTTTGAACAATAAATGGCCCTTGCCAAGTCGGAGCAAACTTTTCTTTAACCTCCTCTTGAATCGGAAGAATTTACTTCAAAACCTTATCCCTCACTTCAAATAAGCGAGATTTGTCTTTCTTGTCATAACTAACGAACCATCCTTTGATGATAGCATTATCCAGGACAAACATTCAACCTCTTTTTCATCAATCAGAGACAGCAACTCATTGTGCTCCTTAATCCATTTGATTTCTTCTGCCTGAACCTTTGTCAAAATGAGCAAGGACGGGATATCGGTTTTGGCATGTATTACCACTTCCATTTCAGCATAAGAGGGCAAGGTGTTGCCCCAATTTAGAAATGTAATTTCCAATGAAATGCTCCCAGAGTTCAATTGCAAAATTTGCAAAATAGAAGGAAAAACTCTCTTTTTTTTTGTTTTTTTTTTCAATCCCCCTTTTTTATTATTCTCTCTTTTTTTTCGTTTTTCCATTTTTTCCTCCTTTTTTATTATTCTCTTCTCTTTTTTTTTTTCATTCCCCCTTTCTTTTCTTTTCTCCTTTTTTTTATTTTCCCTTTATTTTCTTTTCTCTTTTATTTTATTCCTCCCTCGTTTTCTCTTTTCATTCCCCCTTTTTCTTTTCTCTTTTTTTTTTCTTTTCTTCTCTTTTTTTTTTTCAAGTTGGCTGCTGAAGTATGTACTCCTTTTGAGCAAATAGCCGATCCTCCACTTTGCAATGTAGCATCATTGCTCCATTTTTATTCGTGATTAATCTCCAAATTTGCAAGTTTTGAATTGCACTTTTCCCTCGATCTCAACCATAAACACCTGCATAAGGGGAATTTTTCAAAGCACTTGAATTTTTCAAAATTTTTTTTTTTTTATCAATGATGTAACAATTAAGATTCATGCAAAGTATTGACTTATCAAGATTTTAAAAAATATATACTTGATCTTGGACATACCCTACAAATGTATTATAAAATTTTGCCTCAATTTAAACTTATTTGGTGAAATCTCATAGATATTACAAAAAAATTTGCTCCAATTTGGGCTTATTTTAGTTGCAAAATAATCACATACAATGTGAATAGAAACTACATTTTTCAAATGAAGAATTTAAATATTATATCCAAACTCATGTAGAAGATTCCATGATAAATCCCTCAAAATAAGACCAAATTGAAAAAAATCTATTCCTTGTTTTGGGATTGGTGTTGAGGGAAAAGGGTCCCCTTCTTGTTGGCTCATCTTTTAGGACCAATCAAATGGATATTATTCAGGATTTTGAGATGGCTCAGGGGAATGGTATGTCAGGATCTATTTTTTTTTTTTTTTTCCATATTGTATCCAACACATTCAATATCACATCTTGGTGAAAGCAAATAACTTATCACTCTTATTTTTTGAGAAAACTCAGTCAACATATAAGCTGTATAGGCTTGTAATATATGGGTAGAAACGATAGCTAAACATATGAAAACAGGTTATGGCCTTATGATCATGAGTGATTGGTAGATTCCTTAGAGACAATATTTTCACTTCAAATTGTCATGAAAAATAAATCAACAATGGACTTTATGAGCTTGTAATGTGGCTTGACAACGATAGCTAAAAAAAATAAAATTTTCAAGGACAATGCACTTAAGATCGCACTTCTTCCCAAAATTTGCCCCAGTTTTGGATTTAAAATCCGGAACCCCATTTTGACTCTCTCTTTCTTATCAATCCTCTTTTTTTCTTCAACAATCACTAAGGGGAATGCAGCATTGGATGTCTTCGCATTTTCTTTCTTCTTTTTTTTTTCTTCTTTCATCATTTTTTCATTTTTTTCTTTTCTCTCTTTTCCCTTTTTTTTTTTTTTTTTTTTTACCAATACTGATATCCCAATGTCAATGATAAAATTGAAAACTCCCTAATTTGGAGTGTAGATGGCCCCTGTTTCTTTTTGATATTGAAGACCAAAATATCAATGGTAGAGTCAAATTCCTCCAACTTGTAATTTTTCTCTTGCAAAAATTTTGAGCATCTTTGCCATTTTTTCAATTCTCAAATCTCCTTCCCCAGTGTGGGGGTGCGATCATAAGTGTTTTTGAAACGAACCACCAATTTAGGCTCAAACGAGGATGCAAAGAATGGATAGTGTTTGGCTAGTAGAAACAACGGCCAAAGCATCATTCTTATTTTTCATGGCAACCAAAGTAAAGAATAGCCCGTTGAGAAAATCCATTTCCTTTTGACGTGTAAAATTATGATCACTAAGGCTCTTATTTGAAATGAAATTGTACTTTTAAAAGGTTCAAATGGGAGAACAATTGATAAAATATGTATAGATATAGAAACGAAAAGCCTAAAGTATCATTCCAAATTTTCAAAGCAAATAAGAAATAATGGACATTTTTGCTTTCACTCAGATGTGAATTGAATCTGGTTAGACACAGTGAACATTTCACGGTAAAAATTATCTCACTTTGAAGCTAGTCAACCAAGGTGACTGACTTTGGAGGTTCAATAGAAGTGGACAAAAAATGAAAAAGAAAAGTGTCGGGGTTGATATTCTATGACAAACTATCAAATTTGAATGACCCCTCTTTATTTTCGACTGCTCTCATTGAATAGTTTAGACCACAAATCTAGTGTATGCAAAGAATTTTGAGAATTGGACATACACTCATGAATTTCGAACAAGAGGTCAAAAAATTTCAATTTAGCCTTATTTCTTAGGATTCATCATGAAATCTCCCAATGAGCAAATAAAGAATGAATATATACAAAACAATAGTTGTCTAAATAAAACTTTATTATTCAAATGTTTGAAAATTTCTCAAATGTAATACATGTGAGAAAAATAAAAATCTCTAAAGAATACACTTTCAAATATATACACACTTTCTCTTTCTATCTTTTGAGACAAAATGGATTAGAAACAATGAATCAAGAGATTTTTGAGATGCTTTACACTAGCATTTTCAAATGGATTTTTCATTCTTTTTTTTCACATTGTTTTATTTTTACATTGTAGGATCTGCCCAAGAATCAAGTAACATTTGTAATTTTCAAAATTTATCAGACCAAAAATATTATCAGATATAGAAAAAATATTTTTACCTTGTTGAAACAACTTTTATAAATGCAGGGGAGGGGGAAAAAATAAAAGCAAAATACCCAGAGTTAGTAAGCAAAACAGCAAAATCGGTATGCATGTCCTATGGGGGAACCCTTTTATGCCAAGAGTTGGCCTAGTATGAAAAATGCAATCCTCTGGGGTAGGCACCATACAATACCTGATGGATCCGATCGACTTATTGAAATTCAATGAAAAGACAATTTTAAAAAAATTGGATAATTGGAGTGACAAGAGACAATTTGTCCTAACAAAATGAGGACAAAGTCCGAATGGATTGATTGCTTTGATTGACACATAAAATGATATCAAAATCAATTTAGTGTGTAAAACTTACTTTTAAAAGGATTGAAATGTCTCGACTAGTTTCTTCGGTGAACCATAGATCGAAACTTTAAAAGAGAATAAATAGGTTAAATGAATCGAATGAAATTGATGGTTAGCTCAAAAATTGACTGGATTATCCTGAAAGTGAATAAAACCGATCCAATGGATTGGATGAAATTGAGAATTTATTCAAAAAAATAAAATTGATTAAATGAATAATGAATTGAATGAAATTGATGATTAATTCAAAATTGATTGTATTGTCCTAAAAATGAATAAATTGGTCAAATGAATTGGATAAAATTGACAGTTTATTCAAAAATCGACTGGATCACTAGCCAAATGAACAAAATGGAATTGATGATTTATCCAAAATGAAATTGAATGAAAATGAAATTAAAAAATGAGCAAAATTGTAAGGATCGAATGATCTATAAAAAAAATCGACTCAATCATCTTAGATACAAAAATGAAATGAACGAAATTGATGATTTATCCAAATCGATGGAATTGTCTGTCTATTGGTAGTTTCAAAAATTCATTGTGATTCATTAGTCTATGAGCCTTCGGAAATCAAGATTTCGCCTTAACATACTTATCATCTCAACAATGAGGAATTTGTGAATTTTTTCAACTTAATGTCCTTTACGCAAGGGATTTTTACCAATTCTGATAAAATGGCCAAAAAGTGATTATTAAAGGCTCATATTCTAATGCGTAAAAACTGTTCCATCATTCTCAATGGCGTCACACGGAAGGGATCAAATCCTACCTTACCTTGTGCACTACCCCTTTGGATGGTACAAAAAATATAAACGTGTAAGTCTCATTGGATTATATATCCGAGACAAAAGGTGGTTTATTCCTATAACGGGATTCCCTAAATGGCATTCCCTCTAAGGTTTATGCATGATACCAATTTATCAAAGCGACTAAATATGCAGTATACAAATGAAACACGACCTAAAAGAACCCCCTTTTGTATGCCGGGGTGAGCCTAAAATGAAATGTAATCATGTTGTAAATGCGAAGCATTGAATTTAAACGTGTCATATCAAATAGGGTAGGCTCCTAGAGAGTACCATGCCAGGACTCTTATTTTCTAGGGTTTATGAATGCAATGGAGAAAAAACCCAAGAAAAGTTAGTTCAATCAGACAAATACACATAACACATTGTAGCAAAGTAATACACAAAGATAAAACAATAAAGAGGGGTTGGATCCCTCCCCTCGTGAATAGTGTTCCTAATAGGGTAAGGCAGACTCTACCCTAGGTAAACTATCATGGATGCATGAGGTATCGGCTCACTAATGCATCTAGACTCGATAGGTTTTAGGTCCCCGAGCCTTCAGACTTAGAAACCAAAGGTCATCAATCCCAAGGTTCTATGTCGGTAGCTCGAGCGATTCCCCAGACATTGCTACGTGCACGTCGTGCCACGACCACATGTCCAAGTGAATCTATCAAAAATTCTCAATTTTTGACTAAAAGCTAAAGGCTATCAACCCAAAGCTTAAAATGGAAGATTGAGTGACCCCTCGAATCATGCTACGCACACGTCGTGTCGCGATCACACATCCAAGTGGGTCGCGTAATCCTAATAGGGAAGAGTGGCGTGACAAGCCACTAAAGAAAAATAAATGAGGGATAAAATAAAACGTATGCACGTATGCTAGTGCTCGGTTTGGAGGGGAGGGATCGAGAACCAATGCGAGGCTCTAGGGTAATATCCCCCCATCCAAATGCAATGCAAAGCGCGGGATAACATACATAAACTATCCATCCATCAATCGTACACAAATAGATGAGGGAGTGAATTGATACGCGCGCAATGCAAAAAATCCTAAAAAAGAGAAAATGCAACCCTAAACATCCAAATGCGATAAATAAAAGGGTTAAAAAGAGAAAAGACAACTAAACCAAGTGCTTGGACTCTCTAGCGTCCCCAGTGGAGTCGCCAAGTTGTCGCGCCCCATTTTTCGCGATGAAAAAATATAAGTATAAAAATAGATATTTACAAAATATGTAATTTTATTTTAAAATAAATGAAAAGGACCTAAAATGGGACTTTAAAAAATGCAACAATTTGGGTCCAAAAATTTAGTCTAAAAGGGTTTTTAAGAAAAAATAGGAGTCGCCACTTGGTATGGAGTTTTGGTGTACCAAGTCACCCAAAAAATATTTTTGACAAAAATAAAATAGATCAAAACCCTTTTTGACAACTCCAGGTCTTTGAAAACAAGAGAAAATAGGTTCGGGAGTCACGGTTGAAGAAAGGGAAGGCAAAGGTTTAATTGACTCAAACCTAAGGCACCCTTTCAACCTAGTCTAAGCTAGTTGCGAGGTTTAGTCAAAATTTTCCTAATCTAACCCTTAATTTTATCACGTTTGGATGTTTCTTACATGGATGCAAATCTAAAAATATCGAAAGGGACAAAATGTTCATTCAAGGGTTTAATTGGACCAATCGCATTAATTGCGAAGGCCAAAATGATTCCTTGAAAGTGTCACGAGTACGCAAATGATGAAATTAAAATAAAAGAAAAGAAATTAAATTATATACATATATATAAGTGACCAAAGAAAAGGGGAATGCAACATAAAGGGTACGGGAGACAAAAACTCGTGACCTAATTTTCTTATACAAGGATTAATGGGGTATTTAAACTAGAAAGTTATAATCACCCATTTCTCATTTTTGAAAATAATTATCCTAACATGAACAAACAAATGAACTAGCTTAAATGAGATGCAATTCTAAATGACATGATTAGCGCCTATAGAGGGTAGGGGATAATATAATAAGAAATATCATGCAAATGAGAAAAGATCCTAAAAATAAAAATATGCATGAAGATGTAATGAATAGCACACAAAGATGAATCTAACGCAAGACGGCCTAAAGGGTCTAGCGTTGGACTAGCCCATTTCTAAAAATCCTTACTAACGTTGGACTAGCAAGTAAGCGAAAAGAGAAGCCACAACTAGCGTTGGACTAGTGTGGTGACGTTATGCATTAACAATTCATAGTGAAGCAAATAAAGCATAAATTAAAACAAATAAACACATAAGAGCACGTAACACATAACACGTAAGCATAATATCTAGATGCCAAAATCCTAAGAAAAGCGGATAAAACACTTAACACATAAGCCACATAAACACGCAACCTATCTATTACATCGGGGAGCGCCTAACTACAATCTAGGAGGGAAAAATATAATAAAACAAATCTAATTATCCTATCTATTACATTTTTGAAGTATTTAAATACCTCTCGAATCATTATAAAAACTAACTAAAACATATATAAGAAAATTTGAATGAATATTTAAATCAAATAAATAAAGCATATAAAGATACATAAACACATAGGAACACATAGGAGCACATAAGAGCACGTAATTGACATTGAAATAATAAAATAGGAGTACCTCCCGTTTGAAGTGGTGACTAAATGGAGTCAAATTGTCCTAATTATACTCACAATGAACAAAAGGATCATGGCACCAATTTAATTGAAAAAGAAAGTAATAATACAAGCACTAAATTCACACTAATATGTCAGACGTAAAGAAATTTAAGCAAATCTAAAAATTACAAGTTAAGTATATTCAAAAGTAGCATAATTAGCTATTAAAGAAAAGAAACAATCATAATAAAGAGAGTCAAAATTCACCAGGGACTGAATTGCAAAAATTTTTTAAAAACTTTTGGGGACAAAAATTATATTTTTCTAAAGTTTAGAGGTCAAAATTAAATGAAAGATAAAATTCAGGGACCAAAATTCAATTAATTTAAGGACCTAGGTGAAAGGAATTTAAAATGTTCTGGGCCACAATAAAATTACTCCAAAGATCAGGGGCCAAAGTGCAAATCGTAACCAGATTTGGGTAAGAAAAAGGGCATCGGGCCGCTCTTTTTATTTTACTTGGGCCAAACCTACCTAAGCCCAACTGAAAACCCAAGCTAAAACACACAGGCCAGCCCGTCTTTTATCACTCAAACCCAACCAAAATATATGGACTCAAAACTCTTAGCCCAACAGAAACCCAAAAGAAAATAAACCAAAACCCATTTTCAAAACCCAACCAAAACTAACTCTTGGCCCAACCGAAATAAAACATTAGCCCAAACCCCTTTTTTCTTTCTTTCTTTTCTTTCTCTTTTCTTCCCCATACGTTTCCTTTCCTTCTTCTTCGGCCAACCGAAGAAGCTTCAGCTGGCAGCCATGGTGGCGGCGCCACCGGACCGCCGGTCACCGGCGACTTTTCCAGTCGCCAAAATTTCTCAAAATACACCTCTCCACTCCATTTTTCGCATAGATTCCATTTTCGAAGTTATTTTTTACGAAAAATGAGCCGAAAGTGGTCAAAATGCCAAGAAATCAGTTCAGTTTTTATTTTTTTAAAACCCTCAAATCATCACCAAAAATCATAAAAATTATGCCAAAACCCTCCTTATAACTTCTACAATACAACTATAATCTTAGTTTGACAAGTAAACAACAACAAAAGGATGCATTAAATCAAAACAGCCCCAAAAATGAAGAAAATTATTCTAATGCTTTTAAGGCTCAAAAACTCCAAAATTTTGGGTAACCAAGAATTTTCGGATCTACACTATCAGATGGTCATCTATTTTAGCAAAAACATACACACCAAATTCACTCCTTTAATTCGTTTTTTTTTATTTTGGCATTTTATCAAATATTTAGCATGCATACAGAAATATTACTTCTCTTTCTTCAACCTTGCTCAAACCATTTCCCAAATTTTGAACAATACAACAACAACAATAAAAGACAGCAAAAGCCACAAAATTAAACGATAAAATGTGGGGTTGACATGGTTAATAAAGCTGAAAAAATACCTCCACTCCAGCAAGAGCTTATTCGGTCAAAATTTTGAAGGAATTTCAGCACCTCACACTCCAATTGCTTGTTGTCTTCATTTCCTTCCTTTACCTTTCTTTGCCCCGAGGACAGGTGCATGTGAGATTGAGAGAACCAGAGATGGAACCGAGAGAAGATTGAGGGAGACTTTTCTTCTCCTCTGTTTTCTTTTTTTTTTTGTTTTTTTTTCTTTTGAGGGAGAGAGCCGAGAGGGATGGAGATTTTCTTTTTTTCTTTGTGGCTTCTCTGATGTTAGCAAAAGAAAAGGCCGAGAGTTTGTATTGGGAGCTGGAGTTCTTTCTTTTTTTTTTCTTGTCTGTTCCGTTTTCAGCCCCCCAGAGAGAGCCGAGAGAGTGTATTTTTTTTTGCCCAAAAATGGAGTTTGTGTGTTGAATTTGCCAAAATGATGATTTTTCAACTAATGAAAAGACCAGTCCATGGCCATTGAGTGTGAAATGGGTTAATAGTTAATTTGGTGAAACAAAATGATCAAAAATGATTTTTTGATTTTTTTGGTTTTTGTGTTGTTTTGATTTTTTTTTCTTTTCTTTTCGTAAAGCAAACCTGCAAAAATGAGAAAATGCACATTAAAATGCAAGAAAATAAATAACTCATTAAATAGAAAAATCTTGAGAAAATATTAAAAATTGACAAAAATTTGGTGTCTACACTAGGGTTTTATCATAAGCAAGGTTTTCAATCTTAGCCGAGATTAGGGTTTCTCCTTAGCCCTAAAACCTTAATTTAACCGTACAAAATAATGAATAACCCTAATATCAACTTACGAACGGACTGGGGCCTCACAATCTCCCCCACTTAGGACAATTTCGTCCTCGAAATTAATTCTGTGGTCAAAGCGTACCTTCGAAACCCGCCGAGGGATCAGTCACCTCTTGTTGACCCATTGCATACACTCTTGCTGGCCCTTCGGGTCGATTTTCCCCTGCATTCATCGGCTTAGTTGTGGTCCCTTCAGTCGGTGGCTTGGGTCCTTCCTTCTGCATTTTAGGGCACCGGGCAATCAGATGTTCGGTGCTACCACATTTGAAACATTTTCGTACCGAACTATTTTTCCAGCAATTTTCATCGGTGTGATTGCCCCCACAGAAACCACAGGTTGGTTTAGTGGCCGTACTTGACCCTCCACGTTGGCCACTCTTCTGGGGCTCTTGCACTGTCTGACCTCGCCCTCGCCCAAAGCTATTCAGGGTTCTTGTAGGTCGCGGACCATCTGTGCCTTTACTCGTCTTAGCTGGTGGCTCGTTTCGCGAACTCTGTCCAACCGTTGAGTCATTCGAGCTGGGTTGCCTCCTTTTCCGGTCATGGAAGGCTTTAACCTGTCCCCTGGCAGTCTCAATCTGCTGTGCTTTTTCTAGTGCTTGGCTAAAGGTGTCCAGCTGTGCAGCCGCTAATATACCATAAACGGCTACTAATATACCTAAAACAAGCAAAACGGCAAAATCGGCACATATAAGTGCGGAAACGGCAAAACGGAAACGGAAATGGCGGCCTAGCCATTTTGCCGTCAAAACTGTTTTGAGCCTAATCGAAGCTATGAGTGTCGGATCAAGGTACATAAGGTACCGTTACGAAACTAAGAGGAAGGGATACAATTTTCATGAAGACACCTAAATCCGGATCTGAACAGAAATAGGTCGAAAGTGCAGAAAACCGTTCCAGGAATTTGCACTCCAGAGTAACGGACAGGGTATGTTTACTGGACTATAACTCCCAGCTCACAAATCCAAATCTGGAAATTCCAAAGGCATTAGAAATCTGAGACATAAGGCTAAAACTTTGATGTTTTGGCCAAGACCTGAATCCACTCAGAACAGAATGAAATTTGAGTGTCAAAGTACTCGTCAGAACTGTCCAGATTCAAGGCAGTTCTGACGATCGATTTTGTTTTGGTCATAACAGGAGCTACGGAACTCGGATTTCGACGCAATTTATACCGTTTCGAAGCCAAAACCAAAAAACCCAGATCGTACGGGATCAAAACCAAAAAAGTCACGGACAGAAGCTAAACTAAAAACGCACAGAACCTGATGTTCAAAACAGGTTTGAGTATTTCATCTATAACTCATGATACACTAATCCGTTTGACCCGCAATTTTACAGGAATATTCAGGACTTAAGAGGCTACAATGTTGAAGAAGGCCACTCAGTCAAATTTCGAGTGTAACTACGTCAAAAATGTAACATACTACACCAGAATCGCAAAACAGGTTCACAAACCGTAATCTAGTACAAACATCATAAAACAGCCTACATAAGTCCAAATCCAGAAATTCCAAAACCAGCTGAAAGCTAAGAAACAGGGATAAATTCTATCAGAAGGCCTCAACAACCAATTCTGAAACAGTCCAAACCAAAATAACCAATTACAATCGCAGTTCTCAGGTTCGGGTAGAAACAGGACAGCAAGGGTAATTTCGACTTTTCTCATTATACGCTACTCCGATTGTCCTGAAATTTTTGAGGTACCTCTAAAATGTCATTCCCTACAACTTTAATGTTTTAAGCCAAGGCCAATTCGGCCTCTAACTAGGAGATACAAAACCGGACATAATTGAAGGGTATGAAACCCTAGTCTTCCAAATTTCCCTCCAAACCAAAAAGTGCTTGCAATTAACAATCATTTACACCTACTTGCCTCATTTTAGGCCATTGCCAATCATCATACAAGCCCACACCATCAATTTCATATATAAACAGAAAAATCACCAATAAATGGAAAACTTCACCGCTTCATCCAAAATCAAGAAATAAACCACAAAATTCAACATTTTAACTACCACTAAGCACAAATTAAGCTTCATTAAGTGAAGGAGAAGGTTCATTCACTACTCACCTAGTAAAACAAGAGAGGGAGAGTTGTTTGTCACCTTAGCTTCCCCAAACACTTCACCAAACCACTTACTATCACCAAATGGAAAGGTTTTATGGAGTAGAAACAAGATCAAATGGTTGGATGATTACACTTAAGCAAGATGGAAGCAAGAACCTTGAAGAGTTTTCTTTCTTCTTTGCTCAAGGTGGCCGGCCACAATGGAGAAGACAAGAGTGAATTTTTGGTGATTTTTGAGATATTTATTCAATTGGTAAGAAAAGTCAAAAAGGTGAATAGTGTCCAACAAGTGAAACCAATCACCAAGTGACACTTGTCACTCCATAAAAGCATCCCAATCCTTTTGTTTCCTCTCACATCAATCACATCTCATCCTCTACTTATCTCTTAACACCCGATAAATTAAACCCAGTATCCGAAACTTAATGTAATCGGCCGAATTTTTCCGAACTTACCGCACTAGTGGGTCCCACGTCCGATATACGTTCTTAATTTCTCAAAAACTAACCGATACTATAAAAAAAAATCTAAAATCTATATTTACTCCTAAAAATGATCTGGGGAAATTTTCTAATAAAGAAAATGTGGAAAAAGGCGGGCGATAAATAAAACTCCACTTAAGCTTTCTAATATTGTAAAACTAGAGGTTTGCTAATCCAGAGTTTGCCAACCATTTTCAAACTTGTTAACCCTCTGTAAACTATAACGAATCCTATTTTTACTTGTGCCAAAACACACACTAGAATACCGCATATAAACTATAGCTCGAGCTTACGAATAATACATAAACTAGGGTTTTATCATAAGCAAGGTTTTCAATCTTAGCCGAGATTAGGGTTTCTCCTTAGCCTTAAAACCTTAATTTAACCGTACAAAATAATGAATAACCCTAATATCAACTTACGAACGGACTGGGGCCTCACACAAATCCACCATAATCATCAAAATGACTTAAATAGCTATCGTAAGCCAAGAATACAAGTTGCTACATAAACTTAAGCAAGATTAAGGGGAAGGACTAAGATGGACAGCCATGATACCTCGCTAAGATGCTTGCAAAAGAAATCCACCACCTCTCCTTGTAAAACTTTTAGCACCCCAAGCTTTCCAAGTGCCCAAAGAAGAGATTAACCGGTTTAGTTTCTTGATTTTTCACTCAAATGAGTTAAACCCCAAAGATGGAATGAAGTTTTCTTCTCTTGTTTTTTTCCCTCAAGGTTAGGTCACCATGGAAATAAAATGAAGAAAAATTGAAGTCCAAGAAAGATAAGAAGCTAAGACTTGCATTTGGTCAAAGATAGTTGGATGGTCTCCAAGTGTCCACACAAGATTTGATCTTGAAATTTTCTTCTTTTTCCTTTCTTTTAAAGTCAATAATTTTGGCTCTCCCACAAGAATAATTAGGGCTGATAATTTGGCTCTAATAACAATGAGATTAAGTTAATGAAATGGTGGTCAAGTGGTGTGTTCAATCGGTAGTGAACGATACCCGTCGGTTCAAGCCGATTTTCCTTAAATCGCGTATACTAGGGTTTTAGCTTATGATTCTGTGACAGCCCCACTTTCCCCTTAGGCGAACCAGAGGGTTCAGCGGACCGCCTGCCCAACTCTCGCCGGGACTCAGTCGTTCACTCACACAAATCAGAAATAGAACCACAAGAAAGAGCAAAACTAGGATCCAAAACTTAAAATAAAACTTATATACATTGCTATCTCAGAAAGAAGTATAACCGCTGAGAATACAAAAGTTCTCAAGTCACCATACAACCAGCCCGTGCCAAGCACTAGGGCGAGAACCAAAACAAAACCAAAACTAGACCCAGCCAGTCGATACAGAGCTTCGCCCCTGCTCGCCTTCCCCTGCTAAGGAAAACAAAACTAAAGGGGTGAGCTAAAAGCTCAGTGAGGTTCCGAACACATAGGCAACAAGGAGTTCAAAGCATTCATTACATGTTACCAATAATTCAAATACAAAAGAAAGCGATAAACACATTCATTAAAAGGATACGTGCTCACAAGGAGCCATTCGTTCATTCATTCGTTCATTCATTCTCCTTTCGTTCCCTTATACCTTCAATCATTTGAAAATGCATTTGTATATAAATAAAACCCTCATTCATTCATTCGTTCATTCATTCATTCACCAGGCTCCACCAACCTCCATCAACCTACAAGGTAATACTCGAGTATACCAAAATGTTCACCCAGGTCCCTAATCGCCCGACCGAGTCCGCTTCTGGCTCGAGACGACCGGTAACAAGGGGCAGTGGCCAGTTCAGCCAAAAGGCTTACATTCATGCACAAATAACATTTCAATCATTGAATCATTGAAATTTTCACAATCATCTAGGCCGAGTGCGATAAAGTACACACTTGCCTAGAAGACTCGTTTTAACAATCATTGAAAGCATTTAACATATTATCAATCATTCATACCAGCCATATAGTCATGAAACATAACAAACAAGGAACACTCACCTATACACGCAAAATAACGTCCACTTCTCAATCACCAATGAAACCTAAAAGTAAACAAAGAACACATTACAATCCATCTAGCATGGTTTAGATGAAATCAAGGATTACCCGACTACTCGCGAGTAAACGTATAAAATGACTTTTAAAGTGTCAAAAGAGCATATGGATCCGTGGACGGAAATTACTAGGGTTCATAAACCAACCGCGAAACCAAACTCAAAAAGGTTATGAAATTTCCGGCAGAAAACACTTTAACCAACGACAAATCAAAATCCAATAAGGTAAGCTAAGAAGTATTGTTTCCGGAATCGTTTATGTAGCTCAAAATCAATAGACTCTATGTGAGGACCCGCAAATTTCTTATGTTTTTCCTCAAAAATGCCTTTTATTTGACAATTATTATTTATTAAAGCCTCCTACCCAATTATTCCACAATAAGTGCAGATAAACCTAGAAAGTAGGGTTTCACTCTTCGTTTTCAAGATTGGAACAAAATTAGGGTTTTCGCAATTTTTCGCCGGATGAATTTTCGGTATGGAGCAAGGATCAAATTTGGTGATTAAAAGTGACTTTTAAGTGGGAAATAATATGTGATTAGGAGCAATGATATAAAGTTAGTGAATGGGAAGTAAAAACCCTAGTACGTGTGTTTTTAAGAAAAACGATGCGAACCGGCGGGTCCCGCGCACTACCGATTGAACGCACCAATTGACCACCACTTTCTTACCATACAAGTTTATTGATATTTGAGCAAAATATCCTCTTAATTTTCAGCTTGTTTGACCGAAAATTAGAGGCTAGAAATAGCAAGGAAAGAAAGAGAAAAATGAAAGGTGGAGGTGGCGACACTTGTCGCCATCCTAGAGTTTCTTGGCCAAGTGAGTAACTAACCTTCTTAAACCAATTTTCTGCACTTTCCCTTCATTATTTCTGCTCCATAGCCGACCAAAGAGAGAGAGAAAAGAGAGAACAAGAACAACTTTCTTCTTCTTGAATCTTAGCAATCCAAGTGACAAATCAAATTTCCAAACCGGTTAAAGTGCTAATTGTGAGTTGGGAAGCTAGAGGAACTAGAAATTTTCAAAGGAAGTGGAGTATCACTCTTCCAAACTTTGTTTTTGAGGTACTAAATCTGATCATGGTCCTTGATCTTTTAAATCTTGCTTTAAGATGTTATTTAGCTTAAGTTTTGGCTTGATTTCAAGATGTGCAAGTAGTTGTGATGATTATTGGATGAGATATGCAAGTTAGGGTTTAATAATTTTCTGCCTAAACTTGTTGTATAGTTAGTATATGTTGTATATAAGGTTATATAAGGGGCTTTGGTAGTGATTGGAACAAGAAATTTGAGAAAGTTTCATTGAAGACCAAAAATTCCAGAATCTGGAAAATTTGTTCCCCTTTCTGTCCGGTTTTGTAGCCCTATGTTAGAGGCCGAATTGGCCTTGGCTTAAAACATGAAAGTTGTAGGGAATGACATTTTGGAGGTGCCTACAAAATTTCAGGTCAATCGGAATAGCGTAACATGATAAAAGTCGAAATTACCCTTGCTGTCCTGTTTCTACCCGAACCTGAGAACTGCGACTGTAATTGGTTATTTTGGGTTGGAATGCTTCGGATTTTATTGTTGAGATCTTCTGATGAAATGTAGCCCTGTATCTTAGCTTTAGTATGGCTTTGGAATTACTTGATTTGAACTTCGGTAGCCTGTTTTATGATGTTTACGCCAGAATGCGTTTTGTGACTCTGTTATTGCGGTTTTGGTGTAGTATGTTGCAATTTTGACCTAGTTACACTCGAAACTAGATTGAGTGGTCTTCTTCAACATTGTATCCCCTTACGTCCTGAATATTCCTGTAAAAGTTTAGGTCAAACGGATTAGTGTATCCTGCGTTATAGACAAAACACTCAGGTCTGTTGTTGACATTAGTTTGTGCTGCGTTTTGAAGTTAGCCTCTGACCGTGCATTTTTCTGTTTTGATCCCGTACGAACTGGGTGCTGATCCCTTCATAAGAAATTTAGATCTTGGTCTCAGCTTCAAAACGGTATAAAGTACGTCAAAATCCGAGTTCCGTAGCTCCTGTTATGACCAAAATAATATTGATCATCAGAACTGCTTTGTATGTGGACAGTTCTGACGGGTACTTTGACACTCAAATTTCATTCTGTTATGAGTGGATTCAGGTCTTGGCCAAAACATCAACGTTTTAGCCTTATGTCTCAGCTTTCTAATGCCTTTGGAATTTCCTGATTTGGATTTGTGAGCTGGGAGTTATGGTCCAGCGAACAACCCTGTTCGTCACCCTAAGACGTAAATTTCTGGTACTGTTTTCCACAATTTCGACCTGCTTCCATTCAGATCTAGATTAAAGTATCTTCATGAGATTTGTAGCTCTTTCTCATAGCTTCGAAACGGTATCTTTCTCACTTTGATCCGACATTTCTAGCCTAATCTTTGATCAAAACGGTTTGAAATGGCAGATTTGGCCGTTTCGTTTTGCCGTTCCGCGCACTTGCATGTGCCAATTTTGCCGTTTCCGTACTTGAGTGTGTCGGCTTTTGCCGTTTTGCTTGTTTTAAATATGTTAGTAGCCGTTTGTGATATATTGTGACACAATCTTCTATTTCAGACGGTGGTGAGCTAGGTGGAGCCGGTGGGTTCTACTAGCTACTTTTCGCGACGTGAATTTTGTCCTTTTGTTATCCTTGTTCGTTGAGTAAGTATTCAGGCCGCTCTTGTGTGTTAGTTGCTTATGTGTTTCGATATATATGAAGAGGGTACCTAGGCGAGGGTGTACTTTATCGCACTCGACCTAAACCCTAACTTACGCACATATTTGTACATGGCTTGTGTATATGAGCAATTTTGGAACTAAAACCCTTGAGCTTGTGGCTCGGGGTGACTTTTGAGAAATTTTGTGAAGTTTGTGAAGTTTGTGAGTTTGGGGCCCGATCTCAATACCTAGATGGACTATTCGAGCCGGTTAGGGCTTGGTCGAAGTCAGTCCAACCTGGATTGAGGTCACCAAGTTTGTGAAACCGGTTCACCGATTATGTGGACCAAGTTTGTGACCCGAGCTTGTGACTCAAGCTCAAGTTTGTGATTTCGTTCGCCCGGGCAAGTTTGTGAGGTGACTGGCCAGAGAGGGTGATAAGGTGTACGGTGGGAGAACAAGTGGAGTTCTACGGACCATTATTTGTGGTCGACGGAGTGTCGGCAGGAGATCATACATGGCA
Organism: Coffea arabica; assembly: GCF_036785885.1. Lineage (NCBI taxonomy): Eukaryota > Viridiplantae > Streptophyta > Magnoliopsida > Gentianales > Rubiaceae > Coffea > Coffea arabica. The sequence continues at coordinate 26,036,100 of NC_092317.1, forward strand.
CATGAATTGGCTTTGGAGCCACCCGTATCCTTATTATGTGATGTTATTTTTCTGCTTTTGCTTTACTCTTACTGAGTAACTGTTGTTACGTGAGATTTACGCTTTTGCCCCTGTTTACTTACTAAGCATATAGCTTACCCCTTTCCTTTTGTTTTCCTTAGCAGGGGGCCGACGCGGGGATCGCTCGGGAAGGTGTTTAGTGTTTCGATTATAGACGAGTGAACTTGTACTTATTTTAGTTGACTAGTAAGATGTATATTTGAGTTTTATCTTGTAATTTATTTGAGGACTGTAGTGCTTGAGTGAGTCCCGACGAGAGCTGGGCAGGCGGTCCGCCAAACCCTTTGGTACGCCCTAGGGGGAGGTGGGGCTGTCACACTCTATGCCTTGATGAAAATCATGAAAAAGTGGCAAAACTATCTCCCTTTCACTCTTAAAACTTCACTTAAAAGTTATTCACTTGTGGCCTAGAGAACCCTAGGTCAACCTCTATATTTTGGTAAACAGTAAGTAAACGTTTGGAATTTCAACCCAAAGAGGTATTAGGTTTTCGAATAGTAAAATGATCATTTTATTTGCCAAGCGAAAATATACAGGTTCAAATCGAAATTTAGCCCTCGGCCACCTTTTGAAAGAACCGGTAACATTTTCTGTAAATACGTCCAATTCGTCACAAAATACATTCGCCAAATTACTTTAACTTGCTCACATTACAAGAAGATAAACGGACGGCATGTCCTTTGTGTTTACCTATTTTCCAGCCATTAATGGCTTCATTATTTTCCTCAAAACAGTCCCAACATCTCATATAGAATAATCTCATGTCCAAAAGCCATTCACTAGGCTTAAAGTCATACAAATACAAAAATAAATACAAAAATCAAGCTAGAAACATTTCCGGATAAAAACAGTTTTTGACACCATTTTGCGGTTTTGGCACCATTGGCGGTACGATTATCGGATGAAGGTGAAAGACACACCGTTTCGAAGCTAACAAATAGGGCTAAAATGTTGAAGAAGGCCACTCAGTCCAGTTTGTAGTGCAACTAGGTCAAAATTGACATATATGAAACCAGAAACTCACAAACAGGTTGGCTAACCGCACAATTGTTAAACAGCAATAATTCAGGCTACCGAAGTCCGATTGAAGTGTATCTTATGGTGTTTCGAAGCTAAGACACAACCCTACATTTATTATGAAGACCTCCATGGCCAAATCCTGCATTTTCATGATAAAAAATGGAAAACTACACAAAAACAGAATTCTGGGCGCGAAACAGGTTTCATGGACAGTCAATGGTATTTCGGTCATTTCACATGCTACAGTGGTCAGATCAAGGTGAAATTTTACAGGCTACTATTTTATACCATTGGCTACAACCTTTATGTTTTGGCCAAAATCCAATTCGGTAAGGATCATGGTGAAAAGTCACGGTCAGTTTGGGTGAAAAGACAACCCTGTTCGCTGAACTCCTACCTAGACCAGTCTGGGTATTTCTGAATTATCTCAGCATATACAACTCCAATTCCAGTGATTCCAAAGCCATTTGAAATCTAAGATACAAGGCTATGATTCTTAAGAAGACATCAACAACCAAATCGGTAGTATTCCCAGTCAAACTACCCAATTACCAAAGCTGATTACTATTCTCGGACAGAAACAGGGTAGCAGGGGTATTTCGGTCTTTTCACAGGATACCGAGCTCAGATTGAGCTGAAAATTTACAGGTAACTAGAAAAAATCATTATATACAACTTTCATGTTTTGTGCTAAGGCCAATTCGGCTTCTATCCTGGTCAAACAGAAACGGGCAGAATTGAGGAAATGAAACCCTAACTGGAAATTTTTGCATTCAAGTCAGAAATTTTCCACTAAAACATCTCTTTAGCTATCACAAGTCATTAATTTAACATAATCAAGAACAAAGGAAGGATGGCTAGACATGATACCTTCAAATATCAAGAAAGGTGATGACTTAGGAATTTTTCTTCCAAAACAACTCCACTAGAAGCTTTAATCCTCCTTAATAAGTAACTTTGATGGAGTAATCTTCACTTTTAATGGTTAGAAATCAAGATTGGAGCAAGGGATTGAAGTACAAGATGAAGGATTTCCTCTCTTTTCTCTCCTCAAAATTTCAGTCAACAAGGGGAAAAATGAAGAAACATTTGGTCAAAATGGATGTTTAGTAAAGTTAAGAAAAGTTAGTCAAAGTCCCCATCCAATGGTTTCATGACACTTGTCCCTCTCATTAATGTCATGCCTAACTTTTTTTGTCTTTCTCACACCTATCCACTTGGTACCTCTAAATATCTCATAGCACCCGGTAAATTAAACCCAGTATCCAAAACTTAACCTAACTGGCCGAAATTTTCTGAATTTTTCGCACTAGCGGGTCCCACGTTCGATATACGCTCTTAATTTCTCAAAAACTAACCGATACTAGAAAAATCATTTAAAAACTATATTTACTCATAAAATTGATCTAGAAAAATTTTCTAATAAAGAAAATGCAGAAAACGTGCAATTAAGAAAAGTACGGGTCCTCACAGATTCACTAACTTATTATTCTCACTTCTAATCACCCATTTAATATTATCTAAAACTCACTCTTAATCACTAAATTTGATACACACTCCGTACCGAATAATCATACTACGAAAAGGCTAAAAACCCTAATTTACGATAACTTGAAAACGAAAGGAAAAACCCTTGATTCTATGTTTATTTGTACTTATTGTGGGGTAAATGAGTAGTAAGGCTATTCTAAGATAATGGATTTCAAATAAAAGGGAATTTTAAGAAAAATATGATGGATTTTACAATTTCATAGATTAAAATTAGGGTTTCGACTAAAATATGAGAGATTTAAGAAAACCTGTTAGTCACAAGTAAAACTAGGGTTTTGAGTACAAGTAGGGTTTCTAATCTTTAAAACAAAACAATGTCTTAAAACAAAATAAAATATAGAAACTGTAATATCCTAAAAGTCGGGGTATCACAATAAGTCAGCAACTTTAAGCCGAAATTTGAGTGTCTTCCATTTAGAATCATGGAAAAGTGTCTTCTAGGAACTTTTAGTACTTTGGAAGTGGTTTCCAACGGTACCAAGTTTTCCAATTTTGGACCTACAAGAATGAGATATGAATTTTCAAAGATTACACCTCAAATCTGGAATTTCTGAACTTGAAGGGAATTGAGTTTTTGGAAACTCTCGATTACCCTTCGATATTGCTTGATCATTTTACACTTGATTTCAAAGATGAAAATCAGTTTTTCCTTGTATTATTAAACCCCACTTTTGAGTCTCGATTTACAACTAATTAAAGCTCTCTTTCATGATATTTTTCTTAGATTGTACAAGTGTGCAATCTCCCTTGTTAACTAGGGGTTTTTTAAACAATGGTGTATGATAGTCAATTATTAATTGTTCAAGCACTCAAGGAGACCTTCAAGAGGATCTCACAAGGGACGCCTAAATACTTGATTGTGTCTCACTCTTATTTTGACTAGGTGAGTGTCAAGTGTGAAACCCCGAAAATTTTCTTATTTTCTAGGCATTTATTTTAGGCTTTGGGCTTAATTTTAGTGTTTTATTTAATGTGTGCATTTTCTGGGGATTTTTATGAGAAATAGGAATTTTAAATCATTTTCCTGAAATAAAACATTTTCTGTGGTAATAGGGGTGTACAGTGGATGTGGGATCCACTAGTGCGGTTGGTGCAGAAAAATGGGTTGGAGAAAAATTTTACATACGGAGATTTTATTATCTTGTATTATGAGCTAATTAGAGGTTAGCTAGTGTAATTAAGTATTGGAAGACAAAGGAATGAGATAAACACAAAAAGGGCTACTTGTCATAACCCTAATAGAAGTTGGACTTTTGACTACTTTCTTTACCTTTCTTATTAATCAATTTTGACCCAAAAATCCCCTCATTTTCTCCTCCTCTTGGCTGAACATCCTAGAGAGAAGAAGAGAGAAAACTTCCAACCTTTGTTCTTCATTTCTTGCCAAATCTTGAAATTCAACCGTTAATCTTTCAAATTTCTCCACAAAAGTGAGTTGAGAGGTGAGTTTAAGAGGATTGGTGGAGCCTTTTGGGAAGAACAAGCCCTAGCTATCTTGTTTCTTGAGGTTACAAAGGTGAGTGGTTAGGAAATTGTCCCTTTGTTGGTTGTGATGTGAAATTAGTAGAGATTGATAGTTAAAGATGCAATTTTGTGGAGTATTTCATGAATTATGGTTGTGTTGTCTAATTTTCCTATTTATTGGGAATTTTTCTGTTTTATATAGTTTCTTATGGTTAGCTAAGGTATGATAGCCTTATATTGGATAATTTAGAGCTTCTATGTGTTAATGGTGGTTAATTGCGGAAAATTTCCGCTTTTGTAGGAAAATTCCAGATTTTAGGGGTTTAAACATTTCCATTCTACTCGGTACTGTTTTTCCTATTTAGAGGCCGAATTAGCCTTGGTGTAAAACACAAAAGTTGTAGAGAATGCTGAAAAATCTCAGCTCAATCGGAGCAACGTAGCCTGTGAAAATACCGAAATACCCCTGATGCCCTGTTTCTGTCCGAAACTGATAATCAGCTTGTGTAATTGATTGGTTTGACCAGGAATATTACCGAATTGGTTGTTCGTGTCTTCTTAAGAATTATAGCCTTGTATCTTAGCTTTCAAATGGCTTTGGAATTACCTGATTTGGAGTTGTGTGTGCTGAGATAAGAGTGAATGAATCAGGACTGCCAGTTGAATTCCTCGGTGAGTTTCGAACTGGAAAATCTGGAGTTGTTTATGTAAATTTGATCTAGTTAGGGTGAGAACTGGACTTAGTAGTCTTCATCAAAGTTATAGCTCTCTGTCTTAGCTTCGAAACGGTGTAGATTGTACCCCAATCCGATAAGTGTAACCCCAGTTGTGTCCGTTCCGCTAAATGACATCAAAACTGTCTTTTGGTTTTAGGGCATAAACTTCATTCCGGATTCTCCCTAGCTTGGTTAGGCACTTATACGTTCTATTGGGCCTTATTTTTTTGTAGGGTGTGGATTTGCTTTGACTCGTATTCGAGTCTTAATTGTGATGTTCTTGTTGTATAGGTCGTACCTGTGAGAACCCTGAAAAATATATATATAAATATCATCTTGTATTTCGTTTGCATTTATTTTAGTTGCTTACCTTGAGATTTGAAATATTTCATATAATGATTAAGTGGCTAGTTAAATGCCTAATTGAATTCTTATCAAAATTTAGAAATTAAAAGTATCCTGATTTAATTAAGAATAACGTTAAATACTAATAAGAATGTCAGGAACCTTAATACTAAATCGTAATCGGCATATATTCGATAAAACAGTTTAAGTATACTAACGTATAATTAGGCTTTCAAATCACACTTGGGGATTATTGTTGGAAATAAGATTAGAATTGAGAGTTTAGTCGAGGTTAGGGAGCAAGGTGAAAAGACCAAAGTGCCCTTCACAATTTCACAAAACCTCCATTTCACCACAACCTCACCATGCACGGCCAAACACTCCCTCTTACAGCCTTCCACTGCCGCCCCAATTAGCCAACCACAACTTCACCAATTCTACAAGCAAACCAAATCCTACACTCCAATTCTGCCCACAAACATCTCCATAACCACGGCACCACTTCATTCATTCCACTTCACCTATCAAACCACAGCTGCACCTCACCTTCATTGTAGCATCCGAGAGCAAGTGAGTGAGAGCTGCTCCTCGTGAGTATCGACCAAAGGAAGAAGCCGCGAGCTGCAGTTCCATTTCGTTCCTGCCCTGTTCGTAAGCTGAGGGAAGAGATCAGGGAACCATCAACTCCATTTGCACCCAACTTCACGGCTGCAACATCACCAGCTTCCACCTCCATCAGTTGAAGCCACTACACCAAGCCAGAATCATCAAACCTGCCGTGTGTGTGAGAGCCGAGAGGGAGCAGAGATTTTTCAGAATTTCGTGTGTGAACTAGCTTGCTGTGAGGTAAATTTTTCTGGAATAAAAATGGATGATCAGAGGTGGCTTAAGCTAGCTGTGGCCTTGCATGTGTTAATTTGTGTAATCAAATGATGAAACCAAAGCTGTGGAAAATTCTGTTTTGGGCAAACCATTTCTGCCGAGAAGCTGATTGAGCAATGCAGCTTAATTTGTGTTTTTCGGTGATAATTTGAACTCTTAAATGTCTTTAGCTGGGGTAAAACTTGATGATGAATACCATGCATGTTAATTCTATGAAGTTAATTGATGTACTAAAGAACCTAAGAATTTCTGGTTTGATGTTAACATTCTGCCGAGCATGACTAAGGGCTGATTTACTTATTTAGCTTAAATTTTATGAGTTGTGGTTATTATCTTAACTAGCTAAGGGATGATAAAATGCTTAAGGGCATGCATGCTGAGTTACACTATTGGACAATAAAGCTAGGAACTTAGAAAAAATTCTGGATTGGTGAATTGGATTGCAACTGAATTTCCGAGGCCTGGATTTGAATCTTTAGTTCTCAATCTATGATTATGGGGCTTTTATGAGTTAATGTATATGATTAACCAGTTAACAACAAGTTAATCGAAGTTGCATGAGGTTTTGTAGCTTGGCTAACCAGGAAAATAAAAATGAAAACAGAAAAACTATTTCACAAACTACCATCCGAACTTAGTGGATAAAATTCTGGATTTGTGTTTGACAAATTCAATTATAGTATGAACCTGGATTTGAATTGGAAATCTTCACTAGCTAGCTACATGTTTTTCAAGAGCCAATAGAGTACAAAAAATCCTGTTTTAACCAAGGAAAATTCTGTTATGAAATCATTGCTATTGCTGGAATTCCTTTTCGAATTACCATTAACTTGAACCTGGAAATTTTGAAGATTACAACGGTGATTTAACTTCAACTCCTGAATGGAAATTGTGCATTGTTTAGCTAAGTCATTGCATGAGAAAGTGAGAGTTTAATAGCCTACTTCACCTGAGTAAATAACGTGAAAACAGAAAATTCCTTCATACAAGATTCATCCGTGGCTTGCTAGATAGAGTCTTGAATTGTTTTTGGGATGTTAGGAATTCGAAATGCATGACTAAATGCACAAGTAGCCTGTAAATCAGTTTGGCAATAAATCATTTGATATCTTGGGAATCCAATTTTGGAAATAAGTAAAGTGTAGCTTTGGATAAGCTGGAAAATTTTCCAGCCTTGGTCTTGATTGATAAAGAATCATGGATGGAATTTCTTGGCTTTGGACCAAATACTTGAGTAGGAGGCTGCTGCAAATGTGGTCTTTGGTTTTAAATTACTGTTAGTAGATTTAAATACTTGAAATATTAACGTGGTTGTCACATGAATTACTGGATGGGTGCTAGGGGCTAATGATTGATGAAGCCCTTGGCCATTTAAATGATTTTTAAAGTATTACTGGATGATGGAAGTTAGATTGCTAGAATGTCTTTGGGACTTCACTTTTATTTGACTTGCTTATATTGGGTTTGCTGAAACCAAGAGCTAATGATTGATGAAGCCTTGGTTGACTATTTTATTTTATTTGGAAATGCAATTGTTGAAAGCTAGGGCTAATGATTGACGAAGCCCTAGTAACGTGCTATGTGATTTTTGCAATATTTTGATTTATATTGCGACTTCGAAATGGAATCGGAGCGGGGAAATTGTATAGACCTTACAAACTCGAGTAGCTGTGTTCAAAAATTTACCAAAAATATTCTTCAGCTAGCATTATATTATAAAGCTCTATAACTAGCATTTTGCCTAAAACTTTCCAATTCAATAACTTCCTTCCGCTCAAAATGGCTTTGATAAACTCTAGTAAATGAGTTATATAGTTTTCGGAAACTCTAAGTCTTAGTTTAATTCTTTTCCTTCCCTAAACTTTGCACTTGGATAGTCCACTACATGAAAGTTTCAAAATACGAGTTTTACCAACTTTAGTGAAAAGCTTGGGATACTTGCTTGGCAAGAAACCCTATTCTAGTGGAAAATAGTTTTTACGGATAATTTTTGCAAAAGCCGTAACTTTAGAGAAATATCCAAAGTAACCTTCTAACTTTGATTTTGGGAAAATTATCGATTTGTTTCTAGTAAGTGATATTAGATACCTTCTCCAAGTATAAAAGTCAGAAACACTTTTACTACTTTTACTAAGCTTCAATCTAAATAGATTTTTGGAAATTCCTTGAGGAAGTAACTAGTAATAAATTAAATAAACTCGTTTACAAATAAGTTAAAAACTGAATAGAAACTTATAGTTTCAAAATTTGGTTTCTAGGATTTCTCGAGGACACGGAATTCGACTCCCAACCCGTTATCTGAACTCCACTCTTGGTGAGTGTCCCTGCCTGTTCTTTTCCTACTTGAATTAAGTGCTTTCTTGACTCGATATGTGATAATTTGCAAAGAAATGAGTTTTGATCCATCGAAGTGAGCAGTGTGTACTTTATCACACTAGCCGTTCGAGTGGTGACTTGTGTGAAGTGTTTTTCGTGAATATTTTGCTTGCGCTTGCTATAAGTGTTGGACGTAATGTCGTTGGGTGAATCCCTCGATCAGTCTATAACAATCAAGTGCTGGACGTAAAGTCGTTGGGTGGATCCCTCGACCAGTCTATAATAATAAATCAAGTGCTGGACGTAATGTCGTTGGGTGAATCCCTCGATCAGTCTATAAATATAAGTGCTGGACGTAATGTCGTTGGGTGAATCCCTCGATCAGTCTATAACAATCAAGTGCTGGACGTAAAGTCGTTGGGTGGATCCCTCGACCAGTCTATAATAATAAATCAAGTGCTGGACGTAATGTCGTTGGGTGAATCCCTCGATCAGTCTATAATAATCAAGTGCTGGACGTAATGTCGTTGGGTGAATCCCTCGATCAGTCTATAATAATCAAGTGCTGGACGTAATGTCCTCGATCAGTCTATAATAATCAAGTGCTGGACGTAATGTCGTTGGGTGAATCCCTCGATCAGTCTATAAATATAAGTGCTGGACGTAATGTCGTTGGGTGAATCCCTCGATCAGTCTATAACAATCAAGTGCTGGACGTAAAGTCGTTGGGTGAATCCCTCGATCAGTCTATAAATATAAGTGTTGGACGTAATGTCGTTGGGTGAATCCCTCGACCAGTCTAAGGTATACTTGAATATTATTGCTTCCTTATTTATTTACTTCAGTCGAATCAATACGTGTTAATTGTTTTATTTGATTGCATGATTTTGGGGCACCACTGAGCTTTAGCTCACCTCACGTTTATTTGTTTTCCTTGACAGGTCTTGAGGTTTGAGAAATCTGAGCTGCTTATATCTTCTTAAGAATGTATCTACTTCGTTTTGTGACTTGTAACGTATTTGAATTAAACGATATAGTTTTGTTTTGGGATTGAAGCGGGAGATGTGAAAACCCTGATTATAATATTTGGCTTGTATGTGTATATATACTCGGGCTTTATGAAATTTCATGTTTTGGAAACTGTAAGACCTTACTTCTTGAATGTAACGCGTGAGGTGTTTAGGAGCCGCCGATTGGCTAACTCCGGTTGCTGTTATCCTTGAAGTTAATGTGTTTTAGTATTCAAGCCGCTTAAAAGTTGGCATGATTGGATGGTGGATTGTGTTTTGGTTTAAGTTATACGTGGATATTTGGTCGGTTTGCTTGCGTGAGTCCTGGCGAGAGCTAGGCAGGCGACCCGCCAACCCTCTGGTTCGCCTTAGGGGGAAGTGGGGTCGTCACAGGTGGTATCAGAGCTTTTACCAAGCTCAAACCGGGAAAAGGTTCTCGGACTGTGGGGATTGACTTGTTAAGTGTGAAACAAAAGTCTATAGTTGGGGATATTAGATATGTATGTTGGGTAGGAATCTCAAACATAGGTGATTCATGCTTGGGACTGGCCAGCTTGAGTTGTGAATCATCTTATTTTTGGGTTCTTGTACCCGAATACCAGATATTTCATTCAATGGTGTATTTGCAAATTGGGAAGAATTTAGTATATTGCATTACGATGATACTAGAGAGTAAATCCAGAAAAGTAGAACTGAAAGTAACAAGTTTAGCTTTTGAAAGTTAAAAGGTGAAGAGCCAATAGTGAGATCTTGAAGATTAGTGCAAATCTCATATTTTCTTTAAGATGAATAATTCTATTGGTCGTTGAAAGGTAAAGGGAATATATGTCCCCTCTTGCCCAAAAAAAAATGTGGCTTTAGACTTAGGATTTGAGTGAAATAGTAGTTTAAATAAAAACTATGCAGTTGTGAATGGTTCTAAACCCGGAGGAGAGATAAGTTTGATAAATTTGTCACGTGATAAGTATGCTATCCTCTGCAAATAGTTAAAGGTAAGCTCTCGATGATATTGTGGTCTTTGAATTTTATTGAAGGATTATTCGGGGCTAATATCCAATGGGATAAAGGTACCTAGTTGTTAGGTTAATAGAAAACTTGATGAATGAAATGTTTGAGTTCATTTAGAATACTTAAGGGCCATAGATGTACTTAAGTAATGATCATATTATTTGATTTGACACTAGACGTAGTAGACCTACGATTTACTAAGGAAATTTGATTAAGAGATACTACGAGAGGGTCTAGTGGGATTGTCCAGGACTAAACTAATGAGGGTTAAGTTGAATCTAAGCTAAGGGTTGAGCTATTAGCTATGTGGATATAATAATTTGTGTATTGTTGTATTGTTTCCTTTCATGCTTATAAAGATTGAAGTTTGAATTATGTACGAAAATATTGAATGCATTCGTGACTTGTTTGGCTCTTGAAGTAGTATGAAGTCGGTGTGCTATGTGACTTATATTGTGAGTATGAAATTTGATGATTACGCGCCTATTTTGTTATAATGTTGTAAAATATATTAGTCCTGGAGATTTAATAATTTCTAACTTGAGTGAAATTCGATAACCAAAGTGGTGTATAGAAACTATGAGATTAAGATTGAAAAAAAAAAAAAAAAAACACTAGGACAAATTCCTTTGGTTAAGATTTTGTTGTAAACATGCACGATTAGACGAAGTGAGGTAGGAATGGAAGATAAATTATGGAAAGAATACCAAGAACCTTTACGATTAAAAATATGAAATTTCGAGGACGAAATTTTCTTAAGGGGGGAAGGATGTGAGAACCCTGAAAAATATATATATAAATATCATCTTGTATTTCGTTTGCATTTATTTTAGTTGCTTACCTTGAGATTTGAAATATTTCATATAATGATTAAGTGGCTAGTTAAATGCCTAATTGAATTCTTATCAAAATTTAGAAATTAAAAGTATCCTGATTTAATTAAGAATAACGTTAAATACTAATAAGAATGTCAGGAACCTTAATACTAAATCGTAATCGGCATATATTCGATAAAACAGTTTAAGTATACTAACGTATAATTAGGCTTTCAAATCACACTTGGGGATTATTGTTGGAAATAAGATTAGAATTGAGAGTTTAGTCGAGGTTAGGGAGCAAGGTGAAAAGACCAAAGTGCCCTTCACAATTTCACAAAACCTCCATTTCACCACAACCTCACCATGCACGGCCAAACACTCCCTCTTACAGCCTTCCACTGCCGCCCCAATTAGCCAACCACAACTTCACCAATTCTACAAGCAAACCAAATCCTATACTCCAATTCTGCCCACAAACATCTCCATAACCACGGCACCACTTCATTCATTCCACTTCACCTATCAAACCACAGCTGCACCTCACCTTCATTGTAGCATCCGAGAGCAAGTGAGTGAGAGCTGCTCCTCGTGAGTATCGACCAAAGGAAGAAGCCGCGAGCTGCAGTTCCATTTCGTTCCTGCCCTGTTCGTAAGCTGAGGGAAGAGATCAGGGAACCATCAACTCCATTTGCACCCAACTTCACGGCTGCAACATCACCAGCTTCCACCTCCATCAGTTGAAGCCACTACACCAAGCCAGAATCATCAAACCTGCCGTGTGTGTGAGAGTCGAGAGGGAGCAGAGATTTTTCAGAATTTCGTGTGTGAACTAGCTTGCTGTGAGGTAAATTTTTCTGGAATAAAAATGGATGATCAGAGGTGGCTTAAGCTAGCTGTGGCCTTGCATGTGTTAATTTGTGTAATCAAATGATGAAACCAAAGCTGTGGAAAATTCTGTTTTGGGCAAACCATTTCTGCCGAGAAGCTGATTGAGCAATGCAGCTTAATTTGTGTTTTTCGGTGATAATTTGAACTCTTAAATGTCTTTAGCTGGGGTAAAACTTGATGATGAATACCATGCATGTTAATTCTATGAAGTTAATTGATGTACTAAAGAACCTAAGAATTTCTGGTTTGATGTTAACATTCTGCCGAGCATGACTAAGGGCTGATTTACTTATTTAGCTTAAATTTTATGAGTTGTGGTTATTATCTTAACTAGCTAAGGGATGATAAAATGCTTAAGGGCATGCATGCTGAGTTACACTATTGGACAATAAAGCTAGGAACTTAGAAAAAATTCTGGATTGGTGAATTGGATTGCAACTGAATTTCCGAGGCCTGGATTTGAATCTTTAGTTCTCAATCTATGATTATGGGGCTTTTATGAGTTAATGTATATGATTAACCAGTTAACAACAAGTTAATCGAAGTTGCATGAGGTTTTGTAGCTTGGCTAACCAGGAAAATAAAAATGAAAACAGAAAAACTATTTCACAAACTACCATCCGAACTTAGTGGATAAAATTCTGGATTTGTGTTTGACAAATTCAATTATAGTATGAACCTGGATTTGAATTGGAAATCTTCACTAGCTAGCTACATGTTTTTCAAGAGCCAATAGAGTACAAAAAATCCTGTTTTAACCAAGGAAAATTCTGTTATGAAATCATTGCTATTGCTGGAATTCCTTTTCGAATTACCATTAACTTGAACCTGGAAATTTTGAAGATTACAACGGTGATTTAACTTCAACTCCTGAATGGAAATTGTGCATTGTTTAGCTAAGTCATTGCATGAGAAAGTGAGAGTTTAATAGCCTACTTCACCTGAGTAAATAACGTGAAAACAGAAAATTCCTTCATACAAGATTCATCCGTGGCTTGCTAGATAGAGTCTTGAATTGTTTTTGGGATGTTAGGAATTCGAAATGCATGACTAAATGCACAAGTAGCCTGTAAATCAGTTTGGCAATAAATCATTTGATATCTTGGGAATCCAATTTTGGAAATAAGTAAAGTGTAGCTTTGGATAAGCTGGAAAATTTTCCAGCCTTGGTCTTGATTGATAAAGAATCATGGATGGAATTTCTTGGCTTTGGACCAAATACTTGAGTAGGAGGCTGCTGCAAATGTGGTCTTTGGTTTTAAATTACTGTTAGTAGATTTAAATACTTGAAATATTAACGTGGTTGTCACATGAATTACTGGATGGGTGCTAGGGGCTAATGATTGATGAAGCCCTTGGCCATTTAAATGATTTTTAAAGTATTACTGGATGATGGAAGTTAGATTGCTAGAATGTCTTTGGGACTTCACTTTTATTTGACTTGCTTATATTGGGTTTGCTGAAACCAAGAGCTAATGATTGATGAAGCCTTGGTTGACTATTTTATTTTATTTGGAAATGCAATTGTTGAAAGCTAGGGCTAATGATTGACGAAGCCCTAGTAACGTGCTATGTGATTTTTGCAATATTTTGATTTATATTGCGACTTCGAAATGGAATCGGAGCGGGGAAATTGTATAGACCTTACAAACTCGAGTAGCTGTGTTCAAAAATTTACCAAAAATATTCTTCAGCTAGCATTATATTATAAAGCTCTATAACTAGCATTTTGCCTAAAACTTTCCAATTCAATAACTTCCTTCCGCTCAAAATGGCTTTGATAAACTCTAGTAAATGAGTTATATAGTTTTCGGAAACTCTAAGTCTTAGTTTAATTCTTTTCCTTCCCTAAACTTTGCACTTGGATAGTCCACTACATGAAAGTTTCAAAATACGAGTTTTACCAACTTTAGTGAAAAGCTTGGGATACTTGCTTGGCAAGAAACCCTATTCTAGTGGAAAATAGTTTTTACGGATAATTTTTGCAAAAGCCGTAACTTTAGAGAAATATCCAAAGTAACCTTCTAACTTTGATTTTGGGAAAATTATCGATTTGTTTCTAGTAAGTGATATTAGATACCTTCTCCAAGTATAAAAGTCAGAAACACTTTTACTACTTTTACTAAGCTTCAATCTAAATAGATTTTTGGAAATTCCTTGAGGAAGTAACTAGTAATAAATTAAATAAACTCGTTTACAAATAAGTTAAAAACTGAATAGAAACCTATAGTTCCAAAATTTGGTTTCTAGGATTTCTCGAGGACACGGAATTCGACTCCCAACCCGTTATCTGAACTCCACTCTTGGTGAGTGTCCCTGCCTGTTCTTTTCCTACTTGAATTAAGTGCTTTCTTGACTCGATATGTGATAATTTGCAAAGAAATGAGTTTTGATCCATCGAAGTGAGCAGTGTGTACTTTATCACACTAGCCGTTCGAGTGGTGACTTGTGTGAAGTGTTTTTCGTGACTATTTTGCTTGCGCTTGCTATAAGTGTTGGACGTAATGTCGTTGGGTGAATCCCTCGATCAGTCTATAACAATCAAGTGCTGGACGTAAAGTCGTTGGGTGGATCCCTCGACCAGTCTATAATAATAAATCAAGTGCTGGACGTAATGTCGTTGGGTGAATCCCTCGATCAGTCTATAAATATAAGTGCTGGACGTAATGTCGTTGGGTGAATCCCTCGATCAGTCTATAACAATCAAGTGCTGGACGTAAAGTCGTTGGGTGGATCCCTCGACCAGTCTATAATAATAAATCAAGTGTTGGACGTAATGTCGTTGGGTGAATCCCTCGATCAGTCTATAAATATAAGTGCTGGACGTAATGTCGTTGGGTGAATCCCTCGATCAGTCTATAATAATCAAGTGCTGGACGTAATGTCGTTGGGTGAATCCCTCGATCAGTCTATAAATATAAGTGCTGGACGTAAAGTCGTTGGGTGAATCCCTCGATCAGTCTATAAATATAAGTGTTGGACGTAATGTCGTTGGGTGAATCCCTCGACCAGTCTAAGGTATACTTGAATATTATTGCTTCCCTATTTATTTACTTCAGTCGAATCAATACGTGTTAATTGTTTTATTTGATTGCATGATTTTGGGGCACCACTGAGCTTTAGCTCACCCCACGTTTATTTGTTTTCCTTGACAGGTCTTGAGGTTTGAGAAATCTGAGCTGCTTATATCTTCTTAAGAATGTATCTACTTCGTTTTGTGACTTGTAACGTATTTGAATTAAACGATATAGTTTTGTTTTGGGATTGAAGCGGGAGATGTGAAAACCCTGATTATAATATTTGGCTTGTATGTGTATATATACTCGGGCTGTATGAAATTTCATGTTTTGGAAACTGTAAGACCTTACTTCTTGAATGTAACGCGTGAGGTGTTTAGGAGCCGCCGATTGGCTAACTCCGGTTGCTGTTATCCTTGAAGTTAATGTGTTTTAGTATTCAAGCCGCTTTAAAGTTGGCATGATTGGATGGCGGATTGTGTTTTGGTTTAAGTTATACGTGGATATTTGGTCGGTTTGCTTGCGTGAGTCCTGGCGAGAGCTAGGCAGGCGACCCGCCAACCCTCTGGTTCGCCTTAGGGGGAAGTGGGGTCGTCACAGTACCGGTGCTTCGACGCCTACGCCTGAAGCTAACTTGTGACCTTGTTTACTTACCTTGGTGAGTGTACCATTATATGGTCTACTGCTTCATTGGTTCATTATACTTGCTATGTGAACTTGAATGGCTGGAATGAGATGAGGGTGTACTTTATTGCTCTCGATCTCTTATCTGTATTCCTGTTACTGTCAAAGTGTGAAATTGTCTGCATGTATGTTTTCACATGGCTAAGGGCTTTGCCCGACAACTTAACTGTGCTATCTGAGCTCATATCCCATTGGTCCTTAATCGAGTCGAGCCGGCCAGGGCTTGGACGAATCGATAATGGACCTTGGGTTCACTGTAGTCGAGTGGAGTGTTAACTCCTCGACCTTATGGTATACTCGAGTATTACCCTCTCTGTTACTGTGAGGTGTTCAGGCCCGGTAAGGGGGTGACCGGTGGAAGGGATATGGAGTAAAATGGGGTTCTACGGAATGTTCTTCGCTTTAAAGGTTGACGGAGTGTCAACGGGTTGGTGATCAAGTGCGGCAAGTGGAAAGTGGCTCTTGAGAGCCAATTGTGTCCTTTTATATTGACTTGTTGTGTTTATGAGCTTTGGGGTCACTATGTGATAACATGTGGTTACTGGTGTGTCTTGTTGGTACCTCACGAGCGTAAGCTCACCCTCGTTACTTTGTTTTCCTTACAGGGAATAAACTTTTGAGCTCTATGATGTGGTGAAGCCGAGTTGAGCTAGTTTCCATATTTTTTTTTGTATAACTCCTCGATAGTTGGGAAATCCATACATGTACTTGGATCCAACATTTCTTTTGGAATGTAAATTTGTAATTATGCGTGTATAAAAGTGTTTGGTAATGTTCATGTACAGCCCCATTTTTTTTTCCATTTTCGTTTCGTGACTTTGATTTATTTGAGCGCGCTAAAATATTCTGGAACGTTTTAGATTATGTTTAATCGTCTTTGTAATCCTGGCGAGAGTTGGGCCGGCAGTCCGCTAACCCCTTTGGTACGCCCTAGGGGAAAGTGGGGCTGCCACAGGTGGTATTAGAGCCTAGGTTAGAAATAACTTAGGCGAACCCGAAACTTGAATCTTAGCACTTTTGGAGATTTTGATAGGCTATGTTTAAGTATGATCACTTTGTCTAAGTTGTAATCTGTGGCTATCCTTATAGGTCATGGACGGAGCTAGTGGGAGAGGAGGTGGGCCGCCTCGGAGGCATTTTCGTGTTGTCGACTACGAGGAGAGGCCCGGAGGACCGATTCGGTGCTGGAGTACAGCCAGTCCGACTAGGCGCTGTGGTCGTTGCCGGCACTACTCCTACGCTGACCATGTGGTCGTCGCTGTGTTAGATGAGAGGAGGAGGCTCAGGCGTGCCGCCGCCAGAGATCACACTGAGCTGCAGCGTGTGAGGGGTATCATGAGGATGCAGGAGGATCGCATTCGAGAGCTCCAGGGGGACATAGCCATGGAGCAGGAGAGGACAAACGCTCTGAGGGAGCAGTTACTGGTAGCCAACGGCTATCTCACTAGGGTAGTCCGGGAGGTTCGAGACCGGTCCGGTGGCATTATTAACGAGTGTGAGGCGCTAATCCAGGGAGTGATTGGCGCCAATGTGCCAGGAGCAGTTCCGGGTGACGGAGCACCAGGCGAGGGAGGCGCCCCTAGTTCTAGCTCTGGGGAGGAGTCGGTTGGCTCCGTTGAGAACTAGGCTAGAGTGCTTTGGACTATGTTTTGATCCCATGTGAGGGATGCCTAGGGAAAGTTTTTGGTTTGTTGTGTTGTACTTTTGGGACCTAGTTCGTATAGTGTATTTTGGAAGACCCTCTTTTGGCTTCATGGAAGTACTTTTGTACATATTTGCTTGACTGCTCATGTATGACTGTTTGACACAGTTTTGTGTTCTATGTATAACTGCTCTATGTGTATACATGCCTTATGTGGTGTTTATTTTGGTTCTTTGTTCATGCTTATATGACTATGTTTGTATGCACTTTTAATATTATCTTTGTGCCTCGACCTTAGATTGACTTAGATCGATGGAAGGCACGCGTAGTGGCCGAGGCCGGGGACGTGGGGGTAGACAGCCCACAATTGAACGGGGTACGGGGACCGCTATGCCCGAACTAAATCCTAAACCCCAAATTGATCCCAACATTCAGGTAGCCGCTGCTATCCAGCGGATGACTGATCTCTTAGCCCAGGTGTTGCAACAACAGGGCCCCAACCCTGTTCCACCAGTTGGTAACCCTGGAAACCCTAGAAATCACGTCGAGAGCGAGGATCGAGCTCTCGAACGGTTTCAAAAATTCTCTCCACCAAAGTTTCTTGGAGGGCCCGATCCGAACGTGGCTGAACAGTGGTTAGAAAAGATGATAGATATTTTTGCCGCTTTACATTACTCGGAGGAGAGGCAGGTTACTTTTGCGGTCTTTCAATTAGAAGGGGCCGCTCGCTCTTGGTGGAATATTATTTGGACGAAATGGGAGCGAGAACAGACACCAAGAACGTGGGTGAACTTCGTAAGGGAGTTCAATGCCAAGTACTTTCCACCATTGGTCCAGGAGAAAAAGGAAGACGAGTTCATCAGACTCCGCCAAGGCACCCAATCTGTGGCTGAATACGAGAGCCAGTTTACCCGCTTGTCTAAATTCGCTCCTGAACTCATCCTAACTGAACAAAGGAGGGTGAGACGTTTCCTTCTGGGGCTTAACGTTCAAATTCAAAAGGACTTAGCCGTGGCCCAAATTACCACCTTTAGTGATGCAGTTGAGAAAGCCTTACGATCTGAGAATGCCAGGCTTCAAGTGAGGAACTTTCAAAATAGAAAACGTGGAGCTTCTGGGAGTAGGGTGAGAACCAAAACAAAACCAAAACTAGACCCAGCCAGTCGGTACAGAGCTCTAGCCCTTGCTTGCCTTCCCCTGTTAAGGAAAACAAAACTAAAGGGATGAGTTAAAAGCTCAGTGAGGTTCCGAACATAGAATCAAGCCATAAATCAAACAATAAGTCAAGAAACATTTACAACATTTACAATAGTCACACATGAAAATGATACGTTCGTTCATTCGTTCGTTCTCCTGTCATTCCCCTTATTCCTTCATTCGTTTGAAAATGCATTATTCATTTATCAATAAAACCCTCGTTCGTTCATTTGTTCGTTCATTTCATTCAACCCTTCCTGGGCATTGGCCAGGCTCCACCAACCTCCACCAACCTATAAGGTAATACTCGAGTATACCAAACGTTCACCCAGGTCACCAAATCGCCCGACCGAGTCCGCTTCTGGCTCGAGTCGATCGGTAACAAGGGGCAGTGGCCAGTTCAGCCAAAAGGCTTACATTCATGCACAAGTAGCATTTCAATCGTTCAATCATTGAAAATTTCACAATCATTTAGGCTGAGTGCGATAAAGTACACACTCGCCTAGAAAACTCGTTTTGGCCAATCATTGAAAGCACTTAACACATTATCAATCAATAATAACAAGCCAATAAGTCAAGGAAATATAACAAACAAGGAACACTCACTGAATTATGCAAAATAACGTCCAAAATGTCCTATCGGATCTTACCCTCGGTCACCGAGAAAACCTATGATTCAACGAGAAAGAATATTACAATCATCTAGCAAAACAAGTAAGTGGAATCAAGGAACTCGACTAGGTCACGACTCCTAGAGTTTTTGGGATAGTTTTGTTTTTGTATATAGGGCGGATAAGGAAAAGAGCCTTAGCTAATCGTTTTGTACGTTTGGATTAGCAACGTGTATATTTCTTTTGATGAGGCCATTCCCTCGTGGATTGTCCATGTTTGTACTTGACTTGACTGGTTGTTAATGTGTGTGTTGTTTGTCTTGTTTGGAATGTATATATATGTTTGTAAAAGTTTTTGGATTTTACTTCCATACATTGTGCTTATATTGGTTTAGTACATTTGCCTAGACCAAGTAGATTTTATGGAAGGCACACGTAGTGGACGGGGGCGTGGGCGCGGGAATAGGCAACCTACGCCAGACCGGGGTGCTGGGGAAACCTCCTCTGGACCAAATCCTGAACCGAGGGTTGACCCCAATGTGCAAATAGCTGCCGCTATGCAGCAAATGACCAACTTGCTGGCACAAGTGGTGCAGCAACAGGGCCAAAACCCAAACCCTAATCCTGGAAACCCTGGCAATCACGTCGAGAGCGAAGACAGAGCTCTTGAACGATTTCAAAAGTTTGCTCTACCCAAGTTCATTGGGGGGACCCAATCCGGATGTTGCCGAAAGGTGGCTCGAGAAGATGGTCGATATTTTCGCTGCCCTGCACTATACCGAAGAACGGCAGGTGACTTTTGCCGTTTTCCAGTTGGAAGGGGCGGCCCGTTCCTGGTGGAATGTCATTCGGCAAAAATGGGAACGGGAACAAACGCCCAGGACTTGGGTAAATTTTATGAGAGAGTTTAACGCGAAATTTTTTCCCTCCTCTAGTTCAGGAGAGGAAGGAATATGAGTTTATTCGACTCCGCCAAGGGGCACAGTCTGTCGCGGAGTACGAAAGCCAGTTCACGCGCTTATCCAAATTTGCCCCTGAGTTGATTATGACGGAGCAACGGCGAATTAGGCGTTTTATCCAGGGCCTAAACGTGGAAATTCAGAAGGACCTCGCAGTGGCTCAAATCAATGCTTTTAGCGAAGTCGTGGAAAAGGCCCAACGGGTGGAGAGTGCTAGATTACAAGTACGAAACTTCCAGGCGAAGAAGCGGGGTTTTCCTGGAAGCAACTCCGGGCAAGGGGATAAAGGTACCCCCTCTAAGTTGGGACGAGGAGCTGGAGGTGGCCGACAGACGAGTTTCAGCAGAGGGGCTCAGACCAGGGATGGCTCAACCGGGAGAGGCCCGGGCAGAAACTTCCAGAAGGGTTCAGGTTCGGCGTCCCGTGGGCCTTGTGGGTACTGCGGAAAGGCGAATCACTCTGAAGATAATTGCTGGAAGAAGGGAGGCAAATGTCTGCGATGCGGAAGCGCAGACCACCAGCTTGTTACCTGTCCACTCTTAAAGCAAGACGGAAAGGGAACTCAAACCGCGCCAAAGACCAATACGGGACCGGATAAGGGGAATGGGACGAAACCTAAGGTGTCAGCTCGAGTATATTCGTTAGAATCTCGACAGGTCCCAGATTCCTCAGAGGTCGTAGAAGGTACGATCCCTATTTTCCACCGTTTTGCCAAAGTTTTAATTGATCCTGGTACCACTCATTCCTTCGTTAACCCTAATTTCATGTGTGGCATCGATATAAAACTTGCTAGTTTACCATACGACCTAGAAGTTAGCACACCTACGGGGAATCAACGTTTGGTTACTAGTATGGTTTATAGGGATTGTGAAGTGTGGGTAGGAGAGAAGAGATTGTTAGGGGACTTGATAAGCTTGGTCATTAAGGGGTATGATGTGATATTGGGTATGGACTGGGTAGCCAAGTATAATGCCCAACTGGATTGTAAAACAAAAGTGGTAGAATTCCGCATTCCTGGTGAGGCGACCTTAAGGTTGGATATAAGGGGTAGGTTAGCCTCATCTGCTTTGATTTCGGGCATTCGGGCTAGGAAACTGCTAAGTAGAGGGGCGCAAGGATTTTTAGCCTTTCTGATTAATACCCCCACGGATAAGTTACAGGTGGAGGACGTGGCCATAGTAAAGGAATTTCCGGATGTATTGCCTGATGAGTTAGTAGCTCTGCCTCCGGAAAGAGAGATTGAATTCAAAATAGACCTGCTACCGGGATCCTCACCTATCTCAAAAACACCATAGCGAATGGCTCCTGCTAAGCTCAAGGAGCTAAAGATGCAATTACAGGACCTTCTAGAGCGGGGATTCATTCAAGAGAGTGGGTCTCCTTGGGGAGCCCCTGTATTGTTTGTGAAGAAAAAGGACGGTGGTTTGAGGATGTGTATCGATTATCGGGGCCTGAATAATATTACGGTGAAAAATAAGTATCCACTGCCCCACATAGATGAGTTGTTTGACCAGTTGCAGGGAGCGGTGGTCTTCTCGAAACTAGATCTCCGCCAAGGATATTACCAGTTATTAATCAGGAAGGAGGATATACCGAAAACCGCTTTCAACTCGAGATATGGCCATTACGAGTTTGTAGTTATGCCCTTTGGATTAACCAATGTTCCTGCCGCCTTCATGGATTTAATGCATAGGGTTTTTAAGCCCTACCTGGATCGCTATGTCGTAGTTTTCATCGACGATATTCTAGTCTATTCCAAGAGGCGTGAAGAGCATGAGCAACACTTGAGGATTGTCTTACAAACCCTAAGAGACCATCAACTGTACGCCAAGTTCAGCAAGTGCGAATTTTGGCTGGAGAAAATTGCTTTTCTGGGACACGTAATTTCTCAAGAGGGTATTTCAGTTGACCCGGCGAAAGTAGAGGCTGTGACTAATTGGAAGAGGCCAGAAAATCCCACCGAGGTCCGTAGCTTTCTAGGACTGGCTGGATATTACCGGCGTTTCATCAAGGACTTTTCCAAACTAGCCGGTCCTCTAACCGACTTGACAAGGAAACATGGTCGGTTCATTTGGAATGCCCGAAGTGAGACAAGTTTTCAAGAGTTAAAGAAAAGATTGACCATGGCTCCAGTACTAGTTTTACGTAACGGAGGTGACGGGTTTGTCGTGTATACCGATGCGTCGCGAGAAGGTCTAGGATGTGTGCTGATGCAAAACCGAAATGTGATATCTTTTGCCTCGAGAAAGTTAAAACCCCACGAGCAGAATTATCCAACCCACGATCTGGAGTTAGCCGCATTTGTTTTTGCTCTGAAGAAATGGAGACACTACCTATATGGGGTAACCTTTGAGGTTTACTCTGATCACAAAAGCCTGAGGTACCTCTTCTCACAGAAGGAATTAAACATGAGGCAGCGACGATGGATGGAATTTCTGGAGGATTACGACTGTACCATCAACTACCATCCAGGCAAGGCGAACGTAGTGGCCGATGCTTTGAGTCGCAAGGCGCAAGTAGCAGGGTTAATGATTAAAGAGTGGAATTTACTCGAGTCGGTTTGCGAGTGGAAACCCTACCTTGGGAGTCATAAAGTGATTTTTGGTAACATTACGGTAACCTCCACCCTCTTGGAAAGGATTAAAGAAGCTCAAAAGGAAGATGATAGCATCATGGTACGTGGGCAGGCCAACAATGGCTCGGGTAATCGAGGAGCTGAGGATCACGTGCTCGCCCCAAGTGGACCCATTACTCGGGCTCGCGCAAAGAAACTTCGTGAGCAACTCAATGTACTTATTCAGGCCATACACAAGTCCTTTGAAGGATTCATGCATTCAAGTGAAGGTGGTCGCGGTCCGATAATGAGCATTGAAGCTACACCCGAGGATTAGGGTTTAGCCAAACCCTAATTTCCGTTTTAGCATCATAGTTAGTTATTTACACATTAGTTGATTAGATTGAATAATTGGCTAAGTGCATATCGCACGTAGAATCGCCAAGGGTAGGATTGCTAATTTACTCATTATTATTTGCTAGAGTGGGCTGCCTAGGAAGAAAAGCCCACGTGAGGCCCAACCCGTCGGGGGTTAAGCCTCCTTTATTAGGGCCCATATCCACTGCGCCCTTAGTCCGTTTTCTACTAGATTAGGTTTTTGTCGCGCCCCACTTTTTGAACGATGATTGGTGTGTGTGTGTAGTGTGGTGTGAGTGTGTGTATGATATAAATGTGAACGTGTGCGAAATGAAAAGTAAAAGGCCATGGGACTTAAGAATGCGACGATTTGGCCAAGGGAAGTTCAAAAAAGGGTTTTTTAATGAAAATAGAGTCGCCACTTGGTATCGAGTTAGGGTATACCAAGTCACCCAAAAATGATTTTTGTTTTTGAATGAAAAAGTAAATAAACCCTTTTAGAGAACTTTTGGGTCTACGTAACCAAAAGAGGGATCGGGGGTCACATTTGACGAAGGGGAAGGCAAGGATAAAATCCAAGGCACCCCTTCGACCTAGCCAAGGCTAGTTGCGTGACTTAAACCAATTTTCCCTAATTTTTCTACCCAAGGTATGTATCGCGTGTTTGGATATGTCTATATGAATGCAAAAAACCTAGACCTAGGGGGACATGGGGGAAATTTCTCTTCAAAGGTTGAGTGGTGCCAATCACATTAATTGTGAAGCCCACTAATGATCCTTTGGAGAGGTCACACCTAAACCTAAATGACGTGAGAAATGAGTGGATGAACGCATGCCATGAAAAATGTGAGTTTGCGTGAAAAAGTAATGAAAACAATAGCGTGAGTGGAAGTGTACAAAGAAAATATCCTTGAATGTAAAAATATACTCCAAGTGCTAGTGGGCAAAATGCATATGTGCAATTTAGAGAAAAGTGTGAAAGTGTCGGTGTGTAAATGAAAAAGTGCTCGTGTGCAAGTGCAGATAAAAGTGCTCGTGTGCAAGTGAAGATGAAAGTGCTCGTGTGCAAGTGAAAGTGATAAAAAGGTGCATGTGTGCAAATGAGACAAAAGTGAAAGTGTGATGATAGAGTGGATTTAGAATGCATGAGCCTAGGGAATTCATGCATGTTGGGTACGGGGAGACCTAAATCGTGACTCAATTTGCCCTTTTATAGAGAGGATACAAGCGTGCTAAGGCTTTAGAAAAAGCCACACTCGTCTATATCCCATATTTAAGGGGACTCTCCAGGCAAATGAACCCTATAACTAGTATGAGATGCAAAAATCCTAAAATGAGGGGAAAAGGGGTTCGAGGAACATGCCAAATGATAAAACTAAGAAAAATGCATGACATGTAGTGAACATGCAAATATGCACTATCGAAAGGGAGATCCTAAGGGTCTAGCGTTGGACTAGCCCATCTATGAATTCCGACTAGCGTTGGACTAGCGGAAACGTACATTCATCCATCACATTCATTCATGGTTATGGAAAGCGAGTAGACATGCCAAACACTCGTAAACACATAGCACATAACATTTAGCATGCTCGACTAGATGCAAGGCCCTAACAAAGCAAATTAACACGTAGCAACTAAGCATGCAAGACACATAAGGCAATTAAAGCCCTAACTATTACATTTGCTAGCTAGGCACACGTCTTCAACAGGTCTTCATCGAATGCGCCTCCAAGCCCTATCTATTACAAGCCAAGAGGTGTACACATACCCCATAATGAATACCTTAAACAAAGGGGGAAAGGGAAAGTGGACAAGAAAGCTCGCCAAACCTTATCTATTACAAGCCAAGAGGTGTACACATACCCCATAATGAATAACTTAAACAAAAGCGAAAAGTAAGTGAACTAATTGAAAGAAATTTAGACGAGGCAAGGAAAGCGAAGTAGACATGCATATCCACATAACACATAGGAGCACATAAGGTCAAATGAAATGCAAATAAGGGATAGAGGTTACCTCCCTTGCAATGTGGTCCCAAATGAAAGGAAAATGGCTTCAAAACAATAAAACGGTCAAGGTACCACTTTATTTGGGAAAATTAAAGAAAATAAGCAAACACATGCTCACTTGGTCATAAAACCCTTAAAGTCATGAATTAAGTGAAATTGAAACAAAGTATAGTAATTAATTAAAGCAAACAAGCAATGAAGTTGTCAAATTAAAAGCTGCCAAGGGCCAAATTGAGGAAATCATTCAATTGATTGGGCCATAGTAGGACAAGGGGAGACTTGGGGGGTCAAAGTGCAATTTCCAGAAAATATTTTCATGCAAAACATGCAGCTACGTATGACTTAAACTTCTGCAACAAAAAATGAGCAAGCTTCCTTTTGTATCCAAGCTTGCTGCAACTTTCATTTCTACACATACATATCAACCTCAACATCAATTTTGATCCAAAACCTTTAGATCAAACACCCAAGAACTAATCTAAGCATCATGCACACAATTTCAACGTTCAAACCAACTCAAACATAGAAGAAAATTCGTGCCAAAAAAAGTTCGGCAATTCTGATTTGCTGCAAAAAATGGTTTGCCAAAACTAGTTTATGCAAACTTAGCACCAACCTTTCAACTCCAGATTAAACCAGCAAAAAGATGACTAAAACCAGTTTTTGTGAGCTGTTGCAGGAAGAAAAAGAAAGCAGCAAAGGCATAAGGAAAAACGCAGCAGCTTTTCCACTTCGGCCTAGACATGTGTGTGCGTGAAGACTCAAACAAGTTTTACTAATTTGACAGCCCAAATCGAAATGCAAGGATTTCAACTCATTGTCATTAACATCACCCAAATGTAAAGGTTTGTTTCCCGGACATTTTAAGAAGAAAACTGAACACAAAAATGCAGCAAAGGCCTGAGCTTGAATCAGCTAATGTTTCGGCATTGCTACATACAAAGAAAGTTCAGAATTTTCTTATTCCCTGCTGCACTTTTCATTCCATTTTATCATGCAAGCAAATGCAACAAGAAACCAGAATTCTACCCATCCATCATTGACTAACATGCTACTTCATAGCAGGATTTGAAATTGAGAATCAGAGCTAACCATCAAGAGTGCAAACTAAAAAAAAGAAACAGAAGGAAAAAGGAAAAGTGCCTCAAGTTTCTGCAATACTTTGCTTTTATGCCTTCAGCAAACTAAACAAATCCAAACGCACAGCTTGTATATCAAAATTCTGGTTTCAAAACCCCAAACACACAGCTTTAGACTAGGCAAAAAAAACTTAGAAAAGCCTCACGCTCATGCAAAAATTCTGGACAACATACAAACTCTTGAAGGACAAAAGCTACCGCAAATTTCTCCTTTTCTTATTCAGGCAAACCAGATTAGCATTATGCATTTTGTCATGATCAAAGTAATCTGTGCACAATTAAATTCATTGTAATGAAGTAGACAAATGCATCTAGGCTGTAAAACAGAAACAAAGGGCTTTGCACTTGGTTCGAAGAGCATCGAAATCACAGGCTTCCTTGCTAATTTCTGGTTTTGAACAAGAAACTTCTTTTGCGAAGGACTCCATTCCCATTACATATCCATCGCACCAGGCTAGAGACAACGTAAAAGGAAAGACAAATACAACCCGGAAATAACAAACAAGGCCCAAAGGTTAATCAAACCAGAAACTCAGCAATCCAAGAGAAAAGGAATTGGTTCGCACGGCTGCATAGATCAAGGGTAACTCTCGGCTACTCTAAGCTTCAAGTTCTCCAAGTTCTCATCTAGCATTACAAATTTATCCTCAAAGAAAATTCGTGCAAGGGGAAGGGGAAATCAGGGCAGAAAGGAGCCACAACATCAGATTCCTACTGTAAGCTTTGCTAGAAACACAAATAAATAGCAAAAGAACGCAACTTTCTGCCATGCGTGTAGGTCAGATGCATTAGTAAGGTAACATCAATCTTTGATTTTAAACAACGAAATCACATAAATTTCACCATCCAAGCATGCAAAAGAACCCAGAATTCCTGGTTACGCAGACCAGATGTTAACATGGAATGGAAATGAAAAAAGAGAAAGGTCGAAGACTACCTGTTCAGTACGTGGGTTTTCTCATTCGGGGTCACAAGGTTCATGTTGCATTTCTGATGCGATTCGAAGTGTATTGAACCTTTCAAAGCTTCCTCTTTTCCAGTCACGAGACCCTCCCTCTCTTCTTACTCACTTACTGTTTCTCCCTCTGTTTCTTTCTCTTCCGTAGCTCTCTGCCGTCCACTCTGCTTAGCTCTTCCAAGGTTTTCTTTCTTTTCCTGATGCAGCCGTCTTCCCCTTGGGCTTTCCTTCCTTCAGATTCGTATCCGTCAATCTTCAATCCTCTCTCTCTATCTCCAAACCTAGCCGTCACTCCCCTGATGAAAAACCTCTCCAAGCTTCCTTTTTTGTTGCTCTCCTTTTGCTCTTCTTTTGCTCGATGCCCCCTTCCCCCTTGCTCGATCTCTCCTCAACCCGCAGTTTCTTGTCCAGAACCCCAGCTGCCCTTTTTACTCTCTTCGCTGCCCACTCTCAAGACCTCCTTTCTTTTCTTTTTCTGTTTCTCCTCCCCAAAACCGAGCTCCCTCTGTTTCGTTTTTGCCTTTGCTGTTTTTCCTTCAGCCGCCCATTCTCTCCCTCCTTGCTCTCTACTCTCTTTCTCTCTCAGACCTCAGCCCAGATTTTTCTCCTTTTCTCTCGGTTTTGTTTAGCCCAGAAAAGCTTCCTCTCCTTTGTTTTCTTTTCAGCCGCTTAACTCTCTCCAACTTCCCCCCTTGCGGCTGTAGCTTTTCATTCTACTTATACGGGGTACCCAACCCTAAAACCCTCAGTCCTTCTTCTGCAATTTGCAGCCAGGGGCTGCCCCAAAGTTCTCTTGCAAGCTGCGACCAAAACGCAGCTTGCGTGCCGCGATTCTCATCATCATTTTTCTTTTTTCTTTTTTTTTCTTTTTTCATCAAGCAAAATTGATAAAAATAAAGATAAATAAATAATAATAACAAATTAACAAAATTGTCAACAAAACTAAGTAACAATAAGAATAATAATCTAAAAAAAATCTAAACCACTAAAACAACAAAAATGGACATTTTTCAATCTTTTTCTACATTTTTCATTGTTTTCTTTTTTCTTTTGAGAAATTCCATGCTAAAAGCTTAAAAATAAAATAACAACATGAAAACTAAAAAAACCTAAAAACTAAAAATGAATAAAACAAACATGACAAAAACAAAAACTAAGAAATAAAGAGTAAATGAACTTGAGCTAAAATTTGGTGTCTACAGTTTTCACTTGTAGCCTATATAAGGCACCATATTACATCAATAAAGGGGAGACACTTTTATGATAAAAATATTGAGAGAGTTTTCTCCATAGCTTTCGAGCAAACCTTGAACAACTTAGAGTTATACTCTAGTGTTCTTGTTCGGCTTATCAATTCAAGAATCGCACTTGAATTGTGGCGCCTTCTACACTTGCCTGAGGTTCACTAATTCGTTTGGTTACGGGTTGAGATAATATCAACAAGTTCGTAGTCACGGGGATTAGAGGGGTCGTAGGGTTTCCGCTGCTACCGTTCTTGCGTTCGAAGTCAAATCCAACAAGTGATCTTGGGTCGCAAATCTTCTCTCCAACGAGATTTGTATCAGCTGGTATCAGAGCTAGCTTGTTGGTAACATCGTTATCCCTCTTTTCGTGTCTTAATTCGTATCTGTCTCGGTAGCTCAAAAAAAAACAATTTTTTTTGTGCACGTTGCATTTTGGCCGCGAGTTCCTGGCCGCGAGTTTCCTTTGTTTTCGAGTCTGGTCATCATTGTTTGTTTCTGTCTTGTTGTCGTCTTCAATTTCTGGAATTCTGGGAGTTAATTGTGTCGTGTTTGATTTCTTTTGTGTGAGTATCTCATCGTTTGTTACACAAAGGAAAAAAAAAAAAATAGGGCTTCCTGGTCGGTGACTTCTTCCAAGTCGCAAAGCTGCGACCTTGGAATTGTGCAATCTGTCCGTGTCCTGTTAGTTCCAATTCCATTGAGTCTTGTGTGTTAAATCTGCTCGTGTCTTGCTATATTGTTTCCACCGCTTGGGTTCAGCAGGATAAGGAGTCAGTCGGTGCTGAATTGTCATGCTCCCAAGTCGTACAAAATATTGAGTCAATAGCAAGTTCTGTCTTGCCGCACTTTCACTGAAAATTCTGTCCAAGTTGTCGCCTCATTGTTTGTGCATGATAATTGTTCAGCAGCTTGCTATCTTATTGTTCTCGTGATTGAGTCCAATCTGAGTCAAAAAAAAAAAAAAAAAAACCCATCAACACAAGCCGCACTTAAACCCGGACAGACCTGGGAAATTCTGCCCAACGAAGCCTGTGTTCAGTTGAAGTTGCTGTTGCGCCAAAAAAAAATAAAAAAAAAATGAACCCAGCAGCCAGAGGAACGTTTGTATCTTTGTTATGGTGCAATCCTAGAGCACTTGGGAAGAGGAATATGGTCGGCTGAACATTTAGAAAAGAAAAGAAACAAAAAAAAAGGGAAAGAGAAACAGCCGCTGAGGACTTCCAATCCTGATTGATTTCTAAATCCAAAGGAGTTTCCATTCTTATTGCTTCCTGATTTGTAGCCCCCACTTACCCATATTCATACCTTGGCATTGAACCACACCTCTGCACAACAAACAGACCCTGAAACAGCCCAACCAGCCGCACCTAACACCTTATTGCCTAGACAGCCGCACAACAAACAACAAACCAGTTTCCTAACAAAACAACCGCCCACTAGCATTTGCTTCCACTTTCGGTTACAACACCTTGTGAGCAGATATCAACTACTATCAAGGGCTAACCGACCCATTCTTGCACATTCCCCACAGAACCAATTCCCCATAAAATCATCAGCCAAGCCCAAGGCAGCCGTAACACAAAAAACAAAACAAAATTCCAGCAAGCCAAAGTCCATTGAGTCATTTCAGCCTTGAGTCGTTTCTGGATTTGCCCATTGAGTTGTTCATTGATTCCTGGTCAGTCTTGAGTCATTTATTGTGTCTTTCATTCTCTCCCATTCGAATGCCAAGCATTTGTTGACCTTGGTTGGTAAACGATCCAAAAAATCCAGCAACGCAAAAGGAACCAACTTCCTTGTCGGCTAGGTGTTTGAGCATCATTCTTAATTTTTTGTAGCTTTTGTGTCAAGTCTTTTCTCGATTTTTGTTCTTGAATATATTCTATCACTCCATTCTTAGTGTCCTAATTTTGTTTTTCCAGAAAAATTCCACTCTTACGAACCTCAAATTCTAGCGTGAACTTGATTTTTAAGCTAAATTTGAGCACTTGAGGAGCTCTACTTTCTTCAAGGTTTCGCAAGGGGCTATGTGAGAAATTTTGGTGAGCTCATTAGAGTGATCTGAGTGACCATACACGAGTGTGAGAGTAAACACTTAGGGAGTGAAGTGACAAAAAAAAAAAAAAACCAAAAAAAACACAAAAAAAAAAAAACAAAACAAAAGAAAACATTACTTTTTTCCCCTATTTCCTTTGCTACTAACCCTTGCAGGTACACTTGAGACTCCATGTCTAGTGGAAACGAAGGAGTATCCCGTCCCATGAACTTTGAACAGATGATGGAGCAAATGGAGAGGCGTTTCCAACGCATGCTAGAACCCATTCAAGATGAGTTGCTGCAACTCCGAGCGTCTGGAACACCAAAAACCTCTAAGTCCATGCGAAGGCGAAGGGGCGTGGAGGAGTCGTCCGATGGTTCTAATAATGATGATGATGATGAGGAACCTCGAATTCGACCAAGGCAAAGGAACCAAACTGGACCTACCGATGTATTCAAGGGAATCAAGATGCAAATCCCTGAGTTCAAAGGACGGTCCGATCCCGAGACCTTTCTCGAATGGTTATCCAAGATCGAAATGGTCTTTTCTTGCCAAAACTAAACCGAGGTGCAAAAGGTGCAATTGGCCACCATGGAATTCACTGAGTACGCTGTGGTTTGGTGGGACCAAATCAAGAAGTCTAGAAGGAGAAATGGGCTACCTGAGCTTATTCCATGGCCCGAGCTTCGAGCCATGATGCGCACCCGCTTTGTACCTGGACATTACACTAGGGATTTATACCACCGGTTACAAATCTTAGTCCAGGGCAACCGGAGTGTGGATGAGTACCACAAGGAGATGGAGATCCTGATGCTTAGAGCGGATGTACAGGAGGATCCTGAAGCCACCATGGCGAGATTCTTGAGCGGGTTACGACCCGATATTGCTGAACGAGTGGAACTTCAACATTATATGGAGTTGCATGAGCTTGTAGACAAGGCTATTAAGGTCGAGCAAAGGCTCAAGCGGAGGGGTACTACTCGATCGAATTTCGGCAATACCACCTACTCTACCAACCGCCCATTCCAACCAAGGAATGATTCTCGGCCTTCACCAAATGCTCCTACACCAAAGCCGAGATTCGAGGGAGGTAAGGTGGGCAACCCTAGTATTAGTAAGCCGCCCTCTTCTACTCCAAAATTTGAGGAGTCTAGGGTACAAACTAGAGCTCGTGATACTCGATGCTTCAAATGCCAAGGTAGAGGCCATATTGCTAGTCAATGTCCCAATCAAAGGACTATGATTATGATGCAAAATGGTGAGATCGTGAGTGAGGACGAAGCCGAGTACGAAGGCATACTACCTCTTGACGGAGGTAGTGATGGGGAATCATCAAATGAAGAGGAGTTTAGTGCACCCGAGGGTCATTTTGGGACTGCATTGGTTGCAAGGAGAGCATTAACTGCACGTGTTAAGGAGGACGAGCTTCAACGGGAGAACATCTTCTACACCAGGTGCTTCGTCAACCAAGCACTTTGTAGTGTGATTATTGATAGTGGGAGCTGCACAAATGTAGCTAGTTCACTCATGGTGGACAACTTGAAGTTGCCTACAAGGGATCACCCGCGACCCTACAAACTCCAATGGCTCAACAACTCTGGGGAGGTTCGAGTAACCAAGCAGGTTCTTATATCCTTCCAAATCCATAAATATTCTGATGAAGTATTATGTGATGTAGTTCCTATGCAGGCTAGTCACATTATACTAGGTAGGCCTTGGCAGTTTGACAGACAGGTGACTTTTGATGGTGTGACTAATAAGTATAGTTTCTTGTACAACAGTAAGAAAGTCACACTAGCTCCCCTTTCCCCCAAACAAGTGCATGAGGACCAATTGAAATTGCAACAAGAGTTTGAGAAGTATAGTGCAAAAAGAAAAGAAAATGAGAGAGCCGAGGCAAAAAAAGAGAAAAAAAAGGCTATAGATAGCTCGGCAAGTGAGGTAAAAATTGAGGGAAAACAAATGCTCCTGATAAAAGCCAAGAAAGTGAGGAAGTTAATGAGAGATGAGCAGCCACTTCTTATGCTTGTTAGCAAAGAAGTAGCTCTGAATGTGCATGAACTTGATACTAACATACCTTTTGAGGTTAAGTCTCTGTTGCAGGAATATGCTGATATCTTCCCCGAGGACGTGCCAAGTGGATTACCACCGCTTAGAGGCATTGAGCACCAAATAGACTTCGTCCCTGGAGCGTAGTTGCCAAATCGGCCAGCTTACAAGAGCAACCCGGAGGAAACTAAGGAGTTACAAAGGCAAGTGGACGACTTGCTTGGCAAAGGATGGGCACGTGAGAGCTTAAGCCCGTGCGCTGTCCTAGTCATTTTGGTGCCCAAGAAAGATGGTACGTGGAGAATGTGCACTGATTGTAGGACCGTAAATGCCATCACGGTAAAGTATCGCCACCCTATACCTCGCTTAGATGACATGCTTGATGAGTTACATGGGGCTGTGTTCTTTACCAAAATTGATCTCAAAAGTGGGTACCATCAAATTAGGATTAAGGAGGGGGATGAATGGAAAACTGCCTTTAAAACTAAGTATGGATTGTATGAGTGGTTAGTGATGCCTTTTGGGCTCACTAATGCACCTAGCACCTTCATGAGGTTAATGAACCATGTTCTGCGTCCATTCTTAGGAAAATTCGTGGTAGTTTACTTTGATGATATCCTAATTTATAGCAAATCTTATGATGAACACCTCGAGCATATTAGGGCTGTTATGGATGTACTTCGACGAGAGCAGCTCTATGCCAATCTCAAGAAGTGTAATTTTTGCACTAATGAGCTTGTGTTTCTAGGGTTTGTTATAAGTGCGCAGGGAATGAAGGTGGATGATCAAAAGGTGAAAGCTATTCAAGAGTGGCCAACACCAAGGTCTGTGGGTGATGTTCGAAGCTTCCATGGCCTTGCGGGTTTCTATAGGAGATTCGTGAGGGACTTTAGCACTATTGCTGCACCCTTGACTGAGTTGATTAAGAAGAATGAGAATTTCCATTGGGGAGATTCTCAAGAACAAGCCTTTCGCGCTTTAAAGCACAAACTCACACATGCACCTGTACTTGCTTTACCTGACTTTTCTAAGACATTTGAGATTGATTGTGATGCTTCAGGTATTGGAGTTGGAGCTGTGTTGAATCAAGGAGGAAGACCTATTGCCTACTTTAGTGAGAAACTCAATGGGGCTGCACTGAACTACTCAACTTATGATAAAGAGTTGTACGCCCTAATTCGAGCACTACAAGTTTGGCAGCACTACTTAAGGCCTAAGGAATTCGTGATACACACTGATCATGAGTCCCTTAAATACCTTAAGGCCCAGCACACCTTGAGCAAAAAGCATGCAAGGTGGATCGCATTCGTGGAGTCCTTTCCGTACGTAATTAAATATAAGGCTGGTAAGTCTAATGTGGTTGCGGATGCACTCTCACGAAGGTACTCTCTACTCACTTCCTTAGATGCTAAGTTGTTAGGGTTTGAGCTGATTAAAGACATCTATGCCCAAGATAGTGATTTCGGTGAACTTTACCTTTCTTGCAAACACACTGGGCAAGGTAAATTCTTCATTTCCGATGGTTACTTGTTTTATGCCAATCGGCTTTGCATCCCACATGGATCCATCCGCGAACTTTTGGTACGAGAATCCCATTCGGGTGGCCTTATGGGACATTTTGGGGTTGATAAGACTCTTGCCATGCTGCAGGAGCACTTCTATTGGCCGCACATGAGGAGAGATGTTGCACGGGTGGTGGAGCGATGCTTAGCTTGTAAGAAAGCTAAATCCAAGGTACACCCGTATGGCCTTTACACCCCGTTACCTATTTCTAGTGCACCATGGGTCGACATTTCTATGGATTTTATACTTGGTTTGCCTAGATCCAAGTATGGCCATGACTCCATTTATGTGGTAGTTGATAGATTCTCTAAAATGGCACACTTCATTGCATGTCATAAAACTGATGATGCATCTCATATTGCTAACTTATTCTTTAAAGAGATTGTGAGATTGCATGGCATTCCTAGGACCATTGTCTCAGACAGAGATGTCAAATTTCTGAGTTATTTTTGGAAGACACTCTGGTCTAAGTTAGGCACCAAATTGCTATTCTCTACTGCCAGCCACCCCCAAACTGATGGTCAAACTGAGGTGGTAAATCGTACATTAGGTACCTTGTTGCGTGCTATCATCAAAAAGAACTTGAAATCATGGGAAGAATGTTTACCTCATGTTGAGTTTGCTTATAACAGGGCTATCCATTCTACTACTGGTTTCTCTCCATTTGAATCTGCTTATGGTTTTAATCCACTAACACCACTTGATCTAGTGCCATTACCTAGTAATGAGCGCGCACATTTGGATGGTAAGAAACGTGCAGAGTTTGTTAAGCAACTGCATGAGAAAGTCAGGGCTAACATTGAGAGGAGAACTGCTCAATATGTCAAGCAAGCTAACAAAGGTCGCCAAAAGTTGATTTTTGAGCCTAGCGATTGGGTGTGGTTGCACATGCGCAAAGAACGCTTTCCTGTTCAAAGGAGGAACAAATTACAACCACGGGGTGATGGACCTTTTCAAGTGTTGGAGCGCATCAATGACAACGCCTACAAACTTGACCTTCCTGGTGAGTATGGAGTTAGTGCTACATTTAATGTCTCTGACTTAGCTCCTTTTGATGCAGATGATGCGTTTGATTTGAGGGCAAATCCTTCTCAAGAGGAGGGGAATGATAGCATCATGGTACGTGGGCAGGCCAACAATGGCTCGGGTAATCGAGGAGCTGAGGATCACGTGCTCGCCCAAAGTGGACCCATTACTCGGGCTCGCGCAAAGAAACTTCGTGAGCAACTCAATGTACTTATTCAGGCCATACACAAGTCCTTTGAAGGATTCATGCATTCAAGTGAAGGTGGTCGCGGTCCGATAATGAGCATTGAAGCTACACCCGAGGATTAGGGTTTAGCCAAACCCTAATTTCCGTTTTAGCATCATAGTTAGTTATTTCCACATTAGTTGATTAGATTGAATAATTGGCTAAGTGCATGTCGCACGTAGAATCGCCAAGGGTAGGATTGCTAATTTACTCATTATTATTTGCTAGAGTGGGCTGCCTAGGAAGAAAAGCCCACGTGAGGCCCAACCCGTCGGGGGTTAAGCCTCCTTTATTAGGGCCCATATCCACTGCGCCCTTAGTCCGTTTTCTACTAGATTAGGTTTTCACTTGTAGCCTATATAAGGCACCATATTACATCAATAAAGGGGAGACACTTTTATGATAAAAATATTGAGAGAGTTTTCTCCATAGCTTTCGAGCAAACCTTGAACAACTTAGAGTTATACTCTAGTGTTCTTGTTCGGCTTATCAATTCAAGAATCGCACTTGAATTGTGGCGCCTTCTACACTTGCCTGAGGTTCACTAATTCGTTTGGTTACGGGTTGAGATAATATCAACAAGTTCGTAGTCACGGGGATTAGAGGGGTCGTAGGGTTTCCGCTGCTACCGTTCTTGCGTTCGAAGTCAAATCCAACAAGTGATCTTGGGTCGCGAATCTTCTCTCCAACGAGATTTGTATCAGAAGATTCATTGGTGCAGAAATGGGGAGAGAAAGTGGAAAAAGGAGAAACAACTGATTTCAATTTTAGTCCTGAAGGTGTTTTAAAATACCGAAACCGAATAGTAGTGCCGAAGGATGAGTCGTTGAAAACGGAGATTCTAGAGGAAGTCCATCGGTCCGAGTATACAATCCATCCGGGTAGTAGCAAGATGTATCAGGATCTGAAAGGAACCTATTGGTGGGATAATATGAAAAAGGAAATCGCTCTATACGTGCAAAAATGTCTCATTTGCCAACAAGTTAAGGCGGAGCATCAAAAACCATCGGGCTTGTTACAACCCCTTGAGATACCTGAGTGGAAGTGGGAAAACATCACCATGGACTTCGTCTCAGGGTTGCCGAGGACGCAAAGAGGGCACGATGCCGTTTGGGTGATCGTTGATCGAATAACCAAATTGGCCCATTTCTTGCCGGTGAACATGAAGTACTCCATGGACAAGTTGGCCCAGCTGTACATGGACGAGATTGTAAAACTACACTGTGACGACCCCACCTCCCCCTAAGGCGTACCAGAGGGTTCGGCGGACTGCCTGTCCAGCTCTCGCCAGGACTCACTCACTATCTAAAACGAATCGCGTGCGCACATCCATGAACCATAAATAACATCCACAATTCAAACTTATAATTTACATTGATACAATTCAAGATACAAAGTCTCAATATACCAAACTAGTTCAAAGCGTATACAAATCAAATACAAAACATTATATTTGAGGAATAGCGCGAGTACAAGACAAAAGTCAAAAGTCAAACGACTAGACTACGCTAGACTTTACACGTCTCACACGTCACTCGTACCCCTGTAAGGAAAACAAAACTAATAGGGTGAGCCAAAGCTCAGTGATGTTCCATATATCAAATTGTCCAGCAAACAAGATTATAACAATGTAATAGTGAAATAGCGAGCAAACAAGTTCAAGTAAAGCTATAATACTTCAAGTAGTCAAGAAATGTGTGGATCATGTTCACAAGTAAGGATACAGTTGCTCATGTCTCGGCTTCATCCCAGCTTGATCGAATAGTAGTTGACACTCCGTCAATTTTCAAGTAATAACTAGTCCAGAAAGAAAACTCCACTTCTCGCCATTCTCCGTCCACCAATCAACCCCCTTCTCCGGGCCCGCACGCCACACGAAACACGGGTGGTAATACTCGAGTATACCAAATTACCGAGGAGATAACACTCCACTCGACCTTACTAGTGACCCAGGGTTTGTTATCTAATCGACCAGGCCCTTGCCGGCTCAAC
This sequence comes from Coffea arabica, assembly GCF_036785885.1. Lineage (NCBI taxonomy): Eukaryota > Viridiplantae > Streptophyta > Magnoliopsida > Gentianales > Rubiaceae > Coffea > Coffea arabica. Next base: position 26,073,443 of record NC_092317.1, read on the forward strand.
TCGATTAACTAGCCACAGGGTTTCTGGAATTCCAGGCAAAATATAATTCATGTACATGTAGAGCAAGTCAAGTAAAGTCGATAAACAAGAACAAATTTGGATAGGGCAAGTGCGATAAAGTACACCCTTGCTCTATCAAATCACATATATATCACGTATTCATGTTGATGATCAAAGATAAATGGCAAATATCGAGTTCAATCAGATATTTGGAAGCACTCACCAAAAGTAGTGCCTCTAGTGCTCGTGTCTGGGTGGTACTCCGGGTTTGGAGTCCAAATCTGCGATAAAAGTTGACTTGAGAACTTTGAAAATCGACTAAAGTTCGAAACTTAAGCGTTTTGTTCAATAAGAATCAAGAAATTGAAATTCACTTGAGAAATAGTCATGAAATAGTTGCTCGCTTTTCAAACGGAAAATTTTGATAACATGTTTGCTTGAAAATGACTTTTGAGTCGAAAGTGCAAGTAAAACGGTTTCATAGTGATCCTTACAGCTTTTCCTAGGGGTACAAGTTCGACCAAGTCCTAACGTATAACCCTCGATAAACAAAGTAGCAAAGGTCCTCGATAGTTCAAGTGATAATCACTTCTAACCTTTACTCAAGTTGCATGTATAGTTTTCTAGTCCTCAAACGTAAATTTGGGTAGCATGCCCTTTGTGTTTACCTAATTTTCCAGCCATTTAGGCTTCATTATTTTTCTCTCAGCCAATCCCAAAGTCATACATATCATAGATTCAAGTAAATAGCCATTCCATAGGCTCATACCAACATAAGAACAAAAATCAAAGTGATAACGAGTGCGGAAATGTAACCTAGCAAAAGATAGATTTGATGCGTGGTTGCGGAAATAATATATCCGAGGCTACACTTATCAGATTGAGGCATAACTTATACCGTTTCGAAGCTAAGACCCAGGGATACAATTTTCATGAAGATCACTTAGTCCAGTTTCCAATGCAACCTAGTCAAATTCCCAATTTACAAAACCAAAATCCAACTAGTCGGCTAATTAACCGCACTGCACTGGAATGGTCATATCTCAGGTTACCAAGGTCCGATTATGGTGTTCTTTGAGGCATTTAAAAGATAGGAAAGAATAATAAAACTTTAATGTTTTGGAAAATAACTAAATCTGTACGGATCATAATGAATAAACAAGGTTAATCGGATGAATCTGTCAAAAATGGATCACTGGACAAACCCTAATGCAGCGACCGTATTTTGACCTTTTCTCAGTTTACGTTGCTCCGATTACCCTGAAATTTTGTAGGAACCTATAAAATATCATTCTATACAACTTTCATGTTTTAGGCCAAGCCCAATTCGGCCTCTAACTATGAGCACTAAAATCAGGCAGAATGTAATCCTGAAATTCCAGAAATCTGGAATTTTTGAAATCTCAAGTCAATCCTTCCATTTTCTTGCTTCCAACTCTACCAAAACCCCTTATCTACTCTTATATACAACATATACTAAATATAAAACAAGTTTAGGCAGAAATTAATCAAACCCTAGCTTGCATATATCATCCAAGAATCATCACAACAACTTGCTTATCTTGTAATCAAGCTAAAACATGATCTAAATAACATTTTAAACCAAAATTTAAAGGAACAAGGATCATGATCAGATTTTTATACCTCAAATACAAGGCTCGGAAGAGTGATACTTCACCCCCTTGGAAATTTCTTAGTTCCTCAAGCTTCCCAACTCACAACCCACACTTTAATCGGTTTAGAATTGGATTTTCTCACTTGGTTGAAGCAAATCAAGAAGGAAATTTGTTTCTCTTGCTCTTCTTTTCTCTCTCTCTTGTCTCGGCCCTAAGCAAGAAAAAATGAGGGAGAAAGAGCTTAGTTTGTCTTATAAGAAGGTAAGAGGATTAGGACTAATTGTAACCACAAGTTGGGCCAACACTTGGCTCAACTTTCACCACAAAATTTTCTTTTCTTTCCTTGCATTTTTTTTGTCCCAATTTTCGGCCAAGAGATAGCCATGAGGGGGGGATATTTTGCTCAATTAGTAATGAGCTTGTAGGGTAAGAAAGTGGTGATCAGGTGGTGGTTAAATCGGTTGTACACGGTACACGTCGGTTCGCGCCGTTTTTCCTTAAATTACCCGTACTAGGGTTTTTAATTTCTTTTCACTAACTTTTATTCATTGCTTCTAATCACATATTGTAACGACCCCACTTCTCCCTAGGGCGAACCCAAGGGTATCGGCGGGCCGCCTGCCTAGCTCGCGCCAGGACTCAAAACTTAAAGCTAATAAAACTATATTAAACCACAAGAAAACAATTCATAATATATACAACCACCAGATATTCTATTTACATCTTCAAAAGCATCAAGTCAAACCTCTCTAATATACTATAACAACAACCAGTAGAAGGTAGACCCTAAGGAGGGTTCTTATACAAACCACCAAAACAAAAAACAAACATCCTAACTGTCCAACTATTACAAACGAGACCTAACGATAACGGCAGAGTCCCAAAGTTCCCCGCGTCGTCCCCTGCTAAGGAAAACAAAGGAAACGGGGTAAGCTAGAAGCTTAGTAAGTAAACAGGGTAAAACGTAAATTTCACGTAGCCACATTTAAATAGTAGGAGTAAAGCAAAAGCAGAAAAGTAACATCACATAATAAGGATACAGGTGGCTCCAAAGCCAATTCATGTGCCATGTATGACCTCCTGCCGACACTCCGTCGACCACACATAATGGTCCGTAGAACTTCACTTGTACACCCACCGACACCTTATCACCCTCACTGGCCAGTCACCTCACAAACTTGCCCGGGCGAACGAAATCACAAACTTGAGCTTGAGTCACAATCTCGGGTCACAAACTTGGTTCACAACTCGGTGAACTGGATTCACAAACTTGGTGACCTCAGACTAAGTTGGACTGACTTCGACCAAGCCCTAACCGGCTCGAATAGTCCATCTAGGTCACGAGATCGGGCCCCAAACTCACAAACGTCACAAAATTATTCAAAAGTCACCCCGAGCCACAAGCTCAAGGGGTTGGGTTCCAAAATGAGTCACATACATATGTCATGTACAAATATGTGCACAAATTCGGGTTTAGGTCGAGTGCGATAAAGTACACCCTCGCCTAGATACTCTTTTCATGTATATCGAAACACATAAGCAACTAACACGTAAGAGCGGCCTGAATACTTACTCAGAATCTGAAATAGCAAAAACACGAAGTCGGATCGAAATGAACAGCTAGTAGTGGGCCCCACCAGTTCCGCCCAGCTCACCACCGTCTGACATAGAAGATTATGTCACATAATATCACAAACGGCTACTATCGTGCCTAAAACAAGCAAAACGGCAAAAACGACACGCGCGCACGTAAATATGACGGACGGAAACGGAAACGGCCGTTAGCGGAAACGGCAGATTTGACACTCGTTTCTAGTTTACTCATAAGTTGAGCTACGAATATCGGATTAAGGCGTATGAGACGCCATATCGAAGCTTAAAGGATGTTATGAAGACATCCAGAACTGAAACTGGAGGCTTCAGTCCCAAATGAACCAAACACAATCACTTACGAAATCTGGCCAATACACAAATGGTCAGTTTTGAGTGCAAATTGTTGTCCATGCTACACATGGTCAAAAGAGCTGAAAATTGGCAGTTAGATGGTTCATTCCAAATGGAACAACTTTCATGAAGGTCGGCAATCCAAATTCGGAACGGAAATTGGTCATCAGGACCAAAACAGATCTGACCAGAAAATGGTCATTTTCACGGGCAGGCCTTATTTGCTCGGCTATATCTCAGGTTTTATAAATCCGATTCATGAATTTCCAAGGGAGTAGAAATCTATGATATAGGGCTATAAGTTTGGTGTTTTGGTCGCAAGCCCAAACAGCTTGTAACCTAGTCAAACGTGAAGCCAAAGTTCCAGTCGTAAACTGTCCGGATATAAAAACAGTTCTGACATGCATTCTTATTTCGATCATAACTAGAGCTACGGGACTCGGATTTTGACGCACTTTATAGCGTTTCAAAGCTGTGGCCAAGTTCTAAATTTCTCAGGAAGAAGTCGACACCCAGATCGTACTCTATCAAAATCGAAAAAAACACGGTCAGAAACTTTCCAAAAACGTAACAGAATTTGACGGTCAAAACAGGTCTGAGTATTTCGTTTATAACTCAGGATATACTAATCCGTTTAATCTGACATTTTACAGGAATATCCAGGACTCAAGGGGCTACAACAATGTAGAAGGCCACTCAGTCCAAATCCTAGCACAACTAGGTCAAATATGCAAAATACGAAACCAGAATTACCAAAACAGGTTTGCAAATCACATAATGCTTAATGAGTCCAACTCAGTCTATACAAGTCCAAATGCATTGATTCCAAAGGTATATGGTAGCTAAAACATTCCTCTATATTTCATCAGAAGACACCAACATCCAAATCCAAAGTAATTCCAGTCAAAATAGCCAAATACAAACGCAGTTCTGCCATCCTGATCAACCCAGAACAGCCACAGTAAAATCGACATATCTCACTCTACCCTAATCCAAATGACCTGAAGTTTTACAGGAACCTCAAACACATCAATACCTACAACTTTCATGTTTTAAGAAAACTCCAATTCGACTTCTAACCCTATGATCCAAAACCGGACAGAATAAGGGGTGATAAAACCCTAACTTTCCACAATTCAATCCAAACCCAAAATTGGTTGCAATTATCACTAATTCACACGTACTAGAGTCATTCCCCCTCATTATCAACCATCATAGATGACCACAACATCACATTCATATTAAACCAGAAAATTCCTCAAAAATATAAAAACTTCACCAAATCACTTCAAATCAAGAAATAAATCACAAATATCATCACTTTAGCCACTACTAAGCATAACTGAAGCATCATTAGGTGTAGGAGTATGTTCAATCATCACTTACCTAGTATACAAGAGAAGAGGAGTTGTAGACCACCTTAGCTCTTCCAAAAACTTCACCAAACTCACCACTAACACCAAATGGAAAGGTTGTATGGAGTAGAAACTAGTTTAGGCAATTGGTTTGGATGATTTGAGCTAGTTGAAAGCTTGAAGTTTGAAGAAGTTTTCTTCCTTCTTGGCAAGAGAGAGGGCCGGCTATGGAGGAGGTAAGAAATGGTAATTTTTGTGCAATTTTTAAGATATTTAACCATTTTGGTCAAAAGTCAAAAACATGAATAGTGTTCCATAAGTCAAATCCAATAAAAGGTTGACACTTGTCACTCCTTAAATGCAATCTTATCTTTTCTTTTCCTCTCACATCAATCACGTCACATCCTCTACTTATCTCTTAACACCCGATAAATTTTACACAGTATCCAGAATTTAACCTAATTGGCCGAATTTTTCCGAACTTTTCGCACTAGTGGGTCCCACATCCGATATACGTTCTTATTTTCTCAAAATCTAACCGATACTTGAAAAATCATCTAAAACCCATATTTACTCATAAAAATTATCTGGAGAAAGTTCTAGTAAAGAAAAATGTAGAAAAGGCGGGCGATAAAGAAAAGAATCAAAAACCCCACTTAAACTTTCTAATAAAATAAACTAGGGTTTTCAACCTTAACCGAGGTTAGGGTTTTTTTTTCTCCTTAGCCGTAAAACCCGAATTCCATCCCGCCGATTTACGAATAACCCTCATATCAGCTTACGGACGGACTGGGGCCTCACACATATTATTTCTCACTTAAAAGTCACTCTTAAGCACCAAATGTGATCCGTACTCTGTACCGAATAATTACACTGCGGATACACGAAAAATTCTTATTTCACCTTGAATTGAAAACGAATAGGAAAACCCTAATTTCCTATAAATTTTTGCACTTTTCTAGGGTGGTTGAACTATAGGATGGCATGAAATAATAATTACCAAATACTTTTCAAATAAAAGGGAATTTTGAGGAAAAATATAAGGAATTTGCGTGTCTTCACATTTACACGGTGTTCTTGTGAGCATCGTCTCCGATAGAGATCCCCGGTTCGTATCTCGATTTTGGCAGAAGTTTCAGGAGACTCTAGGGACTAAACTCAATCTAAGCACCACCTATCATCCTCAGACGGATGGACAATCGGAACGGACAATCCAAACTCTCGAGGACATGTTACGGACTTGCATTCTGGATTTTTGAGGCAACTGGGGTCAACACATGACCTTAGTAGAGTTTGCATACAATAACAGCTACCATTCGTCGATTCAAATGGCTCCATATGAAGCATTATATGGACGAAAATGCCGATCACCAATTTACTGGGATGAAGTTGGCGAGAGAAAGGCATTAGATCCAACCACTATTCCATGGACGGAAGAGGCTCGAGAAAAGGTCAAGTTGATACGGCAACGACTCCAAACTGCTCAAAGCCGACAAAAGAGCTATGCAGATAATCGAAGAAAAGACTTGGAATTTGAAGTTGGAGACCATGTGTTTCTCAAGATCTCACCCTTACGGAGTGTCACAACAGGCAAAGGAAAGAAGCTCCAACCGAGGTTCGTTGGACCCTACAAGATCCTACAAAGGATAGGTGCTGTAGCATATAGGCTAGAGCTGCCGTCAAGTCTCTCTAGAATTCACGACGTCTTCCACGTCTCGATGCTAAAGAAGTACTATCCCGACCCATCCCATATCTTACAACCCGAGGAGATCGACGTAGACGAATCGCTTGCTTACGAAGAGAAACCTGTCCAAGTACTTGACCAAAAACTTAAAGAGCTAAGAAACAAGCAGATTCCGTTGGTTAAGATACTGTGGAGAAACCATGGGGTAGAGGAAGCTACCTGGGAAGTGGAAGAAGAAATGCGAAAGAAATACCCTGAACTTTTCATGAGTTGAGGTGAGAAATTTCGAGGGCGAAATTCTTTTAAGGGGGAGAGAGTGTGAGAACCCGTAATTTTTTTTCCATTTCCTAGGTTTTATTATGTTCAATGGCTTGTTTTCTGCATTTTCGTGATTAGGAAAATTTTTAGATACTTTTAAGGAGCAGATATAGTTTTTAAATGATTTTTCTAGTGTCGAATAGTTTTTGAGAAATTAAGAGCATATACCGGACGTGGGACCCACTAGGGCGAAAAGTTCAGAAAATTCGGCCAATTAGGTTAAGTTTTGGATACTGGGTTTAAATTATCGGGTGCTAAGAGATAATTAGAGGTTTCTATTTGGATTGGTGAGAGAGGACACAAAGTGATAGAGATGCATTAATTATAGTGACAAGTGTCACTTAGAGAGTGGTTGGACTTGATGACCACTATTCACCTTTTACCATTTGACCAAATAAATCACAAAAATTACCAAAATTTCACCATTTTCTTCTTCTCCTTGGCCGGCCAACTTCAAGAAAGAAAGAAAGAAAACTCTCCAAGTTCTTGCTTCCATTTAGCTCAAATCCACCAAAACAACCACATAAACTTACTTTTGTTCCATAAAACCTCTTCACTTAGGGTTGGTGAGGTGATTGGTGAAGTTGTTTGGAAAGCTAAGGTGTCTAATTGCTCTCTCTCTTGTATTACTAAGGTGAGTAGTGAAGGACCTCTCTCCTCCCTCTAATGATGTTAAATTCATGATTGGTGGTGGTATAAGACGCAATTTTATGGATTATATCTTGATTTTTGGTTGAATTGGTGAAGTTTTATAATTATTGGTTGAAAAGTTAGGGTTTCATTGTTCTTCATTCTGCCCCGCACTGTAGCTTATAGTTAGAGGCCGAATTGGCTTTGGATTAAAACATGAAAGTTGTAGGGAATGATAGTTTAGAGATTCCTGTAAAAGTTCAGGTCAATCGGAGTAGCGTAGCTTGCGAAAAGACGGAATTACCCTTGCTACCCTGGTTTTACCCGAATTTGATAGTTGCGTCTGTAATTGGTTAATTTGGTTGGGAATGCTTCAGAATTGGTTGTTGAGGTCTTCTGATGAAATGTATCCTTGTATCTTATCTTTCGGATGGCTTTGGAATTACTGGATTTGGACTTAGGTAGCCTGATTTATGATATTTACACCAGAATGCGGTTTGTAAACCTGTTTTTGCGGTTCTGGTGTAGTACCTTGCATTTTTGACCTGGTTTCACTCGAAACTGGGCTGAGTTACCTTCTACAACATTGTATCCCTATCTATTAGCTTCGAAACGGTGTATCTTGCACCTTCATCCGATAATCTTAGTGCCTTTGGTGCCAAAACCGCAAAATGGGGTCAAAAACTATTTTTTTTTGGGTTAACACTTAACTCTATTTCCGGATTTTTCTGGTTTCCCCTAATGCTTATGTATGCTTATGGAACCCTATTTTGGTAGTATTTGGCATTGGTTTATGTGTGAGAACCCGTATTTTTCCCATTTTCTAGGTTTTATTATTTTTTCATGGCATGTTTTCTGCATTTTCGTGAGTAGGAAAAATTTCTAGATAATTTTAAGGAGCAGATATAGTTTTTAGATGATTTTTCTAGTATCGAATAGGTTTTGAGAAATTAAGAGCGTATATCGGACGTGGGACCCGCTAGTGCGAAAAGTTCGGAAAATTTCGGCCAACTAGGTTAAGTTTTGGATACTGGAATTAATTTACCGGGTGTTAAGAGATAAGTAGAGGATGCTAAGTGGATTGGTATAAGAGAGACAAGTTAGGTAAGCATTTAATAAAGGTGACAAGTGTCACCATTTGAGTGGGTTTACTTTAGGAAAACTATTCATGGTCTTACCATTTGACTTAAATAAACCAAAAATTACCAAAAATCATCAAAAATCCTCCATGGTGGCCGGCTCTCTCTTTCTCTATTTCTCTCTCTCTTTCTCTAAGCACAAGGAAGAAAACTCTTCAAGCTTGCTCCAAATCATCAAAACCAACCATTGAAACTTGCAATTTCTCCATAAAACCTCTTCATTTAGTGTTAGTGAGTTGATTTGTGGAGTTATTTGGGAAGCTAGGAGGACCTATTGCTCTCTCTCTCTTGTTTCTAAGGTGAGTTGTGAAGAACCACCCTCCTTCCTTAATTGATGCTTAAATCATGATTAGTGGTAGTATGAGATGCAATATTATGGATTATTTCTTGATTTGTGGTTGAAGTGATGAAGTTTTATTATTTTTGGGGATTTTTCTGTTTTAATATGAACATGATTGTGTGGCTATCTATGATGATTGGAAAGGGTATGTAATGACTCTAGGAGGTGGAAAAAGTGATTAATTGCAACCAATTTCTGGTTTGGAAGAAATTTCAGAAAATTAGGGTTTTAGTGGGAACATTCTGCCCGAATTTATAGCTCCTTTTTAGAGGCCGAATTGGCCTTGTATTAAAACATGAAAGTTGTAGGTAATGACATTTTAGAGGTGTCTACAAAATTTAAGGTCAATCGGAGTAGTGTAAAATGAGAAAAGTCGAAATTACTATTGCTGTTCTGGTTTTACCCGAATGTAAGAATTGCGCCTGTAATTGGTTGTTTTGGCTGGAATTGCTTCTGAATTGGTTGTTGAGGCCTTCTGATGAAATGTATCCCTGTTTCTTAGCTTTCAGCTGGTTTTGGAATTTCGGGATTTGGATTTGGATAGCCTGATTTATGATGTTTCTGCTAGAATGCGTTCTGTGAATCTATTTTTGTGATTCTGGTGTAGTATCTTGCATTTTTGACCTGGTTACACTCGAAACTGGGTTGAGTGACCTTCTGAAAAATTGTAGCCCTCTCTTTTAGTTTCAAAACGGTGGGTCTTGTACCTTCATCCGATAATCGTAGTACCTTTGGTGCCATTACCGCAAAATGAGGTCAAAAACTTTTTTTTCAGGGTTAAAGCTAAATCATTTCCGGATTTTTCTGGTTTCCTCTATTGCTTGTGTATGCTTAGGGAACCCTGTTTTGGTAGTATGTAGAATTGGTTTATGACTTGTAATCGAGTCTTATTGTGTTTATTTGAATAGTTTAGGGCTTGACTTTCATATCCGGTCATTTCCTAGCTAAATTTTGTACTTGAATGCCATTAAGCCTAGTGAACGGCTTTTGGGAATGAGATTATTTTTGTACGAACTGTTGGGACTGATTTGAGGAAATAATGAAGCCATGATGGCTGGAAAATAGGTAAACAGAAGGGATATGCTGCTGAAATTTTCTTGAAGGCTAGTTGGATTTACTTGTGATTTGAACGAAGGGCTTTTGGGTTGTTTGAACCTAGGTCTTCATGTTACCTTTTCGTTATCAAAAATCATGTTTTACACCCTTGCTTTAGTAATTATTTGGCGAGGCATACGACTGGTAGTCGAGCCTCACATGCGCATTCTGTCTACTCGATTTTGAAAGTGGAACCTTCAATTGTTTTCCTTGGATTATTTTAGGGTTCCTTGGTGATTAAAGCTCTCTTTTGGGAGGTATCCGTACTGACCCTGGTGAGTGTACTACTCACTTGTGTGTTACTATATGACTTTGATACTTGAACTTGATGAGTTAAATGTTTATTGTACCATTGATATTGATTGAAGTGAGGGTGTACTTTATCACTCTCACTTATTTCTCATGTTATTGAAATGTTCCATGCAATGTTACATGAAATGAAAGTACTTGACTTGGTGTCGATTGGACGAGTATCCAACGACTACAAATGTTATCAATGAGCTCAACCACATTGGTAGTTGATTGAATCGAGCCGGCGAGAGCTTGGTCGTGCCAATTGATATGCCTTGGGGAAGTGTTATATGGAATCTTGTAGTATGCGAGACTCTCGATTCCGGTTTACTCGAGTAATACCAAAGTGCAAGTGTTTGGATTTCGGGCCCGGTAGGGGGATGTTAGGTGGAAGGAGTGGAAGTAAAGTGGAGTCTACGGTTGGTTACTTTTGAACATTGACGGAGAGTCAATGACGTCCGATCAAGAAATGCAAACGAGGAAAGGGCTCTTGAGAGCCATCTGTATCCTTTTATCATCATATTTGACGTGTGCCTTTGCTTATTTTACTATATTGAATGAAAGCTTGATGCTTATATGCACTTGGTTGCGTAAGTGATAGTATCTCACTGGGCAATTAGCTCACACCGTTCCTTTTGTTTTCCTTACAGGAATATGACTCTTTTTGGAATGAATCTTGATAGATGGTTGCCGAATGAACTAGATGTATATCTCTTTTGTATTGTATATGAAGTGGAACCCTAAATGTATCTATAGGGCCGTTTTCACTTTCAATTTGGCAAACCGTGTATATATTAACTTTTGAAAAACTTTTGTATGTCACTTTGGATTGTAATTGCTAAAGTTCAAGATGTGAATGTTTGTTTGAGATTTGGTTGCGTTCTGACGGGTCGGTTACTATTCATGGCCGACTCCGAATTTCATTTTTTTTTATTTTGGGTTATTTTGCCCTTTTTCCTTGTTTACACGCGTTATAAGTTCCGGAACGCAATAGATCGCTCTAAACTGCACCGTTAGTCCTGGCGAGAGCTGGGCAGGTAGTCCGTTAACCCCTCTGGTTCGCCTTAGGGGAAGGTGGGGCTGTCACATTATGACTCGTTATCGAGTCTTATTGTACTTGTTTGCATGTTTTAGGGCATGACGGTGGTTCACGACGCTCCTTTGACGGAGGTGCATGAAATATCATTTTCAAGCTTGGTGAGTGTACTACTCACTTGTGTGTTACTCTATGGCTTTGATATTTGAACTGGATGTGTTGAATGTTTATTGCACCTTCGATATTGATTTAAGTGAGGGTGTACTTGATCACTCTCACTTAATTGGAATGTTACATGAAATAAAAGTACTTGACTTGGTATCGTTTGGACGAGTATCCAACGACCATGATTGTTACCATTGAGCTCAATCCCATTGGTAGTTGATTGAATCGAGCCGGCGAGGGCTTGGTCGTGCCAATTAATGAACCTTGGGGACTGTTATATGGAATCTTGTAGTATGAGAGACTCTTGATTCCGGTATACTCGAGTAATACCACATTGCAAGTGTTTGGAGTTCGGGCCCGGTAGGGGTATGTTGGGTGGAAGGAATGGAAGTAAAGTGGAGTCTACGGTTGGATACTTTGAAACATTGACGGAGAGTCAATGAGGTTCGATCAAGAATGCAAACGAGGAAAAGGGCTCTTGAGAGCTGCCCGTATCCTTTGATCACCACTTTTGATGTGTGCCTTTGCTTACTTTTGATCAATTGGAATGAAAAGCTTTATGCTTATGTGAACTTTGCTGCTTGAGTGGTATTATCTCACTGGGCGTAAGCTCACCCTATTCCTTTTGTTTTCCTTACAGGAAAATAAATACTTTTGGACTGCAATTGATAGTTGGTTGCCGAATTGAGCTAGATGGACATATCTTTTGTATAACTCCTAGATTGAAACCCTAAATGTACTTTTGGGACCGTTTCTCTATTGATTTGGCAAACCATACATGTATCCACTTTTGAATACTTTTGCATGCCACTTTGGTTTGTAAATGCTAAATTTCAAGATGTAAATATTTGTTTGATGTTTGGTTGGGTTTTGACGGGTCGGTTACTATTAATGGCCGACTCCGTTTTCATTTTTTTTTTATTTTGTCATTTTGACCTGTTCATGCGCGTTTGTATGTTCCGGAACGTATTAGATCGCTCTAATCTGAACCGTTAGTCCTGGCAAGAGCTGGGCAGGCAGTCCGCTAACCCCTTTGGTTCGCCTTAGGGGAAGGTGGGGCTGTCACAATAACAGTTCCAATGGAAAACACTTGAATCAAAGTCAAGTCGGAATCCAACCAGAGAGGCTCAAAAATATTATTTTTCGGAATCGTTTATGTGGTTCAAAATCAATATACATTCAAGTAGGTATTATGGCCTACATGTCTTGACTGAGAAAACCTTAGGTCATACCTCGATATTTTGGTATGAAGTAGTAAATAAACATTTGAAGGTTCAAATGGAAAAGGTATCATGTTTTAAGATGGAAAACGGGCATAGTATTTGCCAAACGAAAATATACAAGTTCAAATAGAAGCTTAGCCCTTGAGCGAAAATTTGGGCAGCACGCCCTTTGTATTTTCCTATTTCCAGCCATTTATGGCTTCATTATTTTTCTTATTCAAACCCAAAGGTACACACACAACAATTTAATTTCAATAGCCGTTCAGTAAGCTCCAAGTAGTACCAGTACAATTCAAGCTAGGGAAAAGTCCGGAAATAAAAGTTAAGCTCTAAACCATAAAACAGTTTTTGACATCATTTTTGCAGTTTTGGCACCAATGGCACTACGATTATCGGATGGAGGTGCAAGATACACCGTTTTGAAGCTAAGAGATAGTGATACAATGTTGAAGAAGGCTACTCAGTCCAGTTTGTGAGAGCCCGTAATTTTTTTTAAGTACTAGGTTTTATTTTTTCTTTTAATTGCACGTTTTTCCACATTTTATTGATTTGAAAAATTGGGAAAATAATTTTTATGAGTAAATATAGTTTTTGGATGATTTTTCTAGTATCGGATAGTTTTTGAGAAATTAAGAGCATATACCGGACGTGGGACCCACTAGTGCGAAAAGTTCGGAAAAATTCGGCCAACTAGGTTAAGTGTTGGATACTGGAATTAATTTACCGGTGTTAAGAGATAAGTAGAGGATGCTAAGTGGATTGGTATGAGGGAGACAAAAGTTAGGCAAGCATTAAATGAGGTGACAAGTGTCACCATTTGATTGGAGTGACTTGTAAAACTACTATTCCTTTTCTTACCATTGACCAAATAAATCACAAAATTAACCAAAAATTCCCATTTTCTTCTCTTCAAGTGGCCGGCTCTCTCTCTCCAAAAGAAAGAAAGAAACTCTTCAAGGTTTGCTTCCATTTAGCTCAAATCCATCCAACCAACCATTGAAACTTGCAATTTCTCCATAAAACCTCTTCAATTAGTGTTAGTGAGTTGATTTGTGGAGTTATTTGGAAAACTAAGAGGACCTATTGCTCTCTCTCTCTCTTGTTTCTAAGGTGAGTTGTGAAGAACCACCCTCCTCCCTTAATTGATGCTTAAATCATGATTAGTGGTAGTATGAGATGCAAGTTTATGGATTATTTATTGATTTGTGGTTGAAGTGATGAACTTTTATTATTTTTGGGGATTTTTCTGTTTTAATATGAACATGATTGTGTGGCTATCCATGATGATTGGAAATGGTATATAATGACTCTAGGAGGTGGAAAAAGTGGTTAATTACAAACAATTGCTGAATTGGAAGAAATTTTGGAAAGTTAGGGTTTGGTTAGGGAACATTCTGCCCGAATTTATAGCTCCTAGTTAGAGGCCGAATTGTCCTTGGATTAAAACATTAAAGTTGTAGGGAATGACATTTTAGAGGATCCTACAAAATTTCAGGTCAATCGGAATAGCGTAGAATGATAAAAGTCGAAATTACCCTGGCTGTTCTGGTTTTATCCGAATGTAAGAATTGCGCCAGTAATTGGTTGTTTTGGCTGGAATTGCTTCGGAATTGGTTGTTGAGGTCTTCTGATGCAATGTGGCCCTGTTTCTTAGATTTCATCTGGTTTTGGAATTTCTGGATTTGGACTTGGATAGCCTGATTTATGATGTTTGCAGTAGAACGTGTTCTGTGAATCTGTTTTTCTGATTCTGGTGTAGTTTCTTACATTTTTGACCTGGTTACACTCGAAACTGGGTTAAGTGACCTTCTGCAATATTGTAGCCCTATCTTTTAGCTTCGAAACGGTGAGTCTTTCACCTTCATCCGATAATCGTAGTACCTTTGGTGCCATTACCGCAAAATGAGGTCAAAAACTATTTTTTTCAGGGTTAAAGCTAAATCATTTCCGGATTTTTCTTGTTTCCTATAATGCTTATGTATGCTTATGGAACCCTATTTCGGTAGTATTTGACATTGGTTTATGACTAGTATTCGAGTCTTATTGTGTTTATTGGAATCTAGTCATTTTCCTAGCTAACCTCCGTACTTGAATGACTTTAAGCCTAGTGAACGGCTTTTGGAAATGAGATTATTCTGTATGAGATGTTGGGACTGATTTGAGGAAATATTGAAGCCATTAATGGCTGGAAAATAGGTAAACACAAGGGATTTGCTGCCGAAATTTTACTTGAAGGCTAGTTGGATTCCGACTTGTCTTTGGTCCAAGTGCTTTTTTTTGCCGCAAAATTTTATAACCCTTTTTAGTTTAGTTTTGCGTTTGGTTTATGAAACCCTAGATATTTCCGTCCATCAGTCCAAATGCCCCGTTTCGCTTTAAAGTCATTTTTATGCGTTTTACTCATCATTTATTGGGTTTCTTCGATTTCACCTAATTGGTTGTGCTATATTCTTTCTCGTTCAATCTTAGGTTTTCTCGGTGATTAAGGATTCTATCCAGAAGGATATTTTGCACGTTATTTTGCATAGTTAGGTGAGTGTTCCTTAATTGTTAAATGCTTCTTGACTTCATAACTTGTATTATTGATTGCTAACGTGTTAAGTGCTTTTAATGATTTCCAAAACGAGCTTTCTAGGCGAGGGTGTACTTTATCGCACTCGACCTAAATAACTGTGCAATTTTCAAGGATTTAATAATTGAAATGCTAGTTGCGCATGAATGTAAGTGTGACAGCCCCACCTTCCCCTAAGGCGAACCAGAGGGGTTAGCGGACTGCCTGCCCAGCTCTCGCCAGGACTAACGGTACAGTTTAGAGCGATCTATTGCGTTCCGGAACTTATAACGCGCGTAAACGAGTCAAAATGGCAAAATAACCCAAAATAAAAAAAATGAAATCCGGAGTCGGTCATGAATAGTAACCGACCCGTCAGAATCCAACCAAATAGCAAGCAAACATTCACATCTTGAACTTGAGCAATTACAATCCAAAGTGACATACAAAAGTTCTCAAAAGTTAATATATACACGGTTTGCCAACTTGAAAGTGAAAACGGCCCTAAAGATACATTTAGGGTTTCACTTCATATATAAAACAAAAGAGATATACATCTAGTTCATTCGGCAACCATCTATCAAGATTCATTCCAAAAAGAGTCATATTCCTGTAAGGAAAACAAAAGGAACGGTGTGAGCTAATTGCCCAGTGAGATACTATCACTTACCCACCCAAGTGCATATAAGCATCAAGCTTTCATTCAATATAGTAAATATAGTAAAAATAAGCAAAGGAACACGTCAAAATGATGATAAAAGGATACGGATGGCTCTCAAGAGCCCTTTCCTCGTTTGCATTTCTTGATCGGACGTCATTGACTCTCCGTCAATGTTCAAAAGTACCAACCGTAGACTCCACTTTACTTCCACTCCTTCCACCTAACATACCCCTACCGGGCCCGAAATCCAAACACATGCACTTTGTTATTACTCGAGTAAACCGGAATCGAGAGTCTCTCATACTACAAGATTCCAAAACATTTCCCCAAGGCACATCAATTGGCACGACCAAGCCCTCGCCGGCTCGATTCAATCAACTACCAATGGGGTTGAGCTCATTGATAACAATTGTAGTCGTTGGATACTCGTCCAAACGACACCAAGTCATGTATTTTCATTTCAAGTAACACTTCGTGTAACATTTCAATCACATGATAGCAAGGATATAAGGCACATAGTGAGAGTGATAAAGTACACTTTCACTTCAAGCAATTAACATTCAAAGCACCAAGTTCAAGTATCAAAGCCATATATTAACATACAAGTGAGTAGTACACTCACCAAGCTCGCAAATGTGGTTTCATGCACTTCCGTCAAAAGAACGTTGTGCACCACGGTCACGCCCTAAAACATGCAAACAAATACAATGAGACTCGATAACGAGTCACAAACCAAGGCCAAACATGACCCAATAGGATTCCATAAGCATATACAAACATTAAAGGAAACCAGAAAATTCGGAAATGCAATTAGCTTTGGCCCTGAAAAAAATAGTTTTTGTCCTCGTTTTGCGGTAATGGCACCAATTTCACTACGATTATCGGATGAAGGTGTACGAACCACCAATTCGAAGCTAAAAGACAGGGCTACAACATCACAGAAGGTCACTCAACCCAGTTTTGAGTGAAAACAGGTCAAAAAGCAAGATACTACATCAAAACCGTAAAAACAGATTCCCAAAACGTATTCTAGCGGAAACATCATAACTCAGGCTCTCCAAGTCCAAATCCAGAAATTCAAAAACCAGATGAAATCTAAGAAACAGGGATAAATTTCATCAGAAGGCCTCAACAACCAATTCGGAAGAAATTCCAGCCAAAACAACCAATTACAGGCGCAATTCTTACATTCGGGTAAAACCAGAACAGCAATAGAAATTTCAACTTTTCTCATTCTACACTACTCCGATTGACCTGAAATTTTGTAGGTATCTCTAAAATGTCATTCCCTACAACTTTCATGTTTTAAGACAAGGCCAATTCGGCCTCTAACTAGGAGCTAAAAATTCGGGCAGAATGCTCCCACAAGAACCCTAATTTTCTGAAATTTCTTCCAAACCAGAAATTGGTTGCAATTAATCACTTTTTCCACCTCCTAGAGTCATTATATACCATTGCCAATCATCATAGATAGCCACACAATCATGATTATATTAAAACAGAAAAATCCCCAAAAATAATAAAACTTCATAACTTCAACCACAAATCAAGAAATAATCCATAAACTTGCATCTCATACTACCACTAAGCATGATTTAAGCATCAATTAAGGGAGGAGGGTGGTTCTTCACAACTCACCTTAAAAACAAGAGAGAGAGAGCAATTGGTCACCTTAACTTTCCAAATAACTTCACACAACAACTCACCAACACTTCCTTAAGTGGTTTTATGGAGCAAAATCAAGGTTGGATGGTTGATTTTGATGATTTGGAGCAAGCTTGAAGAGTTTTCGTCCTTGTGCTTAGAGTAAGAGAGAGAGAAAGAGAGGGCCGGGCACCATGGAGGATTTTTTTGATGATTTTTGGTCATTTTTGGTTTATTTAAGTCAAATGGTAAGACCATGAATAGTGGTCTTAAGGTATGAAGCAATCACATGGTGACACTTGTCACCTTTTATTAAATACCTACCTAACTTCTCTCTCTCGTATCAATCCAAATTGCAACCTCTACTTATCTCTTAACACCCGGTAAATTAATTCCAGTATCCAAAACTTAACCTAGTTGGCCGAATTTTTCCGAACTTTTCGCACTAGTGGGTCCCACGTCCGGTATACGCTCTTAATTTCTCAAAACCTATTCGATACTAGAAAAAGCATCTAAAAATTATATCTGCTCCTTAAAATTATCTAGAAATTTTCCTAAGCACAAAAATGCAGAAAACAAGACATGAAAGATTCTAAAACCTAGGAAATGGAAAATTACGGGTTCTCACAGTAAGCCTTTTGGCTGAACTGGCCACTGCCCCTTGTTACCGATCGACTCGAGCCAGAAGCGGACTCGGTCGGGCGATATGGTGACCTGGGTGAACGTTTTGGTATACTCGAGTATTACCTTTGTAGGTTGGTGGAGATTGGTGGAGCCTGGACAATGTCCTGGAGAGGGTGAATGAAATGAACGAACGAACGAACGAACGAGGGTTTATTCCCAAAATGAAATTTTCAAATGATTGGAGGAATACGGGGAAATGTCAGGAGAACGAATGAATGATCGAATGAATTGCTCCCTGTGAGCCGTATCCTTTTCATGAATGTTTTATCGCTTTCCATTGTAAATGTTTCGTGAAGTAGTGATATGCCATGTTAGTGTATTGGATTGATTGTTTTATTATGTGTTCGGAACCTCACTGAGCTTTTAGCTCATCCATTTAGTTTTGTTTTCCTTAACAGGGGAAGGCACGCAAGGACGAGAGATCTGTATAGACTAGCTGGTCTAGTTTTTTATTTTTGTAATGGTTCTCGCCCTAGTGCTTGGCACGGGCTGGTTGTATGGTGGATTGGGAACCTTTGTATATTCGACGGTTGTACTTCTTTTGAGATGGTAATGTATATAAGTTTCGTTTACGTGTTTGGATCATTGCCATATTTTTTGTACGGGCTAGATCTGGTTTTGCTCAAGGATGGAAGTGATCGACTGAGTCCCGGCGAGAGCTGGGCAGGCAGTCCGCTAACCCCTTTGGTTCGCCTTAGGAGAAGGTGGGGCTGTCACAGTTGGTATCAGAGCCTGCTTCGCGTGGTCTTTGCGCGGAGTGAGCCTGGACTAAGTGGTGAATAGGTATGAAGGACTAAGTGCTCGTTTGAGCCTAAGCTCTGAATTGTGAATGTTATAGGCCGTAAATCTCTCTCATGATATCTGAGGATCATAGATAGGTACGTCTGGTAGGAATTTCGATTGAAGATGGTTTACTCTTGGGACTGGCCAGCTCGAGAGGTGAATTGTCTTATTTCGGATTCTTGTGCCTGAGTACTCCAGAGTTGAGGCGGTGTTAGTATGTAGGATTTGCATTTTGGGAACATGAATAGGTTTTGTTTGGCTAGAATAAGACAGGAGGTCAAGGGATAACTAGGTTGGTTGATAAGTGACGTGAGAGATCGGACGGGGTTATTTGACTGCGACCGGGATGATATCGCCTTTACTTTTGATTTGCTCTTATACCGTTATGACATGACATTGGTTTGAGTATTGTGCATAGGATTATCTATCTAATTTGACATGTATCGGTGTATTTTATTGTCTGCCTTCTTGATACATGGTGTGTATATGTGTATATGTCTTTGGTGTAATTGGTGTGCTAGAATTCGATTCCTTTTGTCACTTTCCTGTATTTATTCACTGAATTACCTTTTTGGGGGGAAAAAAAAGAGAGGGAAAAAAAAAATATATAGATATATATGGAGGGAAGACGTAGTCGCGGACGTGGTAGTGGCCGTGGTGATAGGCGAGCCCAAGAACCAAGGGCAGAAAGGGAAACATCGGCGGAGCCTGTACCAGGTACCAAGGGTTGAAGCCGGAGATCAGGTGGCGACGGCCATTCAACAAATGACCAATATTCTAGCACGGTTGGTGGACCAACAAGGTCAAATGCCCGTGCATCAACCCCAAAACCCTGAAATAGGAGAAGATCGGGCCCTTGAGAGGTTTCAAAAGTTTGCACCTCCAAAATTCGCTGGAGGGCCTGATCCGGACATCACTAAACAGTGGTTAGAGGCCATGGTGAATATATTCACAGCTTTGAACTACACTGAACAGAGACAAGTGAACTTTACAGTGTTTCAATTTAAAGGATCGGCCCGGGCATGGTGGAACGTAATTAGAGCAAAGTGGGAAAGAGAACGGACTGTATGGACGTGGGCGAATTTTGTAAGAGAATTTAACGAGAAGTACCTCCCACCTCTAGTCCAAGAAAGGAGGGAGGACGAATTTATTGGACTACGCCAGGAGACCTTAAGTGTGGCTGAATACGAAACCAAATTTACCAAACTATCCAAGTTCGCTTCCGAATTAGTAGCCACGGAACCGAGAAGAGTTAGGCGGCTCATACAGGGATTGAACTTGGACATCCAGGAGGCGTTGGTAGCGGCGCAAGTGAATACATTTACGGAGGCCCTTGAGAAGGCACAACGAATCGAGAATGCAAAGGCGCAGGTGAAAGCTTCCCAAATACGGAAAATGGGTGCAGTGGGTAGCGTGAGTGAGGAACTTACCAAATCAGTAGCACCCTCTAAAGTGCAGAAAGTGGACTTTTTGTCCTACCCGCCATGGACATTGGGGCCGGGAGATGAAAGGTCTACTAAAGGAAGCCAAATAGGACCTGAAAAGATTTCTCAAGACAGTCAAAAGATGACTTCTCACTTGGTTTACGGTAACTGTGGAAAGGCAAATCATACCGAGGATGCTTGTTGGCGGAAAGTGTGACAGCCCCACCTCCCCCTAAGGCGAACCAGAGGGTTCGGCGGGCCGCCTGCCCAGCTCTCGCCGGGACTCAGTCGTTCACTACAGTCCTCAAACAGATTACAAGATAAAACTCAAATATTACATCAAATTCTCCAATAAATAATTACATATCAAAAGCGAAGCGTCCATGCTTCCACTGCGCCACTCTGATCCATGATCCCCACTATTATACAAGAGGAATTCCACAACAATAAAATCACAACAAGCCTTCCTTCGCCACGAGCCCTGTGGAGGGGAATAAAAATAGTTTTGGGGTGAGCTAGAAGCTCAGCGAGTAACCAATAAAATCAGTAATCAAATATATTTCACAATAATGCATTTCGATGATGTCATGATTCAGAGATCAAATATACGTTTATTGCTCTCGTGAGCCAGTGAAATCATTACACTTGAACACCCAACGCTCAAATAGATCATTTAACAGTAACATTGAGAGGGAGCCCCTTTTTGAGCTCCAGATAAACATGAACATGAACCATAAATAGGGTGGAGACGTTGGTGTCCAGCACAAGACTTTCCCAGAACTCGTTGAAGCCAAAATCATATCATGAATTCACATTCAAGCACGCATGAGATGCAATCGAGTAAATAATGCAAGAAACATTTCACAAGTACTTTGGAAATAGTTTAGGGTCACTCACCTCCATGGCTCAGAAATCATCCAGCATATAACATTGCCTTGCTCAAATCCAAGTCTTAGATCACAAACTCAAAGCAAACAAATCCCTTCAAAGTTCGGACAGCACTTCCCTTGAATTTGTTAACTTTTCCAGCCATCATGGCTTCATTATTTCCTCATTCCAACCCAAAGGTACACACACAACAACAAGTTCATCCAATAGCCATTCAGCAAGCTCCAAGTAGTACTAGTACAAGTCAAGCTAGGGAAAAGTCCGGAAATGAAAGTTAAGCTCAAAACCAGAAAAATAGTTTTGACGTCATTTTGCGGTAATGGCACCAAAGGTACTTCGATGGTCGGATGAAGGTACAAGATACACCATTTCGAAGCTAAGATATAGGGCTACAATATTACAGAAGGTCACTCAACCCAGTTTCGACTGTAACCAGGTCAAAAATGCAAGATACTATACCAGAATCACAAAAACAGATTCACAGAACGCATTCTAGAGGAAACATCATAACTCAGGCTCTCCAAGTCCAAATCCAGAAATTCCAAAACCATCTGAAAGCTAAGAAACAGGGATAAATTTCATCATAAGGACTTAACAACCAATTCAGAAGCAATTCCAGCCAAAACAACCAATTACAGGCGCAATTCTTACATTCGGGTAAAACCAGAACAGCAATAGTAATTTTGACTTTTCTCACTCTACGCTACTCCGATTGACCTGAAATTTTGTAGGCACCTCTAAAATGTCATTCCCTAAAACTTTCATGTTTTAATCCAAGGCCAATTAGGCCTCTAACTAGGAGCTAAAAATTCGGGCAGAAAGTTCCTTCACAAAACCTAATTTTCTGAAATTTCTTCCAAAACAGAAATTGATTGCAATTGACCACTTTTTCCACCTCATAGAGTCCTTAAACATCATTTCCAATCATCATATATAACCACACAACCATGTTCATATTAAAACAGAAAAATCCCCAAAAATTATAAAACTTCATCAAGTCAACCACAACTCAAGATATAATCCATCAAACCATCTCTTTAGCCATCACAAGTCACTAATTTAGCATAATCAAGAACAAAGAAAGGATTGCTAGACATGAACCTTGAAATATCAAGAAAGTTGATGGCTTAGTCCTTTGCCTTCTCTAATCACTCCACCACAACCTTCAATCTTCCTAAACAAGTGACTTTTGTGGAGGAATTTGAAAGTTTAACGGTTGATTCACAAGATTGAGCAAGAAATGGAGTTGGAGTTGAAGGCTTTCTTCTTGTATTTTTGCTCCAAGAGGTTCGGCCAAGACAAGCTTAAAATGGAGAGAAATTGGTCAATTTTTGAGGTTTAGTAAAGGTGATGCAAATTAGTCAAAGTCCAACTTTGAATAAGAAGGTGACACATGTCACCTTTTGGTTTAAAACTTATCTTTTTATCTCTCCAATACAAATATCTTAACACTTTGTAAAATAATATCACTTAATACAAAATTCCAACAAGTTGTCAAAAATATAATGCATTTACCGCACTTGCGGGTCCCACGTTCAAAATACGCTTTTAATTTCTCAAAAACTAACCGATACTAGAAAAATCATTTTAAAACTATCTTTGCTCATAAACTTTATCTGGGGAATTTTTCTAATAAAGAAAATGTAGAAAAGGCGGGCGATTAAAAAAAATAAACCCTAGAAAATTAGAAAATTTCCGGGTTCTCACACTCATTCTTTCGGGGCATCACAGAAAGGGCGGAAATGTTTGATCTGTGGAAGCAATGAGCATCAAGTGAGTAATTGTCCGAGGAGACATCCACGTGAGGGTAGTACTCAGTCACTGGATGGAACCAAAGTAAAACCGGTGAAAGAAAGAGGGAACCGACCAAGTGTACCGGCAAAAGCGTATGCATTAGACAACCAAGCTATTCCGGACTCGTCTGAGGCAAATAAAGGTAAAAATTTCGAGAATGAAATTTCCTTAAGGGGGAGAGAGTGTGAGAGCCCGTAATTTTTTTTAAGTACTAGGTTTTATTTTTTCTTTTAATTGCACGTTTTTCCACATTTTATTGATTTGAAAAATTGGAAAAATAATTTTTATGAGTAAATATAGTTTTTGGATGATTTTCTAGCATCGGATAGTTTTTGAGAAATTAAGAGCATATACCGGATGTGGGACCCATTAGTGCGAAAAGTTCGGAAAAATTCGGCCAACTAGGTTAAGTGTTGGATACTGGAATTAATTTACCGAGTATTAAGAGATAAGTAGAGGATGCTAAGTGGATTGGTATGAGGGAGACAAAAGTTAGGCAAGCATTAAATGAGGTGACAAGTGTCACCATTTGATTGGAGTGACTTGTAAGACTACTATTCCTTTTCTTACCATTGACCAAATAAATCACAAAATTAACCAAAAATTCCCATTTTCTTCTCTTCAAGTGGCCGGCTCTCTCTCTCCAAAAGAAAGAAAGAAACTCTTCAAGGTTTGCTTCCATTTAGCTCAAATCCATCCAACCAACCATTGAAACTTGCAATTTCTCCATAAAACCTCTTCAATTAGTGTTAGTGAGTTGATTTGTGGAGTTATTTGGAAAACTAAGAGGACCTATTGCTCTCTCTCTTATTTCTAAGGTGAGTTGTGAAGAACCACTCTCCTCCCTTAATTGATGCTTAAATCATGATTAGTGGTAGTATGAGATGCAAGTTTATGGATTATTTATTGATTTGTGGTTGAAGTGATGAAGTTTTATTATTTTTGGGGATTTTTCTGTTTTAATATGAAAATGATTGTGTGGCTATCCATGATGATTGGAAATGGTATATAATGACTCTAGGAGGTGGAAAAAGTGGTTAATTGCAAACAATTGCTGAATTGGAAGAAATTTTGGAAAGTTAGGGTTTGGTTAGGGAACATTCTGCCCGAATTTATAGCTCCTAGTTAGAAGCCGAATTGGCCTTGGATTAAAACATGAAAGTTGTATGAAATAATATTTTAGAGGTGGCTACAAAATTTCAGGTCAATCGGAGTAGCGTAGAATGAGAAAAGTCAAAATTACCCTTGCTATTCTTGTTTTACCCGAATGTAAGAATTGCGCCTGTAATTGGTTGTTTTGGCTGGAATTGCTTCGGAATTGGTTGTTGAGGTATTCTGATGAAATGTGTCCCTGTTTCTTAGATTTCATCTGGTTTTGGAATTTCTGGAATTGGACTTGGATAGCCTGATTTATGATGTTTACAGTAGAACGCGTTCTGTGAATCTGGTTTTCCGATTCTGGTGAGTTTCTTGCATTTTTGACCTGGTTACACTCGAAACGGGGTTAAGTGACCTTCTGTAATATTTTAACCCTATCTTTTAGCTTCGAAACAGTGGGTCTTGCACCTTCATCCGATATTCGTAGTACCTTTGGTACCATTACCGTAAAATGAGGTCAAAAACTATTTTTTTCAGGGTTAAAGATAAATCATTTCCGGATTTTTCTGGTTTCCTATAATGCTTATGTATGCTTATGGAACCCTATTTCGGTAGTATTTGACATTGGTTTATGACTTGTATTCGAGTCTTATTGTGTTTATTGGAATCTAGTCATTTTCCTAGCTAACCTCCGTACTTGAATGACTTTAAGCCTAGTGAACGGCTTTTGGAAATGAAATTATTCTGTATGAGATGTTGGGACTGATTTGAGGAAATAATGAAGCCATTAATGGCTGGAAAATAGGTAAATACAAGGGATTTGTTGCCGAAATTTTACTTGAAGGCTAGTTGGATTCGGACTTGTCTTTGGTCCAAGTACTTTTTTTTGCCGCAAAATTTTATAACCCTTTTTAGTTTAGTTTTGCGTTTGGTTTATGAAACCCTAGATATTTCCGTCCATCAGTCCAAATGCCTCGTTTCGGTTTAAAGTCATTTTTATGCGTTTTACTCATCATTTATTGGGTTTCTTCGATTTCACCTAATTGGTTGTGCTATATTCTTTCTCGTTCAATCTTAGGTTTTCTCGGTGATTAAGGATTCTATCCAGAAGGATATTTTGCACGTTATTTTGCATAGTTAGGTGAGTGTTCCTTATTTGTTAAATGCTTCTTGACTTCATAACTTTTATTATTGATTGCTAACGTGTTAAGTGCTTTTAATGATTTCCAAAACGAGCTTTCTAGGTGAGGGTGTACTTTATCGCACTCGACCTAAATAACTGTACAATTTTCAAGGATTTAATAATTGAAATGCTAGTTGTGCATGAATGTAAGCCTTTTGGCTGAACTGGCCACTGCCCCTTGTTACCGATCGACTCGAGCCAGAAGCGGACTCGGTCGGGCAATATGGTGACCTGGGTGAACGTTTTGGTATACTCGAGTATTACCTTTGTAGGTTGGTGGAGGTTGGTGGAGCCTGGACAATGTCCAGGAGAGGGTGAATGAAATGAACGAACGAACGAGGGTTTATTCCCAAAATGAAATTTTCAAATGATTGGAGGAATACGGGGAAATGTCAAGAGAACGAATGAATGATCGAATGAATTGCTCCCTGTGAGCCGTATCCTTTTCATGAATGTTTTATCGCTTTCCATTGTAAATGTTTCGTGAAGTAGTGATATGCCATGTTAGTGTATTGGATTGATTGTTTTATTATGTGTTCGGAACCTCACTGAGCTTTTAACTCATCCCTTTAGTTTTGTTTTCCTTAACAGGGGAAGGCACGCAAGGACGAGAGATCTGTATAGACTAGCTGGTCTAGTTTTTTATTTTTGTAATGGTTCTCGCCCTAGTGCTTGGCACGGGCTGGTTGTATGGTGGATTGGGAACCTTTGTATATTCGACGGTTGTACTTCTTTTGAGATGGTAATGTATATAAGTTTCGTTTACGTTTTTGGATCATTGCCATATTTTTCGTACGGGCTGGATCTGGTTTTGCTCGAGGATGGAAGTGATCGACTGAGTCCCGGCGAGAGCTGGGCAGGCAGTCCGCTAACCCCTTTGGTTCGCCTTAGGGGAAGGTGGGGCTGTCACACAGTTTCTAGTGCAATCAGGTCAAAAATTCAATATACTAAACCAGAACCGCAAAAACAGGTTCACCAACCGCATTCTGGTTCAAACATCATAAGTCAGGCTACCTAAGTCCAAATCAAGTGATTCCAAAGCCATCCGAAAGCTAAGATACAAGGCTACAATTATTCAGAAGACATCAACAACCAAATCAGAAGCATTCCCAATCAAATTAGCCAATCACAGAAGCAATTCTCAAGTTCGGGTAGAAACAGGGCAGCAGGGTTATTTCAGTCTTTTCACAAGCTACGTTGCTCCGATTGACCTGAAAGTTTGTAGGCCTCTCTAAAATATCATTCCCTACAACTTTCATGTTTTAATCCAAGGCTAATTCAGCCTCTAACTATGATGAACAGTGCCGGGCAGAATTGGGGAAAATGAAACCCTAATCTGGAAATTTTTGCTTCAAACCAGAAATTTTCCACTAATCATTACAATTATCATACCAAAGCTTCATTCTAACCCATACTAAAGTATTGTTATTTTCTTGTTGCTTTGGTGAAAATAATAGTTGAAAGTAAGGGAATATATAGTGGGAGACATGTCTTAATTTTGATTAAAAAAAAAAAAAAAAGGAAAAGCGCCTGATAAAACAAGGTTACAGATATTTGTAACAAATGGTTGATACCAATTCACTTGTTCTTTCCACTTGACGTTCGTGGCTTGGAATATGGAGAACAAGACCGATTAAAACAACGGATTAAATGTCTATCTATTAATTTAAGTATGCGTGAAACAAAAAGTTGAAAAATAGTAAGTGAGCCATCAATATTTGTTTTTGGTCCTTTTAACATATTTTGTTCAGGACTTTTGCGTCTTTCTGAAAGGCTTGGAGGTGGCAAATGTGAAGTACATATATACAACATTAATATCTGCTGAGGATTATATAGTACAAAAGTAAAGTACACATACTCAATACCAATGTAGTTGACAATTTTATATTTACAATACTGAAGGAATACGGCCGTAATTAACAAGTTACTTCTAAATGCATGAATCACCCCACAAGACTAATGCAATAATCTAGCCTAACTAGGTGGTCCTAATAATTTCCTGATGATAGAAATGGAAAATTGGGCATCATGTAATAGAAAACTTAGACAACACAACCATAATTCATTAAATACTCCACAAAATTGCATCTTTAACTACCAACCTCTACTAATTTCACATCAAAACCAACAAAGGGATAATTTCTTAACCACTCACCTTTGTAACCTGAAGAAACAAGATAGCTAGGGCTTGTTCTTCCTAAATGGCTCCACCAATCCCCTTAAACTAGTTTAGCAACTCACTTTTGTGGAGAATTTTGGAATTTAAAAGGTTGATTTGTGAGATTCAAGCAAGAAATTGAAGAAAGAAGTTGGGAGTTTTTCTCTTCTTTTCCACCAAGAAATTTGGCCGAAGAGGGAGAAATGGAAGATGATTTTTGGTCAAAATTAGTTTTAAGAAGGAAAGAAAATATCTTGGTCAAAAGTCCACCCTCGAATAGAAACGCGACATGTGGCGCCTTTTATGTGTAAGCTTATCTTCTTGTCTCTCCACTCTCATCCATATAACAACCTTCAATTATCTCTTAACACCTGGTAAAATAAATCCGATATCCAAAACTTAACCTAACTGGCCGAATTTTCCGAATTTTCCGCACTAGCTGGTCCCACGTCCGGTATACGTTCTTAATTTCTCAAAAACTAACCGATACTAGAAAACTAATTTTAAAACCCTATTTGCTAATAAAAATTATCTAGAAAATTTTCCTAATAAAGAAAATGCAGAAAATATGCCATTAAATAGAATAAAACCCAGAAAATGATAAAATTACGGGGTCTCACATCCTCGACTAATCGGTATACTCGAGTATTATCACCAATATTTATTGAGGATTTTGGGCCCAGTAGGGGGTGTGAATGGTGGACGGAGAGTAGTGTAAGTGGTGCTCTACTGGATTGGTTACTTACTTGAAGGTTGACGGAGTTTCAACTATTACTTGATCAATCTCTGGTGATGCAATGGGAATTTGGCTCCTGAGAGCCATCCGTATCCTTATACTTTGGAGTGATTATTGTTTATTGGATTATTGTTTCTTTTGAAAAACTTTTACACTCGCTCAGTTTGAGATTGTGTTTATCTCAACTCATATCTTTTGATGATTACAAAACAAACGGATGTTACTAATACGTTTTGTAGAAACCCTTTTCAGAAATGACACTAAACAGGTCTGTGGACTTAGAGCAAAAAGAATATCAAAAAAGGTGAAAAGTATTGAGGAAGATGTCGGACGCACAAAAGGAGTGTATCGGACGTCCGACATCCATTGAGTAACTTCGGACGTATGAAGAAATCAGACTCGGACGTCCGAAGAAGACAAGCCAGGGCTTCTACGATTACTGATCACGATCGGATGCTCAACACCTGAGCATTGAACGTCCGACAAGCGTTGCTGCACTTCGGACGCAACACATTGGACGCATCGGCCGTCCGAAGGAATTGAAAAGAAACCTCCAGATCTGCATCTTACCCTCGGACGCATGGCAATAAGGGATCGGATGTCCTAAAAGGGCTCAAGAAGATTTCTCATATTCATTGACCTCGTTCGGATGCATAAAAACTGAATATCGGACGTCCGACAGCACCAACGGCTAGTTGACTCTTCAGTTGCCTTCTACCCGTTGACAGCATTAATTGAAGAATTTCTTGGTCTCCTATAAAAGGAAAAAAGTCAACCACCTTAAAACAACTTTGCACATCCAGTCTACATCAAATAGTGAGTGATTCAAGTGGTTGAATACTCAAAAAGGAAATATTTGTATTCTCAGCTTGTGCAATTTTCTTGCAGCTTTTCAAGTGTGACACAGCCTCTTCAATAGTGTAGCTTTGTGAGGGTTATCAGAGTGTTTGTAAAACTTCCTTGCTTGACCAAGTGTGGTTTGGGGCAAGAGGGAAGTGATCATTCCATTGTACACAGAAATTGGTTGCAAGATTGTTCAACTTGAAGTAGCTTGTTATATAAAGTATTGTTCGAACTCAAGTTGAGTTTGAAGCCTGGTTTGTTTCTTTACTTTCGTTTACAGCTTTACTATATAAACTGTTCATCTCTTCATCTCACGAACAACTGTGCTTTCTTGTAATCTGATCCATTGAGTGGTCTTCGAGAAAAGGAGGGCAGGCTTGAAAAAAAGGTGACCTATATCTTAGCTGGTTTTAGAAAACCTAATTCCCCCCCCTCTTAGGTTGTCTTCGATCCTTACAATTGGTATCAGAGCTTGGTCTCCTACAGATTAAGCTCAATCGGCTTGGGAGTAAACATGACAACCAACAATGCCATGTTCTTTGAGGGACAATCTGTCACTAGACCTCCAATGTTCAATGGGCCAAACTATGTGAGCTGGAAGGAAAGGATGATTATATTCTTGCAATCCATTGATATTGAGCTGTGGTTCATTGTTAGTGAAGGTCCATATGACGCAACTATTGTTGATTAAATTACTCATAGGCCAAGACAAAAAACTAGAAGTGAGCTGACTGCTGAAGATAGAACTCATCTCACTCTAAATGCCAAGGCTATGAATGTTTTATACAGTGCATTATATTCAAATGATTCCATTAGAGTCAAAGGCTGCAGATCTGCAAAAGAAATTTGGGACAAACTTAAAGAGATCCATGAGGGAAGCGAGAACGTGAGAGAGCAAAAGAAATCTATTATGGTCACTAAGTATGAATCTTTTAAGATGGAGCCTCATGAAAACATTGACAAAATGTATTGCAGATTTAATGATCTGATCAAGGATTTAGAGGTGCTTGAGAAGGAGTACTCTCTAGGTGAAAAGAACAGAAAAATCCTGAATGCTCTATCAAAGGACTGGGAAAGCAAAGTGACTGCCATTGAGGAAGCCAATGATCTGAATACTTTACCCATTGAATCTCTGATTAACTCTCTAACTTCTTACGAACTGAAACTTAAATCTAAGATGCAGGATGAAGAAGAAACCAAGGTAAGAAAGAGCATTGCTCTGAAAGCTTCACAAGACGAAGATCAAACAGCCTCACAGGATGAAAATGATTTGGAAGGTGATGACAGTGATATTGCACTCATCACAAGAGGCTTCAAAAGAATTCTCAACAAGAGAAGATTCAGGAAAGGCGGATCCAGCAATTCCTTCTCAAATCAATCTAATGACTTCAGAAACAAAGGGAAACTGGAGTTCAACAAAAAGCTGACTGATAAGTGTTTCGAATGTGGCCAACCAGGACACTATGCAAATGAGTGTCCAATGAAGAAAAAGAAGGAGAACAAGATTGAACGAAAACCAAAGTTCAACAATTTCCAGATCACCTGGAATGATTGCAACTCAGAAGGTGAAGTTGAAGAAGAAGAGGAATCTGCTCAAGTGGCTTTCATGGCCATTGGAGATGAAGAGGTAACACAATGCAACTCTCAAACTGATAGTGATAGTGAATCTGATGTTGATGTTAATTCTTTTCTAGAAAAAATGCATAACAACTTGAAAGAATCCTATGTTAGAAACAAGGAACTAAAGCAAAAAATGATCTTTCTAATACAAGACAATGCAAATCTTTTTCGACAAAACAAGTGTCTTAAGCATGAAAATGAAAAGCTGAAAAGAACTGAAACTGATGTGCTTGCTGAACTTAACAAAAAGAAAAATTTCCCTGACATACTCAGAAGTGAGCAATGTAACCTAAGAAATAGGATGGAGAATTTATGCAAATTGTTACACCATATGAAACAAAACCGTCTTCAAAAGAATGACACTAAACCTTATCTTAACACTCATCAAATAAGACTGAATCAAAATGCAAATGAGTTTGCTATCCACAGGAGAAGGCAAGTCAGATTCATTAAACCTGTTCATTTGATTGATCCAGTGTCAGTATGCAACTTTTGTTGTCAATTTGGTCACATGAATAGCAACTGTTATGTTAAGAAAAACATGAAGAATGGCATGAGATGCATGTGGATGGTTAGACATAAGACTAATTTTCAAGGACCCAACATGTAAAGGGTACCAAGTATTATCTTGTGGGTTTGTGTGTAGGTGAACCGGGACAACATTGCTAAAGAATCAAAATGGTTCATTGATAGTGGATGTTCAAGACATATGACTGGTGATGCATCACAATTCATTAAACTCAAGCAAAAAGCAAGTGGAAAGGTAACGTTTGGAGATGATAACAAAGCCAAAACGGTTGGTATTGGTGATGTTGGTAAGAATAGTCAAACCTTTATCCACAATGTTCTTCTCGTTGACAATCTGAGCTACAACTTATTAAGTGTTAGCCAATTGTGTGATAGGAGTCTGTTTGTATTGTTCAAGAAGCTTGAATGTCTCATACTTGACTCAAAGTTCAACGTTATTTTCAAAGGAAAAAGAGTTAATGATGTCTATGTAGTTGTTCTTGAAAAAATTGATTCCTCCTATCTCAAATGTCTCAAAGTAGCAAATGAGGACCCATGGTTATGGCATAGAAGACTTTGTCACTTCAATATGGATTTGCTAAAAGAAATTTCTAAAAAGGATCTTGTTAGAGGTCTCCCAAAAATCAGATTTGAAAAGGACCGGATATGTGATGCTTGCCAATTTGGAAAACAAGTCAAGGTATCTTTTAAACCCAAGAAATGTGTTTCTACTTCAAAACCACTTGAACTTTTGCACCTTGATCTGTTTGGTCCTACACAAACTACAAGCCTTGGTGGTAAGAGATTTTGCTTTGTTGTTGTTGATGATTATTCCAGATATACATGGGTGATGTTTCTTGCACATAAAGATGATGCTTTCAGGAATTTCGTATCACTGTTTGCTAAAGTTCAGAATTTGATTGGCTTGAAAATTATCAAAATTAGAAATGATAATGGCTCTGAATTTCATTTTTGTGGCTTTCCAGATTTTTGTGATAACAATGGTATTTCACATGAATTCTCTATTGCTAGAGTCCCCCAACAAAATGGAGTTGTAGAAAGAAAAAATAGAACTCTCCAAGAGGCTGCTAGAACCATGCTTAGTGAATGCAATCTACCAAAATATTTTTGGGCTGAAGCCATAAACACAGCCTGTTATACCATGAACAGAGTTCTCTTAAGACCAATTTTGAACAAAACTTCCTATGAGCTCATGTTTGACAAAAAGCCTATTGTTGGTTACTTCAAAATCTTTGGTTGTAAATGTTTCATTTTAAACATCAAGGAACATCTTGGAAAGTTTGACAAGAAATCTGATGAGGGAATTTTTTTGGGATATTGTGAAAACAAAAGAGGGTTCAGAGTTTATAATCGTAGAACACTGGTTATAGAGGAGGCGATACACATTACTTTTGATGAATCTAATGGTAACATTTCCATGAGTTGTGGTGAAGATGATGATACAGGTGTACAAGAAGAATTAAAGAAGTTAGCAATCAATGATCATAGCTCTGCTCCACCAGAAATTGATTCAAAGAATGTTGACACTCAAGACAGTCCTGCTGGAGAAGTAAATGACAGTGATGCCACCATTCCTAATTATCTTCCAAGAACCTGGAAATTTGTCCAGAGCCATCCCAGGGAGCTTATAATTGGTGATCCATCTGAAAAGGTCAGAACTCGTTCCTCTAGACACCTAGTAGATAATCTTGCATTAGTATCACACTTTGAACCTAAAAATGTTGTTGATGCATTGAATGATGAGCACTGGATTTTAGCTATGGAAGAAGAGTTAATTCAATTTGAAAGAAACAAGGTTTGGACTCTGGTTGCCAGACCACAAGACCATCCTATCATTGGCACAAAGTGGGTTTTTAGAAACAAAATGAATGACAAAGGGGAGGTTGTTAGAAATAAGGCCAGGCTGGTGGCTAAGGGATACACTCAAGAAGAAGGAATAGACTTTGATGAGTTCTTTGCACCTGTAGTTAGATTGGAGTCCATTAGAATGTTTCTAGCATTTGCTTGTTTCAAGAATTTTAAATTATTTCAAATGGATGTTAAAAGTGCCTTCTTAAATGGCTTTATAGATCAAGAAGTTTATGTCGACCAACCTCCTGGTTTTGAAAATAAATCTTATCCAGATATGTTTTTAAACTCTCAAAAGCCTTATACGGGTTAAAACAAGCTCCTAGAACATGGTATGAACGTTTGAGTGGTTTTTTGATTGAAAATTTAAAAGGGGCATTGTAGATACTACACTTTTCACAAGACAAAGCTCACGAGACCTTTTAATTGTGCAAATATATGTGGATGATATCATATTTGGTGCTACTAATGAGAGCTTGTGCAAGGATTTTTCCATCATCATGCAAAAAGAATTTGAAATGAGCATGATGGGAGAATTAAACTTCTTGGACTCCAAGTGGTTCAAACCCAAGATGGAACATTTATAAATCAAACAAAATACACCAAGGAGTTGCTGAAAAGATTCAGAATGGAGGACTCAAAGCCTGTTGGAACACCTATGTGCACATCTACCAAACTTGACAAAGATGAAAAAAGGTACAAAAGTTGAGGAAAAGAAGTATCGAGGTATGATCGGAAGTTTACTTTATTTAACTGCCAGTAGGCCTGACATCATGTTTGCTGTATGCTTATGTGCTCGATTTCAATCCTGTCCAAGGAATCACACTTGAATGCGGTAAAAAGAATTTTTAGATATCTTAAAGGAACCTTAAACTTTGGCTTGTGGTATCCAAAATGTCATCAACTTCCTTTATGTGGATTCTCTGATGCTGACTTCGGTGGTTGTAAAATAGATAGAAAAAGTACTACTGGTATATGCAACTTTCTTGGAAACTGCTTGGTATCTTGGTTTAGCAAAAAACAAAATGCTATCTCATTGTCCACTACTGAAGCTGAATATGTTGCTGCTGGTGCTTGTTGTGCTCAATTGTTATGGATGAAAAACACATTGAATGATTTTGGTTTAGTATATGAATGTGTACCTATGTACTGTGACAACACTAGTGCAATTAATCTGACAAAAAATCCCATTCAACACTCTAGGACTAAGCACATTGATATAAAGCATCATTTCATTCGCGATCTTGTCTCCAAGGGGGTAATCCGTGTTGAGTTTGTTTGTTCTAAAGAGCAAATCGCTGATATCCTCACAAAAGCTCTTCCACTGGATCAATTTGTGTTCTTAAGAACAAAACTGGGCGTTTCAGAAAAAATATTCTAAGTTTCCTTTCCAGTCAATCTTTATCGGACGTCCGTTTCCGACAGTGTTCTTCGTCCAGTTTCAGAAAAACACTGGTTCGGACGGTTGTGTCGGACGCTTCACTTCATTCGGACGTCCGACACTCAAAAATTGAGCCCTATAAGGCAGTTACCCATCCTTCTCAGTTCATTTTCTTCCATAGTCTCGGACGCAACCTTTCAGTTTCCTCTCATATTTAAAATTCAAATTCCTCTCTCATCAAACCAAGTTCCAAGAAATTGACTCAACCAACGCCATTACACCTCTGTTGCCCGTTAACCACCCATAAAAATCACTCCTAACCCCCAACTACCCCATTGTTCCCAATTCACATCCGAAACCCTAACTTCTTATAATCCTCTCCTTGCGGCATTTCAGTACATTCTTATTTCTGCTCATATTGCATTCTTCCTCTGTATAACACGTTCTGCATCAAAAACACATCCACATTGCATCATGGTTAAAATTAGGGGAGGGTCTACCAGTGTCGGACGGTTCTTTAGGCTTAGAGATGAGGACATTGAGATTGTGGAACCATCTACTCAAGCACCTAAAAAGAAGATTGTGACCCGTGGTGGTAAAGTGAAGCAAACTGCCCAAAGAAAATTGGTTACTCCAACTGCTGAACCATCTGATGAGCAGATGGAAGAGCAGAACTCTGAAGGAAATATTGTTGGTGGAAATGAGGAACCAGAGTAGGCTACCCAGGGTGATGAAACTGTCACAAGGGCATCTGGTAAAAGGAAAAGAACAGCAAAGAAGAAGAGCACCCCCCAATCTAAGAAAAAGCAATCTGCTGATCCCTCTGATGATCAGCAGAATGAAGAAAACTTTGCTGAGATTCAGCAAACACCTGAACCCTCCACCAGGAAGTCTCCAAGGACAAGATCTGAGGCTCAAAATGTGGGAGCATCTGCCACACAAACCTCGAAGGGGAAACGCTCTGGAAAGAATCCAGTATCTCAGCCCGTAACAGAACCCACTTCTCTTCCAAAATTCATTGATGATGAAGCCAGAGACAGATTTGAGTTGGTCTCTCAAAAAGGGTTCATCACCCAAAGGTTCATCCTTCCCTACGAATTTCGTAAGCTTGATCTTGAACCTGTTATTAAACTGTTTGAATTCCAAAAATGGGTTCATCTTCTGACCATTCCTAATATCTTTTACCCTGACATGCTTTATCAATTCTTTGCTAATCTTAGAAATGGTAACTCACACACTGAACTCATCTCTAGGGTCAATTCAGTGAACATCACATTAACACCTGACATTGTAAACTCCATTTTGAAAACAAAGATTGAAGATGGTTACAAAGGAAAAATTGTAAATTTCTTTTCGTATGAGGAATTTCCTTCTGCCTACCATCATTTTTACAATGCTAAACTCATGACCTATTTTCAAACCAAATTCAATACTCCTGCTGAGGCAAGATTAGATTATCTCAGTCCTCAGAATCTGATCATCTTCACCATCATTTCAAATCGGTTAGTGCCAACTGATGGCCACAGAACAGATGCAAACAAAATAGAACTCTATCTTTTCTACTGCTTTGTTGAAAAAATTCGCATTGACTTTGGATTTGTAATGTGCAAGTTTCTGCTCAAAATTAGCACTGACAGTCGTAGGAAGCTCTCTTATGGTAGATTTTTGACCCCTATCTTTGCCCATTTTGAAATCCCTTTTTCTGGAAAATCTCCCAAAGACAGTGCTTCATCAGTTTTCTCAAAAGCTTACTTTGAAAGAAAGAACTTACGATTTTTTGATGGCCATTGGTGCTATAAGGAGACTGTGGCTGAGTCTAGAAGGAAAAACTTTCATGAAACCCCTGTCACTTCTAGGACTCCTCGTGATCAATCAGACTATGTCTCTCCCTTCACCATTCATCCCAGAAAGTCTGCCAGCAAGACCTTTGCATCCAATTCTGAGGTCATCTCCTTGCTTGAAGACCTAAAACAGCATGTTATGCTTATTGAAGATGGTCTCATGATGACTATGACCCCTGCCCAACAATCTTCCTTCTTGAAAAAAAGGAACCTTCTTGTGCCTCCAATACCTGAAAATAATGAAAATGCTCATCAGAAAGAGCCAAGACCTGAGCCCACAGGGCAAACTACTGGTACTGAGGCCACACCAGCTTCCAGCTCTCAGCCCAAGGATAAAGGCAAGGCTCCAGCAACTGAGGAATCATATGAAGAAGACGATGAAGAAACTGAGGAAGAAGAGGACCCTGAACAGTTTCGTCTGGCCAGGAGGAGGCCTGGATCATCTAAAATCACTATCTAGGCACTGCTAGGTCACTGCACCTTATTTTAGGACTATAGTTCATCTTTTGCATTGCAAAACATTTCACTGCACCTTGTTGTACTTCTGGTTTGTACAAATGGATGTTTTCTATTGTTATGACTAAGTGTTTCTGATAATATCTGCTGAATGGATGTGTTTGTTATGAATGAATGTTTCTGATGATTCCGGATTG
Source organism: Coffea arabica (assembly GCF_036785885.1). Classification (NCBI taxonomy): domain Eukaryota; kingdom Viridiplantae; phylum Streptophyta; class Magnoliopsida; order Gentianales; family Rubiaceae; genus Coffea; species Coffea arabica. The sequence goes on from NC_092317.1 coordinate 26,110,597, forward strand.
TGTTGAGCATGAATGGATTTTGCTGATATTATCTGATTGAAAAATCTTTGTTATCAAATTGCGTATTGTTGCTAATATTATTGATGGATCGTGCTGATGTTATCTGATGCTGCTGGTATCAAAATCGATCAGACATGGCATACCCACTTTTGTGATGACAAAAAGGGGGAGAATTGGATTAACTAGTTAGGGGGAGTTGTGGATTAACTAGTTAGGGGGAGTTGCGTTTCTTCTCGTATACTCATGCACTTCGTTAGGGGGAGTTGTAATCCTAGTTCGTATATTTTTGCTCTATCCAAATGTTTTGTCATCATAGAAAAGGGGGAGATTGTTTATCTCAACTCATATCTTTTGATGATTACAAAACAAACGGATGTTATTAATACTTTTTGTAGAAACCCTTTTCAGAAATGACACTAAACAGGTCTGTGGACTTAGAGCAAAAAGAAGATCAAAAAAGGTGAAAAGTATTGAGGAAGATGTCGGACGCACAAAAGGAGTGTATCGGATGTCCGACATCCATTGAGTAACTTCGGACGTATGAAGAAATCAGACTCGGACGTCCGAAGAAGACAAGCCAGGGCTTCTACGATTACTGATCACGATCGGACGCTCAACACCTGAGCATCGGACGTCCGACAAGCATTGCTACACTTCGGACGCAACACATTGGACGTATCGGCCGTCCGAAGGAATTGAAAAGGAACCTCCAGATCTGCATCTTACCCTCGGACGCATGGCAATAAGGGATCGGACGTCCTAAAAGGGCTCAAGAAGATTTCTCATATTCATTGACCTCGTTCGGACGCATAAAAATTGAATATCGGACGTTTGACAGCACCAACGGCTAGTTGACTCTTCAGTTGCCTTCTACCCGTTGACAGCATTAATTGAAGAATTTCTTGGTCTCCTACAAAAGGAAAAAAGTCAACCACCTTAAAACAACTTTGCACATCCAGTCTACATCAAATAGTGAGTGATTCAAGTGGTTGAATACTCAAAAAGGAATTATTTGTATTCTCAGCTTGTGCAATTTTCTTGCAGCTTTTCAAGTGTGACACAACCTCTTCAATAGTGTAGCTTTGTGAAGGTTATCAGAGTGTTTGTAAAACTTCCTTGCTTGACCAAGTGTGGTTTGGGGCAAGAGGGAAGTGATCATTCCATTGTACACAGAAATTGGTTGCAAGATTGTTCAACTTGAAGTAGCTTGTTATATAAAGTATTGTTCGAACTCAAGTTGAGTTTGAAGCCTGGTTTGTTTCTTTACTTTCGTTTACAGCTTTACTATATAAACTGTTCATCTCTTCATCTCACGAACAACTGTGCTTTCTTGTAATCTGATCCATTGAGTGGTCTTCGAGAAAAGGAGGGCAGGCTTGAAAAAAAGGTGACCTATATCTTAGCTGGTTTTAGAAAACCTAATTCACCCCCTCTCTTAGGTTGTCTTCGATCCTTACAGATTGCTACTTGAAGTGTTATTGCTCACTTTTATGAACTCTTCATGCTCGTTACTTTGCTATATCGAAAACTTGTACTTATAAATAATGGTCAATTTGCTATTTGGAACCTCACTAGGCTTTTAGTTCATTCTACGCCATTTGTTTTCCTTATAGGGGTACAAGCGAGGCGTGAGATATGTAAAGACTAGGGTAGCCTAGTTATTTTTGACTTTTGACTTGTACTCGCGCTATCACTCGATTAGGATGATTGTACTTGGATTGTATATACTTTGAACCAGTTTGGGTATATAAAGGTTTTGTATTTTGAATATGCATCGATGTAAATTGTAAGTGTGAATTGCGATGTTATTTATTGTCGATGGATATATGCACATGATACGAGTGAATGAATCCTGGCGAGAGCTGGGCAGGCGACTCGCTGAACCCTTTGGTACGCCTTGGGGGGAGGTGGGGTCGTCACATTAATCACCTACCAAACACATCTTGAATGTTTCTTTGACATTGTCTACATAAATGAACCATATTTGAGATGTTTTCATTAGCCGAATATTTAGAAAAGGAAAAATTACGTACGAGGCAGATTTGCCTTGAAAATTCTTGGAACTTTAGTGGCTTTGTTAACTGACCTTCCGTACGAATTTTTACGTCAAAATTCGACAGAGGAATAGCCCTTATATGGTAGGGTAATACTGCCAAATTTGGTGCCATTCCAAGTCCTTCTCGATGCCCAACAGATGTCCCAAAGTTTGTTTTTCAAATCTAGAAAACTTTTCCTTTTCTCTTGGCCGAATGGTAAAACCTGATTTGGGGAGTTATATTTCAAAAATTGTGATGTCCATTACCTTTAAATTGCTTAGTGGATGTTTATGGACTCTTGGTTTCGAAAATGGAGTGATTTAGATCTGATTTCATTGCACAAAACGTTTCCAAGCAAAAGAAAAGTGGGAAGGCATATTAGCCTTGAAATATTTCTTGAACTTTGGTTGTTTTAATAGCTGCCTTCCCGTGGGAATTTTTGCGTGAAACTTGGTAGAAATGTTGTTCACACATGGAGGATTTAGAGTACCAATTTTGTGTATTTCTAATGCTAAATCGATGGCCAAATGATATTTCAAAGATAGTCTTTAAATCTGGAAAATGACTGAACAGTTTGCGAAATATGACCAACTTTGGACTGATGTCTCTCGATACTCAAAACTCCAATTCTTGTTCCGCTTGTTGTGTTGAAAACTTTGATTGTAACTCTAATTGAGTTCCAAATTTTAGAGGTTAGTTCGTATTGTGTGAATTTTGTCGAATTTCCAAACTTTGCCAAAAATCAACCCAAATCTGTCTTGGTATTCCAAGACAACATCTTGAACCCAAAATTCGAATGTCATCCATTTGGAATCATGGAAAAGTGTCTTCTAGGAACTTTCAGTACTTTGGAAGTAGTTTCCAACGGTACCAAGTTCTCCAATTTTACACTTACCAAGAGTGAGATACAATTTTTCAAAGACCGCTTGATAAATCTGAAATTTCCGAACTTAGGGGAAATTGAGGGTTTCGAACTCTCCATTTTCCTTCCATATCACTTGACCGTTTTGCACTTGACTTTAAAGATGCAAATCAGATTTCTCTTGTACTTTTAAAACCCCGCTTTTGAGTCTCGATTTACGAGTAATTAAGGCTCGTATTTGTGAAATTTTCTTAGATTGTACGCTAGTACAATCTTTTTCGATAAATGGGGTTTCTAAGTAGTAGTTCGTTATTACTTCCTCAAGCACACAAGAGGACCTTCAAGAGGATCCCACGGTGGACGCCTGAACCTTCAAGTGACAATTTCTCCTTTGTTTACTTGGTGAGTGTCAAGTGTATGTAAACTTGATATGTGCTTAATTGTTATTAGTGATTGGAGATTTTGAAAATACTGAGTCGAGTGTGTATCTTACCACACTCGGTCTCATTTGAATGACTTGATTGAATCGAAATGACTGAATCACGAATGACTTGATTGAATTGAAATGAATGAATCGTGAATGACTTGATTGAAATGAAATGAATGATTGAATGTATTGAATGATTGAATGAAATGATTAATTATGCTATGGCTGCATAAGTCGATTGGAGCGATGCCTCATCGACCACTGAACGATTATAAGTACCACACCGATTTGATAGGAGGTACCTCTCGAGTCGTCTCAGTACCCTAAACCTTTGAACGATAGCAAGTACCACACCGATTCGGGTGGGAGGTACCTCTCGAATCGTCTCAGAACCATTAAGCATTCTAAGTCGATTAGAGCGGTGTCGTATTGACCTCTGAACGATAGCAAGTACCACACCGATTTGGTGGGAGGTACCTCTCGAATCGTCTTAGACCTATAAACTAAACGATAGTAAGTACCACTCCGATTTGGGTGGGAGGTGCCTCTCGAGTCATCTCAGAAACATAAATGGAATACGTAAAATGTTATGAATTTAATTATCTACTCGGGTGACGGGGTGTCGTCACGAGAAGGTATTGAATTGAACTTGGGCACAGTAAACAAAGATTTAGCTCCTGAGAGCTCCTACACCCTACTCAAGAGGGTTTATTATAAATTTTTGAATTTTCTTGAATGTTATAGTTTTCACTATTGTTCAAGTGCTATTGCTATTGAATTACTTGTCTTGCATGTTTTCTTCGCCCCACGAGCATCCGCTCACCCTGCTAGATTTGTTTTCCTTAACAGGAGCTGAAATGGGAGGAATTATGGAGAAACTTACTTGATGCTCCATTTGATTAGAATTGTGAATGTAATTGTTTAGAATTTGACTTTTGGAAGCTGTATATTTTGGGAATATAAAGTAATTGGGTAGATTATGTTGTAAGACTTGAACGTTTATAAAGGAATTGACCTTCCTGTATCTCTTCGATTTTTAGTATCGATGGGTTTTTATTGAGTTTAAATTGAATTAGTACCGAGTCCTGATGAGAGTTGGGCAGGCGTTCCGCCGATACCCTTGGGTTCGCCTTCGGGAGAAGTGGGGCGTCACACTGCATGTGTATTTCTTGGCCTCACGAGCAATCGCTCACCCTGTAGATTTGTTTTCCTTAATAGGTGGATTTGAAGATTCTGGAAAAGCCGACTAGATTATCCTTTTGATTGGAATCTTGGTTGTAAATGTCTAGTCGACCTTTAATGGTTGTATTTTGGGACTTGATGTATCTTTTAAGAACGTGATGTAAGATTTGGATATTCAGTTAAAGAAGTGACTTTTTCTCATTTTAGACTTGTATTATTTGATATGTACCGTTAAGTTTGAATTGAATTATCTTGAGTCCTGGTGAGAGTCGGGCAGGCATCTCGCCGATACCCTTGGGTTCGCCCTTGGGAGAAGTGGGGTCGTCACACAAGGTCATGGTAGCCTGGTACAAAGTCCGGCCGATTGACCCATGTATGAAATTAGACCAATCAGTAGTCATGAAATCTATTGGTCGCCCACCTAGAAGGGGTTTATGTGAGGACCCGTACTTTTCTTAATTTCTATGGTTTTATTTATTTTTTATTTAATTCCACGTTTTTCTACATTTTCTTTATTAGAAAACTTTTCTAGATCAATTTTATGAGTAAATATTGTTTTTAGATAATTTTTCTAGTATCGGATAGGTTTTGAGAAATTAAGAGCGTATACCGGACGTGGAACCCACTAGGGCGAAAAGTTCGAAAAATTCGGCCAACAAGGTTAAGTTTTGGATACTGGAATTAATTTACCGAGTGTTAAGAGATAAGTAGAGGGTGCTATTTGGATTGGTGTGAGAGGAAACGAAAAGATAGGGATGCATTAAATAAAGTGACAAGTGTCACTTAGTGATTGGTTGGACTTGAAGACCACTATTCACCTTTTTCCATTTGACCAAATAAATCACAAAAATTACCAAAATTTCACCATTTTCTTCTTCTCTTTGGCCGGCCACTTCAAGAAAAAAAGAAAGGGAAAAGCTCTCCAAGTTTTGCTTCAATCTTGCTCCAATCTACCAAATCAACCATTGAATCTTGTTTTTGCTCCATAGAAAACCTTAAGTGAGTGATAGTGAGGTGTTTTGTGGAGTTGTTTGGAAAGCTAAGGTGACTAGTTGCTCTCTCTCTTGTGTTGCTAAGGTAAGTTGTGAAGGACCCCTCTCCTCCCTCTAATGATGCTTAATTCATGATTGGTGGTAGTATAAGATGCACTTTTATGGATTATATCTTGATTTTTGGTTGAATTGGTGAAGTTTTGTAATTATTGGGGATTTTTCTGTTTTCATATGAATATGATTATGTGGTCATGTATAATGATTGGAAATGATATTTAAGGAAGCTAGAAGGTGGAAAAAGTGGTTAATTGCAAGCAATTTCTGTTTTGGAAGAAATTTGGAAAGTTAGGGTTTTATGATTGTACATTCTACCCGGTACAGAAACTCATATTTAGAGGCCGAATTGGAATTGTATTAAAACATGAAAGTTGTAGGGAATTATATTTTAGAGAATCCTACAAAATTTTAGGTCAATCCGAGTAGCGTAGCTTGAGAAAAGACAGAATTACCCTTGCTGCCCTGGTTTTACCCGAATTTGATAGTTGCGTCTGTAATTGGTTAATTTGGTTGGGAATGCTTCCGAATTGGTTGTTGAGATCTTCTGATGAAATGTATCCTTGTTTCTTATCTTTCAGATGGTTTTGGAATTTCTGGATTTCGACTTACGTAGGCTGACTTATGATGTTTGAACCAGAATGCATTCTGTGAATCTGTTTTTCCGGTTCTGGTGTAGTATCTTGCATTTTTGACCTGGTTACACTCGAAAATGGGCTGAGTGACCTTATGAAACATTGTAGCCCTATCTATTAGCTTCGAAATGGTGTATCTTGCACCTACATCCGATAATCATAGTGCCATTGGTACCAAAACCGCAAAATGATGTCAAAAACTGTTTTTTTTGGGTTAACACTTAACTCCATTTCCGGATTTTTCTGGTTTCCTCGAATGCTTATGTATGCTTATGGAACCCTATTTCGGTAGTATTTGGCATTGGTTTATGACTTGTAATCGAGTCTTATTGTGCTTATTGGAATATTTTAGGGCTTGACTTTCCTTTCCGGTCATTTTCCTAGCTAAATTTTGTACTTGACTTGAAGCCTAGTGAACGGCTTTTGGAAATGAGATTATTTTTGTACAAGATGTTGGGACTGATTTGAGGAAATAATGAAGCCATGACGACTGGAAAAGTAAGCAAATTTAGGGGAAATGCTGTCCAATTTTCTAGGCCGTTTGGTTCCTTTAAGTTTGAATTACCTTTTGGTAGAAATGAAGGGTTTTTGGGTTGTTTGAGCCTAGGTCTTCATGTTACCTTTTCGTTTACAAAAATCATGTTTGGCACCCTTGCATCAGTAATTTTTGGCAAGGCATACGACTGGTAGTCGAGCCTCACATGTGCATTCTGTATACTCGATTTTTGAAAGTGGAACCTTCAATTGTTTTACTTTGATTATTTTAGGGTTTCTTGGTGATTAAAGCTCTCTTGTGGGCAAAAACTTTTGAGGTATCTGTACTGACACCGGTGAGTGTACCACTCCCCTCACTTGTTGTTGTTTAACTCGGTTTCGATACATGCAATCTGTGATATGAACGACTGAACTATCTGTTTATTCTGTTTGAGACGAGGGTGTACTTTATCACACTCGTTCTCTTGTCTGTTCATATGCCAATTTTGAGTGTGTTTCTGAATTTGCTATCTGTATCTGGTATCTGTATCTGTATCTGTTCTGACGTCGTTTGGAAGCTTGTATCCAACGACCTTTCTGGGACCTCTGAGCTCAACCCCTGTGGTTTGTTACTCAAGTCGGGCCGGCAAGGGCCTGGTCGATTAGATAACGAACCACGGTAGTCTGTTTTGGGATCTTTGGGTATTGAGACCCTTGATTCCAGTATACTCGAGTATTACCATTTCTGATCTGATTGGATTTCGGGCCCGGTGGGGGTATGTGAGGTGGAAGGAGTCGAAGAAAGTGGAGTCTACGGTATTGGTTACTTCTGTAACGTTGACGGAGTGTCAACTGTTATTTCGATCAAGTTTCGGTGAAGCAAATGGGAATTTGGCTCCTGAGAGCCACCCGTATCCTTTCTGTCTATGGTGTTTGTTCACTTCTTTATTTGATGCACATACGTGATTAATTGAATATGAAGTTCTATGTTTCTTATTTGCTATTATTTTTGGTACCTCATTGAGCGTAAGCTCACCCCTTCCCGTCATCTTTGTTTTCCTTACAGGGAACCACTTTTGGGGCTAAGATGTTTTGACGCACGAGTCAAGCTAGTTTTATTATAGTTTTGTAAAGCTCCTCAATAGTTGGAAAACCCTAAATGTATTTTGATCTAATTATCTTCTTTTGTTCCGTAAATTACAAACGTGTGTGTATAAAACTATTTACCCTGTTCATGTATCCTATTTGGATTGGAAATGTTTTCCCGAGTCATATGGCCATATCTGTATTCGTTGGGCTCCTGGCGGGGTGGTGATGTGGCAACCACTATTCATTGTGGTGTTGATTTTCGTTTTGCCATTTGGCGACTCTGAATCGTTTGAGCGCGCTATTACCTTCCTGAATGTTTTCGATTTCTTTTAACGACTCGACTGAGTCCTGGCGAGAGCTGGGCAGGCGGGCCACCGAACCCCTTTGGTTCGCCTTAGGAGGAGGCGGGGCTGTCACAGTTGGTATCAGAGCTTAGGCTTCCGATCTCTGTAGTGTATCCTAGGCTAAAGTTTAGGATGCCGGACTGTGGGATTTGATTTGCTTTGACAGTTAAGGACTAAGTGCTCGTTCGAGCATAAACTATGAATTGCGAGTGTTATGGGCCTTTAATCCTTTCCGTGGTATTGGAGGATCATAGATAGGTACGTTGGGTAGGAATTTCGATTGTAGATAGTTTACTCTTGGGACTGGCCAGCTCGAGATGTGAATTATCTTATTTCGGATTCTCGTGCCCGAGTACTCTAAAGTTGAGGCAGCGTTAAGTACTTGGAGATTTCATTTTGGAAACTTGAACAGGCTTTGTCCGACTAGAATGAGCACAAGAGGTCAATGGACATCTAGTTTGGATAGTAAGTGACGGGAGAGGCCAGACGGGCTAATACTGGGACGACTTCACCTTTTCCTTTTGGTTCGCCCGTATATTACGACCACCTGACGTTAGTATATGTGTTTGTGTACATGGTTATCTGTCCAACTTGATATGTATTTGTGTACTTGCTTATCCATCTTTTGATATGGTGTGTTAGGTGCGATATGTTATTTGTGTAATTCGTATGTTGGATTTTTGTTATTTTAGTCAATTTACTGCATTCATTGATTAAAATACCCCTTTTGGAAAGAAACGAGAGAGGGAAGGGAAAAAACTATATATATAGATATATGGAAGAAAGACGTAGTCGCGGACATGGTCATAGCTGTGGAACAAAACGAGACCGAGAGTCAAGAAAAGAAAGGGAGGAAACAACAGCTGAACAAAATATGGACCGAGAGTGTCACTTGTATTCAAGACTTTATTATGACCCATTGTTTTGCCCGACAGGCTACCATCTGAGTTCCAGCAATTCTGTGAGATGGCACATTGGGTTGAGATGTATAAGGAAATTACGGTTCTTCGAGACGAAATAGAAGTCCAAAAGAAACTAGTCGCATACTGGCAAGGGCGATGGAAGCACGAGTATTCAGAGAAAATTGAGCTCTTGCACAAGAACTTAGAGCTAAAAAGGAAATACGAAGGGATTTCCGAGGAGGCCTTAGCAATGGCACAAAGCACTACTTCTATGGGGGTTCCAGAGAAAACTCAAAGGGCATAAATTGCAAGGCCACAAGTGAAGACCTTCCATGCAAAGAAAAGGAGCGCATTTCTTGAGAGTCAGAAGCCAGAACAAGATAAGCGAGGTAGACCATTTGCTAAGAAGGGTCGTGGAGCGGGTGGTGTGACAATTTGTGGTTATTGTAAGAAATCTAATCATATTGAAGTGGATTGTTAGAGAAAGGGGAGGAGATGTCTGCGCTGTGGGAGCGCCGAGCATCAGATTGCTAATTGCCCGGGATTATTGCACGAAAAGAAAGGGACCCAGCAGCCAACCCAGACCGACCCTGGACCGTCAACTAGAGAAGGGACTGGAATGAAGAGTCTCGTTTCTTCCGAGGACGTAGAAGGTACAGGCTACTGGTTACTTGAGATTTGATAGATTCCGCTCATAGAAAATTTCGAGGACGAAATTTCTTTAAGGGAGAGAGAGTGTGAGGACCCGTACTTTTCTTAATTTCTAGGGTTTTATTTTTTCTTTTATTTAATTCCATGTTTTTCTACATTTTCTTTATTAGAAAACTTTTCTAGATCAATTTTATGAGTAAATATAGTTTTTAGATAATTTTTCTAGTATCGGATAGGTTTTGAGAAATTAAGAGCGTATACCGGACGTGGGACCCACTAGGGCGAAAAGTTCGAAAAAATTCGGCCAACTAGGTTAAGTTTTGGATACTGGAATTAATTTACCGGGTGTTAAGAGATAAGTAGAGGGTGCTATTTGGATTGGTGTGAGAGGAAACGAAAAGATAGGGATGCATTAAATAAAGTGACAAGTGTCACTTAGTGATTTGTTGGACTTGAAGACCATTATTCACCTTTTTTCCATTTGACCAAATAAATCACAAAAATTACCAAAATTTCACCATTTTCTTCTTCTCTTTGGCCGGCCACTTCAAGAAAAAAAGAAAGGGAAAAGCTCTCCAAGTTTTGCTTCAATCTTGCTCCAATCTACCAAATCAACCATTGAATCTTGTTTTTGCTCCATAGAAAACCTTAAGTGAGTGATAGTGAGGTGTTTTGTGGAGTTGTTCGGAAAGCTAAGGTGACTAGTTGCTCTCTCTCTTGTGTTGCTAAGGTAAGTTGTGAAGGACCCCTCTCCTCCCTCTAATGATGCTTAATTCATGATTGGTGGTAGTATAAGATGCACTTTTATGGATTATATCTTGATTTTTGGTTGAATTGGTGAAGTTTTGTAATTATTGGGGATTTTTCTGTTTTCATATGAATATGATTATGTGGTCATGTATAATGATTGGAAATGATATTTAAGGAAGCTAAAAGGTGGAAAAAGTGGTTAATTGCAAGCAATTTCTGTTTTGGAAGAAATTTGGAAAGTTAGGGTTTTATGATTGTAAATTCTGCCTGGCACAGTAGCTCATATTTAAGGCCGAATTGTGTGAGGACACGAAAATTTACCGAATTTCTAGGCTTTATTTTATTTAATTGCACACTTTTATACCTTTTTTTTATTAGAAAATTCCCCAGATAATTTTTATGAGCAAAATATAGTTTTTAAATCATTTTTCTAGTTTAAGTTAGTTCATGTGAAATTAAGAGTGTATATCGAACGTGGGACCCACTAGTGCGAAAAGTTCGGAAAAATTCGGCCAACTAGGTTAAGTTTTGGATACTTGAATTAATTTACCGGGTGTTAAGAGATAAGTAGAGGATGCTAAGTGGATTGGTATAAGAGAGACAAAAGTTAGGCAAGCAATTAATGATGGTGACAAGTGTCACCATAGGGTTGGTAGAAACTTTTGACTACTATTCCATGTCTTACCAATTGACTAAATAAGCTAAAAATTTACCAAAAATTCCTCCATTTCCAAGCTCTAGTGGCCGGCCCTCTATCTCAAGAAAGGAAGAAAGAAAGCTCTCCAAGTTTGCTCCAATCTTGCTCCAATCTACCAAATCAACCATTTACTCTTGTTTTTGTTCCATAGAAACCCTTAAGGGAGTGTTTGTGAGTTGTTTTGTGGAGTTATTTGGAGAGTTAAGAGGACTAGTTGCCCTCTTTCTTGTCTTGCTAAGGTAAGTTGAGAAGGACCCCTCTCCTCCCTCTAATGATGCTTAAATCATGATTAGTGGTAGTATAAGATGCAATTTTATGGTTTATATCTTGATTTTTGGTTGAATTGGTGAAGTTTTGTAATTATTGGAGATTTTTCTGTTTTCATATGAATATGATTATGTGGTTATGTATGATGATTGGAAATGGTATTTTAGGAAGCTAGAAGGTGGAAAAAGTGGTAAATTGCAAGCAATTTCTGTTTTGGAAGAAAAATTGGAAAGCTAGGGTTCCTTGAATTACATTCTGCCCGGTTTTGTAGCTCATAGTTATTGGCTGAATTGGCCTTGGCTTAAAACATGAAAGTTGTAGGGAATGATATTTTAGAGATGCCTGCAAAATTTCAGATCAATCGGAGTAGCGTAACTTGAGAAAAGATGGAATTACCCTTGCTGCCCTGGTTTTACCCGAATTTAGGAATTGCTTCTGTAATTGGTTATTTTGGTCAGGAATGTTTCCGAATTGGTTGTTGAGGTCTTCTGATGAAATGTAACCCTGTTTCTTAGCTTTCAGATGGATTTGGAATTTCTGGATTTGGACTTAGGTAGGCTGATTTATGATGTTTACACTAGAATGCGTTCTGTGAATCTGTTTTTGCGGTTCTGGTGTAGTAGATTGCATTTTTGACCTGGTTACACTCGAAACTGGGTTGAGTGTGTGACGACCCCACCTTCCCCTAAGGCGTACCAGAGGGTTCGGCGGGCCGCCTGCCCAGCTCTCGCCGGGACTCAGTCGTTCGCTACAGTCCTCAATTAAAAATTGAAATAAATCACAAGAATAAATAGGGCATTGATCCGAACTTAAAGCGGAACTTATATACATTGCCAACCCAAAAGAGAATATAAACATCAAATATACAAGGGTTCTCAATCCTTCATACGTCCAGCCCGTGCCAAGCACTAGGCGAGAACCACTACAAAAGAAACAAAAGAAACAAAACTAGATTGGCTAGTCTATCTCAAGCTCACGTCCTCGCTCGCCTTCCCCTGTAAGGAAAACAAAACTAAAGGGGTGAGCTAAAAGCCCAGTGAGGTTCCGAACACATAATCAGGTAATCAATCCAATACATTAAACATGGAGTATCAATAATTCGAGAAACATTTACAATGGAAAGCAATAGTAACATTCATTAAAAGGATACGGCTCACAAGGAGCAATTCGTTATTTCGTTCATTCGTCCTCCTGACATTTCCCCTTATTCCTCCAATCATTTGAAAATGCATTTTTCGTTTATCAATAAACCCTCGTTCGTTCGTTCGTTCATTCATTCATTCATTCACCCCCGTCCTGGCCGTTGGCCAGTCTCCACCAACCTACAGGGTAATACTCGAGTATACCAAACGTTCACCCAAGTCCCTAATCGCCCGACCGAGTCCGCTTCTGGCTCGAGACGACCGGTAACAAGGGGCAATGGCCAGTTCAGCCCCAAAAGGCTTACATTCATGCGCAAGTAACATTTCAATCAATAAATCCTTGAAAATTGTACAGTTATTTAGGTCGAGTGCGATAAAGTACACACTCGCCTAGAAGCTCGTTTTGGACATCATTCAAAGCAATTAACACATTAGCAAATGATAGCAACAAGCCATAACGTCAAATAAGGAACACTCACCTAGAAATGCAAAATATCGTGCAAAATATCCTTCCGGATATTACCCTTAATCACCAATGAAACCTAAGGTTGAACAAGAGAACATTATTATAGTTTATCGAGCAAAACATTTAAGGGAAACAAAGAAACTCGACTAATTAAGAGTAAAACGTGTAAAGATGACTTTCAAGTAAGAAGAGGGTTGTTTGAACCCAAGGATGAAAAATCATGTTTTAAAAATGGAAAACCGGTCATGGTATTGGCCTAACAAAAGTATACAAGTTCAAATAGAAACCTAGCCCTCGGGCGAAAATTTGGGCAGCACGCCCTTTGTGTTTACCTAATTTTCCAGCCATTTTGGCTTCATTATTTTTCCTCAACCACAACCCAACATCACACATAAGAAATTCAAGTCAAGAGCCGTTCCATAGGCTCACAATATCATAAGAATAAGAAATACAGTAATAACAAGTGCAGAAATTCAATTTAGCAAAAGACAGATTTGACGTATGAAAGCGGAAATAACTTATCCGAGGCTACGCTTATCAGATTAAGACGCAACCTATGCCGTTTCGAAGCTAAGACTCAGGGATACAATGTTCATGGAGGTCACTTAGTCCAGTTTCTAATGTAACTTGGTCAAATTCTCGAATTACTAAACCAGAAACCAATTCGTCGGCTGTTTAAACGCAGAACACTGTAATGGACATAACTCAGAGTACACAAGTCCGAATCAGGTGTTCTTAGAGGCATTTGAAAAGCTAAGACAAAGACCTACAATTTTTGTGAAAACCACTCAGTCCAGTTCTCAGCCTAACTAGGTCAAATTTACAAAAAAATACTCCAGATTTTCCAGTTTGAAATTCACTGAAGAAATCAACTAGCAGTCCTGCTTTATTCACTCATATCTCAGCACACACAACTCCAATTCAGGTAATTATAAAGCCATTAGAAAGCTAAGACACAAGTCTATAAGTCTTAAGAAGACATCAACAACCAAATCAGTAGTATTCCTGGTCAAAACATCCAATTATAGAAGCTGATTATCAGTTTCGGATAAATACAGGGAAGCAGGGATATTTCGGTCTTTTCACAGGCTACGTTGCACCGATTGAGCTGAAATTTTACAGGAAACTATAAAACATCATTCCCTAAAACTTTCATGTTTTGTACTAAGGCCAAATCAGCTCCTAACATGTTCGAATTTTCAGACTAATTTCGGACAGAAATCTTGACAGAAAAGGAACACTTGAAGTTCATTTAAATTCTACCCAATCAAACGAATTTCCAGCCGTTCCAATCAGTTCCTAGCTAGTTAGATTCAACTTCCAATCATCAATCATATGTTTTACCACAAGAATCAAGAGTTAGGAAATTGGTTTACCTCAAATCCTTAATCATACCCCCTAGCTGGCCGATTCTTTGAGGAGATGTATCCTTGAGCTCCAACTCTCCAACAAAGTTCCCTTTCTTTTTTTTTTCTTTTTTTTTTTCTCTCTTCTCCTAGCTCACCCGATGCTGCCTTTCTTCTTCTCCAAGCTCACGGTAGCTTGTTCTTGGTGTTGGCTTTGTTTGTTTTGTCTTATGTCCTCCTAACTTAATAGCTAAGTCTATTAATAGTAAAGCAAAACAAGAGATGGGTCATGGGCTTGGGTAATTAATGGGTTTATGGCTTAGGCTTGTAATGAAATTAAAACTTAAAGGCCCAACACTAAAACTCTACTTGATCCAATGTAATTAACCCATTGGTTTACTTAGTTTAATTAAAACTAACTTAAGCCCACCAACCCAAGGTACTAATCACTCAAACCCCCGTACTAAACATGCATGGATGCACATACAATCACGAAAATATTAATTGGTTGAATTTAATTTAAACTTAACGGTTTAGTTTTGAAAGTAGGATTTTAATGATTCCATTAAATTTTTTAAACTTAACGGATGTTATTAATACTTTTTGTAGAAACCCTTTTCAGAAATGACACTAAACAGGTCTGTGGACTTAGAGCAAAAAGAAGATCAAAAAAGGTGAAAAGTATTGAGGAAGATGTCGGACGCACAAAAGGAGTGTATCGGATGTCCGACATCCATTGAGTAACTTCGGACGTATGAAGAAATCAGACTCGGACGTCCGAAGAAGACAAGCCAGGGCTTCTACGATTACTGATCACGATCGGACGCTCAACACCTGAGCATCGGACGTCCGACAAGCATTGCTACACTTCGGACGCAACACATTGGACGTATCGGCCGTCCGAAGGAATTGAAAAGGAACCTCCAGATCTGCATCTTACCCTCGGACGCATGGCAATAAGGGATCGGACGTCCTAAAAGGGCTCAAGAAGATTTCTCATATTCATTGACCTCGTTCGGACGCATAAAAATTGAATATCGGACGTTTGACAGCACCAACGGCTAGTTGACTCTTCAGTTGCCTTCTACCCGTTGACAGCATTAATTGAAGAATTTCTTGGTCTCCTACAAAAGGAAAAAAGTCAACCACCTTAAAACAACTTTGCACATCCAGTCTACATCAAATAGTGAGTGATTCAAGTGGTTGAATACTCAAAAAGGAATTATTTGTATTCTCAGCTTGTGCAATTTTCTTGCAGCTTTTCAAGTGTGACACAACCTCTTCAATAGTGTAGCTTTGTGAAGGTTATCAGAGTGTTTGTAAAACTTCCTTGCTTGACCAAGTGTGGTTTGGGGCAAGAGGGAAGTGATCATTCCATTGTACACAGAAATTGGTTGCAAGATTGTTCAACTTGAAGTAGCTTGTTATATAAAGTATTGTTCGAACTCAAGTTGAGTTTGAAGCCTGGTTTGTTTCTTTACTTTCGTTTACAGCTTTACTATATAAACTGTTCATCTCTTCATCTCACGAACAACTGTGCTTTCTTGTAATCTGATCCATTGAGTGGTCTTCGAGAAAAGGAGGACAGGCTTGAAAAAAAGGTGACCTATATCTTAGCTGGTTTTAGAAAACCTAATTCACCCCCTCTCTTAGGTTGTCTTCGATCCTTACAGATTGCTACTTGAAGTGTTATTGCTCACTTTTATGAACTCTTCATGCTCGTTACTTTGCTATATCGAAAACTTGTACTTATAAATAATGGTCAATTTGCTATTTGGAACCTCACTAGGCTTTTAGTTCATTCTACGCCATTTGTTTTCCTTATAGGGGTACAAGCGAGGCGTGAGATATGTAAAGACTAGGGTAGCCTAGTTATTTTTGACTTTTGACTTGTACTCGCGCTATCACTCGATTAGGATGATTGTACTTGGATTGTATATACTTTGAACCAGTTTGGGTATATAAAGGTTTTGTATTTTGAATATGCATCGATGTAAATTGTAAGTGTGAATTGCGATGTTATTTATTGTCGATGGATATATGCACATGATACGAGTGAATGAATCCTGGCGAGAGCTGGGCAGGCGACTCGCTGAACCCTTTGGTACGCCTTGGGGGGAGGTGGGGTCGTCACATTAATCACCTACCAAACACATCTTGAATGTTTCTTAGACATTGTCTACATAAATGAACCATATTTGAGATGTTTTCATTAGCCGAATATTTAGAAAAGGAAAAATTACGTACGAGGCAGATTTGCCTTGAAAATTCTTGGAACTTTAGTGGCTTTGTTAACTGACCTTCCGTACGAATTTTTACGTCAAAATTCGACAGAGGAATAGCCCTTATATGGTAGGGTAATACTGCCAAATTTGGTGCCATTCCAAGTCCTTCTCGATGCCCAACAGATGTCCCAAAGTTTGTTTTTCAAATCTAGAAAACTTTTCCTTTTCTCTTGGCCGAATGGTAAAACCTGATTTGGGGAGTTATATTTCAAAAATTGTGATGTCCATTACCTTTAAATTGCTTAGTGGATGTTTATGGACTCTTGGTTTCGAAAATGGAGTGATTTAGATCTGATTTCATTGCACAAAACGTTTCCAAGCAAAAGAAAAGTGGGAAGGCATATTAGCCTTGAAATATTTCTTGAACTTTGGTTGTTTTAATAGCTGCCTTCCCGTGGGAATTTTTGCGTGAAACTTGGTAGAAATGTTGTTCACACATGGAGGATTTAGAGTACCAATTTTGTGTATTTCTAATGCTAAATCGATGGCCAAATGATATTTCAAAGATAGTCTTTAAATCTGGAAAATGACTGAACAGTTTGCGAAATATGACCAACTTTGGACTGATGTCTCTCGATACTCAAAACTCCAATTCTTGTTCCGCTTGTTGTGTTGAAAACTTTGATTGTAACTCTAATTGAGTTCCAAATTTTAGAGGTTAGTTCGTATTGTGTGAATTTTGTCGAATTTCCAAACTTTGCCAAAAATCAACCCAAATCTGTCTTGGTAT
Organism: Coffea arabica; assembly: GCF_036785885.1. Lineage (NCBI taxonomy): Eukaryota > Viridiplantae > Streptophyta > Magnoliopsida > Gentianales > Rubiaceae > Coffea > Coffea arabica. The sequence continues at coordinate 26,127,928 of NC_092317.1, forward strand.
TCCAAGACAACATCTTGAACCCAAAATTCGAATGTCATCCATTTGGAATCATGGAAAAGTGTCTTCTAGGAACTTTCAGTACTTTGGAAGTAGTTTCCAACGGTACCAAGTTCTCCAATTTTACACTTACCAAGAGTGAGATACAATTTTTCAAAGACCGCTTGATAAATCTGAAATTTCCGAACTTAGGGGAAATTGAGGGTTTCGAACTCTCCATTTTCCTTCCATATCACTTGACCGTTTTGCACTTGACTTTAAAGATGCAAATCAGATTTCTCTTGTACTTTTAAAACCCCGCTTTTGAGTCTCGATTTACGAGTAATTAAGGCTCGTATTTGTGAAATTTTCTTAGATTGTACGCTAGTACAATCTTTTTCGATAAATGGGGTTTCTAAGTAGTAGTTCGTTATTACTTCCTCAAGCACACAAGAGGACCTTCAAGAGGATCCCACGGTGGACGCCTGAACCTTCAAGTGACAATTTCTCCTTTGTTTACTTGGTGAGTGTCAAGTGTATGTAAACTTGATATGTGCTTAATTGTTATTAGTGATTGGAGATTTTGAAAATACTGAGTCGAGTGTGTATCTTACCACACTCGGTCTCATTTGAATGACTTGATTGAATCGAAATGACTGAATCACGAATGACTTGATTGAATTGAAATGAATGAATCGTGAATGACTTGATTGAAATGAAATGAATGATTGAATGTATTGAATGATTGAATGAAATGATTAATTATGCTATGGCTGCATAAGTCGATTGGAGCGATGCCTCATCGACCACTGAACGATTATAAGTACCACACCGATTTGATAGGAGGTACCTCTCGAGTCGTCTCAGTACCCTAAACCTTTGAACGATAGCAAGTACCACACCGATTCGGGTGGGAGGTACCTCTCGAATCGTCTCAGAACCATTAAGCATTCTAAGTCGATTAGAGCGGTGTCGTATTGACCTCTGAACGATAGCAAGTACCACACCGATTTGGTGGGAGGTACCTCTCGAATCGTCTTAGACCTATAAACTAAACGATAGTAAGTACCACTCCGATTTGGGTGGGAGGTGCCTCTCGAGTCATCTCAGAAACATAAATGGAATACGTAAAATGTTATGAATTTAATTATCTACTCGGGTGACGGGGTGTCGTCACGAGAAGGTATTGAATTGAACTTGGGCACAGTAAACAAAGATTTAGCTCCTGAGAGCTCCTACACCCTACTCAAGAGGGTTTATTATAAATTTTTGAATTTTCTTGAATGTTATAGTTTTCACTATTGTTCAAGTGCTATTGCTATTGAATTACTTGTCTTGCATGTTTTCTTCGCCCCACGAGCATCCGCTCACCCTGCTAGATTTGTTTTCCTTAACAGGAGCTGAAATGGGAGGAATTATGGAGAAACTTACTTGATGCTCCATTTGATTAGAATTGTGAATGTAATTGTTTAGAATTTGACTTTTGGAAGCTGTATATTTTGGGAATATAAAGTAATTGGGTAGATTATGTTGTAAGACTTGAACGTTTATAAAGGAATTGACCTTCCTGTATCTCTTCGATTTTTAGTATCGATGGGTTTTTATTGAGTTTAAATTGAATTAGTACCGAGTCCTGATGAGAGTTGGGCAGGCGTTCCGCCGATACCCTTGGGTTCGCCTTCGGGAGAAGTGGGGCGTCACACTGCATGTGTATTTCTTGGCCTCACGAGCAATCGCTCACCCTGTAGATTTGTTTTCCTTAATAGGTGGATTTGAAGATTCTGGAAAAGCCGACTAGATTATCCTTTTGATTGGAATCTTGGTTGTAAATGTCTAGTCGACCTTTAATGGTTGTATTTTGGGACTTGATGTATCTTTTAAGAACGTGATGTAAGATTTGGATATTCAGTTAAAGAAGTGACTTTTTCTCATTTTAGACTTGTATTATTTGATATGTACCGTTAAGTTTGAATTGAATTATCTTGAGTCCTGGTGAGAGTCGGGCAGGCATCTCGCCGATACCCTTGGGTTCGCCCTTGGGAGAAGTGGGGTCGTCACACAAGGTCATGGTAGCCTGGTACAAAGTCCGGCCGATTGACCCATGTATGAAATTAGACCAATCAGTAGTCATGAAATCTATTGGTCGCCCACCTAGAAGGGGTTTATGTGAGGACCCGTACTTTTCTTAATTTCTATGGTTTTATTTATTTTTTATTTAATTCCACGTTTTTCTACATTTTCTTTATTAGAAAACTTTTCTAGATCAATTTTATGAGTAAATATTGTTTTTAGATAATTTTTCTAGTATCGGATAGGTTTTGAGAAATTAAGAGCGTATACCGGACGTGGAACCCACTAGGGCGAAAAGTTCGAAAAATTCGGCCAACAAGGTTAAGTTTTGGATACTGGAATTAATTTACCGAGTGTTAAGAGATAAGTAGAGGGTGCTATTTGGATTGGTGTGAGAGGAAACGAAAAGATAGGGATGCATTAAATAAAGTGACAAGTGTCACTTAGTGATTGGTTGGACTTGAAGACCACTATTCACCTTTTTCCATTTGACCAAATAAATCACAAAAATTACCAAAATTTCACCATTTTCTTCTTCTCTTTGGCCGGCCACTTCAAGAAAAAAAGAAAGGGAAAAGCTCTCCAAGTTTTGCTTCAATCTTGCTCCAATCTACCAAATCAACCATTGAATCTTGTTTTTGCTCCATAGAAAACCTTAAGTGAGTGATAGTGAGGTGTTTTGTGGAGTTGTTTGGAAAGCTAAGGTGACTAGTTGCTCTCTCTCTTGTGTTGCTAAGGTAAGTTGTGAAGGACCCCTCTCCTCCCTCTAATGATGCTTAATTCATGATTGGTGGTAGTATAAGATGCACTTTTATGGATTATATCTTGATTTTTGGTTGAATTGGTGAAGTTTTGTAATTATTGGGGATTTTTCTGTTTTCATATGAATATGATTATGTGGTCATGTATAATGATTGGAAATGATATTTAAGGAAGCTAGAAGGTGGAAAAAGTGGTTAATTGCAAGCAATTTCTGTTTTGGAAGAAATTTGGAAAGTTAGGGTTTTATGATTGTACATTCTACCCGGTACAGAAACTCATATTTAGAGGCCGAATTGGAATTGTATTAAAACATGAAAGTTGTAGGGAATTATATTTTAGAGAATCCTACAAAATTTTAGGTCAATCCGAGTAGCGTAGCTTGAGAAAAGACAGAATTACCCTTGCTGCCCTGGTTTTACCCGAATTTGATAGTTGCGTCTGTAATTGGTTAATTTGGTTGGGAATGCTTCCGAATTGGTTGTTGAGATCTTCTGATGAAATGTATCCTTGTTTCTTATCTTTCAGATGGTTTTGGAATTTCTGGATTTCGACTTACGTAGGCTGACTTATGATGTTTGAACCAGAATGCATTCTGTGAATCTGTTTTTCCGGTTCTGGTGTAGTATCTTGCATTTTTGACCTGGTTACACTCGAAAATGGGCTGAGTGACCTTATGAAACATTGTAGCCCTATCTATTAGCTTCGAAATGGTGTATCTTGCACCTACATCCGATAATCATAGTGCCATTGGTACCAAAACCGCAAAATGATGTCAAAAACTGTTTTTTTTGGGTTAACACTTAACTCCATTTCCGGATTTTTCTGGTTTCCTCGAATGCTTATGTATGCTTATGGAACCCTATTTCGGTAGTATTTGGCATTGGTTTATGACTTGTAATCGAGTCTTATTGTGCTTATTGGAATATTTTAGGGCTTGACTTTCCTTTCCGGTCATTTTCCTAGCTAAATTTTGTACTTGACTTGAAGCCTAGTGAACGGCTTTTGGAAATGAGATTATTTTTGTACAAGATGTTGGGACTGATTTGAGGAAATAATGAAGCCATGACGACTGGAAAAGTAAGCAAATTTAGGGGAAATGCTGTCCAATTTTCTAGGCCGTTTGGTTCCTTTAAGTTTGAATTACCTTTTGGTAGAAATGAAGGGTTTTTGGGTTGTTTGAGCCTAGGTCTTCATGTTACCTTTTCGTTTACAAAAATCATGTTTGGCACCCTTGCATCAGTAATTTTTGGCAAGGCATACGACTGGTAGTCGAGCCTCACATGTGCATTCTGTATACTCGATTTTTGAAAGTGGAACCTTCAATTGTTTTACTTTGATTATTTTAGGGTTTCTTGGTGATTAAAGCTCTCTTGTGGGCAAAAACTTTTGAGGTATCTGTACTGACACCGGTGAGTGTACCACTCCCCTCACTTGTTGTTGTTTAACTCGGTTTCGATACATGCAATCTGTGATATGAACGACTGAACTATCTGTTTATTCTGTTTGAGACGAGGGTGTACTTTATCACACTCGTTCTCTTGTCTGTTCATATGCCAATTTTGAGTGTGTTTCTGAATTTGCTATCTGTATCTGGTATCTGTATCTGTATCTGTTCTGACGTCGTTTGGAAGCTTGTATCCAACGACCTTTCTGGGACCTCTGAGCTCAACCCCTGTGGTTTGTTACTCAAGTCGGGCCGGCAAGGGCCTGGTCGATTAGATAACGAACCACGGTAGTCTGTTTTGGGATCTTTGGGTATTGAGACCCTTGATTCCAGTATACTCGAGTATTACCATTTCTGATCTGATTGGATTTCGGGCCCGGTGGGGGTATGTGAGGTGGAAGGAGTCGAAGAAAGTGGAGTCTACGGTATTGGTTACTTCTGTAACGTTGACGGAGTGTCAACTGTTATTTCGATCAAGTTTCGGTGAAGCAAATGGGAATTTGGCTCCTGAGAGCCACCCGTATCCTTTCTGTCTATGGTGTTTGTTCACTTCTTTATTTGATGCACATACGTGATTAATTGAATATGAAGTTCTATGTTTCTTATTTGCTATTATTTTTGGTACCTCATTGAGCGTAAGCTCACCCCTTCCCGTCATCTTTGTTTTCCTTACAGGGAACCACTTTTGGGGCTAAGATGTTTTGACGCACGAGTCAAGCTAGTTTTATTATAGTTTTGTAAAGCTCCTCAATAGTTGGAAAACCCTAAATGTATTTTGATCTAATTATCTTCTTTTGTTCCGTAAATTACAAACGTGTGTGTATAAAACTATTTACCCTGTTCATGTATCCTATTTGGATTGGAAATGTTTTCCCGAGTCATATGGCCATATCTGTATTCGTTGGGCTCCTGGCGGGGTGGTGATGTGGCAACCACTATTCATTGTGGTGTTGATTTTCGTTTTGCCATTTGGCGACTCTGAATCGTTTGAGCGCGCTATTACCTTCCTGAATGTTTTCGATTTCTTTTAACGACTCGACTGAGTCCTGGCGAGAGCTGGGCAGGCGGGCCACCGAACCCCTTTGGTTCGCCTTAGGAGGAGGCGGGGCTGTCACAGTTGGTATCAGAGCTTAGGCTTCCGATCTCTGTAGTGTATCCTAGGCTAAAGTTTAGGATGCCGGACTGTGGGATTTGATTTGCTTTGACAGTTAAGGACTAAGTGCTCGTTCGAGCATAAACTATGAATTGCGAGTGTTATGGGCCTTTAATCCTTTCCGTGGTATTGGAGGATCATAGATAGGTACGTTGGGTAGGAATTTCGATTGTAGATAGTTTACTCTTGGGACTGGCCAGCTCGAGATGTGAATTATCTTATTTCGGATTCTCGTGCCCGAGTACTCTAAAGTTGAGGCAGCGTTAAGTACTTGGAGATTTCATTTTGGAAACTTGAACAGGCTTTGTCCGACTAGAATGAGCACAAGAGGTCAATGGACATCTAGTTTGGATAGTAAGTGACGGGAGAGGCCAGACGGGCTAATACTGGGACGACTTCACCTTTTCCTTTTGGTTCGCCCGTATATTACGACCACCTGACGTTAGTATATGTGTTTGTGTACATGGTTATCTGTCCAACTTGATATGTATTTGTGTACTTGCTTATCCATCTTTTGATATGGTGTGTTAGGTGCGATATGTTATTTGTGTAATTCGTATGTTGGATTTTTGTTATTTTAGTCAATTTACTGCATTCATTGATTAAAATACCCCTTTTGGAAAGAAACGAGAGAGGGAAGGGAAAAAACTATATATATAGATATATGGAAGAAAGACGTAGTCGCGGACATGGTCATAGCTGTGGAACAAAACGAGACCGAGAGTCAAGAAAAGAAAGGGAGGAAACAACAGCTGAACAAAATATGGACCGAGAGTGTCACTTGTATTCAAGACTTTATTATGACCCATTGTTTTGCCCGACAGGCTACCATCTGAGTTCCAGCAATTCTGTGAGATGGCACATTGGGTTGAGATGTATAAGGAAATTACGGTTCTTCGAGACGAAATAGAAGTCCAAAAGAAACTAGTCGCATACTGGCAAGGGCGATGGAAGCACGAGTATTCAGAGAAAATTGAGCTCTTGCACAAGAACTTAGAGCTAAAAAGGAAATACGAAGGGATTTCCGAGGAGGCCTTAGCAATGGCACAAAGCACTACTTCTATGGGGGTTCCAGAGAAAACTCAAAGGGCATAAATTGCAAGGCCACAAGTGAAGACCTTCCATGCAAAGAAAAGGAGCGCATTTCTTGAGAGTCAGAAGCCAGAACAAGATAAGCGAGGTAGACCATTTGCTAAGAAGGGTCGTGGAGCGGGTGGTGTGACAATTTGTGGTTATTGTAAGAAATCTAATCATATTGAAGTGGATTGTTAGAGAAAGGGGAGGAGATGTCTGCGCTGTGGGAGCGCCGAGCATCAGATTGCTAATTGCCCGGGATTATTGCACGAAAAGAAAGGGACCCAGCAGCCAACCCAGACCGACCCTGGACCGTCAACTAGAGAAGGGACTGGAATGAAGAGTCTCGTTTCTTCCGAGGACGTAGAAGGTACAGGCTACTGGTTACTTGAGATTTGATAGATTCCGCTCATAGAAAATTTCGAGGACGAAATTTCTTTAAGGGAGAGAGAGTGTGAGGACCCGTACTTTTCTTAATTTCTAGGGTTTTATTTTTTCTTTTATTTAATTCCATGTTTTTCTACATTTTCTTTATTAGAAAACTTTTCTAGATCAATTTTATGAGTAAATATAGTTTTTAGATAATTTTTCTAGTATCGGATAGGTTTTGAGAAATTAAGAGCGTATACCGGACGTGGGACCCACTAGGGCGAAAAGTTCGAAAAAATTCGGCCAACTAGGTTAAGTTTTGGATACTGGAATTAATTTACCGGGTGTTAAGAGATAAGTAGAGGGTGCTATTTGGATTGGTGTGAGAGGAAACGAAAAGATAGGGATGCATTAAATAAAGTGACAAGTGTCACTTAGTGATTTGTTGGACTTGAAGACCATTATTCACCTTTTTTCCATTTGACCAAATAAATCACAAAAATTACCAAAATTTCACCATTTTCTTCTTCTCTTTGGCCGGCCACTTCAAGAAAAAAAGAAAGGGAAAAGCTCTCCAAGTTTTGCTTCAATCTTGCTCCAATCTACCAAATCAACCATTGAATCTTGTTTTTGCTCCATAGAAAACCTTAAGTGAGTGATAGTGAGGTGTTTTGTGGAGTTGTTCGGAAAGCTAAGGTGACTAGTTGCTCTCTCTCTTGTGTTGCTAAGGTAAGTTGTGAAGGACCCCTCTCCTCCCTCTAATGATGCTTAATTCATGATTGGTGGTAGTATAAGATGCACTTTTATGGATTATATCTTGATTTTTGGTTGAATTGGTGAAGTTTTGTAATTATTGGGGATTTTTCTGTTTTCATATGAATATGATTATGTGGTCATGTATAATGATTGGAAATGATATTTAAGGAAGCTAAAAGGTGGAAAAAGTGGTTAATTGCAAGCAATTTCTGTTTTGGAAGAAATTTGGAAAGTTAGGGTTTTATGATTGTAAATTCTGCCTGGCACAGTAGCTCATATTTAAGGCCGAATTGTGTGAGGACACGAAAATTTACCGAATTTCTAGGCTTTATTTTATTTAATTGCACACTTTTATACCTTTTTTTTATTAGAAAATTCCCCAGATAATTTTTATGAGCAAAATATAGTTTTTAAATCATTTTTCTAGTTTAAGTTAGTTCATGTGAAATTAAGAGTGTATATCGAACGTGGGACCCACTAGTGCGAAAAGTTCGGAAAAATTCGGCCAACTAGGTTAAGTTTTGGATACTTGAATTAATTTACCGGGTGTTAAGAGATAAGTAGAGGATGCTAAGTGGATTGGTATAAGAGAGACAAAAGTTAGGCAAGCAATTAATGATGGTGACAAGTGTCACCATAGGGTTGGTAGAAACTTTTGACTACTATTCCATGTCTTACCAATTGACTAAATAAGCTAAAAATTTACCAAAAATTCCTCCATTTCCAAGCTCTAGTGGCCGGCCCTCTATCTCAAGAAAGGAAGAAAGAAAGCTCTCCAAGTTTGCTCCAATCTTGCTCCAATCTACCAAATCAACCATTTACTCTTGTTTTTGTTCCATAGAAACCCTTAAGGGAGTGTTTGTGAGTTGTTTTGTGGAGTTATTTGGAGAGTTAAGAGGACTAGTTGCCCTCTTTCTTGTCTTGCTAAGGTAAGTTGAGAAGGACCCCTCTCCTCCCTCTAATGATGCTTAAATCATGATTAGTGGTAGTATAAGATGCAATTTTATGGTTTATATCTTGATTTTTGGTTGAATTGGTGAAGTTTTGTAATTATTGGAGATTTTTCTGTTTTCATATGAATATGATTATGTGGTTATGTATGATGATTGGAAATGGTATTTTAGGAAGCTAGAAGGTGGAAAAAGTGGTAAATTGCAAGCAATTTCTGTTTTGGAAGAAAAATTGGAAAGCTAGGGTTCCTTGAATTACATTCTGCCCGGTTTTGTAGCTCATAGTTATTGGCTGAATTGGCCTTGGCTTAAAACATGAAAGTTGTAGGGAATGATATTTTAGAGATGCCTGCAAAATTTCAGATCAATCGGAGTAGCGTAACTTGAGAAAAGATGGAATTACCCTTGCTGCCCTGGTTTTACCCGAATTTAGGAATTGCTTCTGTAATTGGTTATTTTGGTCAGGAATGTTTCCGAATTGGTTGTTGAGGTCTTCTGATGAAATGTAACCCTGTTTCTTAGCTTTCAGATGGATTTGGAATTTCTGGATTTGGACTTAGGTAGGCTGATTTATGATGTTTACACTAGAATGCGTTCTGTGAATCTGTTTTTGCGGTTCTGGTGTAGTAGATTGCATTTTTGACCTGGTTACACTCGAAACTGGGTTGAGTGTGTGACGACCCCACCTTCCCCTAAGGCGTACCAGAGGGTTCGGCGGGCCGCCTGCCCAGCTCTCGCCGGGACTCAGTCGTTCGCTACAGTCCTCAATTAAAAATTGAAATAAATCACAAGAATAAATAGGGCATTGATCCGAACTTAAAGCGGAACTTATATACATTGCCAACCCAAAAGAGAATATAAACATCAAATATACAAGGGTTCTCAATCCTTCATACGTCCAGCCCGTGCCAAGCACTAGGCGAGAACCACTACAAAAGAAACAAAAGAAACAAAACTAGATTGGCTAGTCTATCTCAAGCTCACGTCCTCGCTCGCCTTCCCCTGTAAGGAAAACAAAACTAAAGGGGTGAGCTAAAAGCCCAGTGAGGTTCCGAACACATAATCAGGTAATCAATCCAATACATTAAACATGGAGTATCAATAATTCGAGAAACATTTACAATGGAAAGCAATAGTAACATTCATTAAAAGGATACGGCTCACAAGGAGCAATTCGTTATTTCGTTCATTCGTCCTCCTGACATTTCCCCTTATTCCTCCAATCATTTGAAAATGCATTTTTCGTTTATCAATAAACCCTCGTTCGTTCGTTCGTTCATTCATTCATTCATTCACCCCCGTCCTGGCCGTTGGCCAGTCTCCACCAACCTACAGGGTAATACTCGAGTATACCAAACGTTCACCCAAGTCCCTAATCGCCCGACCGAGTCCGCTTCTGGCTCGAGACGACCGGTAACAAGGGGCAATGGCCAGTTCAGCCCCAAAAGGCTTACATTCATGCGCAAGTAACATTTCAATCAATAAATCCTTGAAAATTGTACAGTTATTTAGGTCGAGTGCGATAAAGTACACACTCGCCTAGAAGCTCGTTTTGGACATCATTCAAAGCAATTAACACATTAGCAAATGATAGCAACAAGCCATAACGTCAAATAAGGAACACTCACCTAGAAATGCAAAATATCGTGCAAAATATCCTTCCGGATATTACCCTTAATCACCAATGAAACCTAAGGTTGAACAAGAGAACATTATTATAGTTTATCGAGCAAAACATTTAAGGGAAACAAAGAAACTCGACTAATTAAGAGTAAAACGTGTAAAGATGACTTTCAAGTAAGAAGAGGGTTGTTTGAACCCAAGGATGAAAAATCATGTTTTAAAAATGGAAAACCGGTCATGGTATTGGCCTAACAAAAGTATACAAGTTCAAATAGAAACCTAGCCCTCGGGCGAAAATTTGGGCAGCACGCCCTTTGTGTTTACCTAATTTTCCAGCCATTTTGGCTTCATTATTTTTCCTCAACCACAACCCAACATCACACATAAGAAATTCAAGTCAAGAGCCGTTCCATAGGCTCACAATATCATAAGAATAAGAAATACAGTAATAACAAGTGCAGAAATTCAATTTAGCAAAAGACAGATTTGACGTATGAAAGCGGAAATAACTTATCCGAGGCTACGCTTATCAGATTAAGACGCAACCTATGCCGTTTCGAAGCTAAGACTCAGGGATACAATGTTCATGGAGGTCACTTAGTCCAGTTTCTAATGTAACTTGGTCAAATTCTCGAATTACTAAACCAGAAACCAATTCGTCGGCTGTTTAAACGCAGAACACTGTAATGGACATAACTCAGAGTACACAAGTCCGAATCAGGTGTTCTTAGAGGCATTTGAAAAGCTAAGACAAAGACCTACAATTTTTGTGAAAACCACTCAGTCCAGTTCTCAGCCTAACTAGGTCAAATTTACAAAAAAATACTCCAGATTTTCCAGTTTGAAATTCACTGAAGAAATCAACTAGCAGTCCTGCTTTATTCACTCATATCTCAGCACACACAACTCCAATTCAGGTAATTATAAAGCCATTAGAAAGCTAAGACACAAGTCTATAAGTCTTAAGAAGACATCAACAACCAAATCAGTAGTATTCCTGGTCAAAACATCCAATTATAGAAGCTGATTATCAGTTTCGGATAAATACAGGGAAGCAGGGATATTTCGGTCTTTTCACAGGCTACGTTGCACCGATTGAGCTGAAATTTTACAGGAAACTATAAAACATCATTCCCTAAAACTTTCATGTTTTGTACTAAGGCCAAATCAGCTCCTAACATGTTCGAATTTTCAGACTAATTTCGGACAGAAATCTTGACAGAAAAGGAACACTTGAAGTTCATTTAAATTCTACCCAATCAAACGAATTTCCAGCCGTTCCAATCAGTTCCTAGCTAGTTAGATTCAACTTCCAATCATCAATCATATGTTTTACCACAAGAATCAAGAGTTAGGAAATTGGTTTACCTCAAATCCTTAATCATACCCCCTAGCTGGCCGATTCTTTGAGGAGATGTATCCTTGAGCTCCAACTCTCCAACAAAGTTCCCTTTCTTTTTTTTTTCTTTTTTTTTTTCTCTCTTCTCCTAGCTCACCCGATGCTGCCTTTCTTCTTCTCCAAGCTCACGGTAGCTTGTTCTTGGTGTTGGCTTTGTTTGTTTTGTCTTATGTCCTCCTAACTTAATAGCTAAGTCTATTAATAGTAAAGCAAAACAAGAGATGGGTCATGGGCTTGGGTAATTAATGGGTTTATGGCTTAGGCTTGTAATGAAATTAAAACTTAAAGGCCCAACACTAAAACTCTACTTGATCCAATGTAATTAACCCATTGGTTTACTTAGTTTAATTAAAACTAACTTAAGCCCACCAACCCAAGGTACTAATCACTCAAACCCCCGTACTAAACATGCATGGATGCACATACAATCACGAAAATATTAATTGGTTGAATTTAATTTAAACTTAACGGTTTAGTTTTGAAAGTAGGATTTTAATGATTCCATTAAATTTTTTAAACTTAACGGATGTTATTAATACTTTTTGTAGAAACCCTTTTCAGAAATGACACTAAACAGGTCTGTGGACTTAGAGCAAAAAGAAGATCAAAAAAGGTGAAAAGTATTGAGGAAGATGTCGGACGCACAAAAGGAGTGTATCGGATGTCCGACATCCATTGAGTAACTTCGGACGTATGAAGAAATCAGACTCGGACGTCCGAAGAAGACAAGCCAGGGCTTCTACGATTACTGATCACGATCGGACGCTCAACACCTGAGCATCGGACGTCCGACAAGCATTGCTACACTTCGGACGCAACACATTGGACGTATCGGCCGTCCGAAGGAATTGAAAAGGAACCTCCAGATCTGCATCTTACCCTCGGACGCATGGCAATAAGGGATCGGACGTCCTAAAAGGGCTCAAGAAGATTTCTCATATTCATTGACCTCGTTCGGACGCATAAAAATTGAATATCGGACGTTTGACAGCACCAACGGCTAGTTGACTCTTCAGTTGCCTTCTACCCGTTGACAGCATTAATTGAAGAATTTCTTGGTCTCCTACAAAAGGAAAAAAGTCAACCACCTTAAAACAACTTTGCACATCCAGTCTACATCAAATAGTGAGTGATTCAAGTGGTTGAATACTCAAAAAGGAATTATTTGTATTCTCAGCTTGTGCAATTTTCTTGCAGCTTTTCAAGTGTGACACAACCTCTTCAATAGTGTAGCTTTGTGAAGGTTATCAGAGTGTTTGTAAAACTTCCTTGCTTGACCAAGTGTGGTTTGGGGCAAGAGGGAAGTGATCATTCCATTGTACACAGAAATTGGTTGCAAGATTGTTCAACTTGAAGTAGCTTGTTATATAAAGTATTGTTCGAACTCAAGTTGAGTTTGAAGCCTGGTTTGTTTCTTTACTTTCGTTTACAGCTTTACTATATAAACTGTTCATCTCTTCATCTCACGAACAACTGTGCTTTCTTGTAATCTGATCCATTGAGTGGTCTTCGAGAAAAGGAGGACAGGCTTGAAAAAAAGGTGACCTATATCTTAGCTGGTTTTAGAAAACCTAATTCACCCCCTCTCTTAGGTTGTCTTCGATCCTTACAGATTGCTACTTGAAGTGTTATTGCTCACTTTTATGAACTCTTCATGCTCGTTACTTTGCTATATCGAAAACTTGTACTTATAAATAATGGTCAATTTGCTATTTGGAACCTCACTAGGCTTTTAGTTCATTCTACGCCATTTGTTTTCCTTATAGGGGTACAAGCGAGGCGTGAGATATGTAAAGACTAGGGTAGCCTAGTTATTTTTGACTTTTGACTTGTACTCGCGCTATCACTCGATTAGGATGATTGTACTTGGATTGTATATACTTTGAACCAGTTTGGGTATATAAAGGTTTTGTATTTTGAATATGCATCGATGTAAATTGTAAGTGTGAATTGCGATGTTATTTATTGTCGATGGATATATGCACATGATACGAGTGAATGAATCCTGGCGAGAGCTGGGCAGGCGACTCGCTGAACCCTTTGGTACGCCTTGGGGGGAGGTGGGGTCGTCACATTAATCACCTACCAAACACATCTTGAATGTTTCTTAGACATTGTCTACATAAATGAACCATATTTGAGATGTTTTCATTAGCCGAATATTTAGAAAAGGAAAAATTACGTACGAGGCAGATTTGCCTTGAAAATTCTTGGAACTTTAGTGGCTTTGTTAACTGACCTTCCGTACGAATTTTTACGTCAAAATTCGACAGAGGAATAGCCCTTATATGGTAGGGTAATACTGCCAAATTTGGTGCCATTCCAAGTCCTTCTCGATGCCCAACAGATGTCCCAAAGTTTGTTTTTCAAATCTAGAAAACTTTTCCTTTTCTCTTGGCCGAATGGTAAAACCTGATTTGGGGAGTTATATTTCAAAAATTGTGATGTCCATTACCTTTAAATTGCTTAGTGGATGTTTATGGACTCTTGGTTTCGAAAATGGAGTGATTTAGATCTGATTTCATTGCACAAAACGTTTCCAAGCAAAAGAAAAGTGGGAAGGCATATTAGCCTTGAAATATTTCTTGAACTTTGGTTGTTTTAATAGCTGCCTTCCCGTGGGAATTTTTGCGTGAAACTTGGTAGAAATGTTGTTCACACATGGAGGATTTAGAGTACCAATTTTGTGTATTTCTAATGCTAAATCGATGGCCAAATGATATTTCAAAGATAGTCTTTAAATCTGGAAAATGACTGAACAGTTTGCGAAATATGACCAACTTTGGACTGATGTCTCTCGATACTCAAAACTCCAATTCTTGTTCCGCTTGTTGTGTTGAAAACTTTGATTGTAACTCTAATTGAGTTCCAAATTTTAGAGGTTAGTTCGTATTGTGTGAATTTTGTCGAATTTCCAAACTTTGCCAAAAATCAACCCAAATCTGTCTTGGTATTCCAAGACAACATCTTGAACCCAAAATTCGAATGTCATCCATTTGGAATCATGGAAAAGTGTCTTCTAGGAACTTTCAGTACTTTGGAAGTAGTTTCCAACGGTACCAAGTTCTCCAATTTTACACTTACCAAGAGTGAGATACAATTTTTCAAAGACCGCTTGATAAATCTGAAATTTCCGAACTTAGGGGAAATTGAGGGTTTCGAACTCTCCATTTTCCTTCCATATCACTTGACCGTTTTGCACTTGACTTTAAAGATGCAAATCAGATTTCTCTTGTACTTTTAAAACCCCGCTTTTGAGTCTCGATTTACGAGTAATTAAGGCTCGTATTTGTGAAATTTTCTTAGATTGTACGCTAGTACAATCTTTTTCGATAAATGGGGTTTCTAAGTAGTAGTTCGTTATTACTTCCTCAAGCACACAAGAGGACCTTCAAGAGGATCCCACGGTGGACGCCTGAACCTTCAAGTGACAATTTCTCCTTTGTTTACTTGGTGAGTGTCAAGTGTATGTAAACTTGATATGTGCTTAATTGTTATTAGTGATTGGAGATTTTGAAAATACTGAGTCGAGTGTGTATCTTACCACACTCGGTCTCATTTGAATGACTTGATTGAATCGAAATGACTGAATCACGAATGACTTGATTGAATTGAAATGAATGAATCGTGAATGACTTGATTGAAATGAAATGAATGATTGAATGTATTGAATGATTGAATGAAATGATTAATTATGCTATGGCTGCATAAGTCGATTGGAGCGATGCCTCATCGACCACTGAACGATTATAAGTACCACACCGATTTGATAGGAGGTACCTCTCGAGTCGTCTCAGTACCCTAAACCTTTGAACGATAGCAAGTACCACACCGATTCGGGTGGGAGGTACCTCTCGAATCGTCTCAGAACCATTAAGCATTCTAAGTCGATTAGAGCGGTGTCGTATTGACCTCTGAACGATAGCAAGTACCACACCGATTTGGTGGGAGGTACCTCTCGAATCGTCTTAGACCTATAAACTAAACGATAGTAAGTACCACTCCGATTTGGGTGGGAGGTGCCTCTCGAGTCATCTCAGAAACATAAATGGAATACGTAAAATGTTATGAATTTAATTATCTACTCGGGTGACGGGGTGTCGTCACGAGAAGGTATTGAATTGAACTTGGGCACAGTAAACAAAGATTTAGCTCCTGAGAGCTCCTACACCCTACTCAAGAGGGTTTATTATAAATTTTTGAATTTTCTTGAATGTTATAGTTTTCACTATTGTTCAAGTGCTATTGCTATTGAATTACTTGTCTTGCATGTTTTCTTCGCCCCACGAGCATCCGCTCA
This sequence comes from Coffea arabica, assembly GCF_036785885.1. Classification (NCBI taxonomy): domain Eukaryota; kingdom Viridiplantae; phylum Streptophyta; class Magnoliopsida; order Gentianales; family Rubiaceae; genus Coffea; species Coffea arabica. Next base: position 26,143,804 of record NC_092317.1, read on the forward strand.
CCCTGCTAGATTTGTTTTCCTTAACAGGAGCTGAAATGGGAGGAATTATGGAGAAACTTACTTGATGCTCCATTTGATTAGAATTGTGAATGTAATTGTTTAGAATTTGACTTTTGGAAGCTGTATATTTTGGGAATATAAAGTAATTGGGTAGATTATGTTGTAAGACTTGAACGTTTATAAAGGAATTGACCTTCCTGTATCTCTTCGATTTTTAGTATCGATGGGTTTTTATTGAGTTTAAATTGAATTAGTACCGAGTCCTGATGAGAGTTGGGCAGGCGTTCCGCCGATACCCTTGGGTTCGCCTTCGGGAGAAGTGGGGCGTCACACTGCATGTGTATTTCTTGGCCTCACGAGCAATCGCTCACCCTGTAGATTTGTTTTCCTTAATAGGTGGATTTGAAGATTCTGGAAAAGCCGACTAGATTATCCTTTTGATTGGAATCTTGGTTGTAAATGTCTAGTCGACCTTTAATGGTTGTATTTTGGGACTTGATGTATCTTTTAAGAACGTGATGTAAGATTTGGATATTCAGTTAAAGAAGTGACTTTTTCTCATTTTAGACTTGTATTATTTGATATGTACCGTTAAGTTTGAATTGAATTATCTTGAGTCCTGGTGAGAGTCGGGCAGGCATCTCGCCGATACCCTTGGGTTCGCCCTTGGGAGAAGTGGGGTCGTCACACAAGGTCATGGTAGCCTGGTACAAAGTCCGGCCGATTGACCCATGTATGAAATTAGACCAATCAGTAGTCATGAAATCTATTGGTCGCCCACCTAGAAGGGGTTTATGTGAGGACCCGTACTTTTCTTAATTTCTATGGTTTTATTTATTTTTTATTTAATTCCACGTTTTTCTACATTTTCTTTATTAGAAAACTTTTCTAGATCAATTTTATGAGTAAATATTGTTTTTAGATAATTTTTCTAGTATCGGATAGGTTTTGAGAAATTAAGAGCGTATACCGGACGTGGAACCCACTAGGGCGAAAAGTTCGAAAAATTCGGCCAACAAGGTTAAGTTTTGGATACTGGAATTAATTTACCGAGTGTTAAGAGATAAGTAGAGGGTGCTATTTGGATTGGTGTGAGAGGAAACGAAAAGATAGGGATGCATTAAATAAAGTGACAAGTGTCACTTAGTGATTGGTTGGACTTGAAGACCACTATTCACCTTTTTCCATTTGACCAAATAAATCACAAAAATTACCAAAATTTCACCATTTTCTTCTTCTCTTTGGCCGGCCACTTCAAGAAAAAAAGAAAGGGAAAAGCTCTCCAAGTTTTGCTTCAATCTTGCTCCAATCTACCAAATCAACCATTGAATCTTGTTTTTGCTCCATAGAAAACCTTAAGTGAGTGATAGTGAGGTGTTTTGTGGAGTTGTTTGGAAAGCTAAGGTGACTAGTTGCTCTCTCTCTTGTGTTGCTAAGGTAAGTTGTGAAGGACCCCTCTCCTCCCTCTAATGATGCTTAATTCATGATTGGTGGTAGTATAAGATGCACTTTTATGGATTATATCTTGATTTTTGGTTGAATTGGTGAAGTTTTGTAATTATTGGGGATTTTTCTGTTTTCATATGAATATGATTATGTGGTCATGTATAATGATTGGAAATGATATTTAAGGAAGCTAGAAGGTGGAAAAAGTGGTTAATTGCAAGCAATTTCTGTTTTGGAAGAAATTTGGAAAGTTAGGGTTTTATGATTGTACATTCTACCCGGTACAGAAACTCATATTTAGAGGCCGAATTGGAATTGTATTAAAACATGAAAGTTGTAGGGAATTATATTTTAGAGAATCCTACAAAATTTTAGGTCAATCCGAGTAGCGTAGCTTGAGAAAAGACAGAATTACCCTTGCTGCCCTGGTTTTACCCGAATTTGATAGTTGCGTCTGTAATTGGTTAATTTGGTTGGGAATGCTTCCGAATTGGTTGTTGAGATCTTCTGATGAAATGTATCCTTGTTTCTTATCTTTCAGATGGTTTTGGAATTTCTGGATTTCGACTTACGTAGGCTGACTTATGATGTTTGAACCAGAATGCATTCTGTGAATCTGTTTTTCCGGTTCTGGTGTAGTATCTTGCATTTTTGACCTGGTTACACTCGAAAATGGGCTGAGTGACCTTATGAAACATTGTAGCCCTATCTATTAGCTTCGAAATGGTGTATCTTGCACCTACATCCGATAATCATAGTGCCATTGGTACCAAAACCGCAAAATGATGTCAAAAACTGTTTTTTTTGGGTTAACACTTAACTCCATTTCCGGATTTTTCTGGTTTCCTCGAATGCTTATGTATGCTTATGGAACCCTATTTCGGTAGTATTTGGCATTGGTTTATGACTTGTAATCGAGTCTTATTGTGCTTATTGGAATATTTTAGGGCTTGACTTTCCTTTCCGGTCATTTTCCTAGCTAAATTTTGTACTTGACTTGAAGCCTAGTGAACGGCTTTTGGAAATGAGATTATTTTTGTACAAGATGTTGGGACTGATTTGAGGAAATAATGAAGCCATGACGACTGGAAAAGTAAGCAAATTTAGGGGAAATGCTGTCCAATTTTCTAGGCCGTTTGGTTCCTTTAAGTTTGAATTACCTTTTGGTAGAAATGAAGGGTTTTTGGGTTGTTTGAGCCTAGGTCTTCATGTTACCTTTTCGTTTACAAAAATCATGTTTGGCACCCTTGCATCAGTAATTTTTGGCAAGGCATACGACTGGTAGTCGAGCCTCACATGTGCATTCTGTATACTCGATTTTTGAAAGTGGAACCTTCAATTGTTTTACTTTGATTATTTTAGGGTTTCTTGGTGATTAAAGCTCTCTTGTGGGCAAAAACTTTTGAGGTATCTGTACTGACACCGGTGAGTGTACCACTCCCCTCACTTGTTGTTGTTTAACTCGGTTTCGATACATGCAATCTGTGATATGAACGACTGAACTATCTGTTTATTCTGTTTGAGACGAGGGTGTACTTTATCACACTCGTTCTCTTGTCTGTTCATATGCCAATTTTGAGTGTGTTTCTGAATTTGCTATCTGTATCTGGTATCTGTATCTGTATCTGTTCTGACGTCGTTTGGAAGCTTGTATCCAACGACCTTTCTGGGACCTCTGAGCTCAACCCCTGTGGTTTGTTACTCAAGTCGGGCCGGCAAGGGCCTGGTCGATTAGATAACGAACCACGGTAGTCTGTTTTGGGATCTTTGGGTATTGAGACCCTTGATTCCAGTATACTCGAGTATTACCATTTCTGATCTGATTGGATTTCGGGCCCGGTGGGGGTATGTGAGGTGGAAGGAGTCGAAGAAAGTGGAGTCTACGGTATTGGTTACTTCTGTAACGTTGACGGAGTGTCAACTGTTATTTCGATCAAGTTTCGGTGAAGCAAATGGGAATTTGGCTCCTGAGAGCCACCCGTATCCTTTCTGTCTATGGTGTTTGTTCACTTCTTTATTTGATGCACATACGTGATTAATTGAATATGAAGTTCTATGTTTCTTATTTGCTATTATTTTTGGTACCTCATTGAGCGTAAGCTCACCCCTTCCCGTCATCTTTGTTTTCCTTACAGGGAACCACTTTTGGGGCTAAGATGTTTTGACGCACGAGTCAAGCTAGTTTTATTATAGTTTTGTAAAGCTCCTCAATAGTTGGAAAACCCTAAATGTATTTTGATCTAATTATCTTCTTTTGTTCCGTAAATTACAAACGTGTGTGTATAAAACTATTTACCCTGTTCATGTATCCTATTTGGATTGGAAATGTTTTCCCGAGTCATATGGCCATATCTGTATTCGTTGGGCTCCTGGCGGGGTGGTGATGTGGCAACCACTATTCATTGTGGTGTTGATTTTCGTTTTGCCATTTGGCGACTCTGAATCGTTTGAGCGCGCTATTACCTTCCTGAATGTTTTCGATTTCTTTTAACGACTCGACTGAGTCCTGGCGAGAGCTGGGCAGGCGGGCCACCGAACCCCTTTGGTTCGCCTTAGGAGGAGGCGGGGCTGTCACAGTTGGTATCAGAGCTTAGGCTTCCGATCTCTGTAGTGTATCCTAGGCTAAAGTTTAGGATGCCGGACTGTGGGATTTGATTTGCTTTGACAGTTAAGGACTAAGTGCTCGTTCGAGCATAAACTATGAATTGCGAGTGTTATGGGCCTTTAATCCTTTCCGTGGTATTGGAGGATCATAGATAGGTACGTTGGGTAGGAATTTCGATTGTAGATAGTTTACTCTTGGGACTGGCCAGCTCGAGATGTGAATTATCTTATTTCGGATTCTCGTGCCCGAGTACTCTAAAGTTGAGGCAGCGTTAAGTACTTGGAGATTTCATTTTGGAAACTTGAACAGGCTTTGTCCGACTAGAATGAGCACAAGAGGTCAATGGACATCTAGTTTGGATAGTAAGTGACGGGAGAGGCCAGACGGGCTAATACTGGGACGACTTCACCTTTTCCTTTTGGTTCGCCCGTATATTACGACCACCTGACGTTAGTATATGTGTTTGTGTACATGGTTATCTGTCCAACTTGATATGTATTTGTGTACTTGCTTATCCATCTTTTGATATGGTGTGTTAGGTGCGATATGTTATTTGTGTAATTCGTATGTTGGATTTTTGTTATTTTAGTCAATTTACTGCATTCATTGATTAAAATACCCCTTTTGGAAAGAAACGAGAGAGGGAAGGGAAAAAACTATATATATAGATATATGGAAGAAAGACGTAGTCGCGGACATGGTCATAGCTGTGGAACAAAACGAGACCGAGAGTCAAGAAAAGAAAGGGAGGAAACAACAGCTGAACAAAATATGGACCGAGAGTGTCACTTGTATTCAAGACTTTATTATGACCCATTGTTTTGCCCGACAGGCTACCATCTGAGTTCCAGCAATTCTGTGAGATGGCACATTGGGTTGAGATGTATAAGGAAATTACGGTTCTTCGAGACGAAATAGAAGTCCAAAAGAAACTAGTCGCATACTGGCAAGGGCGATGGAAGCACGAGTATTCAGAGAAAATTGAGCTCTTGCACAAGAACTTAGAGCTAAAAAGGAAATACGAAGGGATTTCCGAGGAGGCCTTAGCAATGGCACAAAGCACTACTTCTATGGGGGTTCCAGAGAAAACTCAAAGGGCATAAATTGCAAGGCCACAAGTGAAGACCTTCCATGCAAAGAAAAGGAGCGCATTTCTTGAGAGTCAGAAGCCAGAACAAGATAAGCGAGGTAGACCATTTGCTAAGAAGGGTCGTGGAGCGGGTGGTGTGACAATTTGTGGTTATTGTAAGAAATCTAATCATATTGAAGTGGATTGTTAGAGAAAGGGGAGGAGATGTCTGCGCTGTGGGAGCGCCGAGCATCAGATTGCTAATTGCCCGGGATTATTGCACGAAAAGAAAGGGACCCAGCAGCCAACCCAGACCGACCCTGGACCGTCAACTAGAGAAGGGACTGGAATGAAGAGTCTCGTTTCTTCCGAGGACGTAGAAGGTACAGGCTACTGGTTACTTGAGATTTGATAGATTCCGCTCATAGAAAATTTCGAGGACGAAATTTCTTTAAGGGAGAGAGAGTGTGAGGACCCGTACTTTTCTTAATTTCTAGGGTTTTATTTTTTCTTTTATTTAATTCCATGTTTTTCTACATTTTCTTTATTAGAAAACTTTTCTAGATCAATTTTATGAGTAAATATAGTTTTTAGATAATTTTTCTAGTATCGGATAGGTTTTGAGAAATTAAGAGCGTATACCGGACGTGGGACCCACTAGGGCGAAAAGTTCGAAAAAATTCGGCCAACTAGGTTAAGTTTTGGATACTGGAATTAATTTACCGGGTGTTAAGAGATAAGTAGAGGGTGCTATTTGGATTGGTGTGAGAGGAAACGAAAAGATAGGGATGCATTAAATAAAGTGACAAGTGTCACTTAGTGATTTGTTGGACTTGAAGACCATTATTCACCTTTTTTCCATTTGACCAAATAAATCACAAAAATTACCAAAATTTCACCATTTTCTTCTTCTCTTTGGCCGGCCACTTCAAGAAAAAAAGAAAGGGAAAAGCTCTCCAAGTTTTGCTTCAATCTTGCTCCAATCTACCAAATCAACCATTGAATCTTGTTTTTGCTCCATAGAAAACCTTAAGTGAGTGATAGTGAGGTGTTTTGTGGAGTTGTTCGGAAAGCTAAGGTGACTAGTTGCTCTCTCTCTTGTGTTGCTAAGGTAAGTTGTGAAGGACCCCTCTCCTCCCTCTAATGATGCTTAATTCATGATTGGTGGTAGTATAAGATGCACTTTTATGGATTATATCTTGATTTTTGGTTGAATTGGTGAAGTTTTGTAATTATTGGGGATTTTTCTGTTTTCATATGAATATGATTATGTGGTCATGTATAATGATTGGAAATGATATTTAAGGAAGCTAAAAGGTGGAAAAAGTGGTTAATTGCAAGCAATTTCTGTTTTGGAAGAAATTTGGAAAGTTAGGGTTTTATGATTGTAAATTCTGCCTGGCACAGTAGCTCATATTTAAGGCCGAATTGTGTGAGGACACGAAAATTTACCGAATTTCTAGGCTTTATTTTATTTAATTGCACACTTTTATACCTTTTTTTTATTAGAAAATTCCCCAGATAATTTTTATGAGCAAAATATAGTTTTTAAATCATTTTTCTAGTTTAAGTTAGTTCATGTGAAATTAAGAGTGTATATCGAACGTGGGACCCACTAGTGCGAAAAGTTCGGAAAAATTCGGCCAACTAGGTTAAGTTTTGGATACTTGAATTAATTTACCGGGTGTTAAGAGATAAGTAGAGGATGCTAAGTGGATTGGTATAAGAGAGACAAAAGTTAGGCAAGCAATTAATGATGGTGACAAGTGTCACCATAGGGTTGGTAGAAACTTTTGACTACTATTCCATGTCTTACCAATTGACTAAATAAGCTAAAAATTTACCAAAAATTCCTCCATTTCCAAGCTCTAGTGGCCGGCCCTCTATCTCAAGAAAGGAAGAAAGAAAGCTCTCCAAGTTTGCTCCAATCTTGCTCCAATCTACCAAATCAACCATTTACTCTTGTTTTTGTTCCATAGAAACCCTTAAGGGAGTGTTTGTGAGTTGTTTTGTGGAGTTATTTGGAGAGTTAAGAGGACTAGTTGCCCTCTTTCTTGTCTTGCTAAGGTAAGTTGAGAAGGACCCCTCTCCTCCCTCTAATGATGCTTAAATCATGATTAGTGGTAGTATAAGATGCAATTTTATGGTTTATATCTTGATTTTTGGTTGAATTGGTGAAGTTTTGTAATTATTGGAGATTTTTCTGTTTTCATATGAATATGATTATGTGGTTATGTATGATGATTGGAAATGGTATTTTAGGAAGCTAGAAGGTGGAAAAAGTGGTAAATTGCAAGCAATTTCTGTTTTGGAAGAAAAATTGGAAAGCTAGGGTTCCTTGAATTACATTCTGCCCGGTTTTGTAGCTCATAGTTATTGGCTGAATTGGCCTTGGCTTAAAACATGAAAGTTGTAGGGAATGATATTTTAGAGATGCCTGCAAAATTTCAGATCAATCGGAGTAGCGTAACTTGAGAAAAGATGGAATTACCCTTGCTGCCCTGGTTTTACCCGAATTTAGGAATTGCTTCTGTAATTGGTTATTTTGGTCAGGAATGTTTCCGAATTGGTTGTTGAGGTCTTCTGATGAAATGTAACCCTGTTTCTTAGCTTTCAGATGGATTTGGAATTTCTGGATTTGGACTTAGGTAGGCTGATTTATGATGTTTACACTAGAATGCGTTCTGTGAATCTGTTTTTGCGGTTCTGGTGTAGTAGATTGCATTTTTGACCTGGTTACACTCGAAACTGGGTTGAGTGTGTGACGACCCCACCTTCCCCTAAGGCGTACCAGAGGGTTCGGCGGGCCGCCTGCCCAACTCTCGCCGGGACTCAGTCGTTCGCTACAGTCCTCAATTAAAAATTGAAATAAATCACAAGAATAAATAGGGCATTGATCCGAACTTAAAGCGGAACTTATATACATTGCCAACCCAAAAGAGAATATAAACATCAAATATACAAGGGTTCTCAATCCTTCATACGTCCAGCCCGTGCCAAGCACTAGGCGAGAACCACTACAAAAGAAACAAAAGAAACAAAACTAGATTGGCTAGTCTATCTCAAGCTCACGTCCTCGCTCGCCTTCCCCTGTAAGGAAAACAAAACTAAAGGGGTGAGCTAAAAGCCCAGTGAGGTTCCGAACACATAATCAGGTAATCAATCCAATACATTAAACATGGAGTATCAATAATTCGAGAAACATTTACAATGGAAAGCAATAGTAACATTCATTAAAAGGATACGGCTCACAAGGAGCAATTCGTTATTTCGTTCATTCGTCCTCCTGACATTTCCCCTTATTCCTCCAATCATTTGAAAATGCATTTTTCGTTTATCAATAAACCCTCGTTCGTTCGTTCGTTCATTCATTCATTCATTCACCCCCGTCCTGGCCGTTGGCCAGTCTCCACCAACCTACAGGGTAATACTCGAGTATACCAAACGTTCACCCAAGTCCCTAATCGCCCGACCGAGTCCGCTTCTGGCTCGAGACGACCGGTAACAAGGGGCAATGGCCAGTTCAGCCCCAAAAGGCTTACATTCATGCGCAAGTAACATTTCAATCAATAAATCCTTGAAAATTGTACAGTTATTTAGGTCGAGTGCGATAAAGTACACACTCGCCTAGAAGCTCGTTTTGGACATCATTCAAAGCAATTAACACATTAGCAAATGATAGCAACAAGCCATAACGTCAAATAAGGAACACTCACCTAGAAATGCAAAATATCGTGCAAAATATCCTTCCGGATATTACCCTTAATCACCAATGAAACCTAAGGTTGAACAAGAGAACATTATTATAGTTTATCGAGCAAAACATTTAAGGGAAACAAAGAAACTCGACTAATTAAGAGTAAAACGTGTAAAGATGACTTTCAAGTAAGAAGAGGGTTGTTTGAACCCAAGGATGAAAAATCATGTTTTAAAAATGGAAAACCGGTCATGGTATTGGCCTAACAAAAGTATACAAGTTCAAATAGAAACCTAGCCCTCGGGCGAAAATTTGGGCAGCACGCCCTTTGTGTTTACCTAATTTTCCAGCCATTTTGGCTTCATTATTTTTCCTCAACCACAACCCAACATCACACATAAGAAATTCAAGTCAAGAGCCGTTCCATAGGCTCACAATATCATAAGAATAAGAAATACAGTAATAACAAGTGCAGAAATTCAATTTAGCAAAAGACAGATTTGACGTATGAAAGCGGAAATAACTTATCCGAGGCTACGCTTATCAGATTAAGACGCAACCTATGCCGTTTCGAAGCTAAGACTCAGGGATACAATGTTCATGGAGGTCACTTAGTCCAGTTTCTAATGTAACTTGGTCAAATTCTCGAATTACTAAACCAGAAACCAATTCGTCGGCTGTTTAAACGCAGAACACTGTAATGGACATAACTCAGAGTACACAAGTCCGAATCAGGTGTTCTTAGAGGCATTTGAAAAGCTAAGACAAAGACCTACAATTTTTGTGAAAACCACTCAGTCCAGTTCTCAGCCTAACTAGGTCAAATTTACAAAAAAATACTCCAGATTTTCCAGTTTGAAATTCACTGAAGAAATCAACTAGCAGTCCTGCTTTATTCACTCATATCTCAGCACACACAACTCCAATTCAGGTAATTATAAAGCCATTAGAAAGCTAAGACACAAGTCTATAAGTCTTAAGAAGACATCAACAACCAAATCAGTAGTATTCCTGGTCAAAACATCCAATTATAGAAGCTGATTATCAGTTTCGGATAAATACAGGGAAGCAGGGATATTTCGGTCTTTTCACAGGCTACGTTGCACCGATTGAGCTGAAATTTTACAGGAAACTATAAAACATCATTCCCTAAAACTTTCATGTTTTGTACTAAGGCCAAATCAGCTCCTAACATGTTCGAATTTTCAGACTAATTTCGGACAGAAATCTTGACAGAAAAGGAACACTTGAAGTTCATTTAAATTCTACCCAATCAAACGAATTTCCAGCCGTTCCAATCAGTTCCTAGCTAGTTAGATTCAACTTCCAATCATCAATCATATGTTTTACCACAAGAATCAAGAGTTAGGAAATTGGTTTACCTCAAATCCTTAATCATACCCCCTAGCTAGCCGATTCTTTGAGGAGATGTATCCTTGAGCTCCAACTCTCCAACAAAGTTCCCTTTCTTTTTTTTTTCTTTTTTTTTTTCTCTCTTCTCCTAGCTCACCCGATGCTGCCTTTCTTCTTCTCCAAGCTCACGGTAGCTTGTTCTTGGTGTTGGCTTTGTTTGTTTTGTCTTATGTCCTCCTAACTTAATAGCTAAGTCTATTAATAGTAAAGCAAAACAAGAGATGGGTCATGGGCTTGGGTAATTAATGGGTTTATGGCTTAGGCTTGTAATGAAATTAAAACTTAAAGGCCCAACACTAAAACTCTACTTGATCCAATGTAATTAACCCATTGGTTTACTTAGTTTAATTAAAACTAACTTAAGCCCACCAACCCAAGGTACTAATCACTCAAACCCCCGTACTAAACATGCATGGATGCACATACAATCACGAAAATATTAATTGGTTGAATTTAATTTAAACTTAACGGTTTAGTTTTGAAAGTAGGATTTTAATGATTCCATTAAATTTTTCACTTTTGGTATGCAAAATACTCTTTGAAAATTAAAACACATGGTAAAATACATTTTTCACACAATAGCTACTATAAATATCCATATTTAATTTATTTGAGACAATTTGGAATCCAGGATCTCACATCCATAATGCACCTCAAATTTAACATGTACGCACTTATACTAAAACAAATGATTTAAAAAACGATACTCACTTATAAAATCTCTGAAAATTAAATGATTAATTGATTTAAAGCAAGGAAAATATACGCGGAAAAATAAAATAGAATAAAATAAAATAAAACAAGGAAAATTTTGCGGGTCCTCACAATCTCTCCCCCTTAAGAAATTTCGTCCTCAAAATTTTTACCTTCAGATGGCTCATGAGTTTGTTGGTTGTCTAAAGCATATACCCTTGCCGGTACTTTTGTTCGGTTCCCTCTTTCATTCGCTTGTTTTGATTTAGTGCCCTCCAGTTGCTGGGTACTATTTTCACGTGACTGTTTCCTCGGACAGTTGCTAACCTGGTGGTCACCACTTCCGCAAATCAAACACTTCCGCCCTCTCCTCCAACAATCACTCTCAATGTGGTTGGCCTTTCCACAGTAGCCACAAGTCAAGGAAGAAGCCACTTGTTGGCTTTTTTTTGAAAAATCTCCCCATGGCCTACTTGACTTCCTTTTGTAGATCGTTCATCTGACGCCCCTCTTGTCCATGGTGGGTGGGACAAAAAATTCACTTTCTACACTTTGGAAGGGGTTATCGATTCACTTGGTTCCTCACTCATACTACCAGCTGCACCTCTTTTCCGAGTTTGGGAGGCTTTTACTTGTGCCTTTGCATTCTCGATTCGTTGAGCCTTCCCAAGGGCCTCCGTAAACGTATTCACTTGCGCTGCTGCCAACGCCTCTTGGATGTCCAAATTTAGTCCCTGTATAAACCGTCTCACTCTTCTCGGTTCCGTGGCTACTAATTCGGAAGCAAACTTGGATAGTTTGGTGAATTTCGTTTCATATTCAGCCACACTTAAGGTCCCCTGGCGTAGTCCAATAAATTCGTCCTCCCTCCTTTCTTGGACTAAAGGTGGGAGGTACTTCTCGTTAAATTCTCTTATAAAGTTCGCCCAGGTCCATACAGTCTGTTCCCTTTCCCATTTTGCTCTAATTACGTTCCACCATGCTCGAGCCGGTCCTTCAAATTGAAATACCGCAAAGTTCACTTGCCTTTGTTCGGTATAGTTCAAAGCTGCGAAGATATTGATCATGGCCTCCAGCCACTGTTCGACTACATCCGGATCAGACCCTCCAAGGAATTTCGGAGGAGCAAACTTCTGAAACCTCTCAAGAGCCCGATCTTCACCTATTTCAGGGTTCGGAGGTTGATTCACAAGTATTTGACCTTGTTGGTCCACCAACCTTGTTAAGATGTTTGTCATTTGTTGAATTGCCGTCGCCATTTGGTCCCCGGGTTCAACCCTCGGTCCTTGCTCTTGTGCAGCTGTTGTTTCCCTTTCCTCTCTTGGCTCTTGAGCTCGTTTATTCCCACGGCCACGTCCACGTCCACGACTACGTCTCCCGTCCATATATCTGTTTTCTCTCTCTTTTTCCTTTTCTTTTCCCCCCAAAAAGGTAATTAAGTAAATAATCAAAGTAAATTGACTAAAGTAACAAGTTCCAGCATACCAAATACACAAATAACCATATACGCACATAACACACCATACCAAGATGACGGATAAGCAAATACACAAATACATATCAAGTTGGACAGATAACCATGTACATACAGGTATACTAACGTCATGTAGTAACAATATACAGGTAAATCAAAAGGAAAAGGTGAAGTCGTCCCAGTATCAGCCCGTCCGGTCTCTCACGTCACTTACTATCCAAACTAGATGTCCCTGATCTCTTGTGCTCATTCTAGTCAGACAAAACCTGTTCATGTTCCCAAAATGTAAGTCTCAAGTATTTAGCAGCACCTCAACTATAGAGTACTCAGGCACGAGAATCCGAAATAAGATAATTCACATCTCGAGCTGCAGTCCCAAGAGTAAACTATCTACAATCGGAATTCCTACCTGACATACCTATCTATGGTCCTCAGATACCATTAGAAAGATTTAAGGCCTATAACTTTCGCAATTCATAGCTTCACTTAGTCCCTCATACTTATTCACCACTTAGTCCAGGGTCACTCCACGTAGAAACCACGCGAAGCAACTATAAATTTTATCCCTCAATCGCTTAACTTTCAAGTCCAATCAAATCCCACAGTCCGGTATCCTAAACTTTAATCTAGGATACACTACAGAGATCTGAAGCCTAAGCTCTGATACCACTTGTGACGACCCCACCTTCCCCTAAGGCGTACCAGAGGGTTCGGCGGGCCGCTTGCCCAGCTCTCGCCGGGACTCAGTCGTTCGCTACAGTCCTCAATTAAAAATTGAAATAAATCACAAGAATAAATAGGGCATTGATCCGAACTTAAAGCGGAACTTATATACATTGCCAACCCAAAAGAGAATATAAACATCAAATATACAAGGGTTCTCAATCCTTCATACGTCCAGCCCGTGCCAAGCACTAGGCGAGAACCACTACAAAAGAAACAAAAGAAACAAAACTAGATTGGCTAGTCTATCTCAAGCTCACGTCCTCGCTCGCCTTCCCCTGTAAGGAAAACAAAACTAAAGGGGTGAGCTAAAAGCCCAGTGAGGTTCCGAACACATAATCAGGTAATCAATCCAATACATTAAACATGGAGTATCAATAATTCGAGAAACATTTACAATGGAAAGCAATAGTAACATTCATTAAAAGGATACGGCTCACAAGGAGCAATTCGTTATTTCGTTCATTCGTCCTCCTGACATTTCCCCTTATTCCTCCAATCATTTGAAAATGCATTTTTCGTTTATCAATAAACCCTCGTTCGTTCGTTCGTTCATTCATTCATTCATTCACCCCCGTCCTGGCCGTTGGCCAGTCTCTACCAACCTACAGGGTAATACTCGAGTATACCAAACGTTCACCCAAGTCCCTAATCGCCCGACCGAGTCCGCTTCTGGCTCGAGACGACCGGTAACAAGGGGCAATGGCCAGTTCAGCCCCAAAAGGCTTACATTCATGCGCAAGTAACATTTCAATCAATAAATCCTTGAAAATTGTACAGTTATTTAGGTCGAGTGCGATAAAGTACACACTCGCCTAGAAGCTCGTTTTGGACATCATTCAAAGCAATTAACACATTAGCAAATGATAGCAACAAGCCATAACGTCAAATAAGGAACACTCACCTAGAAATGCAAAATATCGTGCAAAATATCCTTCCGGATATTACCCTTAATCACCAATGAAACCTAAGGTTGAACAAGAGAACATTATTATAGTTTATCGAGCAAAACATTTAAGGGAAACAAAGAAACTCGACTAATTAAGAGTAAAACGTGTAAAGATGACTTTCAAGTAAGAAGAGGGTTGTTTGAACCCAAGGATGAAAAATCATGTTTTAAAAATGGAAAACCGGTCATGGTATTGGCCTAACAAAAGTATACAAGTTCAAATAGAAACCTAGCCCTCGGGCGAAAATTTGGGCAGCACGCCCTTTGTGTTTACCTAATTTTCCAGCCATTTTGGCTTCATTATTTTTCCTCAACCACAACCCAACATCACACATAAGCAATTAAAGTCAAGAGCCGTTCCATAGGCTCACAATATCATAAGAATAAGAAATACAGTAATAACAAGTGCAGAAATTCAATTTAGCAAAAGACAGATTTGACGTATGAAAGCGGAAATAACTTATCCGAGGCTACGCTTATCAGATTAAGACGCAACCTATGCCGTTTCGAAGCTAAGACTCAGGGATACAATGTTCATGAAGGTCACTTAGTCCAGTTTCTAATGTAACTTGGTCAAATTCTCGAATTACTAAACCAGAAACCAATTCGTCGGCTGTTTAAACGCAGAACACTATAATGGACATAACTCAGAGTACACAAGTCCGAATCAGGTGTTCTTAGAGGCATTTGAAAAGCTAAGACAAAGACCTACAATTTTTGTGAAAACCACTCAGTCCAGTTCTCAGCCTAACTAGGTCAAATTTACCAAAACATACTCCAGATTTTCCAGTTTGAAATTCACTGAAGAAATCAACTAGCAGTCCTGCTTTATTCACTCATATCTCAGCACACACAACTCCAATTCAGGTAATTATAAAGCCATTAGAAAGCTAAGACACAAGTCTATAAGTCTTAAGAAGACATCAACAACCAAATCAGTAGTATTCCTGGTCAAAACATCCAATTATAGAAGCTGATTATCAGTTTCGGATAAATACAGGGAAGCAGGGATATTTCGGTCTTTTCACAGGCTACGTTGCACCGATTGAGCTGAAATTTTACAGGAAACTATAAAACATCATTCCCTAAAACTTTCATGTTTTGTACTAAGGCCAAATCAGCTCCTAACATGTTCGAATTTTCAGACTAATTTCGGACAGAAATCTTGACAGAAAAGGAACACTTGAAGTTCATTTAAATTCTACCCAATCAAACGAATTTCCAGCCGTTCCAATCAGTTCCTAGCTAGTTAGATTCAACTTCCAATCATCAATCATATGTTTTACCACAAGAATCAAGAGTTAGGAAATTGGTTTACCTCAAATCCTTAATCATACCCCCTAGCTGGCCGATTCTTTGAGGAGATGTATCCTTGAGCTCCAACTCTCCAACAAAGTTCCCTTTCTTTTTTTTTTCTTTTTTTTTTTCTCTCTTCTCCTAGCTCACCCGATGCTGCCTTTCTTCTTCTCCAAGCTCACGGTAGCTTGTTCTTGGTGTTGGCTTTGTTTGTTTTGTCTTATGTCCTCCTAACTTAATAGCTAAGTCTATTAATAGTAAAGCAAAACAAGAGATGGGTCATGGGCTTGGGTAATTAATGGGTTTATGGCTTAGGCTTGTAATGAAATTAAAACTTAAAGGCCCAACACTAAAACTCTACTTGATCCAATGTAATTAACCCATTGGTTTACTTAGTTTAATTAAAACTAACTTAAGCCCACCAACCCAAGGTACTAATCACTCAAACCCCCGTACTAAACATGCATGGATGCACATACAATCACGAAAATATTAATTGGTTGAATTTAATTTAAACTTAACGGTTTAGTTTTGAAAGTAGGATTTTAATGATTCCATTAAATTTTTCACTTTTGGTATGCAAAATACTCTTTGAAAATTAAAACACATGGTAAAATACATTTTTCACACAATAGCTACTATAAATATCCATATTTAATTTATTTGAGACAATTTGGAATCCAGGATCTCACATCCATAATGCACCTCAAATTTAACATGTACGCACTTATACTAAAACAAATGATTTAAAAAACGATACTCACTTATAAAATCTCTGAAAATTAAATGATTAATTGATTTAAAGCAAGGAAAATATACGCGGAAAAATAAAATAGAATAAAATAAAATAAAACAAGGAAAATTTTGCGGGTCCTCACAGAGTGACCTTCTGTAATATTGTAGCCCTATCTCTTAGCTTAGAAACGGTGGGTCTTGGACCTTCATCAGATAATCGTAGTGCCTTTGGTGCCATTACCGTAAAATGACGTCAAAAACTATTTCTTTCAGGGTTAAAGCTAGTTCCATTTCCGGATTTTTCTGGTTTCCTCTATTGCTTGTGTGTGCTTATGGAACCCTATTTTGGAAATATTTGGCATTGGTTTATGTCTCGTTATCGAGTCTCATTGTACTTGTTTGCGTGTTTTAGGGCGTGACGGTGGTTCACGACGTTCCTTTGACGGAAGTGCATGAAATATCACTTTCGAGCTTGGTGAGTGTACTACTCACTTGTGTGTTACTACATGGCTTTGATACTTGAACTTGATGAGTTAAATGTTATTGCACCATTGATATTGATTGAAGTGAGGGTGTACTTTATCACTCTCACTTATTTCTCATGTTATTGGAATGTTACATGAAATAAAAGTACATGACTTGGTGTCGTTTGGACGAGTATCCAACGACCATGATTGTTATCATTGAGCTCAACCCCATTGGTAGTTGATTGAATCGAGCCGGCGAGGGCTTGGTCGTGACAATTAATGAGCCTTGGGGAAAGTTACATGGAATCTTGTAGTATGCGAGACTCTCGATTCCGGTATACTCGAGTAATACCACAGTGCAAGTGTTTGGAGTTCGGGCCCGGTAGGGGAATGTTAGGTGGAAGGAATGGAAGTAAAGTGAAGTCTACGGTTGGTTACTTTTAAACATTGACGGAGAGTCAATGAGATCCGATCAAGAATGCAAACGAGGAAAAGGGCTCTTGAGAGCCGCCCGTATCCTTTTATCATCATTATTGATGTGTGTCTTTATTTACTTTTGATGAATTGGACTGAAAAGCTTGATGTATCTATGAACTTGGTTGCTTGAGTAGTATTATCTCACTGGGCAATTAGCTCACCCTATTCCTTTTGTTTTCCTTATAGGAAAATAAATACTTTTGGACTGCAATTGATAATTGGTTGCCGAATTGAGCTAGTTGGACATACCTTTTGTATAGCTCATTTATTCAAACCCTAAATATCCTTTTGGGACCGTTTCTCTTTTGATTTGGCAAACCGTACTTGTATCCACTTTTGAATCACTCTGGTATTCCGTTTTGGATTGTATCTGCTAAATTTCAACATGTAAATATTTGCTTGATGTTTGGTTGGGGTTTCGACGGGTCGGTTACTATTCATGGCCGACTCCAGTTTTATTTTTTTTATTTTGACATTTTGACTTGTTTACGCGCGCGTTTGTAAGTTCCGGATCGTAGCTCGCTCTATACCGAACCGTTAGTCCTGGCGAGAGCTGGGCAGGCAGTCCGCTAACCACTTTGGTTCTGTTATTCTTGGTTTTGATTATCACAATGTACTTTGAAATGTTTATCTAACTCTCTTCAAATATAAGTGTTTTTTGCCTATCAAAGAATCAGGTACGAATATGTCAAGAAATGAATATCAACCAAAAGAAGAAGCAAAAACAGGACACTCATATCGGACGTCCGAAGGAATCTGTCGGACGTCCGAAAGGATGAAGAACATCAAGAAGAAAATACTGTCGGACGCTCGTAAGGAAGCATCGGACGCATGCTTCGGACGCACATCAATCTCATCGGACGTCCTAAAAATTCCACAAAGCTTTGATAACTCTCTGGACGACGTTCGGACACAGAAGCTCGGACGATAAAATCCCATCGGACGTCCGAACAACAACTTGACTGATTTTCGGACGATGGGATCGGACGATGACTAAGCTGTAGGACGTCCGACATCCCCAACGGCTAGCTGACTCTTCATCTGCCTTCTATCCGTTAGAAGCATTAATGAAGCCCATTTTAGGTCCCCTTCAAATACAAACGATTCTAAACAAGACAAATACTTTTACACACTTTGTTTACAAGATCTCAAGAGATATTTTAGCTTGAAAATAGTCTCCAAAGCTAGATTTGTTCTCCAAGTGGTGTGAATTTCTTGTGAGCATTTCTTTTGTGATTGAAAGTTTCTTTAGTGTAGCTTTGTTGAGGGTTATCTGAGTGATTGTAAAACTTCTTAGCTTGACTAAGTGAGGCTTAGGGCAAGGAGGAAGTGCTCCCTCCATTGTACATCTAGTTGATCATCTTTCATCAAAGAGAAGTTGCTCAACCTAGTGATTGGTCTTCAAGTTTGAGGAAAGCTTGGTAGACAATCGGTTTGATATTCTATCTTATTCTTTTTTGTTTAATAAAATTCTCATTGCTTATCTATACTTGTTTTTCGAATCAATATTGCTCTCTTCTTCTAATCTACTTGATTGATCATTACTAGAAAAGAAGGTAAATTTTTACTAAGCAAAAAATTGCATAAATTTGATTAAGATTTTAATCAACCTAATTCACCCCCCTCTTAGGTTGTCTTTGGGCCTTACAATTGGTATCAGAGCTTGGTCTCCTAGAGAATAAGCTCAAACGGCTTGGAGTAAAGATGACAACCACTCATGCTATGTTTGTTGAAGGGCAATCTGTTACTAGGCCTCCCATGTTTAGTGGCTCCAATTATATTAGCTGGAAAGATAGGATGATTATCTTTTTTGCAATCTATTGATATTGAGCTATGGTTTATTGTGAGTGAATGACCGCATGAAGCTAACTTTCTTGATGCAGATACAGGTTTGCTTCGGCCAAAAACGAGAGCTAAAATGAATGCTCAAGATAGGACTAATCTCACATTGAATGCCAAAGCCATGAATGTTCTTTATAGTGCCTTAGATTCAAATGAATCAATTAGAGTAAAAGGCTGTAAATCGGCCAAAGAAATGTGGGATAAGCTAAGAGAAATCCATGAGGGTGGTGACAACGTGAGAGAACAGAAAAAGGCTATCTTGGTCACAAAGTATGAATCATTTAAAATTGAACCTCTTGAGGATATTGACAAAATGTATTGCAGGTTCAATGACTTGATCAAAGATCTCGAGGTGTTGGGCAAAGAGTACACCTTGGGAGAGAGGAACAGGAAAATTCTCAATGCATTGGGCAAAGAATGGGAAAATAAAGTGACTGCAATAGAGGAGGCTAAGGATTTAAATTCTGTGCCTATTGAATCTCTCATTAACTCACTAACCTCTTATGAGTTGAAACTGAAATCTAAAGTGCAGGAGGAAGAGGATGCTAGAGCAAAGAGAAATATTGCTCTAAAGACTACTCAAGGTGAAGATGATCCAGCTCACTTGGATGATGAAGACTCGGATGGTGATGATAATGATCTTGCTCTCATCACAAGAGGCTTCAAGAGAATCTTGAATAAAAGAAAGTTTAGAAGAGGAGGACCTAGCAATCATTTCAGAATTATTCATCAAATGCAAGGAACAAAGGAAAACAAGAATTCAACAAGAAGCAAGTGGACAAATGTTATGAATGTGGACAGCCTGGACACTATGCAAACGAATACCCCATGAAGAAAATGAAAGATGGGAAAGCTGATCGAAAGCCAAGATTCAACAACTTCCAGATTACTTGGAATGAATGCAACTCCGAAGGAGAAGTTGAAGAAGAGGAAGAATCAGCTCAAATGGCCTTCATGGCTATTGGAGATAATGAGGTAACTTCCATACACTCTCAATCTGATAGTGATGATGATGATGATGATGATCTTGAATCCTTTGTTGAAAAATTGCATAATGCCTTGAAGGAATCTTATGATAAAAACAAGCAGCTAAAACAGAAAAGTTCTTTTCTCATTCATGAAAATACAAGTCTTATTCAACAAAATAAACAACTAAAGACTGACAATGATTGTCTTGTAAGAGCCGGATTTAATGTTCAAAATGAGCTTCATAGAAAGACAAATATTTGTAAAATGCTGAAGGAAAGACATGGTGATTTGAAGAAAAGAATGGACAACTTGGATGAGACTTTGAAAGCAAGAAAACAAGATTTTCTCAAAAAGAACATGTCATCTACCTTTCTTACTGCTCATCAAAGAACATTAGCACGCAACAAAAATGCACATGGTTTCACAACATATAGAAGAAGTGGATTGAGATATGTCAAACCAGTACATGTTAAGGACTCTTCCATTATGTGTGATTTTTGTTGTCAAAAAGGGCATTTGAAAGGAGATTGCTATGCGAAAAGAAATCTGAACAAAGGGATGAAATGCATGTGGTTAGTGAGATACAATGCTAACTATTGTGGACCCAAAAATTAAAAAGGGTACCAAACATTTTCTCTTTTCAGGAAAAAGGCTCAAACTAGTCCAATTGGTTTATTGATAGCGGCTGCTCAAGGCATAAGACCGGTGATCCCTCTTTGTTCATAAAGCTAAAATCAAAATCAAGTGGAAAGGTGACATTCGGTGATGATGTGAAAGCTAAGACAATTGGAATAGGTGATGTTGGTAAGGATGGTGAAACTTTTGTTCATAATGTGCTCTTAGTTGATAACTTAGGTTATAACTTGCTTAGTGTTAGTCAATTGTGTGATAAAGACTTGAATGTGTTGTTTAAAAAGTATGAATGCATTGTGCTTGATTCCAAATATAATGTTGTGTTCAAAGGTAAGAGGTTTAACGACATATATTTTGTGGTTCTTGATAAAATTGATTCATCTAGCTTCAAATGTCTTAAAGCTTCAAATGATGATCCTTGGTTGTGGCATAGGAGACTTTGTCAGTTTAACATGGATTTACTAAAGGAAATTTTGAAAAAGGAACTGGTTAGAGGCTTGCCAAAAATTAGTTTTGAAAAGGATAAAATTTGTGATGCATGTCAATTTGGAAAGCAAACAAAAGTTTCTTTTAAACCAAAGAAGTGTGTATCAACTTCTAAACCTTTAGAACTCTTGCATCTTGACTTATTTGGTCCTACTCAAATCACTAGCTTGGGAGGTAAGAAATACTGCTTTGTGATTGTGGATGATTATTCTAAATATACTTGGGTGATATTTCTTGCTCATAAGGATGATGCCTTCAAGAATTTCACTTCATTGTTTGCTAAAGTGCAAAATCTGCTTGGCTTTAAAATTGTTAGGATTAGAAGTGATAATGGAACGGAATTCAAGTATTGTGGTTTTCCAGAATTTTGTGATCATAATGGCATAACCCATGAGTTTTCTATTGCAAGAACTCCACAACAAAATGGTGTTGTAGAAAGGAAATATAGGACACTACAAGAGGCTGCTAGAACTATGTTAAGTGAATGTAGTTTGCCAAAATACCTTTGGGCTGAAGCTGTAAACACTGCATGTTATGTGATGAATAGAATCCTTTTGAGACCCATTTTGAATAAAACATCTTATGAACTGATTTTTGATAAGATACCTACGGTCGGATATTTCAAAGTCTTTGGTTGTAAATGTTTTATTTTAAATCTAAAGGAACATCTTGGTAAGTTTGAGAAAAAATCTGATGAAGGAATATTTTTGGGTTATTGTGAGAACAAAAGAGGATATAGTCTTTAATAGAAGGACTCTTGTGATAGAAGAAGCCATTCACATAACATTTGATGAAACTAATGATGATAATTCCAAAAGGTCGTGTGAGGATGATGATATAGGTGTTCGTGAAGGAATGGAAAAGCTGAAAATTGGTGATGAAGGAATTTCTAAACCAGCAGCAATGGAAATGATGGATGAAGCTCATAATGATCAAGAAAAGGGTGATGAAGATGAGAATGATGATTCAGTCAAAGACCTTCCCAATGCTTGGAAATTTAGCCAAAATCATCCAAGAGAGCTTATAATTGGTGATCCATCCGAAAAGGTAAAGACTCGTTCTTCATCTAGAAAATTGATAGACAATCTTGCTTTAGTTTCTCTTTTTGAACCCAAAAATATCAATGATGCTTTAAAGGATGATAACTGGATTTTGGCTATGCAAGAGGAACTTAATCAATTTGAGAGAAATAAGGTGTGGACACTTGTTGATAGACCTCAAAATCAACCTATCATTGGCACAAAGTGCATATTTAGAAATAAATTGGATGATAAAGGTGTTGTTGTAAGAAATAAAGCCAGATTAGTTGCTAAAGGATATGCACAAGAAGAAGGAATTGATTTTGATGAAACATTTGCTCCCGTAGCGAGATTAGAATCTATTAGAATGCTTCTTGCTTTTGCTTGTTTCAAAGGTTTCAAATTGTTTCAAATGGATGTTAAAAGTGCCTTTTTAAATGGTTTTATTGATCAAGAAGTATATGTGGATCAACCCCCCGGTTTTGAAAATACAAAATTTCCAAGTCATGTGTTTAAACTATCTAAAGCATTATATGGTTTAAAACAGGCTCCAAGAGCTTGGTATGAAAGATTAAGTGGTTTCTTGATTGAAAATGGTTTCAAAAGAGGTATTGTGGACACCACACTTTTTACTAAGCAAGTGTTAAATGACCTTCTTATTGTGCAAATATATGTTGATGATATTATTTTTGGTGCTACTAATGAGTATCTATGCAAGGATTTTTCCACCACTATGCAAAGTGAATTTGAAATGAGTATGATGGGAGAATTAAATTTCTTCCTTGGACTTCAAATACATCAAGCCCTTGAGGGAATTTTTATAAATCAAGCAAAATATACCAAGGAATTGCTGAAAAAGTTTGGCATGGAGGACTCAAAGCAAGTTGGAACTCCAATGTGCACTTCTACAAAACTTGACAAAGATGAAGAAGGTAATCATGTGGATGAAAAGCACTATAGAGGTATGATCGGAAGCTTACTCTATTTAACCGCAAGTAGACCTGATATTATGTTTGCTGTTTGCTTGTGTGCTAGATTTCAATCTTGTCCAAAAGAATCACATTTAAATGCTGTTAAAAGAATTTTTAGGTATTTGAAATTCCCAAATTAGACTATGGTCTTTGGTATGCTAGATCTTGTGAATTTGCTTTATATGGATATTCGGATGCGGATTTTGGTGGTTGTCGTGTGGACAGAAAAAGTACTAGTGGAACTTGTCACTTCCTTGGTAATTGCTTAGTTTCTTGGTTTAGCAAAAAGCAAAATGCAATATCTCTGTCTACAACCGAAGAGGAATATATTGCCGCTAGTGCATGTTGTGCTCAACTTTTATGGATGAAGCATACCTTGAATGATTTTGGATTGTTATATGACTGAATGCCTATATTCTGTGATAATACTAGTGCTATTAATTTGACCAAAAATCCAATTCAACATTCTAGGACAAAGCATATAGATATAAAGCACCACTTTATTCGTGATCTTGTTCAAAAATGTGAAATTTGTGTAAATTATGTTTGTTCTAAAGATCAATTTGCTGATATTTTTACCAAAGCTTTGTCATTAGATCAATTTATTCATCTAAGATCAAAATTAGGGTTAATCGAAAAATCATCTTAAATTTTTCATAGCCTTCGGACGTCCGAAAGAGGATGAACGGACGTCCGATGATGTTCTTCAGCTATTTTCCCAGAATGCACCTGTTCGGACGAAACTGTCGGACGCACGACTTCGTTCGGCCGTCCGACAGTACAACGGCTCATTTTTTTAAAAGTAACTTTCTTAGTCATTTGCTTCAAACTCTTCTTCTTCTATTTCCTCTCGGACGAAAACCCTTTCATCTCTCGCCCTCAAATTCATACCATTCTGAAGCTCTCATTTCCAAATTGACTCAAACAAAACTTTTCCTGATTAATTGCGATTCATTTCTCCTGATCATTTCACCGAATCGCATAACATTTCGTAAATTCCCAAATTTCCCTCAAAACCCTACTTTCTCATAACCGCTCTGTCAAATCTTGTTCAAGGCCTTTTTGTCCCAAAAATTCTGTGTGATTCACTTCCATACTACTGTGTGCATCATTTGCATCCTTCATTCCACACATTTCGCACAATGGTGAATCTAAGAGGAGGGAAGGTCACTGCCGGACGCAAACACCCACTTAGGGATGAGGATGATGATCTTCCTACGGTCAAACGATCATCCAAACGCTTCAAGAGAGGAGCTGTAAAGGGTCGAATGTCACAGCCTACACCACAACCCTCCCCTCAGCTTGAATTTGGACAGGGAACCTCATCTCAACCGCCCCCAAAATCAACCACACTCCCTACATTCTTTGATGATGCTGCAAAAGACAAACACTCCTGGATATCCCAGAAAGGTGTCATTCCTCAAAGCACTATAAATTATTCTGAATTTTGCCAAATAGGTTTAGAATCCATTCTGAGTCTGTTTGCTTTCCAGAAATTGTCACATCTCATTTCTATGCCCAATGTTTATTACCCTGAAATGCTGTATCAATTCTTTGCTAATCTTAGGAAAGGCACTGACCAAACTGAGATTATGTCCAGGGTTAATGGGGTAGACTTAGTCTTTGATTCTGAAATTGTGAATGATATTTTAAAAACTACTATTGAACCTGGATGCAAGAGTAAAATTGCAAATTTCTTTTCCTATGAAGAGCATCCTACTGCTGATAATCATTTTGATGGGGCTAAGATGTTGACTTATTTTAAACGAAGTTTTTCTGCCCCTGCTGATGCTAAACTGAATGATCTTGCCCCTGTGAATCTAATTGTTTTTTCAATCATTTCAAACCTGCTTGTGCCTACTGATGGCCATAGAACAGATGCAAACAAAATGGAGTTGTATCTCTTTTACTGTTTTCGAGAAAAGATTCGTATTGATTTTGGTTTTGTCATGTGCAAGTTTTTACTTCGCTATGCCACTGATTCTCGCAGAAAATTATGTTATGGAAAATTTCTTCAAAAGATCTTTGAGTTTTACAAAGTACCAATTCTTGGTGTTTGTCCTAAACAAGCATCTTCTTATGCCTTTACCAAAGGATATTTTGAAAGGAAAAATCTTGTCTTTAAGGATAATCTATGGGCTTATAAGGGAGCATCATCCAGTGAACCTAGGTCTAAGGCTGCACATGATCCACTACACAATCCTTCATCTATTGCACTCACTCCCATTCATCCCAGGAAGTTTGCCACTAAGGCATCTTCCTCCTCCAATGATGAAGTGATTGAGCTCCTTCGTGAACTCAAACAGCATGTTCTTCTTCTAGAACATGGTCTAATGCTCACCATGTCCTCTGAACATCAAACAGCCTACCTAGACAAAAAGAACCTTCTTTTTCCCCCACCTGTGGTTGAGGAAGTTTCACATGGCAAAGAGCCACGCCCCACTGATCCAAGTTCATCAATTCCAGACCCGAACTCATCAACTCCTGTGACTCCTTGTGAGAACCCGTAAATTTCATTTTCTAGGTTTTAGAATTTTTCATGGCTTGTTTTCTGCATTTCCGTGATTAGAAAATTTTCTAGGTAATTTTAAGGAGCAGATATAATTTTTAGATGATTTTTCTAGTATCGAATGGATTTTGAGGAATTAAGAGCGTATACCGGACGTGGGACCCACTGGTGCGAAAAGTTCGGAAAAATTCGGCCAACTAGGTTAAGTTTTGAATACTGGAATTAATTTATCGGGTGTTAAGAGATAAGTAGAGGTTGCAATTTGGATTGATATGAGAGAGAAAAGTTAGGTAGATATTTAATTAAAGGTGACAAGTGTCACCCTTGGATTGGTCTTGAAGTAAGACCACTATTCCTATTCTTACCATTTGACTTAAAATAGCTTAAAAATGACCAAAAATCTTCAAGAAAATAACAAGAAGAAGCCGGCCCTCTCTTGCTCTCTTTCTCTCTCTCTTACTTCAAGCATAAGGAAGAAAACACTTCAATCTTGTCCCAAATCATCACAACTAACCATCCAACCTTGAAATTACTCCATAAAACCTCTCCAATTAGAGTTAGTGAGTGGATTTGTGGAGTTGTTTGGAAAGTTAAGGTGGTCCATAGCTCTCTCTCTCTTGTTTTAAAGGTAAGTTGTGAAGAACCACCCTCCTCCTTTACTTGATGCTTAAATCATGCTTAGTGGTAGTAAGAGATGCAATATTATGGATTAATTCTTGATTTGTGGTTGAAATGATGGAATTTTATTATTTTTGGGGATTTTTTTGTTTTAATATAAGCATGATTGTGTGGCTATCTATGATGATTGGAAATGGTCTATAATGACTTAATGAGGTGGGAAAAGTGATTAATTGCAACCAATTTCTGTTTTGGAAGAAAATTAAAAAAACTAGGGTTCTTAAGGGAGCATTCTGTCTGAATTTTTAGGTCCTAGATAGAGGCCGAATTGGCCTTAGATCAAAACATGAAAGTTGTAGGTAATGACATTTTAGAGGTGCCTACAAAATTTCAGGTCAATCGAAGTAGTGTAAAAAGAGATAAGTCGAAATTACTATTGCTGTTCTGGTTTTACCCGAAATAGATAACTGCGCCTGTAATTGGTTGTTTTGGCTAGAATTGCTTCCGAATTGGTTGTTTAGGCCTTCTGATGAAATTTATCCCTGTTTCTTAGCTTTCATCTGGTTTTTGAATTTCTGGATTTGGACTTGTAGAGCCTGAGTTATGATGTTTCCGCTAGAATGCGTTGTGGTGAATCTGTTTTACGTTGTTGATGAAGTATCTTGCATTTTTTACCTGTTTGCACTCAAAATTGGGTTGAGTGACCTTCTGTGATGTTGTATCCCTGTCTTTTATCTTCGAGATGGTGGGTCTTGCACCCTCATCCGATAAGCGTAGTGCAATTTGTGACATTACCGCAAAATGAGGACAAAAACTGTTTTTTTCAGGGCCAAGCTAGTTACATTTCCGAAATTTCTGGTTTCCTTGATTGTTTGGATATGCTTATGGAACCCTATTGGGGTCATGTTTGGCCTTGGTTTATGACTCGTTATCGAGTCTCATTGTATTTGTTTGCATGTTTTTAGGGCGTGACGGTGGTGCACAACGTTCTTTTGACGGAAGTGCATGAAACCACATTTGCTAACGTGGTGAGTGTATTACTCACTTATGTGTTATTATATGACTTTGATACTTGAACTTGAGATGTTGAATGTTAATTGATTGAAGTGAGAGTGTACTTTATCACTTTCACTAGTTGTTTCGCATGTTATAGGAAAGTTGTTGGAATGTTATATGAAATGTATATGAAATGAAATACATGACTTGGTGTCGTTTGGACGAGTCTCCAACGACTACAAATGTTATCAATGAGCTAATCGAGCCGGCGAGGGCTTGGTCATGCCAATTAATGTGCCTTGGGGCAATGTTATGGAATCTTGAAGTATGATAGACTCTCGATTCCGGTTTACTCGAGTAATACCACAATACATGTGTTTGGATTGCGGGCCCGGTTGGGGAATGTTAGGTGGAATGGAATGGAGGTAAAGTGGAGTCTACGGTTGGTTATTGTTGAAAATTGACGGAGAGTCAATGGCGTTTGATCAAGAAATGCAAACGAGGAAAAGGGCTCTTGAGAGCCACCCGTATCCTTTTATCCTCATTATTGATGTGTGGCTTTACTTAATTTTGGCAAATTGGATTGTTAAGCTGGATGCATCTATGAACTTGGTTGTTTGAGTTGTATTCTCACTGGGCAAATAGCTCACCCCGTTCCTTTTGTTTTCCTTACAGGAAATCTGAATGACTTTTGAATTGGTTGCCGAATGAACTAGATGACTATAGCTTTTGAATTGTATAGCTTATGAATTGAAACCGTAAATGTGCCTTTGAGGCCGTTTTCACTTTTCATTTGGCAATCGTACATATATTAACTTTTGAGTAACTTTCACATGCCATGGTGGCTTGTAAACGCTGAATTGTATGTGGTATATGTGTTTTTGTTGTTTGGTTGGGTTGCGGATAGGTTCGGCTTCCAAACGGCAAAAGAAAAAAAATTTGGCGAGGACTGCCTGGCCTGAATCCGGCCAGGAATCCGGCCAGAAACTGGCCGGATTGTCGGCCGGATTGCCTGGGGAAAATTTGAATCCGGGCTGTTAGGCACTGGACAGTATCCGGCCAAGAATCCGGCCGGATTCCACTGTTCCAGGCACTATTCATCGTTTTCGTTTTTTTATTTTTTTTATTTTGGTACTTGTGGCTTGTCCGAACGCACTTTTACTTTCCCGAAACGTTTTAGATCCCGTGTAACTGCTCGTTAGTCCTGGCGAGAGCTGGGCAGGCAGTCCGCTAACCCCTTTGGTTCGCCTTAGGGGAAGGTGGGGCTGTCACAGGTGGTATCAGAGCCTAGGTTTGAATTTGCCTGGGTGTTATAGAAATGCTTGATTTGAGGGTTTATTGTTTATGGCCTTTAAACTTATATTTATGGTTAATTGCTCTTTTTGTGTAGGATGGCCGGACAGGGTGAACCTAGTGCTAGTCCTTCGGGTGAGAGACCTCGCGGAGCACTCCCAGTGATTCCGTACCAGATACGGCCAGGAGGGGCCGTCGTGCGTTGGAGCCCGTCTAACCGTCTCCGACGGTGTGAGTGTAAACAGAAGTATGCCTATCCGAACGCTCTGGTGTTTGCTCTGGACAAGGAGCGTAAGGAATTGGCCGGAGAGAATGCTCGACTTGAGGCCGAGGTGACCCAACTTAGGGCGGCCAATGAGAGACAGGCCGAGCGCGTTGAGCATTTGAAGTACGACGTACTTGATGCAGAGGAGAGGGTTGATGACCTCTGCGCTCAGCTGAAGGAGGTCCAAGAGCGCGAGAGTAAGCGAGCTCGCAAGGTGAAGGTTCGAGCTGCATCGATCCTGAACCTTTGTGCGGATGTGGTTGAGGGCGTGAGTGACGAGGACTCTTGCGCGGGTCCTGAGGCTGGGGTGGGATCCACTCCGTCGAGTGGGTCTCATAGCTCATCATCGGTCTAGGTTACGACTTCTATAGTTGTTTTGGATAGTTTTGGTTTTGTATATAGGGCGGATAGGGAGAAGGGCCTTAGCTAATCATTTTGTACGGCTAGATTAGCTACGTGTATATTTCTTTTGATGAGGCCATTCCCTTGGGGATTGTCTATGCTTGTACTTGACTTGACTGAACTTGCCTTGACTGATTGTATATATGTGTGTTGTTTGCCTTGTTTGGAATGTATATATGTGTTTGGAAAGTCTTGAGTTTACTTACATGCATTGTTTTATATTGGTTTAGTACCCTTGCCTAGATCAAGTAAAAGGTTATGGAAGGAACACGTAGTGGACGGGACGTGGGCGCGGTAATAGACAACCCACACCGGATAGGGGTACTGGGGAAACCTCTACTGGACCTAACCCTGACCCCAATGTGCAAATCGCTGCCGCCATGCAGCAAATGACTAACTTGCTAGCACAAGTAGTGCAGCAACAAGGCCAGAACCCAAACCCTAATCCTGGAAACCCTGGCAATCATGTCGAGAGCTGTGACAGCCCCACCTTCCCCTAAGGCGAACCAAAGGGGTTAGCGGACTGCCTGCCCAGCTCTCGCCAGGACTAACGGTACAGTTTACGTCAATCTATAACGTTCCGGAACATCCCATTGCGCGCAAACAAGTCAAAAACACAAAATAAAAAAAACGAAAATTGAAGCCAAAATGAATAGTGCAGGACACGTCAGAATCCGGCCAGAAACCTGGCCGGATTCTCGGCCGGATACAAGGCCGAGAGCAATCTCAAAAATTTTTCAAAAGTCCCACTCAATCCGGCCGGCAATCCGGCCAAGATTGCGGCCGGATTGTCTGGCCGGATACCGGCCAGTGAGCAACTGGCCAGGTTTCCAATTTTTCTCAAGCAATCCGGCCTGCAATCCGGCCAGTTTCTGGCCGGATTCCTGGCCGGATTCGCTACTGTACAACTTCGCCAATTTTTTTTCTTTTCCGTTTGAAAGTCGTGTCACTCCGAAATCCAACCAAACAACATCCAAACATATATATACATTGAATTTCAACATTTAACCAAAGTGGCATGCCATAGACATTCATTAAGGAAGTACATATTCGGTTTGCCTATCAAAAGGAAATGAACCCGTTACACATTAGGGCTTCATTTCAAGAGCTATACAAAAGACATTTACAAGCTCAACTTGGCAAGTAACTATCCAATCCATTCTCAAAAGTAGTTATATCCCTGTAAGGAAAACAAATAACACGGAATGAGCTAAAGCCCAGTGGTATACTACTACATAAGCAACCAAAGTCACATAACGATGAACTTTCATTTAAAGTGCACAAATAAGCAGTAAAACAAAACGGTAAAAGGATACGGTCGGCTCTCAAGAGCCCAATTCCACGCTTGCCAACTTGATCCAATTTCATTGACCCTCCGTCAATGTTAAGAGTACCAAACCGTAGACCTCACTATACTTCCATTCCTTCCACCCAACATACCCCAACCGGGCCCGCACTCCAATTCAGTAGTTTTTGGTAATACTCGAGTTTACCGGAACCAAGGGTCTCATTACCACAAGGTTCCCCAGTACAGTCCCCGTGGCAATTCAATCTTCACGACCAAGCCCTCGCCGGCTCGATTCAATTGACTACCGAACGGGGTTGAGCTCAGTAATACAGTAAAGCAGTCGGACAATCGTCCAAACTACACCAATTCAGTTTCCATGCATGGAATTCAGTATCTCATATAACAAGTGCAGTATTTCAGTAAAACGGTAAATAGCCATGAAGGAAATCACAAGGGGTGAGGGCGGTCAAGTACACACTCACCTCAATCACTTCCAACAACCAATTAAGCCTTCAAGGCATCAAATACACATAGCACAAAGCCACATAATAACAAGTAAGTGAGTAGTATACTCACCAAGCAAGAAAGTGGTGTTTCATACACCGTGGTCACCAAGACGTCGTGAGCTACCATCACGTCCTAACACAGGTAACACATTCAATGAGACTCGATACCGAGCCATATAGAAATGCCAATCATAACCCTTTACAACCATATACAATCATGATAGCAAACCAGAAATTAAGAAAGGGCTTTAATGTAGGCCTTGATAAGAAAACCGGTTTGACGTCATAATGCGGTAATGGCACAACTCTCACTACAATTATCGGATGGGGGTGTAAGACCCACCATATCGAAGCCAATAAATAGAGCTACAACAATGTAGAAGGTCACTCAATCCAGTTCCTAACACAACTAGGTCAAAAATGCCAAATACTATACCAGAATTCCCAAAACAGGTTTGCAAATCACACAAAACTTTAATTACTATAACTCCGTCTATACCAGTCCAAATGCCGAAATTCCAAAGGCATATGGTAGCTAAGACATCCAGCTACATATCATCAGAAGACACCAACTTCAAAATCCAAATCAATTCCAGTCAAAACAGACAATTACTATCGCAGTTCGGACATTCTGTTCAGCAAAAACAGCAACAGTAAAACGGCATAACTCCCTCTATACTACTCCAACTGCCCTGAAATTTTGCAGGAACTTCATACTCATCAATACCTACAACTTTCATGTTTTGAGCAAAATCCAATTCGGCCTCTATCTATGACCTAAAATTTCGGACAGATTAGGGGTTTATGAACCCTAACTTTTCACAATTCACTTCAAATCCAAAATTGGTTGCATTTATCCAAAATTCACACCTACTAGAGTCATTATAGTCCATTGCCAATCATCAAAGATGGCTACAACATCCATTTCATATTAAACCAGAAAATTCATCATAAAATTAAAACTTCACCAAATCAAGCCAAACCAAGAAATAAATCATATAATCCATCACTTTAGCCACTTCTAAGCCAAACATAAGCATCATTAGATGTAGTAGGGTGTTCAAGCATCACTTACCAAGAAATCAAGAGATGTAGAGAGGTTGACCACCTTAGACCTTCAAACAAACTTCACTAATACACTTACTAGCACTAGAAGAAAGGTTTTTATGGAGAAGAATCTAATCTAGGCTTTTGTTTGTAGGAGATTAAGGCAAATGGAAGCTTGAAAGTTGGTGGAAATTCCTTTCTTCTTAGCTCAAGGAGAACCGGCCACAAGGAGAGAAAAATGGTGCATTTTGTGCATTTTTTTGATATTTAATCCTTTGGTCAAAAAAGTCAAGAAAGTGAATAGTGTTTCTTAAAGTCCAACAAATGAGAAGATGACACTTGTCACCTCATTAAAGGCATTCTTATCTTTCTTTTCTCTCTCACATCAATCACTTCACACACACTACTTATCTCTTAACACCCGATAAATTTTTCACAGTATCCGAAACTAAACCTTATTGGCCGAATTTTTCCGAACTTTTCGCACTAGTGGGTCCCACATCCACTATTTACTCTTAATTTTCTAAAAACTCGCCAATACTAGAAAAATCATCTAAAAACTATAATTGCTCATAAAATCCACTGAGAAAATATGTCTAAGCCAGAAAATGCAGAAAACATGCATTTAAGGGAAAATAAACCCTAGGAAAATAATTAGGGTTTTACGGGTTCTCACAAGAGCGAAGACAGAGCTCTCGAACGGTTCCAAAAGTTTGCTCCACCCAAATTCATTGGGGGACCTGATCCGGATGTTGCCGTGCGATGGCTCGAGAAAATGGTTGATATTTTTGCGGCTTTGCATTATACCGATGAACGGCAGGTGACTTTTGCCGTATTTCAGTTAGAAGGGGCGGCCCGTTCCTGGTGGAACATCATAAGACAAAAATGGGAACGGGAACAAACGCCTAGGACTTGGGTTAATTTCATCCGGGAATTCAATGCGAAATTCTTGCCTCCTCTAGTTCAGGAGAGGAAGGAAGACGAGTTTATTCGACTCCGCCAAGGAACTCAATCGGTGGCGGAATACGAGAGCCAGTTCACCCGTTTGTCCAAATTTGCGCTTGAACTGATCATGACGGAGCAACGGTGAATCAGGCGTTTCATCCAGGGCTTGAACGTCGAAATCCAAAAGGACCTCGCAGTGGCTCAAATCAATGCTTTTAGCGAGGTCGTAGAAAAGGCCCAAAGGGTAGAGAGTGCTTGATTGCAGGTCCGGAACTTCCAGGCGAAAAAGCGGGGCTTTCCTGGAAGCAGTTCTGGACAAGGGGACAAAGGTACTCCCTCCAAGTTTGGACGCGGAGCTGGAGGTGGACGACAGTCAGGTTCCGGCAGAGGGGATCAGTCTAGAGGCGGCCCAGCCGGGAGAGGCCAAGGTGGAAACTTCCAGAAGAGCTCAGGTTCGGCGTCCCGTGGACCTTGCGGGTACTGCGGAAAGCCGAATCACTCTGAAAACAATTGCTGGAAGAAGGGAGGCAAATGTTTGCGTTGTGGAAGTGCAGACCACAAGCTTGCTACCTGCCCACTTATGACGCAAGAAGGAAGGGGAGCTCAAACCACGTCAAAGACCAACACGGGACCGAATAAGGGGAATGAGGCGAAACCTAAAGTGCCAGCTCGAGTCTATTCCTTAGAACCTCGACAGGTCCCAGATTCCTCAGAGGTCGTAGAAGGTACGATCCCTATTTTCCACCGTTTTGCCAAAGTTTTAATTGATCCTGGTGCCACCCATTCCTTTGTTAACCCTGATTTCATGTGTGGCATCGATATAAAACCTGCTAGTTTACCATACGACCTAGAAGTTAGTACACCCACGGGGAATCAACGGTTGGTTACTAGTATGGTTTATAGGGATTGTGAAGTGTGGGTAGGAGAGAAAAGATTGCTAGGGGACTTGATAAGTTTGGTCATTAAGGGGTATGATGTGATATTGGGTATGGATTGGCTAGCCAAGTATAATGCCCAACTGGATTGTAAAACGAAAGTGGTGGAATTCCGTATCCCTGGTGAGGCAACCATAAGGTTGGATATAAGGGGTAGGTTAGCCTCATCTGCTTTGATTTCGGGCATTCGGGCTAGGAAATTGCTAAGTAAAGGGGCGCAAGGATTTTTGGCCTTTTTTATTAACAC
Organism: Coffea arabica; assembly: GCF_036785885.1. Lineage (NCBI taxonomy): Eukaryota > Viridiplantae > Streptophyta > Magnoliopsida > Gentianales > Rubiaceae > Coffea > Coffea arabica. The sequence goes on from NC_092317.1 coordinate 26,177,819, forward strand.
CCCCACAGATAAGTTGAAAGTGGAGGATGTGGCCATAGTGAAGGAATTTCCGGACGTGTTTCCTGATGAATTAGTAGCCTTACCTCCGGAAAGAGAAATTGAATTCAAAATAGACCTGCTACCGGGATCCTCACCCATCTCAAAAACACCATACCGAATGGCTCCTGCCGAGCTCAAGGAGCTAAAGTTGCAATTACAGGACCTTCTGGAGCGGGGATTCATTCAAGAAAGTGGGTCTCCTTGGGGAGCTCCTGTGCTGTTTGTGAAGAAAAAAGATGGTGGTTTGAGGATGTGTATTGATTATCGGGGCCTGAATAACATTACAATTAAAAATAAGTATCCACTGCCCCATATTGATGAGCTATTTGATCAGTTGCAAGGAGCGGTAGTCTTCTCGAAACTGGACCTCCGCCAAGGGTACTACCAGTTACTAATCAGGAAGGAGGATATTCCGAAGACCGCCTTTAACTCGAGATATAGGCATTACGAGTTCGCAGTGATGCCCTTTGGACTAACCAATGCTCCTGCCGCCTTCATGGACCTAATGCATAGGGTTTTTAAGCCCTACCTGGATCGATTTGTCGTAGTCTTCATCGATGACAGCCTATTCTATTCCAAGACCCGTGAAGAGCATGAGCAACATTTGAAGACTATCTTGCAAACTCTGAGAGACCATCAACTGTATGCCAAGTTTAGCAAGTGCGAATTTTGGCTGGAGAAAATTACTTTTCTGGGACACGTAATCTCTCAAGAGGGTATTTCAGTCGACCCGGCGAAAGTAGAGGCTGTGACTAATTGGAAGAGGCCAGAAACTCCCACAGAGGTCCGCAGCTTTCTAGGACTGGCTGGATATTACCGGCGTTTTATCAAGGACTTCTCCAAACTAGCCAGTCCTCTAACCGATTTGACGAAGAATCATGGTCGGTTCTTATGGAACGCCCGAAGTGAGAGAAGTTTTCAAGAATTAAAGAAAAGATTGACCATGGCTCCAGTTCTAGTCTCACCAAACGGGGTGGACGGATATGCTGTGTACACTGATGCATCCCGAGAAGGCCTGGGTTGTGTATTAATGCAAAACCGAAATGTGATCTCCTTTGCCTCGAGGAAGTTAAAACCCTACGAGCAAAATTACCCGACCCACGACCTGGAGCTAGCTGCAGTCGTTTTTGCTCTGAAGAAGTGGAGGCACTATTTATATGGAGTAACTTTCGAGGTTTACTCCGATCATAAAAGTCTGAGGTATCTTTTCTCACAGAAGGAATTAAACATGAGGCAGCGACGGTGGATGGAATTTCTGGAGGATTACGACTGTACCATCAACTACCATCCGGGAAAAGCAAACGTGGTGGCCGATGCCCTAAGTCGCAAAGCTCAGGTCGCGAGTCTAATGATCAAAGAGTGGGAATTGTTAGACTCCGTGTGTGAATGGAAACCCTGCACTGGGAGCCATAAGGTGATTTTTGGCAATATTAAAGTGACTTCCACTCTCTTGGAGAGAATTAAAGAAGCTCAAAAGGAGGATCAGATGGTACGAAAGTGGGGAGAGAAAGTAGAAAAAGGGAAAACCACTGATTTCAATTTTGGTCCTGAGGGTATTTTAAAATACCGAAGTCGCATAGTGGTGCCGAAGGATGAATCGTTGAAAATGGAGATTCTGGAGGAAGCCCATCGATCTAAGTATACAATCCATCCGGGTAGTAGCAAGATGTATCAAGACCTGAAAGGAACCTATTGGTGGGACAATATGAAGAAGGAAATTGCTCTGTACGTGCAAAAATGTCTCATTTGCCAACAAGTGAAAGCAGAGCATCAAAAACCATCGGGCTTGTTACAACCTCTTGAGATACCTGAATGGAAGTGGGAGAACATCACCATGGATTTCGTTTCAGGATTGCCACGAACGCAGCGAGGACATGATGCCGTTTGGGTGATCGTCGACCGGTTAACCAAATCGGCTCATTTCTTGCCGGTGAACATGAAGTATTCCATGGACAAGTTGGCTCAACTGTACATGGACGAGATTGTAAAGTTGCACGGTGTTCCGGTGAGCATCGTCTCCGATCGAGATCCACGGTTCGTATCTCGGTTTTGGCAAAAGTTCCAAGAAACCCTAGGGACGAAACTCAACTTGAGCACAACCTATCACTCTCAGACGGATGGACAATCAGAATGAACTATTCAAACTCTCGAGGACATGCTACGAACTTGCATTCTGGATTTCGGAGGCAACTGGGGTCAACATATGACCTTGGTAGAGTTTGAGTACAACAACAGCTACCATTCGTCGATTCAAATGGCTCCATATGAAGCATTGTATGGACGAAAATGCCGATCACCAATTTACTGGGATGAAGTTGGCGAGAGGAAGGCATTGGATCCAACCACTATTCCTTGGATGGAGGACGCTCGAGAAAAGGTCAAGTTGATACGGCAACGACTCCAAACAGCTCAAAGCAAACAAAAGAGCTACGCAGACAATAGAAGGAAAGATTTGGAGTTTGAGGTTGGAGACCACGTATTTCTTAAAGTCACCCCTTTACGGAGTGTCACGGTAGGCAAAGGAAAGAAGCTTCAACCGAGGTTCGTTGGACCCTACAAGATTCTGCAAAGAATAGGAGCGGTAGCGTATCGATTAGAGCTGCCGTCCAGTCTCTCTCGAATTCACGACGTTTTCCACGTCTCGATGCTCAAGAAGTACTATCCTGACCCCTCCCATGTCTTACAACCAGAGGAGATCGACGTGGACGAATCGCTTGCTTACGAAAAAAAACCTGTCCAAGTACTTGACCGGAAAGTCAAAGAGCTTAGAACCAAGCAGATTCCTTTAGTGAAGATACTATGGAGAAACCATGGGGTAGAGGAAGCGACCTGGGAAGTGGAAGAGGAGATGCGAACGAAATACCCTAACCTTTTTGTGAGTTAAGGTGAGAAATTTCGAGGGCGAAATTCTTTTAAGGGGGAGAGAGTGTGAGAACCCGTAAATTTCATTTTCTAGGTTTTAGAATTTTTCATGGCTTGTTTTCTGCATTTCCGTGATTAGAAAATTTTCTAGGTAATTTTAAGGAGCAGATATAATTTTTAGATGATTTTTCTAGTATCGAATGGATTTTGAGGAATTAAGAGCGTATACCGGACGTGGGACCCACTGGTGCGAAAAGTTCGGAAAAATTCGGCCAACTAGGTTAAGTTTTGAATACTGGAATTAATTTATCGGGTGTTAAGAGATAAGTAGAGGTTGCAATTTGGATTGATATGAGAGAGAAAAGTTAGGTAGATATTTAATTAAAGGTGACAAGTGTCACCCTTGGATTGGTCTTGAAGTAAGACCACTATTCCTATTCTTACCATTTGACTTAAAATAGCTTAAAAATGACAAAAAATCTTAAAGAAAACAACAAGAAGAAGCCGGCCCTCTCTTGCTCTCTCTCTTACTTCAAGCATAAGGAAGAAAACACTTCAATCTTGTCCCAAATCATCACAACTAACCATCCAACCTTGAAATTACTCCATAAAACCTCTCCAATTAGAGTTAGTGAGTGGATTTGTGGAGTTGTTTGGAAAGTTAAGGTGGTCCATAGCTCTCTCTCTCTTGTTTTAAAGGTAAGTTGTGAAGAACCACCCTCCTCCTTTACTTGATGCTTAAATCATGCTTAGTGGTAGTAAGAGATGCAATATTATGGATTAATTCTTGATTTGTGGTTGAAATGATGAAATTTTATTATTTTTGGGGATTTTTCTGTTTTAATATAAGCGTGATTGTGTGGCTATCTATGATGATTGGAAATGGTCTATAATGACTTAAGGAGGTGGGAAAAGTGATTAATTGCAACCAATTTCTGTTTTGGAAGAAAATTGAAAAAACTAGGGTTCTTAAGGGAGCATTCTGTCCGAATTTTTAGGTCCTATATAGAGGCCGAATTGGCCTTAGCTCAAAACATAAAAGTTGTAGGTAATGACATTTTAGAGGTGCCTACAAAATTTCAGGTCAATCGGAGTAGTGTAAAATGAGATAAGTCGAAATTACTATTGTTGTTCTGGTTTTACCCGAAATAGAGAACTGCGCCTGTAATTGGTTGTTTTGGCTAGAATTGCTTCCGAATTGGTTGTTGAGGCCTTCTGATGAAATTTATCCCTGTTTCTTAGATTTCAGCTGGTTTTAGAATTTATGGATTTGGACTTGTAGAGCCTGAGTTATGATGTTTCCGCTAGAATGCGTTGCGGTGAATCTGTTTTACGTTGTTGATGAAGTATCTTGACTTTTTGACCTGTTTGCACTCAAAATTGGGTTGAGTGACCTTCTGTGATGTTGTATCCCTGTATTTTAGCTTCGAGATGGTGGGTCTTGCATCCTCATCCGATAAGCGTAGTGCAATTTGTGCCATTACCGCAAAATGAGGACAAAAACTATTTTTTTCAGGGCCAAGCTAGTTACATTTCCGAAATTTCTGGTTTCCTTGATTGTTTGGATATGCTTATGGAACCCTATTGGGGTCATGTTTGGCCTTGGTTTATGACTCGTTATCGAGTCTCATTGTATTTGTTTGCATGTTTTTAGGGCGTGACGGTGGTGCACAACGTTCTTTTGACGGAAGTGCATGAAACCACATTTGCTAACGTGGTGAGTGTATTACTCACTTATGTGTTATTATATGACTTTGATACTTGAACTTGAGATGTTGAATGTTAATTGATTGAAGTGAGAGTGTACTTTATCACTTTCACTTGTTGTTTAGCATGTTATAGGAAAGTTGTTGGAATGTTATATGAAATGTATATGAAATGAAATACATGACTTGGTGTCGTTTGGACGAGTCTCCAACGACTACAAATGTTATCAATGAGCTAATCGAGCCGGCGAGGGCTTGGTCATGCCAATTAATGTGCCTTGGGGCAATGTTATGGAATCTTGAAGTATGATAGACTCTCGATTCCGGTTTACTCGAGTAATACCACAATACATGTGTTTGGATTGCGGGCCCGGTTGGGGAATGTTAGGTGGAATGGAATGGAGGTAAAGTGGAGTCTACGGTTGGTTATTGTTGAAAATTGACGGAGAGTCAATGGCGTTTGATCAAGAAATGCAAACGAGGAAAAGGGCTCTTGAGAGCCACCCGTATCCTTTTATCCTCATTATTGATGTGTGGCTTTACTTAATTTTGGCAAATTGGATTGTTAAGCTGGATGCATCTATGAACTTGGTTGTTTGAGTTGTATTCTCACTGGGCAAATAGCTCACCCCGTTCCTTTTGTTTTCCTTACAGGAAATCTGAATGACTTTTGAATTGGTTGCCGAATGAACTAGATGACTATAGCTTTTGAATTGTATAGCTTATGAATTGAAACCGTAAATGTGCCTTTGAGGCCGTTTTCACTTTTCATTTGGCAATCGTACATATATTAACTTTTGAGTAACTTTCACATGCCATGGTGGCTTGTAAACGCTGAATTGTATGTGGTATATGTGGTTTTATTATTTGGTTGGGTTGCGGACAGGTTCGGCTTCCAAACGGCAAAAGAAAAAAAATTTGGCGAGGACTGCCTGGCCTGAATCCGGCCAGGAATCCGGCCAGAAACTGGCCGGATTGTCGGCCGGATTGCCTGGGGAAAATTTGAATCCGGGCTGGTAGCCACTGGACAGTATCCAGCCAAGAATCCGGCCGGTAATCCGGCCAGATTCCGGCCGGATTCCACTGTTCCAGGCACTATTCATCGTTTTCGTTTTTTTTTATTTTTTTTATTTTGGTACTTGTGGCTTGTCCGAACGCACTTTTACTTTCCCGAAACGTTTTAGATCGAGTGTAACTGCTCGTTAGTCCTGGCGAGAGCTGGGCAGGCAGTCCGCTAACCCCTTTGGTTCGCCTTAGGGGAAGGTGGGGCTATCACACTCCTCATGGCCCTTCCACATCAGATAAAGGCAAGGCACCAGTTGAAAAAGCTGCTGAAGATGATGAAGAAACTGAAGAGGAGGACCTCTCCCAATATCAGCTTTCTCGAAGGACACCTGGATCCACCTAGTTCACCATAGGGTCATTTGCATTTTGTTTGACTATTTCATGTGTTTTTAGTGTTTGTGGTGTTCAACAATGGATATGTAGATATAATGCTTATGTTTATGTTATGTTCGTTTAGTACTTTTTCATGGATGATTATGGTTGTAATGGTTATGGATATGTGGATGGATTTTAAGTATGTTGAATGATGAATGTGTGGATGTGATGAATGTTTTTTGGTTCTCCGTGATATATGTGATTGATTGGCCTTTTGTGATGACAAAAAGGGGGAGAGGACTGGATTGGATTGATTGATGATTTAATTGAAATTGAATTGGCTTGATGGATTGAATTGGTAAAATGTTGGATGTTGGCTGCTTAATGGTTATGTTTTTGGATAATTGATTAATTCGGTAGGGTAGCCAAGTGAGGGGGAGTTTTTCAAATTTTTGCTCTATGATTCACTAAGTAAGGGGGAGTTTTTGTCAATTGAGAAAGGGGGAGCTTATTTTGCAATCATCAAATCGCATTTCAAACCATTGTTTTGTCATCATCAAAAAGGGGGAGAATGTTATTCTTGGTTTTGATGATCACAATGTACTTTGAAATGTTTATCTAACTCTCTTCAAATATAAGTGTTTTTTGCCTATCAAAGAATCAGGTACGAATATGTCAAGAAATGAATATCAACCAAAAGAAGAAGCAAAAACAGGACACTCATATCGGACGTCCGAAAGGATGAAAAACATCAAGAAGGAAATACTGTCGGACGCTCGTAAGGAAGCATCGGACGTCCTGAAGGATCGGACGCATGCTTCGGACGCACATCAATCTCATCGGACGTCCTAAAAATTCCACAAAGCTTTGATAACTCTCTGGACGACGTTCGGACACAGAAGCTCGGACGATAAAATCCCATCGGACGTCCGAACAACAACTTGACTGATTTTCGGACGATGGGATCGGACGATGACTAAGCTGTAGGACGTCCGACATCCCCAACGGCTAGCTGACTCTTCATCTGCCTTCTATCCGTTAGAAGCATTAATGAAGCCCATTTTAGGTCCCCTTCAAATACAAACGATTCTAAACAAGACAAGTACTTTTGCACACTTTGTTTACAAGATCTCAAGAGATATTTTAGTTTGAAAATAGTCTCCAAAGCTAGATTTGTTCTCCAAGTGGTGTGAATTTCTTGTGAGCATTTCTTTTGTGATTGAAAATTTCTTTAGTGTAGCTTTGTTGAGGGTTATCTGAATGATTGTAAAACTTCTTAGCTTGACTAAGTGAGGCTTAGGGCAAGGAGGAAGTGCTCCCTCCATTGTACATCTAGTTGATCATCTTTCATCAAAGAGAAGTTGCTCAACCTAGTGATTGGTCTTCAAGTTTGAGGAAAGCTTGGCAGACAATCGGTTTGATATTCTATCTTATTCTTTTTTGTTTAATAAAATTCTCATTGCTTATCTATACTTGTTTTTCGAATCAATATTGCTCTCTTCTTCTAATCTACTTGATTGATCATTACTAGAAAAGAAGGTAAATTTTTATTAAGCAAAAAATTGCATAAATTTGATTAAGATTTTAATCAACCTAATTCACCCCCCTCTTAGGTTGTCTTTGGGCCTTACAGGTTCGCCTTAGGGGAAGGTGGGGCTGTCACAGGTGGTATCAGAGCCTGCTTCGCGTGGTCTCTGCGCGGAGTGAGCCTGGACTAAGTGGTGAATGAGTATAAAGGACAATGTGCTCATTTGAGCATAACCTATGAATTGCGAATGTTATAGGCCTTAAATCTCTCTCATGGTATCTGAGGACCATAGATAGGTATGTCGGGTAGGAATTCTGATTGTAGATAGTTTTCTCTTGGGACTGGCCAGCTCGAGATGTGAATTGTCTTCTTTCGGATTCTTGTGCCCGAGTACGCTAGAGTTGAGGCATTTTGGGAACCTGAATAGGTATTGTTTGGCCAGAATGATTTCAAGAGGTCAATGGACATCTAGTTGGATAGAAAGTAACCTGAGAGACCGGACGGGATTATTTTAACTGGGTGTGGGACGATATATCTCTTTTCTTTTGCTTCACCCGTATATTGTTACTGTGTGACAGCCCCACCTTCTCCTAAGGCGAACCAAAGGGGTTAGCGGACTGCCTGCCCAGCTCTCGCCAGGACTAACGGTGCAGTATAGAGCAATCTATTGCGTTTCGGAACTTACAAACGCGCGTAAACAAGTCAAAATGTCAAAATAAAAAAAATGAAATCCGGAGTCAGCTATGAATAGTAACCGACCCGTCAGAACCCAACCAAATATCAAGCAAACATTCACATTTTGAAACTTAGCATTTACAAGCCAAAGTGGCATACAAAAGTATTCAAAAGTGGATACATATCTGGTTTGCCAAATCAAAAGAGAAACGGTCCCAAAAGTACATTTAGGGTTTCAATAAATGAGATATACAAAAGATATGTCCAACTAGCTCATTTCGGCAACCAATTATCAATTGCAGTCCAAAAGTATTTATTTTCCTGTAAGGAAAACAAAAGGAATAGAGTGAGCTAATGGCACAGTGAGATAATACTACTCAAGCAACCAAGTTCATATAAGCATCAAGCTTTTCATTTCAATACATCAAAAGTAAACAAAGGCACACATTAATGGTGGTGATAAAAGAATACGGGCGGCTCTCAAGAGCCCTTTTCCTCGTTTGCATTCTTGATCGAAGCTCATTGACCCTCCGTCAATGTTTAAGAGTAACCAACCGTAGACTCCACATTACTTCCATTCCTTCCACCCAACATACCCCTACAGGGCCCGAACTCCAAACACTTGCACTGTGGTATTACTCGAGTATACCGGAATCGAGAGTCTCGCATACTACAAGATTCCATATAACATTTCCCCAAGGCTCATTAATTGTCACGACCAAGCCCTCGCCAGCTCGATTCAATCAACTACCAATGGGGTTGAGCTCAATGATAACAATCATGGTCGTTGGATACTCGTCCAATCGACACCAAGTCAAGTACTTTTCATTTCATGTAACATTCCAATATCATGAGAAATAAGTGAGAGTGATAAAGTACACCTCACTTCAATCAATATCAATGGTACAATAAACATTTACCTCATCAAGTTCAAGTATCAAAGCCATATAGTAACACACAAGTGAGTAGTACACTCACCAAGCTCGAAAGTGATATTTCATGCACTTCCGTCAAAGGAACGTCGTGAACCACCGTTACGCCCTAAAACACGCAAACAAGTACAATGAGACTCGATAACGAGTCATAAACCAATGCCAAATATCACCAAAATAGGGTTCCCTAAGCACACACAAGCAATAGAGGAAACCAGAAAAATCCGGAAATGGAACTAGCTTTAACCCTGAAAAAAACAGTTTTTGACGTCATTTTGCGGTAATGGCACTACGATTATCGGATGAAGGTCCAAGACCCACCGTTTCGAAGCTAAGAGATAGGGCTACAATATTTCAGAAGGTCACTCAACCCTGTTTCGAGTGTAACCAGGTCAAAAATGCAATCTACTACACCAGAACCGTAAAAATAGATTCACAGAACGCATTCTAGTGCAAACACCATAAAACAGCCTACATAAGTCCAAATCCATAAATTCCAAAGCCATCCAAAAGATAAGGAACAGGGATACATTTCATTAGAAGACCTTAACAACCAATTCGGAAGCATTCCTAGCCAAAATAACCAATTACAGAAGCAATTCCCAAATTTGGGTAAAACCAGGGCAGCAAGGGTAATTCCATCTTTTCTCAAGCTACGCTACTCCGATTGACCTGAAATCTTTCAGGCACCTCTAAAATAGTATTCCCTACAACTTTCATGTTTTAACCCAAGGCCAATTCGGCCTATAACTATGAGCTATAAAACCAGGCAGAATGTAATTCATTAGAACCCTAACTTTTCAATTTTCTTCCAAAACAGAAATTGCTTGCAATTATCCACTTTTTCCACCTCCTATATCCCTTACATACCATTTCCAATCATCATACATAGCCACACAATCATATTCATTTTAAAACAGAAAAATCCCCAATAATTACAAAACTTCATCAATTCAACCAAAAATCACAATATAATCCATAAAGTTGTATCTTATTCCACCACTAATCATAAATTAAGCATCATTAGAGGGAGGAGAGGGGTTTTTCACAACTCACCTTAGAAACAAGAGAGAGAGAGAGCAACTAGTCCTCTTAGCTTTCCAAATAACTCCACACAACACCTCACTATCACTCCCTTAATGTTTTCTATGGAGCAAAACAAGATTCAATGGTGGATTTTTGGTAGATTGGAGCAAGATTGAAGCCAAAAACTTGAAGAGTTTTCTTTCTTTTGTTGCTTGAAGAGCTCGGCCAAGATGAAGGAGAAAATGGTGAATTTTTTGTATTTTTTTGATTTATTTGGTCAATTGGTAAGAAAATGAATAGTGGTCTTACAAGTCATCCAACCTAATGGTGACACTTGTCACTTATTTAATGCAAGTCTATCACTTTGTTTCCTCTCACACCAATCCAAATTGCAACATCTACTTATCTCTTAACACCCGGTAAATTAATTCCAGTATCCAAAACTTAACCTAGTTGGCCGAATTTTTCTGAACTTTTCGCCCTAGTGGGTCCCACGTCCGGTATACGCTCTTAATTTCTCAAAACCTATTCGATACTAGAAAAATCATCTAAAAACTATATCTGCTCCTTAAAAGTATCTAGACTTTTTCCTAATCACGAAAATGCAGAAAACAAGCCATGAAAGATAATAAAACCTAGAAAATGGGAAAAATACGGGTTCTCACATACTGCATGCCGTCGGTTTGTGTATTGGTGTATATGAATCATTGCCTGCTTTGATACGTATTTGTGTCGTTGATCATTTGTTTCCCTGATATGTATGTGGTGCCCTAAATGTTGTTATTTTAGTCACCTTATTGTGTTTATTCATTAAATTTTTGAGGGGGGGGGTAAGAGAAAAGAAAAGGAAAAAAAATATATATATCTATATATCATACGGAAGGAAGATGTAGTCGTGGTCATGGTCGTGGCCGTGGAACTGAGCGAGGCCACGAGTCAAGAGAAGAAAAGGAAACAACCGCTGAACAAAGACAAGGACCGAGAGTGTCACATGTACTTAAGAATTTATTATGACCCATTGATTCACCTGGCAGGCTATCATTTGAGTTCCAGCGACTCCGTGAGATGGCACATTGGGTTGATATATATAAAGAACTCGCGGTTCTTCGAGACGAAATAGAGGTCCAAAGGAGACTAGCCGAATACTGGGAAAGGCGATGGAAGCACGAGTATTCAGAAAAGATTGAGCTTGTGCACCAGAACGTAGAGCTAAAAAGGAAATATGAAGGGATTTCTGAGGAAACCTTAGCAATGGCACAAAGCACTCCTGCTATGGGGGTTCCAGAGGAAACTCAAAGGACAGGAATTGTAAGGCCACAAATGAAGATCTTCTATGCACAGAAAAAGGGTAAAGCTCTTGAAAATCAAAGGCCAGAACGGGGTGAGCGGGGTAGGCCATTTGCTAAGAGGGGTCGTGGAGTGGGTGGTGTGAGAATTTTGGAGGCACTTAGGGAAGATACTCTGGAAGGACCATTGAGAGGTACCTCACAAGGAGATCAAACCTCTACCCCTCTCCCATTTTGTGGCTATTGTAGAAAATTCAATCATTTTGAGGAGAATTGTTGGAAAAGGGGGGGGAGATGTTTGTGCTGTGGGAGCGCCGAGCATCGAATTGCACATTGCTCGATTAAAGCGCGTGAAAAGAAAGAAACCCAGCAACCAACCAAGACCGACCCTGGACCGTCAAGTGGAAAAGGGACTGGAATGAAGAACCTCGTTTCTTCTGACTCTAAAGACGGAGAAGGTACAGGCCATTGGTTATTTTAAATTTTGAAGGTAAAATTTCGAGGGAAAAATTTTTTTTTAAGGGGGAGAGGGTGTGAGGACCCGAAAATTTACCGAATTTCTAGGCTTTATTTTATTTAATCGCACACTTTTATACCTTTTCTTTATTAGAAAATTCCCCAGATAATTTTTATGAGCAAAATATTGTTTTTAAATCATTTTTCTAGTATAAGTTAGTTCATGTGAAATTAAGAGTATATATCGAACGTGGGACCCACTAGTGCGAAAAGTTCGGAAAAATTCAGCCAATTAGGTTAAGTTTTGGATACTGAAATTAATTTACCGGGTATTAAGAGATAAGTAGAGGATGCTAAGTGGATTGGTATAAGAGAGACAAAAGTTAGGCAAGCAATTAATGATGGTGACAAGTGTCACCATAGGGTTGGTAGAAACTTTTGACTACTATTCCATGTCTTACCAATTGACTAAATAAGCTAAAAATTTACCAAAAATTCCTCCATTTCCAAGCTCTAGTGGCCGGCCCTCTCTCTCAAGAAAGGAAGAAAGAAAGCTCTCCATGTTTGCTCCAATCTTGCTCCAATCTACCAAATCAACCATTTACTCTTGTTTTTGTTCCATAGAAACCCTTAAGGGAGTATTTGTGAGTTGTTTTGTGGAGTTATTTGGAAAGCTAAGAGGACTAGTTGCCCTCTTTCTTGTCTTGCTAAGGTAAGTTGAGAAGGACCCCTCTCCTCCCTCTAATGATGCTTAAATCATGATTAGTGGTAGTATAAGATGCAATTTTATGGTTTATATCTTGATTTTTGGTTGAATTGGTGAAGTTTTGTAATTATTGGGGATTTTTCTGTTTTCATATGAATATGATTATGTGGTTATGTATGATGATTGGAAATGGTATTTAAGGAAGCTAGAAGGTGGAAAAAATGGTAAATTGCAAGCAATTTCTGTTTTGGAAGAAAAATTGGAAAGCTAGGGTTCCTTGAATTACATTCTGCCCGGTTTTGTAGCTCATAGTTATTGGCTGAATTGGTCTTGTCTTAAAACATGAAAGTTGTAGGTAATGATATTTTAGAGATGCCTGCAAAATTTCAGATCAATCGGAGTAGCGTAACTTGAGAAAAGATGGAATTACCCTTGCTGCCCTGGTTTTACCCGAATTTAGGAATTGCTTCTGTAATTGGTTATTTTGGTCAGGAATGTTTCCGAATTGGTTGTTGAGGTCTTCTGATGAAATGTAACCCTGTTTCTTAGCTTTCATATGGATTTGGAATTTATGGATTTGGACTTAAGTAGGCTGATTTATGATGTTTACACTAGAATGCGTTCTGTGAATCTGTTTTTGCGGTTCTGGTGTAGTAGATTGCATTTTTGACCTGGTTACACTCGAAACTGGGTTGAGTGACCTTCTGTAATATTGTAGCCCTATATCTTAGCTTAGAAACGGTGGGTCTTGGACCTTCATCCGATAATCGTAGTGCCTTTGGTGCCATTACCGCAAAATGACGTCAAAAACTATTTCTTTCAGGGTTAAAGCTAGTTCCATTTCCGGATTTTTCTGGTTTCCTCTATTGCTTGTGTGTGCTTATGGAACCCTATTTTGGAAATATTTGGCATTGGTTTATGTCTCGTTATCGAGTCTCATTGTACTTGTTTGCGTGTTTTAGGGCATGACGGTGGTTCACGACGTTCCTTTGACGGAAGTGCATGAAATATCACTTTCGAGGTTGGTGAGTGTACTACTCACTTGTGTGTTACTACATGGCTTTGATACTTGAACTTGATGAGTTAAATGTTATTGCACCATTGATATTGATTGAAGTGAGGGTGTACTTTATCACTCTCACTTATTTCTCATGTTATTGGAATGTTACATGAAATAAAAGTACATGACTTGGTGTCGTTTGGACGAGTATCCAACGACCATGATTGTTATCATTGAGCTCAACCCCATTGGTAGTTGATTGAATCGAGCCGGCGAGGGCTTGGTCGTGACAATTAATGAGCCTTGGGGAAAGTTACATGGAATCTTGTAGTATGCGAGACTCTCGATTCCGGTATACTCGAGTAATACCACAGTGCAAGTGTTTGGAGTTCGGGCCCGGTAGGGGAATGTTAGGTGGAAGGAATGGAAGTAAAGTGAAGTCTACGGTTGGTTACTTTTAAACATTGACGGAGAGTCAATGAGATCCGATCAAGAATGCAAACGAGGAAAAGGGCTGTTGAGAGCCGCCCGTATCCTTTTATTATCATTATTGATGTGTGTCTTTATTTACTTTTGATGAATTGGACTGAAAAGCTTGATGTATCTATGAACTTGGTTGCTTGAGTAGTATTATCTCACTGGGCAATTAGCTCACCCTATTCCTTTTGTTTTCCTTACAGGAAAATAAATACTTTTGGACTGCAATTGATAATTGGTTGCCGAATTGAGCTAGTTGGACATACCTTTTGTATAGCTCATTTATTGAAACCCTAAATGTACTTTTGGGACCGTTTCTCTTTTGATTTGGCAAACCGTACTTGTATCCACTTTTGAATCACTCTGGTATTCCGCTTTGGATTGTATCTGCTAAATTTCAACATGTAAATATTTGCTTGATGTTTGGTTGGGGTTTCGACGGGTCGGTTACTATTCATGGCCGACTCCGATTTTATTTTTTTTTATTTTGACATTTTGGCTTGTTTACGCGCGCATTTGTAAGTTCCGGATCGTAGCTCGCTCTATACCGAACCGTTAGTCCTGGCGAGAGCTGGGCAGGCAGTCCGCTAACCCCTTTGGTTCGCCTTAGGGGAAGGTGGGGCTGTCACAAATTGGCCTTGGGTTAAAACATGAAAGTTGTAGGGAATGATATTTTAGAGATGCCTGCAAAATTTCAGGTTAATCAGAGTTGCGTAGCTTGAGAAAAGACAGAATTACCCTTGCTGCCCTGGTTTTAACCGAATTTGATAGTTGCGTCTGTAATTGGTTAATTTGGTTGGGAATGCTTCCGAATTGGTTGTTGAGGTCTTCTGATGAAATGTAGCCTTGTTTCTTATCTTTCGGATGGCTTTGGAATTTCTGGATTTGGACTTAGGTAGGCTGACTTATGATGTTTGAACCCGAATGCGTTCTGTGAATCTATTTTTCCGATTCTGGTGTAGTATCTTGCATTTTTGACCTGGTTACATTCGAAACTGGGCTGAGTGACCTTCTGCAGCATTGTAACCCTATCTCTTAGCTTCGAAACGGTGTATCTTGCACCTACATCCGATAATCGTAGTGCCATTGGTACCAAAACCGCAAAATGATGTCCAAAACTGTTTTTTTTGGGTTAACACTTAACTCCATTTCCGGATTTTTCTGGTTTCCTCGAATGCTTATGTATGCTTATGGAACCCTTTTTCGGTAGTATTTGGCATTGGTTTATGACTTGTAATCGAGTCTTATTGTGCTTATTGGAATATTTTAGGGCTTGACTTTCCTTTCCGGTCATTTTCCTAGCTAAATTTTGTACTTGACTTGAAGCCTAGTGAACGGCTTTTGGAAATGAGATTATTTTTGTACGAGATGTTGGGACTGATTTGAGGAAATAATGAAGCCATGACGGCTGGAAAAGTAAGCAAATTTAGGAGAAATGCTGTCCAATTTTCTAGGCCGTTTGGTTCCTTTAAGTTTGAATTACCTTTTGGTAGAAATGAAGGGCTTTTGGGTTGTTTGAGCCTAGGTCTTCATGTTACCTTTTCGTTTCCAAAAATCATGTTTGGCACCCTTGCATCAGTAATTTTTGGCAAGGCATACGACTGGTAGTCGAGCCTCACATGTGCATTCTGTATACTCGATTTTTGAAAGTGGAACCTTCAATTGTTTTACTTTGATTATTTTAGGGTTTCTTGGTGATTAAAGCTCTCTCGTGGGCAAAAATTTTTTAGGTATCTGTACTGACACCGGTGAGTGTACCACTCCCCTCACTTGTTGTTGTTTAACTCGGTTTCTGTACATGCAATCTGTGATATGAACGACTGAACTATCTGTTTATTCTGTTTGAGACGAGGGTGTACTTTATCACACTCGTTCTCTTGTCTGTTCATATGCCAATTTTGAGTGCGTATCTGAATTTTCTATCTGTATCTGTATCTGTTCTGACATCGTTTGGAAGCTTCTATCCAACGACCTTTCTGGGACCTCTGAGCTCAACCCCTGTGGCTAGTTACTCGAGTCGGGCCGGCAAGAGCCTGGTCGATTAGATAACGAACCACGGTAGTCTGTTTTGGGATCTTTGGGTATTGAGACCCTTGATTCCGGTATACTCGAGTATTACCATTTCTGATCTGACTGGATTTCGGGCCCGGTGGGGGTATGTGAGGTGGAAGGAGTCGAAGAAAGTGGAGTCTACGGTATTGGTTACTTCTGTAACGTTGACGGAGTGTCAACTGTTATTTCGATCAAGTTTCGGTGAAGCAAATGGGAATTTGGCTCCTGAGAGCCACCCGTATCCTTTCTGTCTATGGTGTTTGTTCACTTCTTTATTTGATGCACATACGTGATTAATTGAATATGAAGTTCTATGTTTCTTATTTGCTATTATTTTTGGTACCTCATTGAGCGTAAGCTCACCCCTTCCCGTCATCTTTGTTTTCCTTACAGGGAACCACTTTTGGGGCTAAGATGTTTTGACGCACGAGTCAAGCTAGTTTTATTATAGTTTTGTAAAGCTCCTCAATAGTTGAAAAACCCTAAATGTATTTTGATCTAATTATCTTCTTTTGTTCCGTAATTTACAAACGTATGTGTATAAAACTATTTACCCTGTTCATGTATTCTATTTGGATTGGAAATATTTTCCCGAGTCATATGGCCATATCTGTATTCGTTGGACTCCTGGCGGAGTGGTGATGTGGCAACCACTATTCATTGTGGTGTTGATTTTCGTTTTGCCATTTCGTGACTCTGAATCGTTTGAGCGCGCTATTACCTTCCTGAATGTTTTTGATTTCTTTTAACGACTCGACTGAGTCCTGGCGAGAGCTGGGCAGGCGGGCCGCCGAACCCCTTTGGTTCGCCTTAGGGGGAGGCGGGGCTGTCACAGCTTAATCTCTAGGATGAGTACTCAGTAGCCGGTCATTACATGTGCTTGTTATGAGCTGATGTGGAACGATTTATGAACTGATCTAAAATGGGATTTATGAACTGATACGAAATGATTTATGACTTTATGATTTTTCATGTATATTTATCAGTAAGATGCTTTTAAATTGTTTGCCACTCGTTACTACTGATTGTTTTATAAACGACGTTACTTTCAAGATTATGGATGTGATCGATGCGCAAATGATTGATTTGTATCAATAGAATTACAAGTACATGGTCCAACAGAGGGGTAGATATTACCTACTGAGCATTTTGTCGCTCAACCCACTTTTTACCATCTTTGTAGATTCAGAGGAGTATGAGTTGGTTTACGTAGAAGAACCTGAGGACGACTTTTATTAGCTTTGAATGAATAGAAGTTGGCAGGCTAGTTACTTCTAGTTGTTAGTCTTATTCATTTTCGTTTCTGCTGTTTCCATTAGAAAATAAATGTACGAATTATTGGATATTCGTAGACTACCTTTTATATGAGATTTGTACCGCACATTACTTTAGTTATATTATTTCGTACTTTTGAAGTTTAGACTAGTTAAATATTGCCATGTATTCTTGAGCGGGATTTGAGAATACGACGGATGCCACGTGACGGGCACGTGCGGACTCTGGGCGTGACAATGTTACCTCGTATTGTGACAGCCCCACCTCCCCCTGGGCGTACCCTAGGGTTTAACGGACCGCCTGCCCAGCTCTCGCCAGGACTCACTCACTCGTATCACGTGCATACATCCATCGGCAATAAATAACATCGCAATTCACGCTTACAATTTACATCGATGCATATTCAAGATACAAAGCCTCTATATACCCAAACGGGTTCAAAGTGTATACAATCCAAGTACAATCATCCTAATCGAGTGATAGCGCGAGTACAAGTCAAAAGTAAAAAATAACTAGGCTACGCTAGTCTTTATATATCTCACGCCTCGCTCGTACCCCTGTAAGGAAAATAAATGGCGTGGAATGAGCTAAAAGCCCAGTGAGGTTCCAAATAGCAAATTGACCATTATTTATAAGTACAAGTTTTGGATATAGCAAAGTAACGAGCATGAAGAGTTCATAAAAGTGAGCAATAACACTTCAAGTAGCAATCTCAAAATGAGCGAGTATAAAAGTTTTCAGAAGAAACAATAATCATTCCAAAACATAAGGATACGGATGGCTCTCAGGAGCCAACTTCCCATTTCATCATCAGGAGCTTGATCACATAATAGTTGACAGTCCGTCAACTTTCAAGTAAAGGAACCAATCCAATAGAGCACCACTTACACTACTCTCCGTCCACCATTGAAACCCCCTATTGGGCCCAAAATCCTCTATAAACACGGGTGGTAATACTCGAGTATACCGATTAGTCGAGGAGATATCATTCCACTCAACAAACATGAGACCCAGGGTTCGTTACCTAATCGATCAAGCCCTTGTCGGCTCGACTCGAGTAACTTGCCGCAGGGTTTCTGGAATTTCAGGAAGTGCGCACATCATAAACAAGTATATCAAATCGATTTCAACAATAAACAAGTATATATCAAATAAGGGCAAGTGCGATAAAGTACACTCTTGCCCGATCAAATCAATCATATATCCTTTAATCATATTGATCAAGTATTGGAAACAAGTGTCTAGTTCAATCAGATATTTGGAAGTACTCACCAAAATGAAGTACCCCTAGTAATCACGTCTGGGTTATACTCCGGGTTCGGAGTCCAAATCTGTGATAAAACTTTGTTTCAGAACTTTAAAAATCGACTAAGGTTCGAAACTTAGACGTTTCATTTAATAAGAATCAAGAAATGGAAATTCACTTGGAGAATATTCGTGAAACACTCGCTCGCTTTTCAAACTATATAACTTTGTAACATTTATACTTGGAAATGCCATTTGAGTCGCAAGTACAAGGAAAACATACTCCGAGCAGTCATTATTTTATTTCTCAAGGGTACAAGTTCGGCCAAATCCTTACTTATATACCTTCGTAAAAGAAGATGCAAATATCCTAGATGGTTCATGTAGTAATCACTCTTAACCCTTACTCAAGTCGCAAGTATATTTCTCTAGTCGTCGAGCGTAAATTTGGGCAGCATGCTCTTTGCATTTACCTAATTTTCCAGCCATTTACGGCTTCATTATTTTCCTCAATCGAACCCAAAGTTACACACAACACAAACTCATTTCAATAGCCATTCAATAGGCTCAAGGTAATACAAGTACAAAAATCAAGCTAACGACATGTGCGGAAATGAAGTTTAACAAAAGACAGATTTGATGCGTGTTTGCGGAATGGACACATCCTAGGCTACGCTTATCAGATTGAGGTGAAACATATACCGTTTCAAAGCTAAGACAAAGGGCTACAACTTTGGTGAAGAGCACCTAGTCTAATTTCCAGTGTAAGCCAGTCAAATTCCCAATTCACAGAACCAAATTCCAACTAACCGGCCAGTTAACCGTACTACCTCCAAATGGCCATATCTCAAGCTACAAAGTCCGTTTAAGGCGTTCTTGGAGGCGTTGAAAAGCTAAGAAAAAGTACTAAAACTTTCATGTTTTGGCAAATGGCTAAATCAGCACGGATCAGAGTGAATAGACACGGTCAATTGGATGAACTGTCTAAAACTAATCACTGGATGCATCATAGGGCAGTGAGGGTATTTTGGTCGTTTCACAGGGCACGTTGCTCTGATTGGGCTGAAATTTTGTAGGAAACTATAAAACATCATTCTATACAACTTTGATTTTTTATTCTAAGCCTAATCCGGCCTCTAACATCACAAACTGGAACAGGACAGAACTGAGCTACAGTTTTCCAGAAATCTGAAATTTTACGGTTTCAAAGGAAACTTTCTTCATTTCTTGCTTCAATCACTACCACAACCTCTTATATAAACTTAGATACAACATATACTATCCATACTGCAAGTATAGGCAGAAAATCATTCAAACCCTAACTCATGTAACTCAAGAACATACACTATATCCATCCAAATCATTATAATAGCTATCATCCACCACAAATTTAAGGTGCTATGCCAAGTTAAGCAAGATTAAGAGTAAGAAATGGTAAATCAGCAATATTACCTTACTAGAGTTACTTCCAAGAGCAGCCCTAGCTTTTCCTTCCAAACTTTCACCAACACACCATTAGCTAAACCCTCAAACAAAGTTTTAATCGGATTAGTTTCTTGTTTCCTCACTTAAGTGACTCAAACTCAAGATGGATTGGTGTATCTCTCCCTTGGTTTTTCTCTCCCTCTCTCTTGGCCAAAGCAAGCATAAAATGATGAAGAAAGGAAGCTAAATGGTGATAAGAAGGCAAGACAATTTGGTCTTGGTCAAGGCCCTAGATGGCCAACAAGTGGCATCACCAATTTCCACTCATTTTTTTTCTTTTCCTTGCAAATTTGGTCAGCATTTTTGGTCAAAGCTAGCTGAGAATGAGGGGATATTTTGCACAATATTAATGAGCTTATATGGTAAGAAAGTGGTGATCAAGTGGTGTGTTCAATCGGTAGTGCACGGTACACGTCGGTTCGCACCGTTTTTCCTTAAATCACACGTACTAGGGTTTTTACTTTCTATTCACTAACTTTTTATCATTGCTTCTAATCACATATTATTTCTCACCTAAAAGTCACTCTTAAGCACCAAATTTGATCCTTACTCCGTACCAAATAATCACACTACGAAAAAAAATGTGAAAACCCTAATTCGCGCTAACTTGAAAACGAAAAGTGAAACCCTACTTTCTAGGTTCATTTGCACTTATTGTGGGGTGATTGAGTAGTAGGGCCATTATAAAGTAATAATTTACAAATAAAAATGCATTTTTAAGAAAAATATAAAGAATTTTACGGGTCCTCACACTCTCTCTCTCTTAAAAGAATTTCGTCCTCGAAATTCATCCATGCACTCCTAAATAACGTAGGTATTTTCTTGTATATCCATTTCTTGCTCTCAGGTCTCACTGTAGCCAAAATTTAGCTTAACAATAAAACTCACGAATCGTACCTTCTACTATCTCCGATGGTTCAGGTAATGCCTGTTGGTTCAAGGTGTACACTCTAGCTGGCACTCTTGGCTTAGTCCCTCATACATTTGCTTGTTCAGGGTTTAGGTGTGACCTACGGGGACAAGTTGCAAGCTGGTGCTCGGCACTATCACACTATAAACATTTTCCTGCCTTTAGCCAACAATCATTCTCCGTATGATTGGCCTTCCCACAGTACCCACAAGATACTCGAGTTTGACCTCCTTGTCTGGCACCTCTTGCTTGCTCCCTGCTACGCGAGGCTCCTCTTGGAGTAATTTCCTTAGATGTCCCTGAAATTTTCTCGCCACCATCTCCTCGACCCATCTTAGAGGGTGGCATATCTAAATCACCTTGTCCTTGCCTTTGACTTCCACCAGGCGCGCCTCTCCTTTTTGTATGAAAAGCTCTCACTTATGCCCTAGCAATTTCTATTCTTTGGGCCTTCTCCAAAACTTTCGTAAACGTATTAATATGGGCTGCAGCCAAGGCCTCTTGTATTTCCACATTGAGCCCTTGCACAAACCTCCGTACTCTTCTTTGCTCCGTAGCTATCAGTTCAGGAGCAAATTTGGATAGTTTCGTAAACTGGGTTTCATACTCAGATACACTTAAAGTTCCCTGTCGAAGCTTAATAAAATCATCCTCTCTCTTCTCTTGGACGATAGGTGGGAGGTATTTTTCGTTAAACTCTCGCACGAAATTCACCCACGTCCATGCGGTCCCCTCTCTCTCCCACTTAGCTTGAACCACATGCCACCAAGCCCTGGCCGGACCCTCTGTGAGGACCCAAAAATTTTCACATTTTCTCAGCATTATTTTATTTCTTTGACTATATTTTATACTTTCCTTGAAAATATTAAATTTTCTATGCATTTTTACAAGTAGTACAATTTTAAAATCATCTTCCTAATATGAGTTAGTGTACGTTAATTTGAAGTGTATTATTGACGTGGGACCCGCTAGTGCGGTAAATGCGTTATATTTTGGCAACTTGTTGGAGTTTTATATTAAGTGATTTTATTTTACGAGGTGTTAAGAGACAATTAGATGTTAGCTAGATTAATTAGTATGGAGAGACAAGAAGATAAGATTAAAGCTTAGAGGAGCCACGTGTCACGACCCAATTAGTGAGTGAACTTTGACTAAGAGTATTTCACTTTCCTAAACTTCAATTGTGACCCAATTTCTATCCCATTTTAAGCTTCCTTGGCCGGCCACCTTGAGGGAAAGAAACCAAGAGAGAAACTTTATTTGTTCTTCAATTTCTTGCCCAATCTTGAATTCTAACCAGAATTTTTGCAAAACCCTCCATCAAAGTTGTTTGTTAAGGTGGATTAAAGGATTGAGTGGAGTGATTTTGAAGGGACAAGCTCCAAGTTACTACCTTTCTTGTGGTTTTAAGGTATTTTACCTAGAACATCCTCTTTACTTCAATTAATTGCTTATTAGTGGTTTTTAGTTGCTTTAGATGTTGTTTTGTGGAAGATTAGCACTTGAATGCATGAATTCCAGCTTGGATGATAACCTGCCCTGCTTCTGCCCGATTCTATTTCACCTTTTTAGAGGCCGAACTAGCCTTAGCACAAAACATAAAAGTTGTAGATAATGATGTTTTATAGTTTTCTACAAAATTTCAACTCAATCGGAGCAACATAACCTGTGAAAAGACCGAAATATCCTTGCTGCCCTGTTTCTGTCCGAAAATGAAAATCAGCCTCTGTAAGTGGTTAGTTTGACCAGTAATATTACCGAATTGGTTGATGATGTCTTCTTAAGAATTATATCCTTGTATCTTAGTTTTCAAATGACATTGGAATTACCTGAATTGGAGTTGTGTGTACTGAGATATGAGTGAATAAAGCAGGACTGGACTGAATTTCAAACTGGAAAATCTGGAGTTGTTTTGGTAAATTTGACCTAGTTAGGGTGAGAACTGGACTGAGTGGTCTTCATGAAAGTTGTAGGTCTTTGTCTTATCTTTTCAACTCCTCCAAGAACGCCTTAAACGGACTTTGGTAGCCTGCGATATGGCCATTTAAAGGTAGTACGGTTAATTAGCCGATTAGTTGGAACTTGGTTCTGGGAATTGGGAATTTGACTAGGTTACACTGGAATTTGGACTAAGTGGTCTTCATAAAAATTGTAGCCCTCTGTCTTAGCTTCGAAACAGTATAAATTACATCCCAATCCGATAAGCGTATCTTCAGATGTGTCCGTTACGCAAAACCCGTCAAATCTGTCTTTTGTTAAACTTCATTTCCGCACATGTTGTTAGCTTGATTTTTGTACTTATATGACTTTGAGCCTATGGAATGGCTATTGAAATGAGATGATATTGTGTGTGACTTTGGGATTGATTGAGGAAAATAATGAAGCCATAAATGGCTGGAAAAATAGGTAAATACAAAGGGCGTGCTGCCCAAATTTTCGCTCGAGGGCTAAGTTTCTATTTGAATTTGTATATTTTCGTTTGGCAAATACTATGACCGTTTTCCATCTTAAAACATGATCCTTCTTCAATTGGAAACTCCAAATGTTTACTTACGCTTACCAAATAAAAAGGAGTGGTTTAGGGTTTTCTTGGGTATTTTGTCCTCCCTTTTACATGAATTTCATTAAGACATTTAGTCTATAATATCTACTTGAATATGAGATGATTTTGAACCATATAAACGATCCCGAAAATAGTATTTCTTAGCCTATCTAGTTGGATTCCGACTTGTTTTTGGTTCAAGTGTTTCTATTGGAAAATTTTATAACCCTTTTGAGTTGGGTTTTACGTTTCGACTGTGAAACCCTAGTTATTTTTGTCCACGGGTCCAAATGTCCTCGTTTCACTTTAAAATCTTTTATACGTTCTACTCATCAATTGTCGAGTTCTTTGATTTCACCTAATTGTTTGTGTTAGAAGAGCTGTAATATTCTTTCTTGTTTAATCTTAGTTTTTCTTGGTGACTAAAGATAATATCCGGAAGGATATTTTGCACGTTGTTTTGCGTATATAGGTGAGTGTTCCTTGTTTGTTATATTTCCTTGACTTATTGGCTTGTTATTATTGATTGATAATGTGTTAATGCTTTCAATGATTGTTAAAACGAGTTTTCTAGGCGAGTGTGTACTTTATCGCACTCGACCTAAATAAATGTGAAATTTTCAATGATTAAATGATTAAATGCTAGTTGCGCATGAATGTAAGCCGTTTGGCTGAACTGGGCTCTGCCCTTCGTTACCGATCGACTCGAGCCAGAAGCGGACTCGGTCGGGAGATATGGTGACCCTGGGTGTGAATGTTGGTATACTCGAGTATTACCTTGTAGGTTGGTGGAGCCTGGCCAACGTCCAGAAGGGGGTGAATGAAATGAAACGAACGAACGAACGAGGGTTTTACTTACAAAAATGCATTTTCAAACAATTGGAGGAATAAGGGGAAATGTCAGGAGAACGAATGAACGAACGAAAGCATGGCTCCCTGTGAGCCCGTATCCTTTTAATGTATGTGTTATTATCGCTTTCCATTGTAAATGTTTCTTGAATTATTGATTATCGATGGTTAATGTATTGGCTTTATTGTTGAATATGTGTTCAGAACCTCACTGAGCTTTTAGCTCACCCCTTTAGTTTTGTTTTCCTTAACAGGGGGATGCGAGCAAGGACGAGAGCCCAGTGTAGGTTAGCCTAGTCTAGTTTTTTTTGTTTTGTAATGGTTCTCGCCCTAGTGCTTGGCACGGGCTGGATGTATGACGAATTGAAAACCTTTGTATATTCGATATTTGTACTTCCTTTTGAAATAGAAATGTATATAAGTTTCGCTTTAAGTTTTGGATTGTTATTTCGTTTGATCTTGTGGTTTTATTTCGGATTTGATTGAGGTTCGACTGAGTCCCGGTGAGAGCTGGGCAGGCAGTCCGCCGAACCCTCTGGTTCGCCTTAGGGGGTGGTGGGGCTGTCACACCCTCAAACTGGAAAATTGCAAATTGTACTTGCCTATCCTCTGTATAGTTTAAAGCGGCAAAGATGTCGATCATGGCCTCTAGCCATCTCTCGGTTCCCTCTGAGTCTGGTCCTCCCAGGAACTTAGGTGAAGAGAACTTTTGGAATCGCTCCAGGGCCCTATCTTGCCCCATATCATCCCTAGGTTGATTCACAGGGACTTGACCCTGTTGCTCCACCAAGCGAGCGAGGATATTGGTCATTTGTTGGATCGCAGTTGCGACTTGATCTCTCCCTCCAGCCTGGGGTCCAGGTTGTGGCTCAATTGTTGCCTCTCCCTCTTCTCTCGGTTCTCGCATCGGTTCCTGTGCTTGTCTACCCCCACGGCCATGACAAGGACCGCGTCCTCGGTTAGTTCCCCTGGCTTGACTTGTTCTACCCTCCATGTTTTGGGTTTAACCAACTATAGACATGTAAACAAGGTAAGGTATGGCTCATGTAGCACGTTTCAAAAGGATAAATAGAGGCAATAAAATGCATAATAAACATGTTCTTTATATACATAGCAAACAATTCACATAACCTATAGGACATTAACCCTAGGTATTGCTCAAGCACTACACTTAATCAAAACTCGAAGCACGTGAATAATAAGGATCCCAAATCCCACGAATATCTTTAATATATTTCAAGTCCAGACTATTCGCATTCCCTGTGCCTTTGCTTTCGCCATCCAAACTTATCTTAATATTACGCCAGATCTCAACTTATCGTAAAGGTATCACTCTTTGGTACTCGGGGACAAGAATCCGAAAATATGATAATTCACCACTCAAACTGGCCAAGCTCAAGAGCAAATCACCCGTATTAGAGATTCCTACCCAACATACATATCTAAGGTCCCTAACAATAGACAATTGTTCCACACTTAACAAGTCAATCCCCACAGTCCGAGAACCTTCTCCCGGCACGAGCTCGATAGGAGCTCTGATACCATCTGTGACGGCCCTACCTCCCCCTGGGCGTACCCTAGGGTTTGGCGGACTGCCTGTCCAGCTTTCGCCAGGACTCACTCACTCGTATCACGTGCATACATCCATCGGCAATAAATAACATCGCAATTCACGCTTACAATTTACATCGATGCATATTCAAGATACAAAGCCTCTATATACCCAAACGGGTTCAAAGTGTATACAATCCAAGTACAATTATCCTAATCGAGTGATAGTGCGAGTACAAGTCAAAAGTCAGAAACAACTAGGCTACGCTAGTCTTTACATATCTCACGCCTCGCTCGTACCCCTGTAAGAAAAACAAATGGCGTGGAATGAGCTAAAAGCCCAGTGAGGTTCCAAATAGCAAATTGACCATTATTTATAAGTACAAGTTTTCGATATAGCAAAGTAACGAGCATGAAGAGTTCATAAAAGTGAGCAATAACACTTCAAGTAGCAATCTCAAAATGAGCAAGTATAAAAGTTTTCAGAAGAAACAATAATCCAATAAACAATAATCATTCCAAAGCACAAGGATACGGATGGCTCTCAGGAGCCAACTTCCGATTTCATCATCAGGAGCTTGATCATGTAATAGTTGACACTCCGTCAACTTTCAAGTAAAGGAACCAATCCAGTAGAGCACCACTTACACTACTCTCCGTCCACCATTCAAACCCCCTACTGGGCCCAAAATCCTCAATAAACACGGGTGGTAATACTCGAGTATACCGATTAGTCGAGGAGATATCACTCCACTCGACAAACATGAGACCCAGGGTTCGTTACCCAATCGACCAAGCCCTTGCCGGCTCGACTCGAGTAACTTGCTGCAGGGTTTCTGGAATTCCAGGAAGTGCGCACATCATAAACAAGTATATCAAATCGATTTCAACAATAAACAAGTATATATCAAATAAGGGCAAGTGCGATAAAGTACACTCTTGCCCGATCAAACCAATCATATATCCTTTAATCATATTGATCAAGTATTGGAAACAAGTGTCCAGTTCAATTAGGTATTTGAAAGCACTCACCAAAACGAAGTGCCCCTAGTAATCACGTCTGGGTTATACTCCGGGTTCGGAGTCCAAATCTGCGATAAAACTTTGTTTCAGAACTTAGACGTTTCATTCAATAAGAATCAAGAAATGGAAATTCACTTGGAGAATATTCGTGAAACACTCGCTCGCTTTTCAAACTATATAACTTTGTAACATTTATACTTGGAAATGCCATTTGAGTCGAAAGTACAAGGAAAACATACTCCGAGCAGTCATTATTTTATTTCTCAAGGGTATAAGTTCGGCCAAGTCCTTACTTATATACCTTGGTAAAAGAAGACGCAAATATCCTAGATGGTTCAAGTAGTAATCACTCTTAACCCTTACTCAAGTCGCAAGTATATTTCTCTAGTCCTCGAGCGTAAATTTGGGCAGCACTCCCTTTGTATTTTCCTATTTCCAGCCATTTATGGCTTCATTCTTTTCCTCAATCAAACCCAAAGTTACACACAACACAAATTCATTTCAATAGCCGTTCAATAGGCTCAAGGTAATACAAGTACAAAAATCAAGCTAATGACATGTGCGGAAATGAAGTTTAACAAAAGACAGATTTGACGGGTTTTTACGGAATGGACACATCCGAGGCTACGCTTATCGGATTGAGGTAAAACTTATACCGTTTCGTAGCTAAGACAAAGGGCTACAACTTTGGTGAAGAGCACCTAGTCTAATTTCCAGTGTAAGCCAGTCAAATTCCCAATTCACAGAACCAACTTCCAACTAACTAGCAAGTTAACCGTACTGCATTTAAATGGCCATATCTCAGGTTACCAAAGTCCGTTTAAGGCGTTCTTGGAGGCGTTGAAAATCTAAGACAGATTAATAAAACTTTTATGTTTTGGAAAATGGATAAATCAGCACGAATCATAGTGAATAGACACAGTCAATGGGATGAACTGTCTAAAACTAATCACTAGATGCATCCTAGGGCAGTGAGGGTATTTTGGTCGTTTCTCAGGCTACGTTGCTCCGATTGGGCTGAAATTTTTTAGGAATCTATAAAACATCATTCTATACAATGTTCATGTTTTATGCTAATCCTAATTCGGCCTCTAACATCACAAACTGGAACCGGACAAAACTGAGCTATAGTTTTCCAGAAATCTGAAATTTTATGGTTTCAAAGGAAACTTTCTTCATTTCTTGCTTCAATCACTACCAAAACCTCTTATATAAACTTAGATACAACATATACTATCCATATTGCAAGTATAGGCAGAAAATCATTCAAACCCTTACTCATGTAACTCAAGAACATACACTATATCCATCCAAATCATTATAATAGCTATCATCCACCACAAAGTTAAGGTGCTATGCCAAGTTAAGCAAGATTAAGAGTAAGAAATGGTAAATCAGCAATATTACCTTACTAGAGTTACTTCCAAGAGCAGCCCTATCTTTTCCTTCCAAACTTTCACCAACACACCATTAGCTAAACACTCAAAGAAAGTTTTAATCGGATTAGTTTCTTGTTTCCTCACTTAAGTGACTCAAACTCAAGATGGATTGGTGTATCTCTCCCTTGGTTTTTCTCTCCCTCTCTCTTGGCCAAAGCAAGCATAAAATGATGAAGAAAGGAAGCTAAATGGTGATAAGAAGGCAAGACAATTTGGTCTTGGTCAAGGCCCTAGATGGCCAACAAGTGGCATCACCAATTTCCACTCATTTTTTTTTCTTTTCCTTGCAAATTTGGTCAACATTTGCGGCCAAAGCTAGCTGAGAATGAGGGGATATTTTGTACAAATATTAATGAGCTTATATGGTAAGAAAGTGATGATCAAGTGGTGTGTTCAATCGGTAGTGCACGGTACACGTCGGTTCGCACCGTTTTTCCTTAAATCACACGTACTCGGGTTTTTACTTCCTATTCACTAACTTTTTATCATTGCTTCTAATCACATATTATTTCTCACCTAAAAGTCACTCTTAAGCACCAAATTTGATCCTTACTCCGTACCAAATAATCACACTACGAAAAAAAATGTGAAAACCCTAATTCGCGCTAACTTGAAAACGAAAAGTGAAACCCTACTTTCTAGGTTCATTTGCACTTATTGTGGGGTGATTGAGTAGTAGGGCCATTATAAAGTAATAATTTACAAATAAAAATGCATTTTTAAGAAAAATATAAAGAATTTTACGGGTCCTCACACTTATTCTTGAGCGGGATTTGAGAATACGGCGGATGCCACGTGACGGGCACGTGCAAGCTCGGGGCGTGACATTTTTAGTGGTATCAGAGCCAAGGTTACATGGTCTAGGAGTGTGAGAAATTATGCTTGGTTATTAATGATTTTGAAGATTGAAAGGAGATAGAAAAATAGATCAAAAGAAATAAGAGATTGCTGTGATTTTTAGTAATATCAAAGCTCAAGTTGTGACAGTTGGAAGTAGGTGTAAAGATACTGAAGATAGTTGTGATTTTGAGAATTGGAATGAAATGGATAAGGGATTAAAAGAAAATAAGTGACTCCATAACATCTAATGGTATTAGAATTTTAGATTACGAATTTACTGGAATGACCTTAGGTATTGAGATGATGATTATTTTTAGTACGTAAGTGGTGACTATATGTATATGTTAAGTTGAAAAGGTAACCAAACCCATCTGCCAGATATGATTGACACTTACAAAAAAAAATAATAAAAGGGTATTTAGGGTGTTCTTTTTGTAAGTTTTAATCTCTATAGTACATGTCAAGTTTATCATTTAGGATGTCAGATCTATGGATAATCTTATGTCTAGTTGAAGTCTAGTATAGAGAAAACTGAAAATATTGAGGAAATTAGAGTGCACAACGAAAGTATGAATGATCAACAATATGATGTCATCGAACGCAAGCAATACACGTTGGATCTTGGAATTTTGTTGACTTATTTTGAGGTTTACGATAATTAGATCTAATACTCAAGACATTTATTAAACTAGCTGATATTATTAGTTTTGGTATTATTACATCATGATCAGGCAATAAATATTTTATAAATTTCTTACGATATATAATTTTACATACTTTTTACCTAAAAATGAATAAACGGTAAAACCAAAATTTTATTTGCACAAATAGTATTTTATCAGAATTTTTAAATATGTACCTTTACCTTACAGTTGCTTGGTAAGTATAGTTTCTAAATATATATGTATATATCTATAAGAAAAAAAAATACATTAAATAATTATATCTTGTAATCCTGTGCAGAATGTTTTTTTTTATACTTATCCAATCTCAAAATGAGCATTAGATAAAAGTATTCCACAAAAAAAAATTTCTTATCGTATAGAAAAATTTAACAATAATTCTTGATAAATTCTCTTTGTACTCTAAATTCTAATGCTGCAAGAAGTATAGTTAGTTGACTTATGTATTTCAAAACATTTTCAGTTTCTAAACCTATATGAGTTCGAAATTCTACACATAAATAAATACTTTACCAAGGTTATGATAAAGTTATTAATTTCCTATTTGAGAATTTGGTGATAATTTTTGTATAAAATTTTCTATATTTTTGTATAATGAAGAGGTTTGTGAAGTGATATTTGAGATATTTATGCTTTCGGAAAAATTGAATTGAGCTAGGAAAAAAAATGACCAAAGGAAATAAGATTCTTATGGCATTTAGTGGTATAATAACTCAGGTTATAGGACCTGAAAATAGGAGTGATGCTATTTGAGGTATTATTAATCTTTTTTGAAATTTGAAATGAGACAGATATGAGATTTGAGGAAAATAAGGGATTTCCATTACCAATTACAAATACAGTGGGCAGGAACCCACATATCGAGATAAGGATTACTTTTTGTGATAGTGAATAAGTAAGTTGTGATAAATTGTGTGACAAAAAAAGAAATGGTACTGTTAGTGTCTATGACATCCTTTTAATAGGTTGATCTCTATAGAGCGTTATGAGCTGATATTTAGAACGTTGGGTTTGTGAGAGATATTATGTTCATCTGAGTTATAAAAATATGAAGATGGGAGGTATTGAGGAAAATAAGAGTGTGCAGCAGAAGCTTGATGGAATTCAATAAGGATATCCAATTTACACATTGTAGGAATAATTCCCAAGATGTATTGCAAGAACATTGGAAATTTTGTTAATTTATTTTGATGTTTATATCTTGTAGGTTTCGAGGACGAAACCTTCAAAAGAGGGAAAGAATGTGATATCTAGTCTAAAAATGAATTGTGAAAGTAGTGTCAAATTAGGACCCAAAATTCACGTCTAGATTTTGGTTGATCTACCAAGAGATTATAGGGATTGATACCTAAGACTAAATATCACTTTCCACCCCCAAATGAATGGACAGTCAGGACCGTACAAACACCGGAGGACATGCTGAGAGCTTGTGTTCTAGACTTCTCGGATAGTTGGGATATGTGACAGCCCCACCTCACCCTAAGGCGAACCAAAGGGTTCAGCGGACCGCCTGCCCAGCTCTCGCCAGGACTATGGAGTCAAATCTGTGATGCCCCGAAAAAAAAATGAGTTTGAGAACCCGGAAATTTTCTAATTTTCTAGGGTTTATTTTTTTAAACGCCCGTCTTTTCTACATTTTCTTTATTAGAAAAATTCCCCAGATAATTTTTATGAGTAAATATAGTTTTTAGATGATTTTTCTAGTATCGGTTAGATTTTGAGAAAATAAGAACGTATATCGGACGTGGGATCCACTAGTGCGAAAACTTCGGAAACATTCGGCCAATAAGGTTAAGTTTCGGATACTGTGTAAAATTTATCGGGTGTTAAGAGATAAGTAGAGTGTGTGAAATGATTGATGTGAGAGAGAAAAGAAAGGATAGGAATGCATTAATGAGGTGCCAAGTGTCATGGTATCATTGGATAGGATTTAAGAGTTACTATTCCAATTTTTGACTTTTTTGACCAAAAGGTTAAATAGCTTAAAAATTGCTCAAAATTCACTCATTTTTACTCCTCCATGGCCGGCTCTCTTAAGCTCAAGAAGGAAGAGGATTTCTTCAATTTTCAAGCTCCCAACTAGCACAAATCATCCAAACCACTTACCTAAATTAGTTTCTACTCCATATTATCCTTCCATTAGGTGCTAGTAAGTTGATTAGTGAAGTTTTCTTGGAGAGCTAAGGTGTCCTACAACTTCCTCTCTCTTGTTTACTTGGTAAGTAGTGATTGACTATCCTCTTACACCTAATGATGTTGAATTTATGCCTAATGGTGGCTATTGTGTTAGAAATTGTGGTTTATTTCTTGGTTTGAAGTGATTTGGTTAAGTTTTTATTTTTTTGAGGAATTTTCTGGTTTTATGTGATCTTGATGGTGTGGTTGTTTTTGATGGTTGGTAATAAGGGGCTATGGCTCTAGTAGGTGCATATGATAGGAAATTGCAACCAATTTTGGGTTTAGATTGAATTGTGGAAAGTTAGGGTTTTATCACCCCTAATTCTGTCCGGTTTTCAGGGCATTTGGAGTAGTGTAGAGTGAGTTATGCCGTTTTTACTGTTGCTGTTCTGGGAGATCAGAATGTGCGAACTGTGATTGTAATCGTCTGTTTTGACTGGAATTGCTTTGGATTTGGATGTTGGTGTCTTCTTATGAAATGTAGCTTGATGTCTTAGCTACCGTATGCCTTTGGAATTTATGCATTTGGACCTGTATAGACTGAGTTGGACTAATTACAGCATAGTGTGATTTGTGAACCTGCAATTACGGTTCTGGGTTGGTTTTCTGCATTTTTGACTTAGTTGTGCTGGGATTTGGACTGAGTGGCCTTCTACATTGTTGTAGCCCTATCTCTTAGCTTCGAAACGGTGGGTTTTGCACCTTCATCCGACAATCGTAACGCCTTTGGTACCATTACCGCAAAAGGATGTCAAAACTGTTTTCTGGTTTTGAGCAATTGTGGTTAATTGCTATGTGATTGGGTTTGATTGTAGGTTGGAAAATAAAGGAATTAAGGGGAAATGCTGTCCGATTTTAATAGCGTTGGTTACCTTAAGTTTCAAGTGAAAGGCTTGGACTTGAATGATGGAATTGGCTATATTGAACAAGGATTATGAGCCGTGGAGGTGAGTGACCTTAAACTACTTGCAACGTTACTTTAAAATGTTTCTTGCATCGTTTCTTTGATTGCATATCCTGTGTGCCGGCATATAAGTTCTTGACATGTTTTGGCTCAAATGAGTACTTGGAATTCGTGTGCTAGACTCCGACGTTTCCTCCACCGTTTAATGTTCCTGTAGAGCACCAATGGGCTCAATGTTCAATGTTCAATGTTAATGTTCAATGTTAAATGATTGTTTGGAGCGTTGGACGTCTAAGTACCATGATTTCACTGGCTCATGAGAGAAGTGAAAGTGCATTGATTGTTGAAGCATGACATTATTGAAATGAACGATTGTGAAACTGATTTGATAACTGAATTTCTTGGTTACTCGCTGAACTTCTAGCTCACCCCAAAATGTTTTATTCCCCTCCACAGGGCTCAAGGCGAAGGAAGGGCTTGTAGTGTTTATTCATGGATTATCTCATGTATGGATTGAACTTGGATTTCCTTTTGTGTAATCATTCATATTGGGATTGTATTGAACGTTTAGAATTGATTGGATGTGTAATAGTCTAGTTTTGGACTTCCTCCTGTATAATAATTGTGATCAAGGATCAGAGTGGCGCAGTGGAAACGTGGACGCTTCGCTTTTGATATGTAAAGTTTGGAATATTTGATTTCTATTTGAGATTTTATCTTAAATTCAATTGAGGACTTTAGTGAACGACTGAGTCCCGGTGAGAGCCGGGCAGGCGGCCCGCCGAACCCTTTGGTTCGCCTTAGGGGGAGGTGGGGTCGTGACAATTGGTATCAGAGCTTAGGCTTCAGATCTCTGTAGTGTGTCCTAGGCTTGAAGTTTAGGATGCCGGACTGTGGGTTTGATTTGACGATTGAGAGATTTTTGTGGGATGTCTTGACTTGATTGGTACAAGAGGGAATGTCGAGGACGACATTCTTTTAAGGAGGGGAGATTGTGACGCCCCGAAAAAAAATGAGTTTGAGAACCCAGAAATTTTCTAATTTTCTAGGGTTTATTTTTTTAAACGCCCGCCTTTTCTACATTTTCTTTATTAGAAAAATTCCCCAGATAATTTTTATGAGTAAATATAGTTTTTAGATGATTTTTCTAGTATCGGTTAGATTTTGAGAAAATAAGAACGTATATCGGACGTGGGATCCACTTGTGCGAAAAGTTCGGAAACATTCGGCCAATAAGGTTAAGTTTCGGATACTGTGTAAAATTTATCGGGTGTTAAGAGATAAGTAGAGTGTGTGAAATGATTGATGTGAGAGAGAAAAGAAAGGATAGGAATGCATTAATGAGGTGCCAAGTGTCATGGTATCATTGGATAGGATTTAAGAGTTACTATTCCAATTTTTGACTTTTTTGACCAAAAGGTTAAATAGCTTAAAAATTGCTCAAAATTCACTCATTTTTACTCCTCCATGGCCGGCTCTCTTAAGCTCAAGAAGGAAGAGGATTTCTTCAATTTTCAAGCTCCCAACTAGCACAAATCATCCAAACCACTTACCTAAATTAGTTTCTACTCCATATTATCCTTCCATTAGGTGCTAGTAAGTTGATTAGTGAAGTTTTCTTGGAGAGCTAAGGTGTCCTACAACTTCCTCTCTCTTGTTTACTTGGTAAGTAGTGATTGACTATCCTCTTACACCTAATGATGTTGAATTTATGCCTAATGGTGGCTATTGTGTTAGAAATTGTGGTTTATTTCTTGGTTTGAAGTGATTTGGTTAAGTTTTTATTTTTTTGAGGAATTTTCTGGTTTTATGTGATCTTGATGGTGTGGTTGTTTTTGATGGTTGGTAATAAGGGGCTATGGCTCTAGTAGGTGCATATGATAGGAAATTGCAACCAATTTTGGGTTTAGATTGAATTGTGGAAAGTTAGGGTTTTATCACCCCTAATTCTGTCCGGTTTTCAGGGCATTTGGAGTAGTGTAGAGTGAGTTATGCCGTTTTTACTGTTGCTGTTCTGGGAGATCAGAATGTGCGAACTGTGATTGTAATCGTCTGTTTTGACTGGAATTGCTTTGGATTTGGATGTTGGTGTCTTCTTATGAAATGTAGCTTGATGTCTTAGCTACCGTATGCCTTTGGAATTTATGCATTTGGACCTGTATAGACTGAGTTGGACTAATTACAGCATAGTGTGATTTGTGAACCTGCAATTACGGTTCTGGGTTGGTTTTCTGCATTTTTGACTTAGTTGTGCTGGGATTTGGACTGAGTGGCCTTCTACATTGTTGTAGCCCTATCTCTTAGCTTCGAAACGGTGGGTTTTGCACCTTCATCCGACAATCGTAACGCCTTTGGTACCATTACCGCAAAAGGATGTCAAAACTGTTTTCTGGTTTTGAGCAATTGTGGTTAATTGCTATGTGATTGGGTTTGATTGTAGGTTGGAAAATAAAGGAATTAAGGGGAAATGCTGTCCGATTTTAATAGCGTTGGTTACCTTAAGTTTCAAGTGAAAGGCTTGGACTTGAATGATGGAATTGGCTATATTGAACAAGGATTATGAGCCGTGGAGGTGAGTGACCTTAAACTACTTGCAACGTTACTTTAAAATGTTTCTTGCATCGTTTCTTTGATTGCATATCCTGTGTGCCGGCATATAAGTTCTTGACATGTTTTGGCTCAAATGAGTACTTGGAATTCGTGTGCTAGACTCCGACGTTTCCTCCACCGTTTAATGTTCCTGTAGAGCACCAATGGGCTCAATGTTCAATGTTCAATGTTAATGTTCAATGTTAAATGATTGTTTGGAGCGTTGGACGTCTAAGAACCATGATTTCACTGGCTCATGAGAGAAGTGAAAGTGCATTGATTGTTGAAGCATGACATTATTGAAATGAACGATTGTGAAACTGATTTGATAACTGAATTTCTTGGTTACTCGCTGAGCTTCTAGCTCACCCCAAAATGTTTTATTCCCCTCCACAGGGCTCAAGGCGAAGGAAGGGCTTGTAGTGTTTATTCATGGATTATCTCATGTATGGATTGAACTTGGATTTCCTTTTGTGTAATCATTCATATTGGGATTGTATTGAACGTTTAGAATTGATTGGATGTGTAATAGTCTAGTTTTGGACTTCCTCCTGTATAATAATTGTGATCAAGGATCAGAGTGGCGCAGTGGAAACGTGGACGCTTCGCTTTTGATATGTAAAGTTTGGAATATTTGATTTCTATTTGAGATTTTATCTTAAATTCAATTGAGGACTTTAGTGAACGACTGAGTCCCGGCGAGAGCCGGGCAGGCGGCCCGCCGAACCCTTTGGTTCGCCTTAGGGGGAGGTGGGGTCGTGACAAAATCACTCAAACCCTAGATAGGACGCGCGAGAACTCAACGAAAACGTACAATTGGAGACCACCCAGGGTTAAACAGAGCTTACCAAACCATACGGAAGTACGGGACGTCAATTAAACGCTTATACATAGATTTACATCGGAGTCTTGAACCAATGAACCAAAATACAAGCCAGAGTATTCACGCTATACAAAATACAATTAGGGTTTCAGTTACAGAAGAGCATAAACAAAAGAAGTCCTACAACTGGCTCAACTCTTTTCTTCCAAAAATCTTGGTTTCAAAACATGGAACCCTGTAAGGAAAAACAAAGGTAACAGAAAGGGGTGAGCTTGTGCTCAATGAGGTACCAGACATATAGCAGTAAAATCATGGCATTTCACATTTAACAAATCAGGTACACATGCCAAATGTAAAGTAAAGTAATTAGAACCAATGATTCAAATAGGAAGGATACAGGTGGTTCTCAGGAGCCAAATTCCCATTTGCTTCACCGAAACTTGATCGAAATAATAGTTGACACTCCGTCAACGCTAAAGGAGTAACCAATACCGTAGACTCCACTTTCTCCGATTCCTTCCACCTCACATACCCCTACCGGGCCCAAAATCCAATCAGTTCAGAAATGGTAATACTCGAGTATACCGGAATCAAGGGTCTCAGTACCCAAAGATCCCAAAACAGACTACCGTGGTTCGTTATCTAATCGACCAGGCCCTTGTCGGCCCGACTCGAGTAACTAGCCACTGGGGTTGAGCTCAGAGGTCACAGAAAGGTCGTTGGATACTAGCTTCCAAACGACGTCAAAACAGATACAAATACAGATACTAGATACAGATAGCAGATTCAAATACGCACTCAAAATTGGCACATGAACAGACAAGAGAACGAGTGTGATAAAGTACACCCTCGTCTCAAACAGAATAAACAGATAGTTCAGTCGTTCATATCACAGATTGCATATACAGAAACCGAGTTAAACAACAACAAGTGAGGGGAATGGTACACTCACCGGTTTCAGTACAGATACCTCAAAAGTTTTTGCCCAAAAGAGAGCTTTAATCACAAGAAACCCTAAAATAACCAAGGTGAAACAATTATGGTTCCCACTTTCACGAATCCAGTACACGAAATGCATAAATAAGACTCACTATAAGTCGTGTGCCTGATCA
Organism: Coffea arabica; assembly: GCF_036785885.1. NCBI lineage: Eukaryota > Viridiplantae > Streptophyta > Magnoliopsida > Gentianales > Rubiaceae > Coffea > Coffea arabica. Next base: position 26,215,392 of record NC_092317.1, read on the forward strand.
AATTAGCTACCAGTGCAAAGAAATAACAATGTAATTTTGGAGTAAAAGGTGGCGGTTGGTATCAAAGACATGAACAACCCTAAAACCCTTCGCTCAAGTCACAAGTAAATCCAACTAGCCTTCAAGTAAAATTTCGGCAGCATATCCCTTGTGTTTACCTATTTTCCAGCCATTAATGGCTTCATTATTTCCTCAAATCAGTCCCAACATCTCATACAAAAATAATCTCATTTCCAAAAGCCGTTCACTAGGCTTAAAGTCATTCAAGTACAAAATTTAGCTAGGAAAATGACCGGAAATGAAAGTCAAGCCCTAAAATATTCAAATAAGCACAATAAAACTCGATTACAAGTCATAAACCAATTCCAAATACCACCAAATTAGGGCTCCATAAGAATGTATAAGCACTAGAGTAAACCAGGGAAATCCGGAAATGGACTTAAACTCTAAACCATAAAAACAGTTTTTGACATCATTTTGCGGTTTTGGTACCATTGGGACTACGATTATCGGATGGAGGTGAAAGTTACACCGTTTCGAAGCTAACAGGTAGGGCTACAATGTTGAAGAAGGCTACTCTGTCCAGTTCCGAGTGTAACCAAGTCAAAATTTCAATATACTACACCAGAACTGCAAAAACAGATACACAAACCGCATTCTGGTTCAAACATCATAAGTCAGGCTACCTAAGTCCAAATCAAGTGATTCCAAAGCCATCCAAAAGCTAAGATACAAGGCTACAATTAATCAGACGACATCAACAACCAAATCAGAATCATTCCCTATCAAATTAACCAATTTCCAGAACTGATTACCAAGTTCGGGTAGAAACAGGGCAGCAGGGGTATTTCGGTCTTTTCACAAGCTACGTTACTCTGATTGACCTGAATTTTGTAGGAATCTCTAAAATATCATTTCCCACAACTTTGATGTTTTAACCCAAGGCCAATTCGGCCTCTAACTATGAGGTACAGTGCCGGGCAGAATGTAAGAAAATGAAACCTTACTTTCAACATTTCCTTCCAAAACAGAAATTTTCTGCAATTAACCACACTTTCCACCTTCTAGCTTCCTTCAACATCATTTCCAATAATCATAAATAGCCACACAATGATAATCATATGAAAACAGAAAAATCATCAATAATTATAAAACTTCACCAAATTCAACCAAAATCATGAAGTAACACTTAATTTCATCCCTTAGGCTACCACAAGTCATGAATTAACCATCATTAGATAGAGGAGAGGGATTCCTTCACTACTCACCTTAGTAACCAAAGAAAAGAGACCACTTAGCACCTTAAGCTTCCAAATAACTCCACTAATCACCTCACAACCTCACACTTAAGGGTTTTTATGGAGTAAGCTCAAGATTAATCGGTTGGTTTGCAAGATTTAGGCAAGATTAGAAGCAAAAGGTTGAGAGTTTTCTTTTCTTTCTTCTTGTCAAGAGGGCCGGCCAAAGGCTTGCAAAATTGGGTGAGTTTTGGGTCAAAATTGAGTATTAGTAAAGGTAAGAAATAATGGTCAAAGTCCAAGCTCGAATGAAAAAGCGACACGTGGCACCTTGTAAGTTTAACACTTATCCTTTTGTTTCTCCAATGATAATCCAGTTAGGTAATTTCTAATTATCCCTTCACACCTGATAAATTAAACCCGGTATACACAACTTAACCTAATTGGCCGAATTTTATCAAACTTACCGCACTAGCGGGTCCCACATCCGATATACGCTCTTAATTTCTCAAAAACTAACCGATACTAGAAAAATTATTTAAAAACTATATTTACTAATAAAATTATGTTTTAAAATTTTCGAATAAAGAAAATGTGAAAAAAACACGTGCAATTCAAAGAAAATAAAACCTAGAAATTAAGAAAATTACGGGTCCTCACACTCTCTCCCCCTTAAAGAAATTTCATCCTCGAAATTTTTCTTATCAACGGAATCTATCAAAACCTAAGGTACCCAACGGATCGTACCTTCTATGTCCTCAGACGAGTCAGGGACCTGATGCTGCTCTAGAGAATATACCCGAGCTGGTGCTTTCGATCCAGTCCCTTCTCCTTTCGTCTGTCCAGGGTTGATCTTGGCTGGTTGCTGAGAATTGGTCTTGGTTGGTGGCAGAGTCCCTCTCCGCTCGCGCAGGCGAGCTGGACAGTTAGCAATCCGTTGTTCGGCGCTTCCACAGCGCAAGCATTTCCCTTCTTTCTTCCAACAATTTGCTTCCGTATGATTTGGCCCTCCGCAATATTTACAGGGACCACGAGTAGCAGAGACTTATCCCCCCTGTGGAACACCACCTGTCACCCCCGGTAGCCGTACTTCCCCGTTTCCCTTTCGAACTTTAGGGGTTGTACTATTATCCGCTTGTTCTGAGCTGCTCTCAGGAAAGCCCCTTTTCTTGGTTTGGAAATTTCTAACTTGTAGCCTCTCATTTTCAACCCACTGGGCTTTCTCCACAGCATCACTAAAGGTATTAAGTTGAGCTACCGCCAAATCCTTTTGAATCTCAACATTTAGTCCCTGAATAAAACGCCTTATCCGTCTTTGTTCGGTTACGATCAGTTCGGGCGCAAACTTAGACAACCGAGTGAATTGACTCTCATACTCGGCTACGGTCTGAGTTCCCTGGCGAAGCCGAATGAATTCATCTTCCTTCTTTTCTTGGATTAGAGGAGGGAAAAACTTGGCGTTAAATTCTCTCGTAAAGTTCGCCCACGTCCTCGGGGTTTGTTCTCTTTCCCATTTCATTCGAATGACATTCCACCAGGAATGGGCGGCTCCCTCTAGTTGAAAGACAGCAAATGTCACCTGTCTCTCTTCGGTATAGTGTAAAGCAGCAAAAATATCGATCATCTTCTCCAGCCACTTCTCAGCCACATCAGGATCAGGGCCTCCAAGAAATTTGGGTGGGGAGAACTTCTGAAATCTCTCAAGGGCATTATCCTCGCCCTCTATGTGATTACCAGGGTTCCCAGGGTTGGGGTTAGGGTTTTGACCCTGTTGGTGCACCACTTGGGCTAGCAAATCAGTCATTTGCTGCATGGCAGCAGCTATTTGGACGTTGGGGTCAATCCTAGGTTCAGGGTTTGGTCCATATGAGGTTTCCCCAGCACCTCTGTCCGGCGTGGCTTGCCTACGCCCGCGCCCACGTCCTCGGCCACTACGTGTGCCCTCCATTAATCTAAGTCAATCTAGGGTCGAGGTGCAAAGATAATATTAAAGATAATTATAAACATAAGCAAATAACAAGAGGTACACACAGATCAAAAGCATATATACACACAACTGGACCGAACCAGTCACACAGTAGCAGTCAATTAGATACAAATATGAGAGATCCATGAAAGTAGCGGAATCATCCGAAAATACTATAGACAGACTAGGTCACGAGTACAAAAATAACTCACGAAGAGCTTTTCCCCCTTTAGGGCTCCGTCCATAATCTATGACAACAACACCATCTATATCTTAATCAAAGTTGTTCACGCTTAACCACACCCGAACAGACCACACGAAGTTTCATAGAATCGCCTTTCTAGTTCGCCTAAGTCCTTTCTAACCTAGGCTCTCATTGATTTAGTAGCCGGGCACAAGAATCCTAAATAAGATAATTCACAACTCGAGCCGGCCGGTCCCAAGCGTAAATCATCCATATTAAAGATTCCTACCCGACATGCAGATCTATCTTCCTCAAATTTCATGATAAAGATTTTTACACTTATAACATGCACAGTTCATAGCTTATGCTCAAAAGAGCACTTATACCTTTAGACGCATGCACGAAAGCAGGACCATAACACCACTTGGCCCAAGCTCACTCCGCGCAGAGACCACGCGAAGCAGCTCTGATACCACCTGTGACAGCCCCACCTCACCCTAAGGCGAACCAAAGGGTTCAGCGGACCGCCTGCCCAGCTCTCGCCAGGACTACAGAGTCAAATCACTCAAACCCTAGATAGGACCCGCGAGAACTCAACGAAAACATACAATTGGAGACCACCCAGGGTTAAACAGAGCTTACCAAACCATACGGAAGTACGGGACGTCAATTAAACGCTTATACATAGATTTACATCGGAGTCTTGAACCAATGAACCAAAATACAAGCCAGAGTATTCACGCTATACAAAATACAATTAGGGTTTCAGTTACAGAAGAGCATAAACAAAAGAAGTCCTATAACTGGCTCAACTGTTTTCTTCCAAAAATCTTGGTTTCAAAACATGGAACCCTGTAAGGAAAAACAAAGGTAACAGAAAGGGGTGAGCTTTCGCTCAATGAGGTACCAGACATATTGTGAGATCCCGTAATTTTCTCATTTTCTGGGTTTTATTCTATTTAATGGCATATTTCTGCATTTTCTTTATTAGGAAAATTTATAGATAATTTTTATGAGCAAATAGGGTTTTTAAGTTATTTTCTAGTATCGGTTAGTTTTTGAGAAATTAAGAGCATATATCGGACGTGGGACCTGCTAGTGCGGAAAGTTCGGTTAAATTCGGCCAATTAGGTTAAGTTGTGTATACCGGATTTAATTTAGCAGGTACTAAGAGATAATTAGAGGTTACCTTAAGTGGATTATTGTTGGAGAGACAAAAGGATAACCATGAACAAAAAGGGTGCTAGGTGGCACTTTTCTATTGGTCATGGACTTTGACCATTTAACTTTACCTTTACCATATAACAAAATTGACCCAAAATCTCTTCTTATTTCTTTCTTGTTGGCCGACCTTCTCACAAGGAGAAAAGAAAAGAAACTCTCCACAATCTTACCTCTAATCTTGCCCAATCTCTCAATTAAACCGTTTAATCTTCAAATTACTCCATAAAACCTCTTAGTTTAGTGAAGTTAAACTTGGTTGTGAAGTGGTTTGGATGGCTAAGGTACCAAGTTGCTTCTTTTCTTGGGTTTGCAAGGTAAGTGACCAAGGAACCTTTCCTTTAATCTTGTTAATGTTCAATTGATGGATTATGTGAGTTAAATAGATGGTTTTAGGTATTATTTTGTGACTTTTGGTTGAATTGGTGAAGTTTTATAATTATTGGTGATTTTTCTGTTTTCATATGATTATTATTATGGGGTCATGTATGATGATTGGAAATGATATTTAAGGAAGCTAGAAGGTGGAAAAAGTGGTTAATTGCAGGAAATTTCTGTTTTGGAAGAAATTTGGAAAGTTAGGGTTTCATGTTCTTACATTCTGCCCGGCACTGTAGCTCATAGTTAGAGGCCGAATTGGCTTTGGGTTAAAACATGAAAGTTGTAGGGAATGATATTTTAGAGATTCCTACAAGATTTCAGGTCAATCGGAGCAACGTAGCTTGTGAAAAGACTGAAATACCCCTGCTACCCTGTTTCTACCCGAACTTGAGAATTGCTTCTGTGATTGGCTAATTTGATTGGGAATGCTTCTGATTTGGTTGTTGATGTCTTCTTAAGAATTGTATCCTTGTATCTTATCTTTCGGATGGCTTTCGAATCACTTGATTTGGACTTAGGTAGCCTGACTTGTGATGTTTGAACCAGAATACGGTTGGTGAACCTGTTTTTGCGGTTCTGGTTTAGTATATTGAATTTTTGACCTGATTTCACTAGAAACTGGACTGAGTAGCCTTCTTCAACATTGTAACCCTATCTCTTAGCTTCGAAACGGTGTATCTTACACCTCCATCCGATAATTGTAGTGCCAATGGTGACAAAACCGTAAAATGATGTCAAAAACTATTTTTATGGTTTAGAGCTTAACTTTCATTTCCGGACTTTTCCCTAGCTTGAATTGTACTTGTACTACTTGGAGCTTACTGAACGGCTATTGAATGAACTTATTTGCATGACTTTGGGACTGGCTGAGGAAAATAATGAAGCCATAAATGGCTGGAAATAGGAAAATACAAAGGGCGTGCTGCCCAAATTTTTGCTCGAGGGCTAAGTTTCTATTTGAACTTGTATATTTTCGTTTGGCATACTATGACCGTTTTCCATCTTAAAACATGATACCTTTTCCATTTGAACCTTCAAAAGTATATTTACTACTACCAAAATATAGAGGTATGACCTAAGGTTTTCTCAGTCAAGACATGTAGGCCATAATACCTACTTGAATGTATATTGATTTTGAACCACATAAATGATTCCGAAAAATAATATTTCTGAGCCAATCTGGTTGGATTCCGACTTAACTTTGATTCAAGTGTTTTCCATTGGAACTGTTATAACCCTTTGAGTTTGGTTTATGACACCCTAGTTGTTTCCGTCCACAGATCCAAATGGCTTTATTTTCACTTTATCCGTTTTACTCGTAACTAGTCGAGTTCCTTGACTCCACTTACTTGTTTTACTAGATGAATTGTAATATTCTTTCCCGTTGAATCATAGGTTTTCTCGGTGACCGACGGTAAGATCCGATAGGACATTTTGGACGTTATTTTGCATAATTCGGTGAGTGTTCCTTGTTCGTTATGTTTCTTGATTATATGGCTTGTATATATGACTGATAACATGTTAAACGCTTTCAATGATTAGCCAAAACGAGTTTTCTAGGCGAGTGTGTACTTTATCGCACTCAGCCTAAATGATTATGAAATTTTCAATGATTGAATGATGAAATGTTACTTGTGCATGAATGTAAGCCTTTTGGCTGAACTGGCCACTGCCCCTTGTTACCGATCGACTCGAGCCAGAAGCAGACTCGGTCGGACGATATGGTGACCTGGGTGAACGTTTGGTATACTCGAGTATTACCTTGTAGGTTGGTGGAGCCTGGCCAATGTCCAGGAAAGGGCGAATGAAATGAACGAATGAACGAACGAACGAGGGTTTTATGTATAAACGAAAAATGCATTTTCAAATGAATGAAGGAAAGGGGAATGACAGGAAAATGAACGAACGAACGAATGAACGAACGAACGTATCCTTTTCATGTATGGTTTATTGTAAATGTTGTAACTGTTTCTTGACTTATCGTTTGATTTATGACTTGATTCTATGTTCGGAACCTCACTGAGCTTTTAGCTCATCCCTTTAGTTTTCTTTTCCTTAACAGGGGAAGGCGAGCAAGGACGAGAGCTCTGTATAGACTGGCTGGGTCAAGTTTTGGTTTTTTTTTTGGTGCTCGCCCTAGTGCTTGGCACGGGCTGGTTGTATGGTGACTTGAGGACTTTTGTATTCTCGACGGTTGTACTTCTTTCTGAGATAGCAATGTATATAAGTTTTGTTTTAAGTTTTGAATCCTCGTTTTGCGATTTCTTGTGGTTCTATTTCTGATTTGTGTGAGTGAACGACTGAGTCCCGGCGAGAGTTGGGCAGGCGGTCCGCTGAACCCTCTGGTTCGCCTAAGGGGGAAGTGGGGCTGTCACAGTTGGTATCAGAGCTTAGGCTTCAGATCTCTATAGTGTATCCTAGGCTTGACGTTTAGGATGCCGGGCTGTGGGATTTGACTTGACTTGAAAGTTAAGCGATTGAGGGATAAAACCTATAGCTGCTTCACGTGGTCTCTACGCGGAGTGAGCCTTGACTAAGTGGTGAATGAGTATAAAGGACTAAGTGCTCATTCGAGTATAAGCTATGAATTGTGAATGTTATAGGCCTTAAATCTCTCTCATGGTATCTGAGGACCATAGATAGGTATGTCAGGTAGGAATTCCGATTATAGATAATTTACTCTTGAGACTGCAGCTCGAGATGTGAATTATCTTATGTCGGATTCTCGTGCCTGAGTACTCTAGAGTTGCGGCGCTGCTAAGTACTTGAGACTTGCATTTTGGGAACATGAACAGGTTTTGTCTGGCTAGAATGAGCACAAGAGGTCAGTGACATCTAGTTTGGATAGTAAGTGACGTGAAAGACTGGACGGGCTGGTACTGAGACGACTTCACCTTTTCCTTTTGATTTACCTGTATATTGTTACTACATGACATTAGTATACCTGTGTGTGCATGGTTATCTGTCCAACTTGATATGTATTTGTGTATTTGCTTATCCGTCTTCTTGATATGGCGTGTTATGTGCGTATTTGTTTATTTATGTATTTGGAATGCTAGAATTTGTTACTGTAGTCAATTTACTGTGTTTATTTACTAAATTACCTTTTTGGGGAAAAAGAAAAGAAAAGAGAGAGGGAAAACATATATGGACGGGAGACGTAGTCGTGGCCGTGGAGCTATGTGACGGCCCCACCTCCCCCTAAGGCGAACCAGAGGGTTCGGCGGGTCGCCTGCCCGGCTCTCGCTGGGACTCAGTCGCTCACTACATTCCTCAAACAGATTACAATATAAATCTCAAAAATTACATCAAATTCTGCAATAATTACATAAACGAGTATATCAAGTTATACAAACCACGAGTACCAGAAGTACCCTAGAAAAGCTGATAACTCTAACCACCATAACAAATATATACAACTTACTAGTCCACTTCTAACAAGTACAAGTTCAACTTATCTAAACACCTTCCCGAGCGATCCCCGCGTCGGCCCCCTGCTAAGGAAAACAAATAGAATGGGGTAAGCTATATGCTTAGTGAGTAACCAGGGGTAAAAATGTAGTTTTTACATGTCAACATTTGACCAGTAAGAGCAAAGCAAAAGCAGAAAAGTAACACTACATAGTAAGGATACGGGTGGCTCCCAAGCCAACTCTTTTGTCGAGTTTGATCACTGGTTGACCCTTAAGATCCTGAGCTACACAGCTCACTTCTCTTGCCCAAGTCACGAGCAATAAATGCTCTAAAATATTTTTCAAGCAATAAATGCTCTGTTTCAAGCAATAAATGCTCTGGTTCAAGCAATAAATGCTCTCAAGCAATAAATGCTCTGGTTCAAGCAATAAATGCTCTGCAAATATTCACAAGCCATGAATGCTCTATAACAAATCATAAAAATCATATTTCACAGGTATGAATAGCAACTAATGGGGTTTAGATCGAGTGCGATAAAGTACACCCTCGCCTAAGTGCCCATTCATAGTAAACTCATTTTTTGTATTGAGTTACACAGAAATCCTGATCACTCACCTAAAGAGCAAGTATAACGAGAGAAAGTACGGAAATGAATTCAAGTCGCCAGCTAGTGGGCCCCACCGGCTCCGTCTAGCCCGCCTTCGCCTGTAGCAGAAGGTTGAGCCATATCATCACACAAACAACTACTAAAGGATGCAAATTAAACAAAACGGCAAAATCGGCACATGCACGCGTGCGGAAACGGCAACGGAAACGGCCAGATTTGGCACCAAAAACTGTTTTGATCAAAAGTTAGGTTGGGAATGTCGGATCAAAGTGGGTGAGACACCGCTTCGAAGCTATGAGGAAGGGCTACCATTCTCATGAACACACCTTAATCTAGATCTGAATGGAAGCAGGTCGAAATTATGGAAAACAGTACCAGAAATTTACGTGTTCGGGTGACGAACAGGGTTTGTTTGTTGGACCATAACTCACAGCTCACAAATCCAAATCAAGAAATTCCAAAGGCATTAGAAAGCTAGGACATAAGGCTATAACTTTCACGTTTGGATCAAAAGCTGAGTCAATACAGAGCATGGAGAAAAATGGGTCCAAACATTCCTGTCAGAACTGTCCAAATTCGAAGGCAGTTCTGACAACCGATCTTGTTTTGGTGACAACTGGAGCTACGGGACTCGGATTTGGATGAACTTTATACCGTTTCGAAGCTGAAACCAAGATCTATATTTCTTATGAAGGGGTCAACACCCAGATCGTACGTTAGCAAAACAGACAAAACAGGGCAGAAGCTAAATGCAGAACGTACGTAAATTCCAGGGTACAAAACAGGTGCGAGTGTTTTGGCTATAACTCGGGCTACCTCAGTCCAAATCAAGTGATTCCAAAACCATAAGAAAGCTAAGAAACAGGGATACATTTCATCAGAAGGCCTTAACAACCAATTCAGAAGCAATTTCAGCCAAAACAACCAATTACAGGCGCAATTCTTACATTCGGGTAAAACCAGAACAGCAATAGTAATTTCGACTTTTCTCACTCTACGCTACTCTGATTGACCTGAAATTTTGTAGGAACCTCTAAAATATTATTCCCTACAACTTTCATGTTTTAATCCAAGGCCAATTCGGCCTCTAACTAGGAGCTAAAAATTCGGGCAGAATGTTCCTTCACAAAACCTAATTTTCTGAAATTTCTTCCAAAACAGAAATTGATTGCAATCTTCCACTTTTTCCACCTTCTAGATGCCTTATATACCATTTCTAATCATCATACAAAGCCACAACATATGAATCATATTAAATCAGAAAATTCATGATTAAATAGAAAATGTCATCAATCTTCACCATAAGTCATGAAATCATCCAAAAAATCACTTGTTCAACTACCACACCTACTAATTTCATCTCATAACCAACAAGGAAACAATTTCTTAACCACTTACCTTACAAACACTAGATACAAGGTAGATGAGAGTCTCTCCCTCCAAACAAAAACCACCAAGCACTTCAATCACTCCTAGTAAGTAAGTTTTATGAAGGAATTTGAGAAATAAATGGTTGGATTACAAGATTTGGGCAAGAAAAGGGAGCAAAAATTGAAGAGCTCTCTTTCTTTTCTCTCTAGAGTTGGCCGACCAAGAAGGTGAAAATGAAAGACAAATTTTGGTCAAAATTGGTTTAGTAAAGGTAAAGAAAGACTAGTCAAATGCCAAGCTCCAATCACAAGGCAACATGTGTCCATTCCAAGCTTATCTCATTTCTTTTGTCTTGCAAGAATTAATGAACTAACCAAACCCCTAATTATCTCATAACACCATGTAATATAAACCATATATACAAAGCTACTCCAAATGAACCACATTTACCGCACTTATCACACTAGTGGGTCCCACGTCCGGTATACGCTCTTAAATTCTCAAAAACTACCCGATACTAGAAAAATCATTTTAAAACTATTTTTGCTCATAAACTTTATCTGGGGAATTTTTCTAATAAAGAAAGTGTAGAAAAGGCGGGCGATTAAATAAAATAAACCCTAGAAAATTAGATAATTTCCGGGTTCTCACTCTCATTCTTTTCGGGGCGTCACAAGCTAGGCAAGCTCAAGAACCGAGAGAAGAAAGAGAAACAGTGGCCGAGCAAGAACAGGGACCGAGGGTTGAGGCTGGAGATCAAATGGCGACGGCGATGCAACAAATGACAAATATCCTGGCACGACTGGTAGATCAACAGGGTCAAATGCCAGTGAATCAAGCCCGGAATCCTGAGATCGGAGAGGATAAGGCTCTTGAGAGGTTCCAAAAGTTTCTACCTCCGAAATTTCAAGGAGGGCCTGATCCGGATATAGCTGAGCAGTGGTTGGAGGCAATGATTGTTATCTTCGCGGCTTTGAATTACACGGAGCAAAGACAAGTAAATTTTGTTGTATTTCAATTCGAAGGACCAGCCCGCGCGTGGTGGAATGTAATTAAGGCCAAGTGGGAAAGAGAACAGACGGTATGGACATGGGCGAACTTTGTAAGGGAATTTAATGAGAAGTACCTCCCACCTTTAGTCCAAGAAAGGAGGGAGGAGGAGTTTATTGGGTTACGCCAGGGAACGTTAAGTGTGGCCGAATATGAAACAAAATTTACAAGATTATCCAAGTTTGCTTCTGAACTGGTAGCCACTGAACGGCGAAGAGTAAGACGGTTTATACAGGGACTGAATTTGGACATCCAAGAGGCGTTAGCCGCGGCGCAAGTGAATACTTTTACGGAGGCCCTTGAGAAGGCTCAACGAATCGAGAATGCAAAGGCACAAGTAAAAGCCTCCCAAACTCGAAAAAAGAGGTGCAGTTGGTAGTGTGATTGAAGAACCTCCTAGTGAAGCAATAGCACCTTCTAAAATACAGAAAGTGAACTTTTTGTCCTACCCGCCATGGACAGTAGGGGCGGGAAATGAAAGGTCTACCAAAGGAAGCCAAACCGGATAAGGGGAGACTTCTCCAGAAAGCCAAAAAATGGCTTCCTACTTGACTTGTGGCTATTGCGGAAAGGCCAATCATACCGGGAACGATTGTTGGCGGAAAGGGCGGAAGTGCTTGATTTGTGGGAGTGGTGAGCACCAAGTTAGCAACTGTCCGAGGGGACAGTCACGCGGAGGTAGTATTCCGCAACTGGAGGGAGCTAAAACAAAACAAGCAAATGAAAGAGGGAACCGAACTAGTGGGCCAGCAAAAGCTTATGCATTAGGCACCCAAACAGTTCCGGACTCGTTTGAGGCAAATGAAGGTAAAATTTCGAGGGCGAAATTTTTTTTTAAGGGGGAGAGGGTGTGAGACCCCGTAATTTTCTCATTTTCTGGGTTTTATTCTATTTAATGGCATATTTTCTGCATTTTCTTTATTAGGAAAATTTCTAGATAATTTTTATGAGCAAATAGGGTTTTTAAGTTATTTTCTAGTATCGGTTAGGTTTTGAGAAATTAAGAGCATATATCGGACGTGGGACCCGCTAGTGCGGAAAGTTCGGTTAAATTCGGCCAATTAGGTTAAGTTGTGTATACCGGATTTAATTTAGCAGGTACTAAGAGATAATTAGAGGTTAGCTTAAGTGGATTATTGTTGGAGAGACAAAAGGATAACCATGAACAAAAAGGGTGCTAGGTGGCACTTTTCTATTGGTCATGGACTTTGACCATTTAACTTTACCTTTACCATATAACAAAATTGACCCAAAATCTCTTCTTATTTCTTTCTTGTTGGCCGACCTTCTCACAAGGAGAAAAGAAAAGAAACTCTCCACAATCTTACCTCTAATCTTGCCCAATCTCTCAATTAAACCGTTTAATCTTCAAATTACTCCACAAAACCTCTTAGTTTAGTGAAGTGAAGCTTGGTTGTGAAGTGGTTTGGAAGGCTAAGGTACCAAGTTGCTTCTTTTCTTGGATTTGCAAGGTAAGTGACCAAGGAACCTTTCCTTTAATCTTGTTAATGTTCAATTGATGGATTATGTGAGTTAAATAGATGGTTTTAGGTATTATTTTGTGACTTTTGGTTGAATTGGTGAAGTTTTATAATTATTGGTGATTTTTCTGTTTTCATATGATTATTATTATGGGGTCATGTATGATGATTGGAAATTATATTTAAGGAAGCTAGAAGGTGGAAAAAGTGGTTAATTGCAGGAAATTTCTGTTTTGGAAGAAATTTGGAAAGTTAGGGTTTCATGTTCTTACATTCTGCCCGGCACTGTAGCTCATAGTTAGAGGCCGAATTGGCCTTGGGTTAAAACATGAAAGTTGTAGGAATGATATTTTAGAAATTCCTACAACATTTCAGGTCAATCGGAGCAACGTAGCTTGTGAAAAGACTGAAATACCCCTGCTACCCTGTTTCTACCCGAACTTGAGAATTGCTTCTGTGATTGGCTAATTTGATTGGGAATGCTTCTGATTTGGTTGTTGATGTCTTCTTAAGAATTGTAGCCTTGTATCTTAGCTTTCAGATGGCTTTCGAATCACTTGATTTGGACATAGGTAGCCTGACTTATGATGTTTGAACCAGAATACGGTTGGTGAACCTGTTTTTGCGGTTCTGGTTTAGTATATTGAATTTTTGACCTGATTTCACTAGAAACTGGACTGAGTAGCCTTCTTCAACATTGTAACCCTATCTCTTAGCTTCGAAATGGTGTATCTTACACCTCCATCCGATAATCGTAGTGCCAATGGTGAGAAAACCGTAAAATGATGTAAAAAACTATTTTTATGGTTTAGAGCTTAACTTTCATTTCCGGACTTTTCCCTAGCTTGAATTGTACTTGTACTACTTGGAGCTTACTGAACGGCTATTGAATGAACTTATTTACATGACTTTGGGACTGGCTGAGGAAAATAATGAAGCCATAAATGGCTGGAAATAGGAAAATACAAAGGGCGTGCTGCCCAAATTTTTGCTCGAGGGCTAAGTTTCTATTTGAACTTGTATATTTTCGTTTGGCATACTATGACCGTTTTCCATCTTAAAACATGATACCTTTTCCATTTGAACCTTCAAAAGTATATTTACTACTACCAAAATATAGAGGTATGACCTAAGGTTTTCTCAGTCAAGACATGTAGGCCATAATACCTACTTGAATGTATATTGATTTTGAACCACATAAATGATTCCGAAAAATAATATTTCTGAGCCAATCTGGTTGGATTCCGACTTAACTTTGATTCAAGTGTTTTCCATTGGAACTGTTATAACCCTTTGAGTTTGGTTTATGACACCCTAGTTGTTTCCGTCCACAGATCCAAATGGCTTTATTTTCACTTTATCCGTTTTACTCGTAACTAGTCGAGTTCCTTGACTCCACTTACTTGTTTTACTAGATGAATTGTAATATTCTTTCCCGTTGAATCATAGGTTTTCTCGGTGACCGAGGGTAAGATCCGATAGGACATTTTGGACGTTATTTTGCATAATTCGGTGAGTGTTCCTTGTTCGTTATGTTTCTTGATTATATGGCTTGTATATATGACTGATAACATGTTAAACGCTTTCAATGATTAGCCAACACAAGTTTTCTAGGCGAGTGTGTACTTTATCGCACTCAGCCTAAATAATTATGAAATTTTCAATGATTGAACGATTGAAATGTTACTTGTGCATGAATGTAAGCCTTTTGGCTGAACTGGCCACTGCCCCTTGTTACCGATCGACTCGAGCCAAAAGCAGACTCGGTCGGACGATATGGTGACCTGGGTGAACGTTTGGTATACTCGAGTATTACCTTGTAGGTTGGTGGAGGTTGGTGGAGCCTGGCCAATGTCCAGGAAAGGGCGAATGAAATGAACGAATGAACGAATGAACGAGGGTTTTATGTATAAATGAAAAATGCATTTTCAAATGAATGAAGGAAAGGGGAATGACAGGAAAATGAACGAACGAACGTATCCTTTTCATGTATGGTTTATTGTAAATGTTGTAACTGTTTCTTGACTTATCGTTTGATTTATGACTTGATTCTATGTTCGGAACCTCACTGAGCTTTTAACTCATCCCTTTAGTTTTCTTTTCCTTAACAGGGGAAGGCGAGCAAGGACGAGAGCTCTGTATAGACTGGCTGGGTCAAGTTTTGGTTTTTTTTTTTGGTTCTCGCCCTTGTGCTTGGCACGGGCTGGTTGTATGGTGACTTGAGGACTTTTGTATTCTCGACGGTTGTACTTCTGTAACAGCCCCACTTTCCCCTAAGGTGAACCAAAGGGGTTAGCGGGCTGCCTGCCCAGCTCTCGCCAGGACTAACGATGCAGACTAGAACTATCTATTGCGATCCGGAACTTACAAACGAGCGTAAACAAGTCAAAATGGAAAAAATAACCCAAAATAAGAAAGAAGAAATTCGGAGTCGGTCATGATAGTAACCGACCCGTCAGAACCCAACCGAAAGAACACGCAAACATTCACATCTGAACTTTAGCGATTACAATCCAAAATTTCAATCCAAAATGACATACAAAAGTTTTCAAAAGTTAATACATATACACGGTTTGCCAAATCAAAAGAGAAAATGCCCCAAAAGTACACTTAGGGTTTTAATACATGAGCTATACAAAAGATATGTTCAACTAGCTCAATTTGGCAGCCATTTGTCAAATCCAGACCAAAAGGGTTTATTTTCCTGTAAGGAAAACAAAAGGAACAGAAAGGGGTGAGCTTGCGCTCAATGAGGTACCAAACATATAGCAGAAAAATCATGGCATTTCACATTTAACAAATCAGATACACATGCCAGATGTAAAGCAAAGGAACCAATGATTCAAATCAGAAGGATACGGGTGGCTCTCAGGAGCCAAATTTCCAGCGCAGTACTTGATCCAAACCGGTTGACTCTCCGTCAACGTATATAGAACCAAAACGTCCGTAGACCCCTCTTTACACCGAATTCCGTCCACCAAACACCCCTTTACCGGGCCCGCTCACCGTAACCGAACAGAAATGGTAATACTCGAGTATACCGGAATCAAGGGTCTCAATACCCAAAAATCCCCGAACAGACTACCGTGGTTCGTTATCTAATCGTCCAGGCCCTTGCCGGCCCGACTCGAATAACTTAGCCACAGGATTGAGCTCATAGGTCATAGAAATCCGAACAGATGCAGACACAGATAACAGATTCAGATACAGATACAAAATAGCTGATTCAGATAGCAGATTCAGACGGCAGATTCAGATAGGCACTCAAAATTGGCATATGAACAGATAGAAGAACGAGTGTGATAAAGTACACCCTCGTCTCAAACAAATTTAACAGATTGCAGAGCAGAAATCAAGTTAGACAGCAATGGAGGGGAGTGGTACACTCACCGGCTCAACTTCAAAAGTTTTTACTTCAGATTGGCCTTAATCGCCAAGAAACCCTAAAATAACCAAAATAAACCAATTGAAGGTTTCACATCCGTAATCGAGTAAACACAATGCACATGAGGCTCGACTACTAGTCGTATGCCTCGCCAAATAATTACTAATGCAAGGGTACAAAATATGATTTTTGGGAACAAAAAGATAGCATAAAGACCTAGGTTCAATAACCCAAAAGCCCTTTTATTTCTACCAAAAGGCAAATCCAACTTAAAAGAACCAAACGGCCTAGAAAATCGGGCAGCACTTCCCCTAAATTTCTTACTTTTCCAGCCATTAAGGCTTCATTATTCCCTCGAATCAGTCCCAACATCTCACACAAAATTCACCTCATTTCCAAACGCCATTCACTAGGCCCAAAGTAAAAGTTAACTAGGAAATGACCGGAATAAAAGTAAGCCTTAAATCACACAAACAAGTACAATGAGACTCGATAACGCGTCATAAAGCCATGCCAACCACAACCTCAATAAGGTTTCATATGCATATATAAGCATTATAGCAAGCCAGAAAATCAGGAAATGTAGCCATCTTGGCCATAACAACAAAAACAGTTTTACCTTCATTATGCGGTAATGGCACAAATTGCACTACGCTTATCGGATGAGGGTGTAAGACCCACCATCTCGAACCTAAAATACAGGGCTACAACAATGTAGAAGGCCACTCAGTCCAAATCCTAGCACAACTAGGTCAAAAATGCAGAATACCAAACCAGAACCGTAATTGCAGGTTTACAAATCACACTATGCTGTAATCAGTACAACTCAGTCCATACAGGTCCAAATGCAGAAATTCCAAAGGCATATGATATCTAGGAGATCAAGCTACATTTCATAATAAGACACCAACAACAAAATCCAAAACAATCCCAGCCAAAAAAACCCATTTCAGACGCAGTTCGCACATTCTGATCAACCCAGAACAGCAACAGTAAAATCGACATATCTCACTCTACACTACTCCAAATGACCAGAAATTTTACAGGAACCTCAAACACATCAATACCTAAAACTTTCATGTTTTAATCAAAGGCCAATTCGGCCTCTAACCATATGATACAAAACCGGACAGAAAAGGGGGTTATGAAACCCTAACTTCCTCAAATTCCTTCCAAACCCAAAATTGGTTGCAATTATCAATAATTCACACCTACTAGAGTCATTATAGGCCATTGCCAATCATCATACAAGGCCACAACATCATGATCATATGAAACCAGAAAAATCACCAATAAATTGTAAACTTCACCATTTCATCCAAAAACAAGAATTAAATCACAAAATTCAACACTTTAGCTTCCACTAAGCACAACTCTAGCTTCATTAAGTGTAGGGGAAAGTTCATATACCACTCACCTAGTAACCAAGAGAGGGAGAGTTGTAGGACACCTTAGCTTTTCCAAAAAACTTCACCAAATCACTCACTAGCACCAAATGGAGGGATTTTATGGAGTAGAAACTAGATCAAGCAAGTGTTTTGGAGGATTTGAGCTAGATAATTGCCAAACTTTGAAGAGGTTTTTCTTCCTTCTTTGCTAGAGAGAGAATCGGCCAAGAGGTTGAAGACAAGAATGAATTTTGTGTGATTTTTTTGAGATATTTAAGCATTTGGTCAAAAGTCAAGAAAATGAATAGTAAGTCATAAGCTATTTCCAATACAATGGTGACACTTGTCACCTCCATTAATGCAATCCTATCTTTTCTTTTTTTTCCTCTCACATCAATCACTTCACATCCTCTACTTATCTCTTAACATCCGATAAATTTCACACAGTATCCGGAACTTAACCTAATTGGCCGAATTTTCCCGAACTTTTAGCACTAGTGGGTCCCACGTCCATTATATACTCTTAGTTTCTCAAAAACTAACCGATACTAGAAAAATCATTTAAAAGCTATATTTACTCATAAAATTTATTTGCACAATTTTTTGAATACAGAAAAGGTGGAAAAACGTATAATTAAAAGAAATTAAAACCTAGAAATTAAGAAAATTACGGGTCCTCACAACTTCTTTCTGAGATAGCAATGTATATAAGTTTTGTTTTAAGTTTTGAATCATCGTTTTGCGATTTCTTGTGGTTCTATTTCTGATTTGTGTGAGTGAACGACTGAGTCCCGGCGAGAGCTGGGCAGGCGGTCCGATGAACCCTCTGGTTCGCCTAAGGGGGAAGTGGGGCTGTCACAGTTGGTATCAGAGCTTAGGCTTCAGATCTCTATAGTGTATCCTAGGCTTGACGTTTAGGATGCCGGACTGTGGGATTCGATTTGACTTGAAAGTTAAGCGATTGAGGGATAAAACCTATAGCTGCTTCACGTGGTCTCTACGCGGAGTGAGCCTGGACTAAGTGGTGAATGAGTATAAAGGACTAAGTTCTCATTCGAGCATAAGCTATGAATTGTGAATGTTATAGGCCTTAAATCTCTCTCATGGTATCTGAGGACCATAGATAGGTATGTCAGGTAGGAATTCCGATTGTAGATAGTTTACTCTTGAGACTGCAGCTCGAGATGTGAATTATCTTATGTCGGATTCTCGTGCCTGAGTACTCTAGAGTTGCGGCGCTGCTAAGTACTTGAGACTTGCATTTTGGGAACATGAACAGGCTTTGTCTGACTAGAATGAGCACAAGAGGTCAGTGACATCTAGTTTGGATAGTAAGTGACGTGAGAGACTGGACGGGCTGGTTCTGAGACGACTTCACCTTTTCCTTTTGATTTACCTGTATATTGTTACTACATGACATTAGTATACCTGTGTGTGCATGGTTATCTGTCCAACTTGATATGTATTTGTGTATTTGCTTATCCGTCTTCTTGATATGGCGTGTTATGTGCGTATTTGTTTATTTATGTATTTGGAATGCTAGAATTTGTTACTGTAGTCAATTTACTGTGTTTATTTACTAAATTACCTTTTTGGGGAAAAAGAAAAGAAAAGAGAGAGGGAAAACATATATGGACGGGAGACGTAGTCGTGGCCGTGGAGCTAGGCAAGCTCAAGAACCGAGAGAAGAAAGAGAAACAGTGGCCGAGCAAGAACAGGGACCGAGGGTTGAGGCTGGAGATCAAATGGCGACGGTGATGCAACAAATGAAAAATATCCTGGCACGACTGGTAGATCAACAGGGTCAAATGCCAGTCAATCAACCCCGGAATCCTGAGATCGGAGAGGATAAGGCTCTTGAGAGGTTCCAAAAGTTTATACTTGAAACAGTGGTTCGTTATCTAATCGACCAGGCCCTTGCCGGCCCGACTCGAGTAACTAGCCACAGGGGTTGAGCTCAGAGGTCACAGAAAGGTCGTTGGATACAAGCTTCCAAACGACGTCAAAACAGATACAGATACAGATACTAGATACAGATAGCAGATTCAAATACGCACTCAAAATTGGCATATGAACAGACAAGAGAACGAGTGTGATAAAGTACACCCTCGTCTCAAACAGAATAAACAGATAATTCAGTCATTCATATCACAGATTGCATGTACAGAAATCGAGTTAAACAACAACAAGTGAGGGAAGTGGTACACTCACCGGTTTCAGTACAGATACCTCAAAAGTTTTTGCCCAAAAGAAAGCTTTAATCACCAAGAAACCCTAAAATAACCAAGGTGAAACAATTATGGTTCCCACTTTCACGAATCCAGTACACGAAATGCATAAATAAGACTCACTATAAGTCGTGTGCCTGATCAAATTAGCTACCAGTGCAAAGAAATAACAATGTAATTTTGGAGTAAAAGGTGGCGGTTGGTATCAAAGACATGAACAACCCTAAAACCCTTCGCTCAAGTCACAAGTAAATCCAACTAGCTTTCAAGTAAAATTTCGGCAGCATATTGTGAGAACCCGTAATTTTTCCATTTTTAGGTTTTATTCGGGTTAATGGCTTGTTTTCTGCATTTTCTTTATTAGGAAAATTTTCTAGATAATTTTTATGAGTAAATATAGTTTTTAGATGATTTTTCTAGTATCGAATAGGTTTTGAGAAGTTAAGAGCGTATACCGGACGTGGGACCCACTAGTCCGAAAAGTTCGGAAAAATTTGGCCAACTAGGTTAAGTTTTGGATACTGGATTTAATTTACCGGGTGTTAAGAGATAAGTAGAGGATGCTAAGTGGATTGGTATAAGAGAGACAAAAGTTAGGCAAGCATTAATGAAGGTGACAAGTGTCACCATGGGATTTGGTCTTAAGTAAGACCACTATTCACCTTTTGTCCAATTGACCAAATAAATCACAAAAATCATCAAAAATTCACCATTTTTCTCTTCATCTTGGCCAGCCCTCTCTCTCAAGAAGAAAGAAGGAAACTCTCCAAGTTCTTGATTCCATCTTGCTCCAAATCATCAAAACAACCACTTAATCTTACTTTTGTTCCATAGAAAACCTTAAGTGAGTGTTTGTGTGGGGTTTGGTGGAGTTGTATGGAAAGCTAAGAGGACTTGTTGCTCTCTCTCTCTTGTTTCTAAGGTGAGTTATGAATAACCACTCTCCTCCCTCTAATGATGCTTAATTTATGCTTAGTGGTGGTATAAGATGCAACTTTATGGATTATATTGTGATTTTTGGTTGAATTGATGAAGTTTTGTAATTATTGGGGATTTTTCTGATTTAATATGAATATGATTGTGTGACTATGTATGATGATTGGAAATGGTGTGTAAGGGACCTAGGAGGTGGAAAAAGTGGATAATTGCAAGCAATTTCTGTTTTGGAAGAAATTTTGGAAAGTTAGGGTTTATGAAATTACATTCTGCCCGGTTTTGTAGCTCATAGTTAGAGGCTGAATTGGCCTTGTCTTAAAACATGAAAGTTTTAGGAAATGATATTTTAGAGGTGCCTACAAAATTTCAGGTCAATCGGAGTAGCGTAGCTTGAGAAACGTCGAAATTACCCTTGCTGTCCTTGTTTTACCCGAATTTGGGAATTGCTTCTGTAATTTGTTATTTTGGTTAGGAATGCTTCCGAATTGGTTGTTGAGGCCTTCTGATGAAATGTATCCCTGTTTCTTAGATTTCATATGGCTTTGGAATTTCTGGATTTGGACTTATGTATGCTGTTTTATGATGTTTGCACTAGAATGCGTTCTGTGAATCTGTTTTTGCGGTTCTGGTATAGTAGATTGCATTTTTGACCTGGTTACACTCGAAACTGGGTTGAGTGACCTTCTGTAATATTGTAGCCCTATCTCTTAGCTTCGAAACAGTGGGTCTTGGACCTTCATCCGAAAATTTTTGTGCCTTTGGTGCCATTACCGCAAAATGAGGTCAAAAACTGTTTTTTTTCAGGGCTAAAGCTAATGCCATTTCCGGATTTTCTGGTTTCCCCTAATGCTTGTATATGCTTATGGAACCCTATTGGGGTCGTGTTTGGCATTGGTTTATGACTTGTTATCGAGTCTCATTGTACTTGTTTGCATGTTTTAGGGCGTGACGGTGGTTCACCACGTTCTTTTGACGGAAGTGCATGAAACACCATTTGCAAGCTTGGTGAGTGTACTACTCACTTGTGTGTTACTATATGGCTTTGATACTTGAACTTGACGCGTTGAATGTTAATTGATTGAAGTGAGAGCGTACTTTCTCACTCTCACTTATTGTTTATCATGTTATTGGAATGTTACATGAAATGTTATATGAAATGAAAGTACTTGACTTGGTGTCGATTGGACGAGTATCCAACGACTACAATGGTTATCATTGAGCTCAACCCCATTGGTAGTTGATTGAATCGAGCCGGCGAGGGCTTGGTCGTGCCAATTAATGATCCTTGGGGAAATGTTATATGGAATCTTGTAGTATGAGAGACTCTCGATTCCGGTATACTCGAGTAATACCACAGTGCAAGTGTTTGGAGTTCGGGCCCGGTAGGGGGATGTTAGGTGGAAGGAATGGAAGTAAAGTGAAGTCTACGGTTGGTTACTTGTAAACATTAACGGAGAGTCAATGAGATCCGATCAAGAATGCAAACGAGGAAAAGGGCTCTTGAGAGCCGCCCGTATCCTTTTATCACCACCATTAATGTGTGCCTTTGTCTACTTTTGATGTATTGAAATGAAAAGCTTGATGCTTATATGAACTTGGTTGCTTGAGTAGTATTATCTCACTGGGCAATTAGCTCACTCTATTCCTTTTGTTTTCCTTACAGGAAAATAAATACTTTTGGACTGCAATTGATAATTGGTTGCCGAAATGAGCTAGTTGGACATATCTTTTGTATAGCTCATTTATTGAACCCTAAATGTACTTTTGGGACCGTTTCTCTTTTGATTTGGCAAACCGTGTATATATCCACTTTTGAATACTTTTGTATGCCACTTTGGCTTGTAAATGCTAAATTTCAAGATGTGAATGTTTGCTTGTTATTTGGTTGGGTTCTGACGGGTCGGTTACTATTCATGGCCGACTCCGGATTTCAATTTTTTTTATTTTGGGTTATTTTTTCATTTTGACTTGTTTACGCACGTTTATAAGTTCGGGAACGCGATAGATCGCTCTAAACTGCACCGTTAGTCCTGGCGAGAGTTGGGCAGGCAGTCCGCTAACCCCTTTCGTTCGCCTTAGGGGAAGGTGGGGCTGTCACACATATCCCTTGTGTTTACCTATTTTCCAGCCATTAATGGCTTCAATATTTCCTCAAATCAGTCCCAACATCTGATACAAAAATAATCTCATTTCCAAAAGCCGTTCACTAGGCTTAAAGTCATTAACGTACAAAATTTAGCTAGGAAAATGACCGGAAATGAAAGTCAAGCCCTAAAATATTCAAATAAGCACAATAAGACTCGATTACAAGTCATAAACCAATTCCAAATACCACCAAATTAGGGCTCCATAAGAATGTATAAGCACTAGAGTAAACCAGGGAAATCCGGAAATGGACTTAAACTCTAAACCATAAAAACAGTTTTTGACATCATTTTACGGTTTTGGCACCATTGGCACTACGATTATCGGATGGAGGTACAAGATACACCGTTTCGAAGCTAAGAGGTAGGGTTACAATGTTGAAGAAGGCTACTCTGTCCAGTTCCGAGTGTAACCAAGTCAAAATTTCAATATACTACACCAGAACCGCAAAAACAGATTCACAAACCGCATTCTGGTTCAAACATCATAAGTCAGGCTACCTAAGTCCAAATCAAGTGATTCAAAAGCCATAAGAAAGCTAAGATACAAGGCTACAATTCATAAGAAGACATCAACAGCCAAATCAGAATCATTCCCTATCAAATTAACCAATTTCCAGAACTGATTACCAAGTTCGGGTAGAAACAGGGCAGCAGGGGTATTTCGGTATTTTCACAAGCTACATTACTCCGATTGACCTGAAATTTTGTAGGCATCTCTAAAACAGGATTACCTACAACTTTCATGTTTTAACCCAAGGCCAATTCGGCCTCTAACTATGAGGTACAGTGCCAGGCAGAATGTAAGAAAATGAAACCTTACTTTCAACATTTCCTTCCAAAACAGAAATTTTCTGCAATTAACCACACTTTCCACCTTCTAGCTTCCTTCAACATCATTTCCAATCATCATACATAGCCACACAATGATAATCATATGAAAACAGAAAAATCATCAATAATTATAAAACTTCACCAAATTCAACCAAAATCATGAAGTAACACTTAATTTCATCCCTTAGGCTACCACAAGTCATGAATTAACCATCATTAGATAGAGGAGAGGGGTTCCTTCACTACTCACCTTAGTAACCAAAGAAAAGAGACCACTTAGCACCTTAAGCTTCCAAATAACTCCACTAATCACCTCACAACCTCACACTTAAGGGTTTTTATGGAGTAAGCTCAAGATTAATCGGTTGGTTTGCAAGATTTAGGCAAGATTAGAAGCAAAAGGTTGAGAGTTTTCTTTTCTTTCTTCTTGTCAAGAGGGCCGGTCAAAGGCTTGCAAAATTGGGTGAGTTTTGGGTCAAAATTGAGTATTAGTAAAGGTAAGAAATAATGGTCAAAGTCCAAGCTCGAATGAAAAAGCGACACGTGGCACCTTGTAAGTTTAACACTTATCCTTTTGTCTCTCCAATGATAATCCAGTTAGGTAACTTCTAATTATCCCTTCACACCTGATAAATTAAACCCGGTATACACAACTTAACCTAATTGGCTGAATTTTATCAAACTTACCGCACTAGCGAGTCCCACATCCGATATACGCTCTTAATTTCTTAAAAACTAACCGATACTAGAAAAATCATTTAAAAACTATATTTACTAATAAAATTATGTTTTAAAATTTTCGAATAAAGAAAATGTGAAAAAAAAACGTGCAATTCAAAGAAAATAAAACCTAGAAATTAAGAAAATTACGGGTTCTCACAGGATAGGTTGGTGAAACTGATGGAATTCTCGTATAATAATAGCTATCATAGTTGGATAGGTATGGCTCCCTTATATTGGGATGACATAGTTGAGAAACTGATCACTGGCCCCGATTTGGTGGAAAGAACTTTGAAGAAGATTAAGGTTATTTGAGAAAGACTAAAAGTAGCTCAGGAATGAAATAAGAGTTGGGCGGAGTTAAAGAGAAGACCTTTAGAATTTCAATCGAGAGAAAAGGCATACTTGAAGGTATCCCCCACCAGGGGAGTGATGAGATTAGGAAAAAGTGGTAAGTTAAGTTCAAAGTATGTAGGACCTTACGAAATATAGAGAGTTTGACCCCTAGCGTATCGACTGACTATTCCACCTACATTGTCAAGGATACATAATGTTTTTCATGTCTCCCAACTGAGTAAAATATGTATTAGACCTAAGCCATATTTTAGAAGATCAACCCATTGAGGTAAGGGAGAACTTGTCAGTGGAGGAAGTTCCTTTGAAAATCGTAGATTGAAAGTGTAGACACCAAATTTTGAGTGAAATTTCATTTACTATTTATTTTTTTTAGTTTTTATTTGTCGTGCTAGGTTTATTCACTTTTTTAGTTTTATTATTTCATTTTTAAGTTTTAGCATAGAATTTCTCGAAAAAAAGGAAAATGCATTCAAAAATTATGCTTTAGTTGTTTTGATTTAAATTCAATGTTTTCTTGGGAAAAATATGAAAAATGGAAAAGGGGGAAACCCGATTGCGGGTTTTGGGCTATTTTAAAAAAAAAAAAGGAAAAAAAAGGAAAAAAGAAGGAAAAAGGAAGAAAAATTAGCATTTCATTTTTACCTTTTTATGCCTAGTTCCGCTCATTTTATTCAATCTTTCTTCATTAGTTATTTTTATTAATTAGTTATTTATATTGTGTTACATTATTATTAAAAAAAAAAAAAGAAAAAAAAGAAAAAGAGAGCCGCACATGCAGCGGCATAAAATGGTCCTTTGTCATGGGAAGTTTCCTTTCATTTTTGGGTTCCGTTTGATCATCCACTTGGCTCTCATCCGAAAAGAGCTAAGAATGCTCTAGGCAAATGTTGATCGAAGGGTGAAATGAGAAGCGGGAAGCTGAGGTTGAGAAAGGACCATTGATATCAGGGTTTTGGGGTTCTAGCCATTCGGTATAAAAGGAAAAGAAAGGAACTGAGGCGAAGGGGGGGCTGGTCGGCGTGAGATAAGAAAACAGAAAGAGGTCTGGAGTGAAAAGAGAAAGGAAAAAGGAAAACAAGAGGGTGGCGGCTGAGAGTTTGAGAGAAAAGTGAGAGAAACCACGAGAGAGTTTGTGAGGGCAAAAGGGCGTGAAGATAGAGAAAGCAAGAAGGATCTTCGGTTGGAAGTTGCAGAGGGGATCAACTGGACCTTCATTCAGCATCATTCGACATTCCCTCGGGCATTGGAAATAGTCTTCCGAGCCTCTTCTGAAAGAACCAGCCCACGTTCCGTTCTTTGATCAAGGTATTGTTGAAAGCTGTTTTCTTTAATCGGTTGTTTGCATTCTTTCGCTGTTCACTGGTTCTGTTCCAGATTTAATACGGTTGATGATTTCTTTATTTGGGTAATGCATCGGACTTGCATGAATGTGTCTTAGCCGAGAGAAAATCGCAAAAGTTTGCAGCTTTGATTGTTCTATGCTTTCATCATGTACCGATCTAAAGTTGGGTTTTTTTTTTTAGAGATAGAGACTCAGGATTTTTCTTTGGGAGTAGGTTACTTTCATTTTGCCGTCTTTCATATTAGATTAATGATTGGCATGTGTTACCGAAGTTCTCTTTGACTGAGGAAGGAAAAGCTTCCATTTTTTTTTGCGTTATTGAGTTGGATTTCCATAAACATGTCGCCTGGATTTTGGTTTGCCTTTTGGAAAAATTCTGGGCAGATCCCTCGTCTTCTGTTAGCTTATCCTGGTTCAGGTTTTCATTTGAAGTGTTGGTTCACCTGAAGTTTAATGGGTATACCCATGTATGCATTTACCCCAAGCTATCTTCTTGTTGTCCAGTCGCATGATTGGATCTTTGGGTAAAGAAGACAGCGAACCATTCATTGGTTCTTATGCGCTGTTTGGTCTTGATTGTTTCTTTCATTTCATGGGTTCCTTTCGCTTCATGCCTTTTCTTGACTACCTGTTGGATGCTGAGATTCTTTGATGGATGCGAGTCATGCCCAGAATGCATACAACCAAACTTGCATTCGCTGAAGTGTTTCCCCGCTTCTTTATTCATTACTTGCATGTCCATTTTTTCTGTCTTTCTTATGCCCCTGGCTCACGGTTGTTTGCATTGAAGTTCATCATTGGGTCGATGATTGTTTCAATCATGTTGGTTTCCAATTTTCTAAGTGAATGAAACAGAGAATCATTCACTTGCTGTTTTGTGGTCTCCCGACAGTTTCCTGGCTTGTTATAGCAGTAAGCATTACCCTGCAAATGCTGAAACATTAGCTGCTCCAAGCTCAGGTCCTTTTGCTGCATTTCTTTTGTTTCCTCACTGCTAAAATTGATGTTTGGGAGAGGTGTATGGGTTAGGTCGATAAAACAAAAAGTTTTACACAATGTTTCGGCATTTCATCTACGCGAGTTTGAAGCTGCAAAATTTTGCAGCAAAGCAAAAGCTGCTGCATTTTCTTCACTGTTTTCTTCTCCGCGACTGATCACTGACTTTTTACACCTAAGTTGCTGTTTAATCTTGTGTGGGAAAGGGGCAGTGATTGATTTTGTGTGAAGTTTGCATGTTTGAGTCTTCAAAAACACTTGAATCATGACTCGATGCTTGCTGGAAAATGAATATCAGCTTGCCGCAAGTCCTCACGTTGCTTTTGCTGTTTTTTTTTATGGTTGCACTTGTAGTGAGGTAGAGACAAATGCATATTTAGGATGCTGTGATTGTCCATTGGTTGTTGTTTTCTTTTTGTTCAATATGCAGCGCACATTTCCTCATTTTTAGATGGCCTGTGCGTGTTTTGTAAGAAAAACTGATGCATTTGCTGTTCAAGGAAGCAACAGCAGAAAATTTTCCAGAAAGTCGCATGCTCCCATTCCTACGCTTCTCTTTTTCTCTCTTGGTTTGTTTTGGACGTTGATTTTTTGTGAATTTGTTGTTTTGGAATCGAGGCTTTGATGTTGGGTTAAAAATATTAGCTTGGTTTGGATGGAAAGTGGCATTAGGATGAACACAAGAATTGCAGGAAACATGGTTGAAAAATTGCAGATGAATGTTTCTTTCGTTGCATGCATGCAAAAGGTTTCGTAATTTGCATTTTAACCCTTTGAGTTTCATTTAATGCTTCTATGGCCCATAAGAGTGAAAAGACTAATCAATTGGGTCCCTTTTACATGATAGTTCGCCTGAAATGTTTTCATGTGAATTGCGGACAGATTTCAATGGAGTTTTTAGGATGAAATAATGAAAGAATTTATAGCCTTAGTTTCCATTTGATTTAAATCTTTTTGCTAATAAACAATTGTCCATTTTACTTTTGTGATTTTAGCATTTGATTGTGATGGATTCCACCTCAAACCATTAAATTTTGTACTCCATTTTAGACTCTTGAAACTCTTTATTTGGGACCGTGTTTGCTTACACATGAATGGTTTGTTCCATATTTAATTTTCATTTCGAGTTTAATTTTCACTTTTGTATTTAATTTTTTGTTTCATGTAATTAGTTGTTAATTAAAGTGATGCCTTGACCCTTTTTCTTTATTTTGGAGGGTAAATAAGTAAATTCAATAGGACATCAACTCAAGGAAGGTATAACTTCTTTATCTTTTTTGTCTCTCCCCTATGTGATTCAACGTGCTAAATGAGAATTGCATGTCTACTTGGCTTTCCTTGCTTTTCCTTAATTCATTTCATTTATTTCATTTACTTTTGCTTTTGTTAAGTCATTCTTTTATTTATTTATGGGGTATGTGTACACCTCTTGGCTTGTAATAGATAGGGCTTGGAGAGCATTTTTGTCCATTTTTCCCCTTCCCCTTTTGTTTTAGTTAGCAAATGTAATAGGTTCATTAGATTGATTGCTTGCTTTCGTTGCTACGTGTTAATTTGCTTTATTAGGCTCTTGCATTTAGTCGAGCATGTTAAGTGTTATGTGCTACGTGTTTATAGGTGATTGGCATGTCTACTTGCTTTCTATAGTAATAGATGAATGTGATGGATGAATGCGCGTCACCACACTAGTCCAACGCTAGCTGTGGCTCATTGTCCCGTTTTCCACTAGTCCAACGCTAGTAGGAATTCATAGATATGGGCTAATCCAACGCTAGACCCTTAGGGATTTCCCTCGCTAGTTCATACTTGCATGTTTCACTACATTTCATGCATTTTTCTTAGTTTTCTAGCATTTGGCATGCTCCTCCAATCCTTTCCCCTTCATTTTAGGCTTTTGCATCTTCATGCTAGTTATAGGGTACATTTGCCTGAGAGTCCCCTTTCGATAAGGGAAACGAGCGAGTGTGGCTACAAAATAGCCTTAGCACGCTAGTTCTTCCTTCTAATCAAAAGGAAAATTAAAGTCGTGAAATTAGGAGTCATTCCCGTACCCGACTTGATGCATTCCTCTAGGTTCATGCACTCTCATTCTTATCATATCACTTCCTCATTCTTTTATTCACATTTTCTCACAATTTATATTTTTCTCAATCCACATGCCATGTTTGCACATTTTTCTTCTCTTATCATTTGTTTTCTACCTCACAAATTGCACCCAATTGCACTTATATGTATCTACTATTATATTTTCATCCATTTGCACACAAACACCTTTATTTTCCCAATTTGCACACATGCACTTGTCTTACATTCGTACAGATGCACGTTTTCTTACATTTTCACACTTGCACTCATATTTGAGTCTTCATTTGCATCATTCGCGACCTCTATGAGGACTTTCCTCATTGGCCACCACAATTCATGTGGTTGGGACCAGAAAGCCTCGTAAGAGACATTTTAGATTTAGGATTGCATTTCTTTTTCATATCCATTAGTCATATCCAACATGCAACGCATATTTTGGGTAGAAGAATTAGGAAACGTGGGGCTAAATCGCGCAACTAGCTTTGGCTAGGGTAAGAGAGTGCCTTAGGCTTTGCCTTTGCCTTCTCCCTTATCAAATGTGACCCCCGATCCCTTTCTTTGGTTACGTAGACCTAAAAGTTCTTGAAAAGGGGTTTGTTTACTTTGCTTTTCAAAAAATCATTTTTGGGTGACTTGGTACACCCTAACTCTATACCAAGTGGCGACTCCATTTTCCATTCAAAAACCCTTTTTGAACTTTGTTTGGCCAAATCGTCGCATTTTCAAGTCCCACGGCCTTTTATTTTCATTTTCACACACATTCACATACATATTCCACACACTACTTTCACACACTCAAAAAGTGGGGCGCGACAGTTGGCGACTCCACTGGGGACTTCCTAAGTGGGTCCAAGCATTTGATTTGGCTATTCTTTTCCCTTTTCTACCCTTTTTATGCATAGCATTTGGATATTAGGGTTGCATTTTCCATTTTAGGACTTTTTGCCTCGCGCGCATATCAAACTATTCCCTCACTCACGTATGTATGATTGGTTGTTTGGATGTATGTTGTACTTGTTTTATCTCGCGCTTTGCATTGCATTTGGGGGGGGGGGGAGGTGTGTGTCACCTTTAGAGCCTCGCGTTGGTTCTCAACCCCTTCCCTCAAAATAGGGAACACTTCATACGTGCACGTTTATTTACTGTTATCCCATTCTATTTTATTTTTTGTGGGCTCTTTCCCACACCGCCTTGTAGGACTAGGAATGGTTTCTCTAGGTACGTGGATGGTGTGCTCTGCGCCCATAGCAGTACCTAGGGGATCGCTCGAGCCACCGACCGAGGGTCTTGGGATTGATGACCCATTCCCTTAGGTCTGAAGGCTTGGGGACCTTTTTAAACCTTATCGAGTCTAGTTGTATTAGTGAACCCCAGCCTCATGCATCCATGTTAGAGTTTTCCTAGGTTAGAGTCAGCCTTTGTTTTTTTTATTGTATTTCTTTTCGTAATTGCTCCCAATATGTTATGTGTACTATCAATTGCACTAACCATTTCTTTGTTTTCTTGGCCTGCATTCATGTGCTTTAGCAATAAGAGGCCTTTTTGGCACTCTTTTAGTGACTTACTCACTAGATAACTCACATGTTTAAATTTCCGTTATTGCACTTAATTTTCAATAAGTACATTTCATGTTTAGACCTTTTCCCCCCGATGCATTATTTATGTCCTTTAGGCCATATTTGTCACATATTTACATCGCTTTAATAAACTGGCATCATGCATAAATCCTAGAAGGGAATGCCATTTAGGGGATCCCGTGTTAGGAATAAGCCACCTTGTGTCTCGGATACTTCATCCAAGGAGACTTGCACGTTTACATTTTGTACCATCCAAAGGGGTAGTGCACAAGGTAAGGTAGGATCCGATCATTTTCATAGAGCGATCTTTGGAATATGAGTGTCTAATAATCACTTCTTGGCCACTTTATTAAAATTGGTAAAAATCCCTGGCGTAAAGGACATTAATTTGAAGAAATTCACAAATAATTCCTCATTGTTGAGACGATGAATATAGAGGCCAAATCTTGATTTTAGGAGGCTCATAGACTAATGCATCTCAATAATTTTGAAATCACCAATGGCCGGACAATTCAATTGATCCATTTTGCCAATTCATTCATTTTAAGACAATATAGTCGATTTTGAGACAATCACCTTGTGTCTCAGATAGGTTTTGAGAAATTAAGAGCGTATACCGGATGTGAGACCCACTAGTGCGAAAAGTTCGAAAAAATTCGGCCAACTAGGTTAAGTTTTGGATACTGGAATTAATTTATCGGGTGTTAAGAGATAAGTAGAGGTTGCAATTTGGATTGGTGTGAGAGGGAACAAAAGGATATGTATACATTAAATAAGTGACAAGTGTCACTTAGATATTGGCTTGACCTTTTTGAATACTATTCCATGTTTTACCCTTTGACTTAAATAAACCAAAAATTGCCAAAAATCATCAAAAATCTTCATTATTGTGGCCGGCTCTCCCTCTCTCTCTCTCTCTAAGCAAAAGGAAGAAAACTCTCCAAGCTTTGCTCCAAATCATCAAAACCAACCATTGATTCTTGTTTTTACTCCATAGAAAACATTAAGGAAGTGATAGTGAGGTGTTGTGTGGAGTTATTTGGCAAGCTAAGAGGACTAATTGCTCTCTCTCTCTTGTTTCTAAGGTGAGTTGTGAAGAACCACTCTCCTCCCTTTATTGATGCTTAAATCATGCTTAGTGGTAGTATGAGATGCAATTTTATGGGTTATTTCTTGATTTGTGGTTGAATTGATGAAGTTTTATAATTTTTGGGGATTTTTCTGTTTTAATATGAACATGATTGTGTGGCTATATACGATGATTGGAAATGATGTTTAAGGACTCTATGAGGTGGAAAAAGTGGTTAATTGCAAACAATTACTGTTTTGGAAGAAATCTTGGAAAGTTAGGGTTTATGATGATAACATTCTGCCCGGTTTTGTAGCTCCTAGTTATAGGCCGAATTGGCCTTGACTTAAAACATGAAAGTTTTATGGAATGATATTTTAGAAGTCCCTGCAAAATTTCAGGTCAATCGGAGTAGCGTAGCTTGAGAAAAGTCGAAATTACCCTTGCTGTTCTGGTTTTACCCGAATTGGAGAATTGCTTCTGTAATTGATTATTTTGGCTAGGAATTCTTCCAAATTGATTGTTTAGGTCTTCTTATGAAATGTAGCCCTGTTTCTTAGCTTTCAGCTGGTTTTGGAATTTCTGGATTTGGACTTGGATAGTCTGATTTATGATGTTTCCGCTAGAATGTGTTCTGTGAATCTATTTTTGGGATTCTGGTGTAGTATCTTGCATTTTTTACCGGGTTAAACTGGAAACTGGGTTGAGTGACCTTCTGTAATATTGTAGCCCTATCTATTAGCTTCGAAACGGTGGGTCTTGGACCTTCATCCGATAATCGTAGTGCCTTTGGTGCCATTACCGTAAAATGAGGTCAAAAACTGTTTTTTCAGGGTTAAAGCTAGTTTCATTTCCGGATTTTCTGGTTTCCCCTAATGCTTGTATATGCTTGTGGAACCCTATTGGAGTCGTGTTTGGCATTGGTTTATGACTCGTTATCGAGTCTCATTGTACTTGTCTGCATGTTTTAGGGCGTGACGGTGGTTCACGACGTTCTTTTGACGGAAGTGCATGAAACACCATTTGCAAGCTTGGTGAGTGTACTACTCACTTGTGTGTTACTATATAGCTTTGATACTTGAACTTGATGAGTTGAATGTTCATTGATTGAAGTGAGAGTGTACTTTATCACTCTCACTTATTGTTTATCATGTTATTGGAATGTTACATGAAATGTTACATGAAATGAGAGCGTACTTTATCACTCTCACTTATTGTTTATCATGTTATTGGAATGTTACATGAAATGAAAGTACTTGACTTGGTGTCGATTGGACGAGTATCCAACGACTACAATTGTTATCATTGAGCTCAACCCCATTGGTAGTTGATTGAATCGAGCCGGCGAGGGCTTGGTCGTGCCAATTAATGATCCTTGGGGAAAAGTTATAAGGAATCTTGTAGTATGAGAGACTCTCGATTCCGGTATATTCAAGTAATACCACAGTGCAAGTGTTTGGAGTTCGGGCCCGGTAGGGGGATGTTAGGTGGAAGGAGTGGGAGTGAAGTGAAGTCTACGGTTGGTTACTTTTAAACATTGACGGAGAGTCAATGAGAAGATGATCTGATCAAGAATGCAAACGAGGAAAAGGGCTCTTAAGAGCCGTCCGTATCCTTTTATCATCATTATTGATGTGTGTTTTATTTACCTTTGATGACTTGGAATGAAAAGCTTGATGCCTATATGAACTTGGTAGCTTGAGTAGTATTATCTCACTGGGCAACTAGCTCACCCCGTTCCTTTTGTTTTCCTTACAGGAAAATATCTACTTTTGGACTGCAATTTATAATTGGTTGCCGAAATGAGCTAGTTGGACATATATTTTGTATAGCTCATTTATTGAAACCCTAAATGTACTTTTGGGTCTGTTTCTTTTTTGATTTGGCAAACCATACATGTATCCACTTTTGAATACTTTTGTATGCAACTTTGGATTGTAAATACTAAAGTTCAAGATGTGAACGTTTGCTTGGTATTTGGTTGGGTTCTGACGGGTCGGTTACTATTCATGGCCGACTCCGGATATCATTTTTTTATTTTGGGTTATTTTGCCATTTTGACTTGTTTACGCGCGTTTGTAAGTTCCGGATCGCAATAGATCGCTCTAACTGCACCGTTAGTCCTGGCGAGAGCTGGGCAGGCAGTCCGCTAAACCCTTTGGTTCGCCTTAGGGGAAGGTGGGGCTGTCACAGGTGGTATCAGAGCCACATCACGTGGTCTCTGCGCGGAGTGAGATTGGGGCCAAGTGGTGTTATGGTCCTGCTTTTGGTGAAGGTGTCTAAAAGGGTTAAGTGCTCTTTTGAGCATAAGTTATGAACCGAGCATGTTATAAGTGTAAAAATCTTTATCATGAAACTTGAGGAAGTTAGATCTGTATGTCGGGTAGGAATCTTTAATATGGATGATTTACGCTTGGGACCGGCCGGCTCGAATTGTGAATTATCTTAGATGAGATTCTTGTGCCTGGATACGAAAGAGAGGAGAGCCTAGGTTTGAAAAGATTGGGCGAACTAGAAATGCGATTCTATGGAACTTCGTGTGGTTTGTTCGGGTATGGATAGGCGTGATCATCCTTGCTTGGTGTTGTTCTCATAGATGTTGCATGGAGCCCTGGGGGGAAAGAAAAGCTTTTCGTGAGTCCTTCTGTATTCGTGACCTAGTCTGTCTATAGTACTTTCGGAGGACCCTTTTGTTTTATGGGATGACTTTGTATGTACCTGACTGACTGTTCTGTATAATTGTTGATCCTGTTTTGTGTTCTCTGTATATGTGTTATGTGTTTAAATGCTCTACGAGGGAGTTGTTTAGTGAATTGTTCTTGTATACTTGTTCCTGTTTAGTGCTACGAAAAGGAGGGTTAGGTGTCATTTACCAGTATATTTATTTTGTGACCTAGATCGACTTAGATTTTATGGAAGGCACACGTAGTGGATGGGGGCGTGTGCGCAGGAATAGGCAACCTACGCCAGAAAGGGGCACTGGGAAAACCTCCTCTGGACCTAATCTTGAACCGAGAGTTGACCCCAACGTGCAGATAGCTGCCGCTATGCAGCAAATAACCAACCTGCTGGCACAAGTAGTGCAGCAACAAGGCCAAAACCCAAACCCTAATCTTGAAACCCAGGCAACCAAGTCGAAAGTGACGACAGGGCACTCGAAAGATTCCAGAAGTTTACCCCACCAAAGTTCATTGGGGGGCCCGATCCGGATGTCGCCGAAAGGTGGCTCGAGAAAATGGTAGACATTTTCGCTGCCCTGCACTACACCGAGGAACGGCAAGTGACTTTCACCGTTTTCCAGCTGGAAGGGGCGGCCTGTTCCTGGTGGAACGTCATTCGACAAAAATGGGAAAGGGAACAAACGCCCAGGACTTGGGTGAATTTTATGAGAGAATTCAACGCGAAATTTTTCCCTCCGCTAGTCCAGGAGCATTAGAAAGATGAGTTTATCCGACTCTGCCAAGGGGCTCAATCTGTAGCCGAGTACGAGAGCCAATTCACCCGTCTATCCAAATTTGCGCCCGAACTCATCATGACCAAGCAACGAAGAATACGGCGATTTGTCCAGGGCCTGAACGTAGAAATTCAGAAGGACCTCGCGGTGGCCCAGATTAACGCTTTTAGTGAGGCCGTTGAGAAGGCCCAACGAGTAGAGAGCGTCAGGGTGCAAGTACGGAACTTCCAGGCGAAAAAACGGGGTTTTCCTGGAAGCAGCTCTGGACAGGGGGATGAGAGTACCCCGTCCAAGTTTGGGCGAGGAACTGGAGAAGAAAGGATGCCGGGAGTGTCACGAGAGAGCCCGTCACAAGGCAACCAAGTGGGGAGAGGCCAGAGAGGAGGCTTGGCTTCTGCAGTACGCGGACCTTGCGGGTATTGCGGAAAGCCAAACCACTCGGAGGACAATTGCTGGAAGAAGGAAGGAAAATGTTTGCGCTGTGGAAGTGCAAACCATCAGCTCGCTACTTGTCCAGTCCTATCACGAGATGGAAAGGGGAATCAGCAAGTGACGAAGACTAATTCTGAACCGGCCAAGGTGGACGGGACCAAATCTAAGGTAGGGGCTCGAGTGTATTCATTGGAACCACAACAGGTCCCCGATTCTCCTGAAATTGAGAAAGGTATGATTTTGGTATTCCACCGATTTGCAGAAATCTGAGTAGATCCCGGTGTTATTCATTCATTTGTCAACCCCAATTTAGATGGACGAAATAGATACCACGCCTGCTTGTCTACCCTACGACCTGAAAGTAGTATTCCTATGGGGAAACATCGTTTGAGCATTGGTATGGTTTGTAAGGATCGCAGCATTTGGGTAGAAGAGAGAATAGTGTTCACGAAAAAAAAAAGTGGAGAAATCATGGGATAGAAGAGGCTACCTGGGAGGTGAAAAAGGAATACCCTGAACTGTTTGTGAACCAAGGTGAGAAATTTCGAGGACGAAATTCTTTTAAGGGGGAGAGAGTGTGAGAACCCGTAATTCTCCCATTTTCTAGGTTTTATTATCTTTCATGGCTTGTTTTCTGCATTTTCGTGAGTAGGAAAATTTCTAGATATTTTTAAGGAGCAGATATAGTTTTTAGATGATTTTTCTAGTATCGAATAGATTTTGAGAAATTAAGAGCGTATACCGGATGTGGGACCCACTAGTGCGAAAAGTTCGGAAAAATTCGGCCAACTAGGTTAAGTTTTGGATACTGGAATTAATTTACCGCGTGTTAAGAGATAAGTAGAGGTTGCAATTTGGATTGGTGTGAGAGGGAACAAAAGGACATGTATACATTAAATAAGTGACAAGTGTCACTTAGATATTGGCTTGACCTTTTTGAATACTATTCCATGTTTTACCCTTTGACTTAAATAAACCAAAAATTGCCAAAAATCATCAAAAATCTTCATTATTGTGGCCGGCTCTCCCTCTCTCTCTCTCTAAGCAAAAGGAAGAAAACTCTCCAAGCTTTGCTCCAAATCATCAAAACCAACCATTGATTCTTGTTTTTACTCCATAGAAAACATTAAGGAAGTGATAGTGAGGTGTTGTGTGGAGTTATTTGGCAAGCTAAGAGGACTAATTGCTCTCTCTCTCTTGTTTCTAAGGTGAGTTGTGAAGAACCACTCTCCTCCCTTTATTGATGCTTAAATCATGCTTAGTGGTAGTATGAGATGCAATTTTATGGGTTATTTCTTGATTTGTGGTTGAATTGATGAAGTTTTATAATTTTTGGGGATTTTTCTGTTTTAATATGAACATGATTGTGTGGCTATATACGATGATTGGAAATGATGTTTAAGGACTCTATGAGGTGGAAAAAGTGGTTAATTGCAAACAATTACTGTTTTGGAAGAAATCTTGGAAAGTTAGGGTTTATGATGATAACATTCTGCCCGGTTTTGTAGCTCCTAGTTATAGGCCGAATTGGCCTTGACTTAAAACATGAAAGTTTTATGGAATGATATTTTAGAGGTCCCTGCAAAATTTCAGGTCAATCGGAGTAGCGTAGCTTGAGAAAAGTCGAAATTACCCTTGCTGTTCTGGTTTTACCCGAATTGGAGAATTGCTTCTGTAATTGATTATTTTGGCTAGGAATTCTTCCAAATTGATTGTTTAGGTCTTCTTATGAAATGTAGCCCTGTTTCTTAGCTTTCAGCTGGTTTTGGAATTTCTGGATTTGGACTTGGATAGTCTGATTTATGATGTTTCCGCTAGAATGTGTTCTGTGAATCTATTTTTGGGATTCTGGTGTAGTATCTTGCATTTTTTACCGGGTTAAATTGGAAACTGGGTTGAGTGACCTTCTGTAATATTGTAGCCCTATCTATTAGCTTCGAAACGGTGGGTCTTGGACCTTCATCCGATAATCGTAGTGCCTTTGGTGCCATTACCGTAAAATGAGGTCAAAAACTGTTTTTTCAGGGTTAAAGCTAGTTTCATTTCCGGATTTTCTGGTTTCCCCTAATGCTTGTATATGCTTGTGGAACCCTATTGGGGTCGTGTTTGGCATTGGTTTATGACTCGTTATCGAGTCTCATTGTACTTGTCTGCATGTTTTAGGGCGTGACGGTGGTTCACGACGTTCTTTTGACGGAAGTGCATGAAACACCATTTGCAAGCTTGGTGAGTGTACTACTCACTTGTGTGTTACTATATAGCTTTGATACTTGAACTTGATGAGTTGAATGTTCATTGATTGAAGTGAGAGCGTACTTTATCACTCTCACTTATTGTTTATCATGTTATTGGAATGTTACATGAAATGTTACATGAAATGAGAGCGTACTTTATCACTCTCACTTATTGTTTATCATGTTATTGGAATGTTACATGAAATGAAAGTACTTGACTTGGTGTCGATTGGACGAGTATCCAACGACTACAATTGTTATCATTGAGCTCAACCCCATTGGTAGTTGATTGAATCGAGCAGGCGAGGGCTTGGTCGTGCCAATTAATGCTCCTTGGGGAAAAGTTATAAGGAATCTTGTAATATGAGAGACTCTCGATTCCGGTATATTCGAGTAATACCACAGTGCAAGTGTTTCGAGTTCGGGCCCGGTAGGGGGATGTTAGGTGGAAGGAGTGGGAGTGAAGTGAAGTCTACGGTTGGTTACTTTTAAACATTGACGGAGAGTCAATGAGAAGATGATCTGATCAAGAATGCAAACGAGGAAAAGGGCTCTTGAGAGCCGTCCGTATCCTTTTATCATCATTATTGATGTGTGTTTTATTTACCTTTGATGACTTGGAATGAAAAGCTTGATGCCTATATGAACTTGGTTGCTTGAGTAGTATTATCTCACTGGGCAACTAGCTCACCCCGTTTCTTTTGTTTTCCTTACAGGAAAATATCTACTTTTGGACTGCAATTTATAATTGGTTGCCGAAATGAGCTAGTTGGACATATATTTTGTATAGCTCATTTATTGAAACCCTAAATGTACTTTTGGGTCTGTTTCTCTTTTGATTTGGCAAACCATACATGTATCCACTTTTGAATACTTTTGTATGCAACTTTGGATTGTAAATACTAAAGTTCAAGATGTGAACGTTTGCTTGGTATTTGGTTGGGTTCTGACGGGTCGGTTACTATTCATGGTCGACTCCGGATTTCATTTTTTTATTTTGGGTTTATTTTGCCATTTTGACTTGTTTACGCGCGTTTGTAAGTTCCGGATCGCAATAGATCGCTCTAACTGCACCGTTAGTCCTGGCGAGAGCTGGGCAGGCAGTCCGCTAAACCCTTTGGTTCGCCTTAGGGGAAGGTGGGGCTGTCACAGGTTCTATCAGAGCCACTTCGCGTGGTCTCTGCGCGGAGTGAGCTTGGGGCCAAGTGGTGTTATGGTCCTGCTTTTGGTGAAGGTGTCTAAAAGGGTTAAGTGCTCTTTTGAGCATAAGTTATGAACCGAGCATGTTATAAATGTAAAAATCTTTATCATGAAACTTGAGGAAGTTAGATCTGTATGTCGGGTAGGAATCTTTAATATGGATGATTTACGCTTGGGACCGGCCGGCTCGAGTTGTGAATTATTTTAGATGGGATTCTTGCGCCCGGATACGAAAGAGAGGAGGGCCTATGTTTGAAAAGATTGGGCGAACTAGAAATGCGATTCTATGGAATTTCGTGTGGTTTGTTCGGGTATGGTTAGGCGTGATCATCCTTGCTTGGTGTTGTTCTCATAGATGTTGGAAAGAGCCCTGGGGGGAAAGAAAAGCTTTTCGTGAGTCCTTCTGTATTCGTGACCTAGTCTGTCTATAGTACTTTCGGTGTACCCTTTTGTTTTATGGGATGACTTTGTATGTACCTGACTGACTGTTCTGTATTATTGTTGATCCTGTTATGTGTTCTCTGTATATGTGCTATGTGTTTAAATGCTCTACGAGGGAGTTGTTTAGTGAATTGTTCTTGTATACTTGTTCCTGTTTAGTGCTATGAAAAGGAGGGTTAGGTGCCCTTTAACAGTATATTTATTTTGTGACCTAGATCGACTTAGATTTTATGGAAGGCACACGTAGTGGACGGGGGCGTGGGCGCGGGAATAGGCAACCTATGCCTGAAAGGGGCACTGGGGAAACCTCCTCTGGACCTATTCCTGAACCGAGAGTTTACCCCAAAGTGCAGATAGCTGCCGCTATGCAGCAAATGACCAACCTGCTGGCACAAGTAGTGCAGCAACAAGGCCAAAACCCAAACCCTAATCCTGGAAACCCGGGCAACCATGTCGAAAGTGACGACAGGGCACTCGAAAGATTCCAGAAGTTTACCCCACCGAAGTTCATTGGGGGGCCCGATCCGGATGTCGCCGAAAGGTGGCTCGAGAAAATGGTAGACATTTTCGCTGCCTGCACTACACCGAGGAACGGCAAGTGACTTTCACCGTTTTCCAGCTGGAAGGGGCGGCCTGTTGTCATTCGACAAAAATGGGAAAGGGAACAAACGCCCAGGACTTGGGTGAATTTTATGAGAGAATTCAACGCGAAATTTTTCCCTCCGCTTGTCCAGGAGCTGAAGGAAGATGAGTTTATCTGACTCCGCCAAGGGGCTCAATCTGTAGCGGAGTACGAGAGCCAATTCACCCGCCTATCCAAATTTGCGCCCGAACTCATCATGACCGAGCAACGAAGAATACGGCGAATTTTCCAGGGCCTGAACGTAGAAATTCAGAAGGACCTCGCGGTGGCCCAGATTAACGCTTTTAGCGAGGCCGTTGAGAAGGCCCAACGGGTAGAGAGCGCCAGGGTGCAAGTACGGAACTTCCAGGCGAAAAAATGGGGTTTTCCTGGAAGCAGCTCTGGACAGGGGGATGAGAGTACCCCTTCCTAGTTTGGGCGAGGAACTGGAGAAGAAAGGATGCCGGGAGTGTCACGAGAGAGCCCGTCACGAGGCGGCCAAGTGGGGAGAGGCCAGAGAGAAGGCTCGGCTTCTGCAGTACGCGGACCTTGCGGGTATTGCGGAAAGCCAAACCACTCAGAGGACAATTGCTGGAAGAAGGAAGGAAAATGTTTGCGCTGTGGAAGTGCAAACCATCAGCTCGCTACTTGTCCAGTCCTATCACGAGATGGAAAGGGGAATCAGCAAGCGACGAAGACTAATTCCGAACCGGCCAAGGTGGAAGGGACCAAATCTAAGGTAGCGGCTCGAGTGTATTCATTGGAACCACAACAAGTCCCCGATTCTCCTGAAATTGAGGAAGGTATGATTTTGGTATTCCACCGATTTGCGGAAATCTGAGTAGATCCCGGTGTTATTTATTCATTTGTCAACCCCAATTTTGATGGACGAAATAGATACCACGCCTGCTTGT
Organism: Coffea arabica; assembly: GCF_036785885.1. NCBI lineage: Eukaryota > Viridiplantae > Streptophyta > Magnoliopsida > Gentianales > Rubiaceae > Coffea > Coffea arabica. The sequence goes on from NC_092317.1 coordinate 26,256,663, forward strand.
CTACCCTACGACCTGAAAGTGGTATTCCTATGGGGAAACATCGTTTGAGCATTGGTATGGTTTGTAAGGATCGCAGCATTTGGGTAGAAGAGAGAATAGTGTTCACGAAAAAAAAAAGTGGAGAAATCATGGGATAGAAGAGGCTACCTGGGAGGTGAAAAAGGAATACCCTGAACTGTTTGTGAACCAAGGTGAGAAATTTCGGGGACGAAATTCTTTTAAGGGGGAGAGAGTGTGAGAACCCATAATTCTCCCATTTTCTTGGTTTTATTATCTTTTATGGCTTGTTTTCTGCATTTTCGTGAGTAGGAAAATTTCTAGATATTTTTAAGGAGCAGATATAGTTTTTAGATGATTTTTCTAGTATCGAATAGATTTTGAGAAATTAAGAGCGTATACCGGATGTGGGACCCACTAGTGCGAAAAGTTCGGCCAACTAGGTTAAGTTTTGGATACTGGAATTAATTTACCGGGTGTTAAGAGATAAGTAGAGGTTGCAATTTGGATTGGTGTGAGAGGGAACAAAAGGATATGTATACATTAAATAAGTGACAAGTGTCACTATGATATTGGCTTGACCTTTTTGAATACTATTACATGTTTTACCCTTTGACTTAAATAAATCAAAAATTGCCAAAAATCATCAAAAATCTTCATTATTGTGGCCGGATCTCCCTCTCTCTTTCTCTCTCTCTCTCTAAGCAAAAGGAAGAAAACTCTCCAAGCTTTGCTCCAAATCATCAAAACCAACCATTGATTCTTGTTTTTACTCCATAGAAAACATTAAGGAAGTGATAGTGAGGTGTTGTGTGGAGTTATTTGGCAAGCTAAGAGGACTAATTGCTCTCTCTCTCTTGTTCTTAAGGTGAGTAGTGAAGAACCACTCTCCTCCCTTTATTGATGCTTAAATCATGCTTAGTGGTAGTATGAGATGCAATTTTATGGGTTATTTCTTGATTTGTGGTTGAATTGATGAAGTTTTATAATTTTTGGGGATTTTTCTGTTTTAATATGAACATGATTGTGTGGCTATATATGATGATTCGAAATGATGTTTAAGGACTCTATGAGGTGAAAAAAGTGATTAATTGCAAACAATTGCTGTTTTGGAAGAAATCTTGGAAAGTTAGGGTTTATGATGATAACATTCTGCCCGATTTTGTAGCTCCTATTTAGAGGCCAAATTAGCCTTGTCTTAAAACATGAAAGTTGTATGGAATGATATTTTGGAGGTTGCTGAAAAATTTCAGGTCAATCAGAGTAGCGTAGCTTGAGAAAAGTCAAAATTACCCTTGCTGTTCTGGTTTTACCCGAATTGGAGAATTGCTTCTGTAATTGATTATTTTGGCTTGGAATGCTTCCGAATTGGTTGTTTAGGTCTTCTTATGAAATGTAGCCCTGTTTCTTAGCTTTCAGTTGGTTTTGGAATTTCTGGATTTGGACTTGGATAGCCTGATTTTTTATGTTTCCGCTAGAATGCGTTCTGTGAATCTGTTTTTCGGATTCTGGTGTAGTATCTTGCATTTTTGACCTGGTTAAACTGGAAAAAGGGTTGAGTGACCTTCTGGAATATTGTATCCCTATCTCTTAGTTTCGAAACGGTGGGTCTTGGACCTTCATCCGATAATCGTAGTGCCTTTGGTGCCATTACGGCAAAATGAGGTCAAAAACTGTTTTTTCAGGGTTAAAGCTAGTTTCATTTCCGGATTTTCTGGTTTCCCCTAATGCTTGTATATGCTTGTGGAACCCTATTGGGGTCGTGTTTGGCATTGGTTTATGACTCGTTATCGAGTCTCATTGTACTTGTCTACATGTTTTAGGGCGTGACGGTGGTTCACAACGTTCTTTTGACGGAAGTGCATGAAACACCATTTGCAAGCTTGGTGAGTGTACTACTCACTTGTGTGTTACTATATAGCTTTGATACTTGAACTTGATGAGTTGAATGTTCATTGATTGAAGTGAGAGCGTACTTTATCACTCTCACTTATTGTTTATCATGTTATTGGAATGTTACATGAAATGAAAGCGTACTTTATCACTCTCACTTATTGTTTATCATGTTATTGGAATGTTACATGAAATGTTACATGAAATGAAAGTACTTGACTTGGTGTCGATTGGACGAGTATCCAACGACTACAATTGTTATCATTGAACTCAACCCCATTGGTAGTTGATTGAATCGAGTCGGCGAGGGCTTGGTCGTGCCAATTAATGATCCTTGGGGAAAAGTTATAAGGAATCTTGTAGTATGAGAAACTCTCGATTCCGGTATACTCGAGTAATACCACAGTGCAAGTGTTTGGAGTTCGGGCCCGGTAGGGGGATGTTAGGTGGAAGGAGTGGGAGTGAAGTGAAGTCTACGGTTGGTTACTTTTAAACATTGACGGAGAGTCAATGAGAAGATGATCTGATCAAGAATGCAAACGAGGAAAAGGGCTCTTGAGAGCCGTCCGTATCCTTTTATCATCATTATTGATGTGTGTTTTATTTACCTTTGATGACTTGGAATGAAAAGCTTGATGCCTATATGAACTTGGTTGCTTGAGTAGTATTATCTCACTGGGCAACTAGCTCACCCCGTTCCTTTTGTTTTCCTTACAGGAAAATATCTACTTTTGGACTGCAATTAATAATTGGTTGCCGAAATGAGCTAGTTGGAGATATCTTTTGTATAGCTCATTTATTGAAACCCTAAATGTACTTTTGGGTCTATTTCTCTTTTGATTTGGTAAACCATACATGTATCCACTTTTGAATACTTTTGTATGTAACTTTGGATTGTAAATACTAAAGTTCAAGATGTGAACGTTTGCTTGGTATTTGGTTGGGTTCTGACGGGTCGATTACTATTCATGGCCGACTCCGGATTTCATTTTTTTATTTTGGGTTAGTTTGCCATTTTGACTTGTTTACGCGCGTTTGTAAGTTCCGCATCGCAATAGATCGCTCTAACTGCACCGTTAGTCCTGGCGAGAGTTGGGCAGGCAGTCCGCTAAACCCTTTGGTTCGCCTTAGGGGAAGGTGGGGCTGTCACATTAATCAAGTATCAAGTTCAATCATGTATTTGGAAGCACTCACCAAAGATTTCGTGCTTGTCGAAAATCACGTTCAGGTGTAACTTCTTGGTTGGAGTCCAAATCTGCGATACAATATCATTTAAAAACTTGAAATCAACTAGGGTTCGAAACTTAAGAGTTTCGCTTTAAACAGATCAAGTAGATGAAACTCGTTTAGATAGGATTCATGTTACGTATCAACTTTAGGAAATTCATGCTCGCTTTTTTGGTGTTGCTAAAGAAGCAACTAAAACTTTGGAATTCGCATTTGAGTCTAAAAGACGAGAAAAACATATCACTACTTTCATTTTTTTTTCAAGGGTACGAGTTTCGACCAAATTTCAGCTTATATCCCTTTACGAAAGAAAACTCGAATACCATAGACAATCCAAGTTCAATTCGACCTCAAATCTTCGGTCAAGTTGCGAGTACACACGCCTAACCCTCGAGTGAAAATTTGGGCAACATGCCATTTGTATTTAGCTATTTTCCAGCCTTTTATGGCTTCATTATTTTCCTCAACTCAACCCAAATTCACACATAAACAATCTTAACACAATAGCCCTTCAACTAGGCTCAAAGTCATCCAATTACAACACAAGTCTAGCAATGCAATCGGAAACCAATTTTAAAGACAAAGGCTAAACAGCAAGTTTGACGTCTCTTGGCGTTTCGGTCACAAATGAAACTATGCTTATCGGTTTGGGGTAACTTTATGGCATTTTGAAGCTGAGACAGGGAACTACATTTCATATGAAGGCATCAACATCCATTTCGTGCATTTTCAAGATAAAAAATGTGCAATCTCAGAGAAAACAGAAAATCGTCCGCGAAAAAGAGCATTCGGTAGTCAAGGGTATGTTAGTTATTTCACAAGCTACGGTGCTCCGATTGAGCTGAAATTTTGTAGGCAGCTAGTTAACTCCATTCCCTACAACTTTCATTTTAACCTAGACCTGATTTGGCCTCTAACATAGACGAATAAACAGGTCAGAAACAGGACAGATTCCTCTTTAAAGCAGGAAATTTGATGATTCAATGCTTACAAATCACATTCATGTCTTGAATCACTACCCCAAGTCCCTATCCAAGCTCATCAACATCATATACTATGTAAATAGCAATAAACACAACTGAAAATGTCAAACCCTAGCTAAGCATTCCTACGCATTTTCCTTCGATCTTTCCTTCGATTCTCTATCCTTAATCATCTTAAACAACCCAAACCAAGCATTATATCATCATATCAGCCCATACAACCAAGGTGGGAATTCATAGAGCCCACTTCAACCAATCCAATCCAAGTAATAACAACAATAATGAAGCTAGAAGCTTCAAAGCCAAGGATAAAACCCATTAAAGCCAAGAATGAAAGATTGGATAGTGTTGGATGGTTACCTCCTAGGTTTGAGAGAAACCAGAAATTTTTTATCACTAAAACTCCTAGAAAACCGCCAAGATGAAGTCGTTCTTCTGGCTTTAGTGAATTCCCAAGTGATTTTGAGATTGGATGGTGATCTGTGAAGGATTTGGAGCAAGATTTGAAGTGAAATGGTGAAGGGCTTTTCTTCTTCTTCTCCTTGGAGAGTTTCGGCCAGCTTGGTGAGAGGAGAGAGAGTGTGTGCTGATGAATGAAGCTTCTTGGAGAAGCTTGAGTGTTTGTGGTTAAAATTTGAGCAAAAGTCAACTATGAATAGTACTCACGCGCGCGCGTTTCGTGTTTGTTTTCTCTCGAGTTTGTTTCACTTCCCAGGTAGCTTCCTCTTCCACTTCCCAGGTAGCTTCCTCTATCCCATGGTTTCTCCATAGTATCTTCACTAACGGAATCTGCTTGTTTCTGAGCTCTTTGACTTTCCGATCAAGCACTTGGACAGGTTTCTCTTCGTAAGCAAGCGATTCGTCTATGTCGACCTCCTCTGGTTGTAAGATATGGGAGGGGTCGGGATAGTACTTCTTGAGCATCGAGACGTGGAAGACGTCGTGAATTCGAGAGAGACTTGACGACAGCTCTAATCTATATGCTACCGCGCCTATCCTCTGCAGGATCTTGTAAGGTCCGACGAACCTCGGTTGCAATTTCTTTCCTCTACCCGCAGTGACACTCCGTAATGGTGTAACCTTGAGGAAAACACGGTCTCCAACTTCGAACTCCAAATCTTTTCTTCGATTGTCCGCATAGCTCTTTTGTCGGCTTTGAGCTGTTTGGAGTCGTTGTTGTGACAGCCCCACCTTCCCCTAAGGCGAACCAAAGGGGTTAGCTGACTGCCTGCCCAGCTCTCGCCAGGACTACGGGCAGTTACACGCGATCTAGAACGTTTCGGGAAAGTAAAAGCGCGCTCGGACAAGCCACAAGGAACAAAATAACAAAATATAAAAAAATGAAAACGTTGAATAGTAGCCTGGACAGCAGAATCCAGCCTGAATCTGGCCGGATTAGCGGCCGGATTCTTGGCCGGATACTGTCCAGTGAGCAAGTTCACGGATTCAAAAAAATCCAAGGCAATCCGGCCGACAATCCGGCCAGTTTCTGGCCGGATTCCTGGCCGGATTCGGTCCAGTGCCTTTCCGTCAAAATTTTTCTTTTGCCGTTCACAAGCCGAATTGTTCCGAAAGTCAACCAAACATCAACCAAGCATATATACACTAAAATCCAATATTCACAACCACATTGGCATGTCAAAAGCTATTTATCATGAATACACATGTTTGGTTTGCCAATCAAACAATGAACCCAATACACATTAGGGTTTCATGCAAAGAGCTATCAAAATAGACATATACATGGCTCAATTTGGCAACCAACAAGTATGAGCTTCCAAAAGTGATTATTTTCCTGTAAGGAAAACAAATGGAATGGTGTGAGCTAAAGCTCAGTGAGCAACTATCACACAATCAACCAAGATCACTTAAGCATATTCGTTCATTGCAAATATTCAAATAAGAAGCAAAACAAATCGGTAAAAGGATACGGTCGGCTCTCAGGAGCCCATTTCCACTTCTTGATCCAAACTCATTGACCCCTCCGTCAATGTTAAAAGTACCAAACCGTAGACCCCTCTTCACTTCCATTCCTTCCACCCAACATACCCCAACCGGGCCCGCACTCCAAGCAGTAGCTTTAGGTGATACTCGAGTACACCGGAACCAAGGGTCTCATTACCACAAGATTCCCATTTCAGTCCCCGTGGCTAGTCAATGTTCACGACCAAGCCCTCGCTGGCTCGATTCAATTGAATGCCAACGGGGTCGAGCTCAGTACAGTAGGGCCGTTGGATACTCGTCCAACCAACACCTAAACAATTTCCATGAATGAAATCCAAGAATTCATATAGCAGTACAGTAATACAGTGAAACGGTAAACAATCGGTCACAAGAATAAAAGGAATGAGGGCGGTCAAGTACACCCTCACCCTAATCATTTCCAATAGCCAAACAAGCCTTCAAGGCATCACAATCACATATAGCAAAGCCACATTATAAATCCAAGTGAGTAGTATACTCACCAATTAAGCAAGTGAGGTTTCATGCACCGTCGTCCCTAGTACGTCGTGCACTAACGTCACGCCCTAGAATATGTAAACAAATACCATAAGACTCGATAACGAGTCATAAATCCAAGCCAAACACAACCCCAATAGGGTTTCATATGCATAATCAAGCATCATAGCAAACCAGAAATTTCAGCAATGGACTAATGTGACCTTACAAAAAAAAACAGTTTTTGGCTTCCAAATGCGGTAATGGCACAAAATGCGTTACGCTCATCGGATGAGGGTGTAAGAAACACCATCGCGAAGCTAAAAGACAGGGCTACAACAATGTAGAAGGCCACTCAGTCCAAATCCTAGCACAACTAGGTCAAAAATGCAGAAAACTAACCCAGAACCGTAATTGCAGGTTCCCAAATCCCACAAAACTGTAATCAGTCCAATTCAGTCTATACAGGTCCAAATGCATTTATTCCAAAGGCATATAAAAGCTAAGACATCAAGCTACATTTCATCAGAAGACACCAACAACAAAATCCAAATCCATTCCAGTCAAAACAGACAATTACTATCGCAGTTCGCACATTCTGTTCACCAAAAACAGCAACAGTAAAAACGGCATAACTCACTCTACACTACTCCAAATGCCCTGAAATTTTGCAGGCACTTCAAACTCATCAATACCTACAACTTTTATGTTTTGAGAAAAGTCCAATTCGGCCTCTATCTATGACCTAAAATTTCGGACAGAATGTTCAACCAAGAACCCTAATTTTCCAGAAATTCTTCCAAATTCAAAATTGATTGCATTTAACAACAATTCACACCTACTAGAGTCAAAGCCCCTTATTACCAACCATCAAAAACAACCACACCATCAAGATCATAAGAAACCAGAAAATTCCTCATAAAATAAAAAACTCAACCAATTCATTCCAAACCATGAAATAATCCACAATTTCTCACACCATAGCCACCATTAGGCATAAAATAACCATCATTAAGTATAAGGGAGTAGTCAAACATCACTTACCTAAGAAACAAGAGATGTAGAGATGTTGGCCACCTAAGACCTTCAAACAAACTTCAATAGACCACTCACAAGCACCCAAAGGATAGATTTTATGGAGTAGAATCTAAGTTATGTGGTTGGTTTTGGAAGATTGAGTGAAATGGAAGCTAGAAAGTTGAAGAATTTTGTCTTTCTTCTTGCTAGAGAGGTTCGGCCATCAAGAGGTGAAAATGGTGAATTTTTGTGATTTTTTTTGAAGATATTAACCACTTAGTCAAAATAGTCAAGAAAATGAATAGTAACTCTTAAGTCCTAACCAATATCATGGTGACACTTGGCATCACATTAATTGCATTTCTATCCTTTGTTCACCTCTCACATCAATCACTTCACACTCCTCTACTTATCCATTAACACCCGATACATTTTACACAGTATCCGGAATCTAACCTTATTGGCCGAATTTTTCCGAACTTTCCGCACTAGTGGGTCCCACGTCCTTTCTATATACTTAATTTTCCAAAAACTCTCCAAGGCTAGAAAAATCATCTAAAAACTATAATTGCTCATAAAATCCACCAAGAAAATATTCCTAGGCCAGAAAATGCAGAAAACATGCAATTAAAGGGGAAAACCCTAGGAAAAATATTAGGGAATTTACGGGTTCTCACACTCTCTCCCCCTTAAAAGAATGTCGTCCTCGACATTCTAACTCCTATATAACGCCGGTCAAGATATCGCTCAGGAACCAATCAAGCAGTAGAATTCCATTTACTCCAACTCGTATTCACCAGGTCCAATTTGTTTTTCCCAAAGTCAGTCAAATACTAAGAAACATTCTAATCTTACTTATCACAATTCACGATCTTGTAAATCACTTATCACATTCAAGTACTAAATATCACGCCAATCCAACTTATCAAATAGTCATGATCCAATGGTCCAGTAAGGAGTTAATCGCGTAACCAGATAAAACAGGCCAAAGACTTGAAATCGGACGTAAAGTCCCAGATAATTGGAAGAAATTCAGGGTATAACGAAGCTTCAAATCAAAATTCATCCCTGGTGGTGCTGGATAACACAACAAGCTAGCACAACGGCTATACTTCACCAAAGAATTTCAGTTCAGTAAGTTGGCCCTGGTGGTGCTGGACAACACAACAAGCTAAGCACAACGGCTAAACTTCACCAGAGACCCTCCGTTCAAGTATTTCATCCCTGGTGGTGCTGGACAACACAACAGGCATGCCTCGCCAGAGAATGGCGGTGCTGGACAACACAACAGGCAATGCCTCACCAGAGAGGTTCAGTTCAACCGCTACAGAAAAGTAGTAGCCGGTCTACAACCACATGAGTACGAATAAGTTCAAGAGTAGGGGTCAAAGCAGTGTTCAATCAATAAGTTCAAAAACAGAGCCAATTTCTTCAGGTTCATAGTGCGCGAGTACGAAGAAGTTCAAAAGCAGGGTCAAATATTACAAGTTCAGGGAGCATGAACACAAGTTCAAGTTCAAGGATCATAAGTACAGGTAGGAACACACTGGCCTAACCTCTGTCCAGCAATTCACATTCTTAAGCAGTCACAAATCCTAGTCCACATTCCATATATTCAGTCAAATGAGGTCCACTAAGGATACGTAAGGCACCTTAGCCTAAACAGGTTCAAGTTGCAAGTAAGCTCAATCTCATCGGTCTCAGGCAGTTCAAGATTTTTCACCAAACCAACAAAATACTACTGGAGAGTTCAAACTTCCTAAAATTGAAATATGGTCACAGAACCAATCATCACATATGTTGCGCACAAGAAAATCTCACCAAGTTCCCGACTAGGTTAATCCTTAATACACTGGTAGATCTGATCTTCGGGTGTATTCTCGATTCATTTTCAGTACTAGGGACCTTTTCCATTCCTTCTGCCCTACTTAAAAGAAGTCTATAATCACAGGACAAGGCATATTTCAGCACGAGCTAGCACGAGCTAACAATTATACAAGACATATACACAGGACAAGACATATACAAGGTATAAAAATTTGTGTGAATCGGAACATGATTCTTTACAGGTATCAAAAACTATAGCACGAGCTAAAAGTCACAAAATAAGGCCAATATGTCACAGATAAAAGCTCATGTAAGCAGGATACCAAAGCCTCAGGACGTGCACCACCCTTCCTAGGCTATAGTTAAACCAAAGGGTCCAATTATTGCTAATTTCAATCAAATCACCTACCCTTACGATATCCAATCAATCCATAACACCAGTTGAAACCAAAGGTTATCCTTTCGAAGTTCCAAGTTCAAAATCTGGAATAAACAAGCGACTAGCAAAAATACCATCATCTTCAAGAATAACCAATCTTAGGTTCTATAGTAAAGTCTCAAGTTCCAAGTTCAAACCCAAGAAACAAGTACAGCTGGCTAACTTACGTGTCAAATATAACCCAAGTCACTTCACACTAACCTCGTGCTCTTGCATGCGGTTACTTTATATCTCAAAGTCCCTCAGTCCGTACACTTAAAGATAGGTTTACCCTTCTAGAAAGGCAAGAATTTTAAACCATAAGTAAAGTATATAAAGTAACCCGAAACTTATCAAGTTCAGGAGTTTCATTATAATTCCAATAACTCGCCATTCTTTCGAAAACTCAAGATATATTTGTTTTTCATGTAAAGCAGAGACAAATTCAAGTGCGAGAATATGCCGGTCTACAATCAAGGAGAAAACTTAGTTTAGAAAATTTTAACTGTATCCACCCACCATACACAAAATTCAACAACTCATCAGTTATTCAAGTAAAATTCACATTTTTTTTTTTTTTACTAAAATCGGCAAATCATCGCTTGCAAATATCTAGGAAGTATACAGGCAGAAAATGCATTTTATTCATTTGATATTCTTTTATCTTGGTTCAAAATCATCATACGTGGAGGTTGGCCAACAAAATTCGGTCTCTTAACCCCCATAGCCAGTAATATCAATACCTCAACTCTTGCCCTGCTTCGAGGTATAAGGATAATTCATAGTCGTCTAATCTTTCACTACGATTCTCTCATCCCATATTTTCCTTCCATATAAATCCCAAGTAAGAAACTCCCAAATAATCAATTTCTTTAACCCCTAGGATACGATAGATCCTCGTTCACATAATATTCAAATTAATCTCACAGTCAGGCATCCTAATCTTTCACTCTAGGATACGCTACAGAGATCTGAAGCCTAAGCTCTGATACCACCTGTGACAGCCCCACCTTCCCCTAAGGCGAACCAAAAGGGTTAGCTGACTGCCTGCCCAGCTCTCGCCAGGACTACGGGCAGTTACACGCGATCTAGAACGTTTCGGGAAAGTAAAAGCGCGCTCGGACAAGCCACAAGGAACAAAATAACAAAATATAAAAAAATGAAAACGTTGAATAGTAGCCTGGACAGCAGAATCCGGCTTGAATCTGGCCGGATTAGCGGCCGGATTCTTGGCCGGATACTGTCCAGTGAGCAAGTTCACGGATTCAAAAAAATCCAAGGCAATCCGGCCGACAATCCGGCCAGTTTCTGGCCGGATTCCTGGCCGGATTCGGTCCAGTGCCTTTCCGTCAAAATTTTTCTTTTGCCGTTCACAAGCCGAATTGTTCCGAAAGTCAACCAAACATCAACCAAGCATATATACACTAAAATCCAATATTTACAACCACATTGGCATGTCAAAAGCTATTTATCATGAATACACATGTTTGGTTTGCCAATCAAACAATGAACCCAATACACATTAGGGTTTCATGCAAAGAGCTATCAAAATAGACATATACATGGCTCAATTTGGCAACCAACAAGTATGAGCTTCCAAAAGTGATTATTTTCCTGTAAGGAAAACAAATGGAATGGTATGAGCTAAAGCTCAGTGAGCAACTATCACACAATCAACCAAGATCACTTAAGCATATTCGTTCATTGCAAATATTCAAATAAGAAGCAAAACAAATCGGTAAAAGGATACGGTCGGCTCTCAGGAGCCCATTTCCACTTCTTGATCCAAACTCATTGACCCCTCCGTCAATGTTAAAAGTACCAAACCGTAGACCCCTCTTCACTTCCATTCCTTCCACCCAACATACCCCAACCGGGCCCGCACTCCAAGCAGTAGCTTTAGGTGATACTCGAGTACACCGGAACCAAGGGTCTCATTACCACAAGATTCCCATTTCAGTCCCCGTGGCTAGTCAATGTTCACGACCAAGCCCTCGCTGGCTCGATTCAATTGAATGCCAACGGGGTCGAGCTCAGTACAGTAGGGCCGTTGGATACTCGTCCAACCAACACCTAAACAATTTCCATGAATGAAATCCAAGAATTCATATAGCAGTACAGTAATACAGTGAAACGGTAAACAATCGGTCACAAGAATAAAAGGAATGAGGGCGGTCAAGTACACCCTCACCCTAATCATTTCCAATAGCCAAACAAGCCTTCAAGGCATCACAATCACATATAGCAAAGCCACATTATAAATCCAAGTGAGTAGTATACTCACCAATTAAGCAAGTGAGGTTTCATGCACCGTCGTCCCTAGTACGTCGTGCACTAACGTCACGCCCTAGAATATGTAAACAAATACCATAAGACTCGATAACGAGTCATAAATCCAAGCCAAACACAACCCCAATAGGGTTTCATATGCATAATCAAGCATCATAGCAAACCAGAAATTTCAGCAATGGACTAATGTGACCTTACAAAAAAAAACAGTTTTTGGCTTCCAAATGCGGTAATGGCACAAAATGCGTTACGCTCATCGGATGAGGGTGTAAGAAACACCATCGCGAAGCTAAAAGACAGGGCTACAACAATGTAGAAGGCCACTCAGTCCAAATCCTAGCACAACTAGGTCAAAAATGCAGAAAACTAACCCAGAACCGTAATTGCAGGTTCCCAAATCCCACAAAACTGTAATCAGTCCAATTCAGTCTATACAGGTCCAAATGCATTTATTCCAAAGGCATATAAAAGCTAAGACATCAAGCTACATTTCATCAGAAGACACCAACAACAAAATCCAAATCCATTCCAGTCAAAACAGACAATTACTATCGCAGTTCGCACATTCTGTTCACCAAAAACAGCAACAGTAAAAACGGCATAACTCACTCTACACTACTCCAAATGCCCTGAAATTTTGTAGGCACTTAAAACTCATCAATACCTACAACTTTCATGTTTTGATAAAAGTCCAATTCGGCCTCTATATATGACCTAAAATTTCGGACAGAATGTTCAACCAAGAACCCTAATTTTCCAGAAATTCTTCCAAATTCAAAATTGATTGCATTTAACAACAATTCACACCTACTAGAGTCAAAGCCCCTTATTACCAACCATCAAAAACAACCACACCATCAAGATCATAAGAAACCAGAAAATTCCTCATAAAATAAAAAACTCAACCAATTCATTCCAAACCATGAAATAATCCACAATTTCTCACACCATAGCCACCATTAGGCATAAAATAACCATCATTAAGTATAAGGGAGTAGTCAAACATCACTTACCTAAGAAATAAGAGATGTAGAGATGTTGGCCACCTAAGACCTTCAAACAAACTTCAATAGACCACTCACAAGCACCCAAAGGATAGATTTTATGGAGTAGAATCTAAGTTATGTGGTTGGTTTTGGAAGATTGAGTGAAATGGAAGCTAGAAAGTTGAAGAATTTTGTCTTTCTTCTTGCTAGAGAGGTTCGGCCATCAAGAGGTGAAAATGGTGAATTTTTGTGATTTTTTTTGAAGATATTAACCACTTAGTCAAAATAGTCAAGAAAATGAATAGTAACTCTTAAGTCCTAACCAATATCATGGTGACACTTGGCATCACATTAATTGCATTTCTATCCTTTGTTCACCTCTCATATCAATCACTTCACACTCCTCTACTTATCCATTAACACCCGATACATTTTACACAGTATCCGGAATCTAACCTTATTGGCCGAATTTTTCCGAACTTTCCGCACTAGTGGGTCCCACGTCCTTTCTATATACTTAATTTTCCAAAAACTCTCCAAGGCTAGAAAAATCATCTAAAAACTATAATTGCTCATAAAATCCACCAAGAAAATATTCCTAGGCCAGAAAATGCAGAAAACATGCAATTAAAGGGGAAAACCCTAGGAAAAATATTAGGGAATTTACGGGTTCTCACAGTTGTCGTATCAATTTCACCTTTTCTCGAGCTTCCTCCATCCAAGGAATAGTGGTTGGATCCAGTGCCTTCCTTTCGCCAACTTCATCCCAGTAGATTGGTGATCGGCATTTTCGTCCATATAGTGCTTCATATGGAGCCATTTGAATCGATGAATGGTAGCTATTGTTGTATGTAACCTCTACTAAGGTCATGTGTTGACCCCAGTTGCCTCCAAAATCCAGAATGCAAGTTCGTAGCATGTCCTCGAGAGTTTGAATGGTTCGTTCCGATTGTCCATCCGTCTGAGGGTGATAGGTCGTGCTCAAGTTGAGTTTCATCCCCAGGGTTTCTTGGAACTTTTGCCAAAATCGAGATACGAACCGTGGATCTCGATCGGAGACGATACTGACTGGAACGCCGTGTAGCCTTACGATCTCGTCCATGTACAGCTGGGCCAACTTGTCCATGGAATACTTCATGTTTACCGGCAGGAAGTGAGCCGACTTGGTTAATCGATCGACGATCACCCAAACGGCATCGTGTCCTCGTTGCGTTCGCGGCAAACCTGAAACGAAGTCCATGGTGATGTTTTCCTACTTCCACTCGGGTATCTCAAGGGGTTGTAACAAGCCCGATGGTTTTTGATGCTCTGCTTTAACTTGTTAGCAAACGAGACATTTTTGCACGTGCAGAGCAATTTCCTTCTTCATATTGTCCCACCAATAGTTTCCTTTCAGGTCTTGATATATCTTACTACTACCCGGATGGATTGTATACTTGGATCGATGAGCTTCCTCTAGAATCTCCGTTTTCAACGATTCATCCTTCGGCACCACTATTCGGTTTCGGTATTTTAAAATACCCTCAGGACCAAAATTGAAATCAGTGGTTTCTCCTTTTCCCACTTTCTCTCCCCATTTCTGCACCAGTGCATCTTCCTTTTGAGCTTCTTTAATCCTTTCCAAGAAGGGGGAAGTCACTTTAATATTACCAAAAATCACCTTATGGCTCCCAAGGCAGGGTTTCCACTCGCAAACCGACTCGAGCAAATTCCACTCTTTAATCATTAATCCTGCTACTTGCGCCTTACGACTCAAAGCATCGGCCACTACGTTCGCCTTTCCTGGATGGTAGTTGATAGTACAATCGTAATCCTCCAGAAATTCCATCCACCGTCGCTGCCTCATGTTCAATTCTTTCTGTGAGAAAAGATACCTCAAACTTTTGTGATCTGAGTAAACCTCGAAGGTTATCCCATATAGGTAGTGTCTCCACTTTTTAAGAGCGAAAACAACAGCAGCTAGCTCCAGATCATGCGTCGGATAATTTTGCTCGTGAGGTTTCAACTTCCTAGAGGCAAAAAGAGATCACATTACGGTTCTGCATTAGTACACAACCCAGACCTTCTCGTGACGCATCGGTATACATGACAAACCCGTCACCTCCGTTAGGTAAAACTAGAACTGGAGCCATGGTCAATCTTTTCTTTAACTTTTGAAAACTTGTCTCACTTCGGGCGTTCCATAAGAACCGACCATGTTTCTTCGTCAAATCGATTAGAGGATCGGCTAGTTTGGAAAAGTCCTTGATGAAACGCCGGTAATATCCAGCCAGTCCTAGAAAGCTGCAGACCTCTGTGGGATTTCTGGCCTCTTCCAATTAGTCACAGCCTCTACTTTCGCCGGGTCAACTGAGATACCCTCTTGAGAAATTACGTGCCCCAGGAAAGCAATTTTCTTCATCCAAAATTTGCACTTGCTGAACTTGGCGTACAGTTGATGGTCTCTTAGGGTTTGTAAAACAACCCTCAAGTGCTGCTCATGCTCTTCACGCGTCTTGGAATAGACCAGGATGTCATCGATGAAGACCACTACAAATCGATACAGGTAGGGCTTAAAAACCCTATGCATTAGGTCCATGAAGGCGACAGGAGCATTGGTCAGTCCGAAAGGCATAACTGCGAACTCGTAATGCCCATATCTCGAGTTGAAGGCAGTTTTCGAAATATCCTCCTTCCTGATTAATAACTGGTAATACCCTTGTCGGAGGTCCAATTTTGAAAAGACCACTGCTCCTTGCAGCTGGTTGAACAACTCATCTATGTGGGGCAGTGGATACTTATTTTTCACCGTAATATTATTCAGGCCCTGATAATCGATACATATCCTTAACCCACCATCCTTTTGCTTCACAAAAAGTACAGGAGCTCCCCAAGGAGACCCACTCTCTTGAATGAATCCCCGCTCCAGAAGGTCCTGTAATTGTAACTTTAGCTCCTTGAGCTCAGCAGGAGCCATTCGGTATGGTGTTTTTGAGATAGGTGAGGATCCTGGTAGCAGGTCTATTTTGAATTCAATTTCTCTTTCCGGAGGTAAGGCTACTAACTCATCAGGAAACACGTCCGGAAATTCCTTCACTATGGCCACATCCTCTACCTTCACTTTATCTGTGGGGTTGTTAATCAAAAAGGCCAAAAATCCTTGCGCCCCTCTACTTAGCAATTTCCTAGCCCGAATGCCCGAAATCAAAGCAGATGAGGCTAACCGACCCCTTATATCCAACATTAAGGTCGCCTTACCAGGAATGCGGAATTCTACCACTTTTGTTTAACAATCCAGTTGGGCATTGTACCTGGCTAGCCAATCCATACCCAATATCACATCATACCCCTTAATGACCAAGCTTATCAAGTCCCCTAATAATCTCTTCTCTCCTACCCACACTTCACAATCCCTATAAATCATACTAGTAACCAAACGTTGATTCCCCGTAGGTGTACTAACTTCTAGGTCGTATGGTAAACTAGCAGGTTTTATATCGATGCCACACATGAAATCAGGGTTAACAAAGGAATGAGTGGCACCAGGATCAATTAAAACTTTGGCAAAACGGTGGAAAATAGGGATCGTACCTTCTACGACCTCTGAGGAATCTGGGACCTGTTGAGGTTCTAAGGATTATACTCGAGCTGGCACCTTAGGTTTCGCCTCATTCCCCTTATTCGGTCCCGAATTGGTCTTTGGTGTGGTTTGAGTTCCCCTTCCGTCTTGCTTTAAGAGTGGGCAGGTAGCAAGCTGGTGGTCTGCGCTTCCGCAACGCAGACATTTGCCTCCCTTCTTCCAGCAATTTTCTTCGGAGTGATTCGACTATCCGCAGTAACCACAGGGCCCGCGGGACGCCGAACCTGAACCCTTTTGGAAGTTTCCGCCTTGGCCACTCCCAGCTGGGCCACCCCTAGACTAAACCCCTCTGCCGGAACCTGACTGTCGTCCACCTCCAGCTCCGCGTCCGAACTTGGAGGGAGTACCTTTATCCCCTTGTCCAGAGCTGCTTCCAGGAAAGCCCCGCTTCTTCGCCTGGAAGTTCCGGACTTGCAATCGAGCACTCTCTACCCTTTGAGCCTTTTCTACGACCTCGCTAAAAGCATTAATTTGCGCCACTGCGAGGTCCTTCTGGATTTCGACGTTTAGGCCCTGAATGAAACGCCTAATTCGCCGTTGCTCCGTCATGATCAGCTCAAGCGCAAATTTAGACAGACGGGTGAATTGACTCTCGTATTCCGCCACCGATTGAGCCCCTTGGCGGAGTCGAATAAACTCATCTTCCTTCCTCTCCTGAACTAGAGGAGGAAGAATTTCGCGTTGAATTCCCTAATAAAATTCACCCAAGTCCTGGGCGTTTGTTCCCGTTCCCATTTTTGTCGTATCACATTCCACCAGGAACGGGCTGCCCCTTCTAACTGGAATACGGCAAAAGTCACCTGCCGTTCATCGGTGTAGTGCAAGGCCGCAAAAATATCGACCATCTTCTCAAGCCACCTCTCGGCGACATCCGGATCGGGTCCCCCAATGAACTTGGGTGGAGCAAACTTTTGAAAACGTTCGAGAGCTCTGTCTTCGCTCTCGACATGATTGCCAGGGTTTCCAGGGTTTTCAGGATTAGGGTTTGGGTTCTGGCCTTGTTGCTGCACCACTTGTGCGAGCAGGTTAGTCATTTGCTGCATAGCGGCAGCGATTTGCACATTGGGGTCAGGGTTAGGTCCAGAAGAGGTTTCCCCAGTACCCCTATCCGGTGTGGGTTGTCTATTACCGCGCCCACGCCCCCGTCCACTACGTGTGCCTTCCATGAACTTTACTTGGTCTAGACAAAGGTACTAAACCAATATAAAACAATGCATGTAAGTAAAACCCAAAACCTTTCCAAACAGATATATACATTCCAAGCAAGGCAAACAGCACACATATTAACAATCAGTCAAGTCAAGTTCAGTTAAGTCGAGTACAAACATGGACAATCCCCAAGGGAATGGCCTCAACAAAAGAAATATACACGTAGCTAATCTAAACGTACAAAACGATTAGCTAAGGCCCTTCTCCCTATCCATCCTATATACAAAACCAACTATCCAAAACAAACCCTAGAAGTCCTGTCCTAGACCGACGACGAGCTATTAGACCCGCCTGACGGAGTGGATCCAACCCCAGCCTCAGGCCCCGCACATGAGTCCTCGTCACTCACGCCTTCGACCACATCCGGGCAAAGGTTCAGGATCGATGCAGCTCGAACCTTCACCGTGCGAGCTCGTTTAGTCTCGCACTCTTGGACTTCCCTAAGCTGAGCGCAGAGGTCATCAACCCTATCCTCTGCCTCAAGTACGTCGTCCTTCAAACCCTCAATGCGCTCGGCCTGTCTCTCATTGGCCGCCCTAAGCTGGGTCACCTCGACCTCAAGTCTCGCATTCTCTCCGGCCAACTCCTTACGCTCCTCGGCCACGGCAAACACTAGAGCGTTAGGGTAAGCATACTTATGTCGACACTCACACCGTCGGAGACGGTTAGACGGGCTCCAACGCATGACGGCCCCTCCTGGCCGTATCTGGTATGGTATCACGGGGAGCACTCCACGAGGTCTCTCGCCCAGAGGACTATCACTAGGCTCACCCTGTCCGGCCATCCTACACCAAAAGAGCAATTAACCATAAATAAGCTTAAAGGCCATAAACAAAGAACCCTCAAATCGAGCATTTCTATTACACCCAGACCAATTCAAACCTAACTCTGATACCACCTGTGACAGCCCCACTTTCCCCTAAGGCGAACCAAAGGGGTTAGCGGACTGCCTGCCAACTCTCGCCAGGACTAACGGTGCAGTTTAGAGCGATCTATTGCGTTCCGGAACTTATAACGCGCGTAAACAAGTCAAACTGGCAAAATAACCCAAAATAAAAAAAATGAAATCCGGAGTCGGCCATGAATAGTAATCGACCCGTCAGAACCCAACCAAATATCAAGCAAACATTCACATCTTGAAATTTAGCATTTACAAGCCAAAATGGCATATGAAAATTACTCAAAATTAATACATGTACGGTTGCCAAAATAAAAGTGAAAACGGCCCCAATGGCACATTTAGGGTTTCAATTCATAAACTATACAAAAGAGATATTCATCTAGTTCATTCGGCAACCAATTATCAAAAGTCATTCCAAAAGCAGTCATATTCCTGTAAGGAAAACAAAAGGAACGGGGTGAGCTAATTGCCCAGTGAGAATACTATCACTCAAGCAACCAAGTACATATAAGCATCAAGCTTTTCATTCAATACATTAAAAGTAAGCAAAGGCACACATCACATGTGGTGATAAAAGGATACGGGTGGCTCTCAAGAGCCCTTTTCCCTCGTTTGCATTTCTTGATCGAACTTTATTGACTCTCCGTCAATTCAAAAGTAACAAACCGTAGACTCCACTTTACTTCCATTCCTTCCACCCAACATACCCGTACCGGGCCCGAACTCCAAACACTTGCACTTTGGTATTACTCGAGTAAACCGGAATCGAGAGTCTCTCATACTACAAGATTCCATATAACATTTCCCCAAGGCACATCAATTGGCACGACCAAGCCCTCGCCGGCTCGATTCAATCAACTACCAATGGGGTTGAGCTCAAAGATAACAATTGTAGTCGTTGGATACTCGTCCAAACGACACCAAGCCATGTACTTTCATTTCATGTAACATGTCGTATAACATTCCAATAACATGGTAAACAATAAGTGAGAGTGATAAAGTACGCTCTCACTTCAATCAATTCACATTCAATTCACTTCAAGCAATTCACATTCAAAGCCATATATTAACACACAAGTGAGTAGTACACTCACCAAACTTGCAAATGAGGTTTCATGCACTTCCGTCAAAAGAACGTCGTGCACCAACGTCACGCCCTAAAACATGCAAACAAGTACAATGAGACTCGATAACGAGTCATAAACCAATGCCAAATACGACCCCAATAGGGTTCCATAAGCATATACAACCATTAGAGAAAACCAGAAAATCCGGAAATGGATTTAGCTTTGCCCTGAAAAAAACAGTTTTTGACCTCTTTTTGTGGTAATGGCACCCAAGGCACTACGATTATCGGATGAAGGTGTAAGATACACTGTTTCGAAGCTAAAAGACAGGGCTACAACATTACAGAAGGTCACTCAACCCAGTTTCGAGTGCAACCATGTCGAAAATGCAAGATACTACACCAAAACAGTAAAACAGATTCACAGAACGCATTCTAGAGGAAACATCATAAATCAGGCTATCCAAGTCCAAATCCAGAAATTCCAAAACCAACTGAAGGCTAAGAAACAGGGATACATTTAATCAGAAGGCCTCAACAACCAATTCCAAAGCAATTCCAACCAAAACAATCAATTACAGGCGCAATTCTTACATTCGGATAAAACCAGGACAGCAAGGGTAATTTCGACTTTTCTCATCCTACACTACTCTGATTGACCTGAAAGTTTGTAGCCACCTCTAAAATATCATTACCTACAACTTTTATGTTTTAACCCAAGGCCAATTCGGCCTCTAACTATGAGATAAAAAACCGGGCAGAATGTACCTTAATCAAACCCTAATTTTCCAGAATTGCTTCCAAAACAGAAATTGGTTGTAATTACCCACTTTTTCCACCTCCTAGAGTCCTTATACATCATTTCCAATCATCATAGATAGCCACACAATCATGTTCATATTAAAACAGAAAAATCACCAATAAATGGAAAACTTCACCAATTCAACCAAAACTCAAGATGCAATCCATAAAGTTTCATCTCATACCACCACTAATCATAAATTAGGCATCATTAGAGGAAGGAAAGTGGTTCTTCACAACTCACCTTAGAAACAAGAGAGAGAGAGCAATAGGTCCTCTTAGCTTTCCAAATAACTCCACAAATCAACTCATTAACACTAAGTGAAGAGGTTTTATGGAGAGATTGCAAGATTAAATGGTTAGATTGTTGAACTTGAGCAAGATTGAAGCCAAAAACTTGAAGAGTTTTCTTTCTTTTGTTGCTCAAGGAGCTCGGCCAAGATGAAGAGAAAATGGTAAAGTTTTGGTTATTTTTTTTTGATTTATTTGGTCAATGGTAAGAACATGAATAGTGTTCATAAAGTAAACCCACTCAAATGGTGACACTTGTCACCTCATTAATGACTTGCCTAACTTTTGTCTCTCTCATACCAATCCACTTAGCATCCTCTACTTATCTCTTAACACCCGGTAAATTAATTCCAGTATCCAAAACTTAACCTAGTTGGCCGAATTTTTCCGAACTTTTCGTACTAGTGGGTCCCACGTCCGGTATACGCTCTTAATTTCTCAAAACCTATTCGATACTAGAAAAATCATCTAAAAACTATATCTGCTCCTTAAAAATATCTAGAAATTTTTCCTACTCACGAAAATGCAGAAAACAAGCCATGAAAATAATAAAACCTAGAAAATGGGAAATTACGGGTTCTCACAGAGTGTCAACTATTACTTGATCAAGCTCTGGTGATGCACTGGGAATTTGGCTCCTGAGAGCCTTCTGTATCCTTATACTTTGGAATGATTATTGTTTATTGGATTATTGATTCTTCTGAAAAACTTTTACACTCGCTCACTTTGAGATTTGCTACTTGAAGTATTATTGTTCACTTTTATGAACTTTTGATGCTCATTAATTTGCTACGTTGATATTCGTACTTTTAAAATGGTCAATTTGTTATTTGGAACCTCACTGGGCTTTTAGCTCATTCCACGTCATTTGTTTTCCTTACAGGGGGTACGAGCGAGGCGTGAGACGTGTACAGGCTAGCGTAGTCTAGTTATTTTGAGTTTTGAATTTGTACTCGCGCCATATCTCGACTAGGGTGATTTGTACTCGAATTGTAAACACTTTGAAGACTTTTGGTGTGTAGAAGCTTTGTATCTGGATTTGTGCATCGTTGTATATTATAAGTTTGAATTGTGATGTTATTTATTGTATATGGATGTATACGTGAGATACGAGTGAGTGAGTCCTGGCGAGAGCTGGGCAGGCGACCCGCCGAACCCTTTGGTGCGCCTTAGGGGGAGGTGGGGCCGTCACAGATGGTATCAGAGCTCCTATCGAGCTCATGCCGAGAGAGGGTTCTCGGACTGTGGGGATTGGCTTACTAAGTGTGAAACACATATCTATTGTTGGGGATCTTAGATATGTATGTTGGGTAGGAATCTCTAATACGGGTGATTTACTCTTGGGACCGGCCGGCTCGAGTTGTGAATTACCTTATTGTGGATTCTTGTACCTGAATACCCAGGAGTGTTATCATGGATTAATTGAGTAATAGTCTGGCTAGAGTTCCTATAGAGGATGATTAGGGTGTAGTATATGTCGAGAAAGTCTCACCGAAGACCGATTTCTTTCTTCTACCCTTGGTTATGCTCCCTTGATGCCTAGTATTTTCAGATATTGCCCTACATATATTCTACTTTTCCGTCCGTTTCATTTGATCTTTCGTGGTTGGATTGGGAGTTAAGGAACTTAACAATTATATGGTTAGGTTGCCACTTGTGCTTAGTGTGACAGCCCCACCTCACCCTAAGGCGAACCAAAGGGTTCGGCGGGCCGCCTGCCCAGCTCTCGTCGGGACTCAGTCGTTCACTACAGTCCTCAATTAAATTACAAGATATATCTCAAATTTACATCAAATTCTCCAAGAATTACATATCACAAACGCAGCGGAAACTAATTTCCAAGCGTGGAATGTACACGTACATCCATTCAAGTCCAAACATTCATACAAACCCAACTATTACACAAGAGAAATCTAAAACTCAAACTATACAGGAGATAATCCATCCAGCCACATGAATAAGTACTACAAGCACTTCCTTTGCCTCGAGCCCTGTGGAGGGGAATAAAACATTTTTGGGGTGAGTTATAAGCTCAGCGAGTAACCAGTCAAATCAGTAATCAAATCAGTTTCATAATAGTTCATTTCAATGATGTCATGAATCAGTAATCAAATGTACGTTTATTGCTCTTGTGAGCCAGTGAAATCATGGTACTTAGACGGCCAACGCTCAAGTTGATCAGTTAAGAATAAACAGTGAAACAGGAATAGGAGCCATTTGCTCCAGGTAAACAGTAAACCGTGGTGGAGACGTTGGTTCTAAGCCCAAGACTTCCCAAGAACTCATTTAAGCCAAAATTTAAGCCAAATAATGTCATGAACTCACATGCAAGCACACATGATATGCAATCGAGTAAATAATGCAAGAAACAATTCATAAGTAGCTTTGGAAACAGTTTGGGGTCACTCACCTCCACGGCTTAGGAACCATCCATCATATATCATTGCCTTGCCCAAATCCAAGCCCTTCAACTCAAACTCAAAGCAATCAAATGCTTTCAAAGATCGGACAGCATATCCCCTTAATTTCCTTACTTTTCCATCCTACAAGCAACACCATTTCATCTCAAATCAACCACATACACATCATAGACTATCAAATACACCTTTCGGCACAATATCCATAACTGAAGCTACACCTATCGGATTGAAATGAATCTTATGGCGTTTCAAATCCAAGACATAACCCTACATTTATTATGAAGACCTCCAAAGCCAAATCGTGCATTTTCAGGGTCAAAAAAGGAAGTTTCCACGAAAACAGAAATCTGGGCGTGAAATAGGGTTCATGGGCAGTCAAGGGTATATCAGTCATTTCACATGATACAGTGCTCAGATTGAGCTGAATTTTTTCAGGCCACTAGAAAACACTATTTTATACAACTTTCATGTTTTAACCTAAGCTTGATTCAGCCTATAACATGCCCAAATAAATCCGGCCAGAACAGGGCAAATGTAAACCCTAAACCTGGAATTTCCGCACAAAACTGAAATTTTCCGCAAATAACCGCAATTAACGCACAAGAGAGCTATTTAACACCATTTAGAACCATCAATTCAATCCAACCATATCCATCATAGGAAAACAGAAAAATTCCCCCAAAAATCAGAAATTTAGCTAACTTCACTCTAATCCATAAAATCTTCCATAAAAGCACATAACTAGCCACCACAAGTCATGAATTAGCCATTATTGGAAACAAACAATGAATCTTTACACACCATACCTTGATACCTCCCAAAAGGTAGTAGCTTAGGTCTCTTTCTTCCAAAACAACTCCACTAACTACCTCAATACTACTTAGCTAGGGGTTTTTATGGAGTGATTTGAAGTTTGAATGGTTGGATCAAGAGATTAAGCAAGAGAATAGAAGGCAAAAGTTGAGGGATTTTCTCTCTTTTCTCTCTATGTTGGTCGGCCAAGAGAAGGAAAAATGAAGATGAAATTGGTCAAAATTCATGTTTAGTAAAGGTGAAAGAAATTAGTCAAAATCCAACCTTTAATCACAAAGTGACACTTGTCACTTTTTTTAGTGCACCTCTATCCTTTTGTCTTTCCAATGATAAACCATCTAGGTAACCTCTAATTATCTCTTAACACCTGATAAATTAAACCCGGTATACAAAACTTAACCTAGTTGGCCGAATTTTATCGATCTTACCGCACTAGTGGGTCCCACATCCCGTATATACTCTTAAAACCTCATGAACTAACTTATACTAGAAAAATAATTTTTAAAATCATATTTGCTCATAAAAATTATTTTTTTCAAATTTTTCGAATAAAGAAAATGTGGAAAGGCGTGCAATTAAAATAAAATAACCTAGAAATGAAGAAAATTACGGGTTCTCACACTTAGTTACTTACTCTGATCCATTGATCTTCCTGGCAGGCAATCATTTGAGTCCCAGTGATCCGTGAGATGGCTCATTTGGATGATATATATAAGGAATTTGAGATTCTTCGAAATGAAATAGAGGTTCAAAAGAGACTAGCCGAGTATTTGGAAGGGCGATGGAAACACGAATATTCGGAGAAAATTGAGCTATTACACGAGAACACAGAACTGAAAAAGCAATACGAAGGGATTCCTGAAGAGGTTTTAGCAATGGCACAAAGTAAAACTTTTACACAGGATCCGAAAAAAGCCCAAAGGATAGAAATTAGAAGGGCACAAGTGAAGGGTTTCCATGCAAAGAAAAGGGGTGCACCTTGTGAGAACCCTAAAATTTTCACATTTTCTTAGCCTTTTGTTTATTCTCACTTCCCCTTGTTAAGTGAAAATGTGTTAACCATTTGTTTTCAACAAATGAAGGTTTTGATATTACGTGTATTTGGGTGAACGATATGTATATACGTGTATATGTTGGACGTACGGTTGAGCGCGGCAATTGAACTAGGATTATTTTATTTCTTTGCCTACATTTTATACTTTCCTTGGAAATATTAAAATTTCTATGCATTTTTACAAGCAAGTACAGTTTTAAATTCATTTTTCTAGTCTGAGTTAGTGGACGTTAAATGTGAAACGCATTATCGATGTGGGGCCCGCTAGTGCGATAAATGTGGTGATTAAGAGTGAGTTTTAGATGATATTAAGTGTGTGATTAGAAGTGATAATAATAAGTTTGTGAATTAGAAGATAAAACCCTAGTATACGCGATTTAAGGAAAAACGGCTAGAACCGACGGGTAACGTTCACTATCGTTTGAACACACCACTTGACTACCACTTCCCTACCACCACATACCCTTGATATTGTTGCAAAATATCTCCCTCATCCTCAGCCTTTATAGCCGAAAATGTTGACTCAAAATGCAAGGAAAAGAAAAAAATGTTGGATGGATTTTGGTGGTGCCACTTGTTGGCCATCTATGGCCCCTTGACCAAACCCTTTTATCTTGCCTTCTTATCTTTCATTTGAGCTCATTCTTCATCATTTTTTCTGGTTTGGCCGAGAGCAAGGAGAGGGAAGAGAGTGAAGAGAGTTTTCCATTTCCAACCTTGAATCCAACCTTTGTAAGTGAGAACAAGAAAAACTAAACCGATTAATCATTGGTTTGGAAGCATGGGACGCTTAAGGAACCAAAAATTTCATGGAGTAGTGGAGGATCACTCTTGCAAGGTCTTGTCCTGAGGTATAATGGCTGATCACTCTTTCTTTCTCCATTAATCATGATTAAGTTGGGTATTAATGTTAGAGTTGTGCTTGTGATGCTTGTTTCAAATGGTTTTGATGATTGGAGGGAGGAATATTGAGTTAGGGTTTTGATTTATTCACTCATATTTCTTGTGGATTAGGTGTTTATGGTGTATATATATGGTATATAATCTTGTAAAGGAGAAAGTAGTGGTAATTTTAAGGTAAAAATGTGAATTATAGCTTGACTATAACAAAAGTCCAGATTTCTGGAAATTCAAGCTTCAGTTCTGCCTGGTTCTAGTTCGTGATGTTAGAGGCTGAATTAGGCTTAGTATAAAACATGAAAGTTGTATAGAATGATGTTTTATAGTATGCTACAAAATTTCAGCTCAATCGGAGTAATATAACCTATGAAAAAACAAAAATACCCCTGACTCTCATAGGTTTAGTCTAGTGGACAATTTTGATATTTGACAACACTAACCGTGTCTGTTCACCCTGATGTGTACTGAATTAGCCTTTGGCCAAAACACAAAAGTTGTAGTGCTATGTCTTAGCTTTCCAATGCCCTTAGAATCACCTCGTTTGGACTTCGGTAGCCTGAGTTATTGTCGTTTATGTGACGCCCCCGCTTCTCCCAAGGGCGAACCCTAGGGTATCGGCGGGACGCCTGCCTAGCTCGCGCCAGGACTCGAAACACAAGGCCAATAAAGCTATAATAAACCAGAGAGTACTATTTATAATATATACAACCGCCAAAAGTTCTATTTACATCTTCAAAAGTATCTGGTCAAACCACTATACTATAGTGTGATAACAACCAGCAGGAAGTAGACCCTAAGGAGGGTCCTTATACAAACCACCAAAACACAAACATACATCTTAATTGTCCAAGTATTACAAGCAGACCTAACTAGACTAGTGAAGGTGCCCAGGCGTTCCCCGTGTCGTCCCCTGCTAAGGAAAACAAAGGAAACGGGGTAAGCTATATGCTTAGTAAGTAAACAGGGGTAAAACGGTAAAGTTCACATTCAACTAAGCATATAAAATTCAAATATTTCACATCAATACAGGAATGTAACATCATAATGGTAGGATACGGGTTGGCTCCAAAGCCAAGTCGTTTGCCATGCGTGACCTCCTGTCGACACTCCGTCGACCATAAATAAGGTCCGTAGAACTCCACTTGTACTCCCACCTAACACCTTATCACCCTCATTGGCCAGTCACCTCACAAACTTGCTCGAACGAACGAAATTGAGCTTGGTTCACAAGCTCGGGTCACAAACTTGGTTCACGTACTCGGTGAACCGGATTCACAAACTTGGTGACCTCAGACTAGGCTGGACTGACTTTGACCAAGCCCTAACCGGCTCGAATAGTCCATCTAAGTCTTGAGATCGACCTCAAACGCACAAACATCACAAAATTACCCAAAAGTCACCCCGAGCTACCAGCTCGAGGGTTTTAGTTCCAAAATGGTTCATATACATATGCCATGTACAAATACGTGTGCAAATTAGGGTTTAGGTCGAGTGCGATAAAGTACACCCTCGCCTATCGTACCCTTTTCATACATATCAAAACACATCAGCAAGGAACACGTAAGAATGGCCTGAATACTTACTCAAAATACAAAAGTAGTACAAGAGCAGAAATCACGTCGTACGTTTTAACTAGTAGTAGGCCCCACCAGCTCCGCCTAGCTCACCACGGTCTGAAATAGAAGATTGCATCACATTATATCACAAACGGCCACTAACATGCCCAAAACAAGCCAAACGGTAAAATCGGCACATGCAAGTGTGGAAACGGCAAAATGGACACACGCGCGCGCGCGGAACGGCAAAAGGAAACGGCCAAATCTGCCATCTCAAACTGTTTTGATCAAAAGTTAGGCTAGGAATATCGGATCAAGGTGGATGAGATACCATTTCGAAGCTACAAGGAAGGGCTACAACTTTTATTTAAACATCTCAACCCAGATCTCAATAGGTATTGGTCAAAATGCACGAAAGAGTTCCAGCCATCTTATGTCGGTTTATCAAACAGGCCCTATTTGAAAGACCGTAACTCACGGCTCAGAAATCGAATTCAAGAAATTCCAGAGGCGTTAGAAAGATCATTCATAAGGCTATAACTTTCATGTTTGGACCAAAAGCTGAATCACTACGGAGCATGGAGGAAAATGGGTCCAAACTTTCCTGTCAGAACTGTCCAAATTCGAAGGCAGTTCTGACAACCGATCTTGTTTCGGTCATAACTGAAGCTACGGAACTCGGATTTGGATGAACTCTATACCGTTTCGAAGCTAAGACCAAGATATACATTTCTTATGAAGAGGTCACCACCCAGTTCGTACGTTATCAAAACGGACAGAACATGGTCAGAGGCTAAAACAAGAAACACGGCAGAATGCTGAGTTTAGAATAGATGCGACCATTTTGGCCATAACTCAGGCTACATAGATCCCTTTGAGGTGTTCTTGGTGGCGTTAAAAAGTTAAGACAGAGTACTGAAACTTTCATGTTTTGGAAAGTGGCTAAATCCGCACGGATTATAGTGAATAGATACGGCCAAAAGACTGAACTGTCTAAACGGAACACTGGAAACATCCTAAAACAGTGAGGGTATTTTGGTCTTTTCACAGGTTACGTTTCTCCGATTGAGCTGAAATTTTGTAGGAAACTATAAAACATCATTATATACAACTTTCATGTTTTATCCCAAGCCTAATTCGGCCTCTAACATGATGCAATAAAACCGGACAGAACAAGGCTGAAATTTTCCAGAAATCTGGAAATTTTGGGATTCAATGAAACTTTCTTGATTTCTTGCTCCAATCATCACTACAACCACTTATATAAGCTTAGATACAACATATCTCATCCATATAGCAAGTATAGGCAGCAAATACCTCAAACCCTAACTCACATATATCACCTTAAAAATCATCCCAACAACTTGTATCACAACTAATCTAACCAAAACATGAATTATATAACATCTTAATCAAAAATAAAAGAACCAAAGCTATGGGTTAGACCTTATACCTCAAAAAAAGAAGCTTGCAAGAGTAATACTTCACCTCCTCTTGGAATTTTTGTTTCCCCTAGCTTCCCAAGGTCACAACTCACACTTTAATCGGTTTAGAATTTTGGTTCCTCACTCGGATGGTGCAAATCAAGATGAAATGGTGAAACTCTTGCTCTCTCTTTCTCTCTCTCTTGTCTCAGCCAAACCAGAAGAAAATGAGGAAGAATGAAGCTAAATGGAAGATAAAAAGGCAAGACAATTGGTTTGGTCAAAGAGCCATAGGTGTGTGACACTTGTCACCACCAAAGCCTTCCAAATTTCTCTTTCTTTTCCTTGCATTTTTAGCCCTAAATTTCGGTCAAAGCTAGCTGGAAATAAGGAGATATTTTGCTCAAGTATTAATGAGCTCATGTGGTAAGAAAGTGGTGGTCAAGTGGTGCGGTCAATCGGTAGTGCGCGGTACACGTCGGTTCGTACCGTTTTTCCTTAAATCACACGTACTAGGGTTTTACTTTCTATTCACTAACTTTTTATCATTGCTCCTAATCACATATTATTTCTCACCTAAAATTCACTGTTAAGCACCAAATTTGATCCTCGCTCCGTATTGGATAATTACACTACGGAACAACGTGAAACCCTAATTCGCTCTTAACTTGGAAATGAAAAGTGAAACCCTACTTCCTAGGTCCATTTGCACCTATTGAGGAATGATTGGGTAGTAGTGCCATAATAAATAAATAATTTCCAAATAAAGGGCATTTTTAAGAAAAACGTGAGGAATTTACAATTCCATAAATTGAATTTAGGGTTTCGGTTGAAATATGAGAAATTTGAGAAAACGGTCAGTCACAAGTAAACTAGGGTTTTTTTTCTAGGGCATTTGCACTAGGTTTTTTTTTTCTTTTGATTAGAGTTTAGGGTTTAAAGAAGTCGGGGTATCACAGTTTACGCATAAGGCGGTTAACAAGCCTGAATGTGAGATTCTGGTTCTATTATTTGAGATTTTGACTTAGATACACTACAAACTGGACTGAGTGGTCTTCATCACAGTTGTAGGCCTTTGTCTTAGCTTCGGTTGTGTCCGTTACGCAAAACAACGTCAAATCTGTCTTTTGTTTCTTGACTCAACATTCATTTCCGCACATGCTCCTAGCTTGATTTTGTACTTGTATGACTTGGAGCCTATGGAATGGCTATTGAAATGAGATGATTTTTTTATATGACTTTGGGTTTGATTGAGGAAAAGAATGAAGCCATAAATGGCTGGAAAATATGTAAATACAAAGGGCGTGCTGCCCAAATTTACGCTCGAGAACTAGGTCGATATACTTGCGACTTGAGTAAGGCTTGAGAGTGAATACCACGTGAACCATCTAGGGTATTTACATTTTCTTTGCCACTTCGACTCAAATAGCGATTTTAAAGTTTTACATGTGAGTCTAAGTTTTATAAATATTTTACTTATGTCCTTTGGTTTCAATGTACTCTTTTCACTACCAAAACCATATTTATACTTTGTACTAGTACGTATTCGACTTGTCTTTGACTCATTTACATCTTTGATGGTTGAAGCATAATGTGTTCGTTTGATTATTAGGGATCCTTGGTGATTGAGAGTATTATCCGGAAGGAAACTTTGGACGTTGTTTTGCTTAAATAGGTGAGTGTTCCTTGTTGTTATGTTACTCTTGACTATATGCCTTGTTCCATGTTATGGATATTTGATTGAATGTTAAATGCTTTCAATGATTGCTAAAAATGAGTTTTCTAGGCGAGTGTGTATTTTATCGCACTCGACCTAAATGAATGTGAAATTTTCAATGATTGAATGATTATATATGCATGAATGTAAGCCTGATGGTTGAACTGGGCCCTGCCCTTCTTCACTGATCGACTCGAGCCAGAAGCAGACTCGGTCGGGCGATTTAGTGACCCTGGGTGAACGTTTGGTATACTCGAGTATTACCTTGTTGTCGGGTGGAGTCCGGCCAACGTCCGGAAGGGGGTGAAATGAAATGAATGAACGAGTGGCAATGAATGAAATGAAGGGTTTTACTTATCAAAATACATTTTTAAAATGATTGGAGGAATAAGGGGAATGACATGAGAATGAACGAACGAATGAACGAACGAATAGCTCCCTGTGAGCCCGTATCCTTTTAATGAATGTGTTGTTATCACTTTTCCTTGTAAATGTTTCTTGAACTGGATTGATTATTTGATTATGTGTTCGGAACCTCACTGAGCTTTTAGCTCATCCCTTTAGTTTTGTTTTCCTTAATAGGGGAAGGTGAGAAAGGACGAGAGCTCGATAGAGACTAGCCTAGACTAGTTTTTTTGATTTTGTAATGGTCCTCGCCCTAGTGCTCGGCACGGGTTGGATGTATGGTGAAGTGAGAACCTTTATATATTTGACGGTTGTACTCCCTTTTGAGATAGAAATGTATATAAGTTGTGCTTTAAGTTTTGATCGTTGTTATGTTTATTCTTGGTTTATTCTGGTTTCGATTGAGGATTGAAGTGTAATTCACAAACTTATTATTATCACTTCTAATCACACACTTAATATCATCTAAAACTCACTCTTAATCACCACATTTATCGCACTAGCGGGCCCCACATCGATAATACGTTTCACATTTAACGTCCACTAACTCAGACTAGAAAAATGAATTTAAAACTGTACTTGCTTGTAAAAATGCATAGAAATTTTAATAAATTTCTATGTTTCTTGAACTGGATTGATTATTTGATTATGTGTTCGGAACCTCACTGAGCTTTTAGCTCATCCCTTTAGTTTTGTTTTCCTTAACAGGGGAAGGCGAGCGAGGACGAGAGCTCGATAGAGACTAGCCTAGACTACTTTCTTTGATTTTGTAATGGTTCTCACCCTAGTGCTCGGCACGGGCTGGATGTATGGTGAAGTGAGAACCTTTGTATATTCGATTGTTGTACTCCCTTTTGAGATAGAAATGTATATAAGTTGTGCTTTAAGTTTTGGATCGTTGTTATGTTTATTCTTGGTTTATTCTGGTTTCGATTGAGGATTGAAGTGAACAACTGAGTCCCGGCGAGAGCTGGGCAGGCGGTCCGCTGACTCCTTTGGTTCACCTTAGGGGGAGGTAGGGCTGTCACACACCTAGTGAAAATCAAAGTCAAGAACAAGGTGAACGATGTAGGCCACCCTTTAAGGTAGGTCGAGGAGCTAGTGGTGTGAAAATTTTGGGGACCTCTAAACAAGATACTCCGAGGGGAGCTCCAGGTGGAGGACAGCAACTGAAAGCTGTCTCACGAGGAGATCAAATCTCAATCCTATACTTATCTTGTGGCTATTGTGGAAAAATCAACCATACTAAGGAGAGTTGTTGGAAAAGAGGGGGAGAATGCCTGCGATGTGGGAGCACCATGTGACAGCCCCACCTTCCCCTAAGGCGAACCAAAGGGGTTAGCGGACTACCTGCCCAGCTCTCGCCAGGACTACGGTACAGTTAACGTCATTCTATAACGTTCTGGAACATACCATTGCGCGCAAACAAGTCAGAAAACACAAAATAAAAAAAAACGAAAATTGAAAACTGAAATGAATAGTGCTGGACACGCCAGAATCCGGCCGGAATCTGGCCGGATTCTTGGCCGGATACTGTCCAGTGGAAATCATCATTTACATCCATAATGGCATGCCAACCATTCATTAAGGAGTACACATTCGATTTGCCTATCAAAAGGAAATGAACCCGTTACATTAGGGTTTCACTTCGAGAGCGATACAAAAGACATGTACAAGCTCAGTATGGCAATTGACTATCCAGTCCATTTTCAAAAGCATTTATATTCCTGTAAGGAAAACAAATAACACGGAATGAGCCAAGGCCCAGTGGTATACCACCCAATAAGCAATCAAAGTCATATAAGAATGAACCTTCATTTAAAGTGCACAACTAAGCAATGAAGCAAAATGGTAAAAGGATACGGTCGGCTCTCAAGAGCCCATTTCCACGCTTGCAATCTTGAACCAATCTCATTGACTCTCCGTCAATGTTAAAATACCAAACCGTAGACAACTCTTTACTTCCATTCCTTCCACCCAACATACCCCAACCGGGCCCGCACTCCATTTCAGTAGCTTTTGGTAATACTCGAGTTTACCGGAACCAAGGGTCTCCTTACCACAAGGTTCCCCAGTACAGTCCCCGTGGCAATTCAATCTTCACGACCAAGCCCTCGCCGGCTCGATCCAATTGACTACCAAACGGAGTTGAGCTCAGTAATGCAGTATGGCCGTTGGACAT
Source organism: Coffea arabica (assembly GCF_036785885.1). NCBI lineage: Eukaryota > Viridiplantae > Streptophyta > Magnoliopsida > Gentianales > Rubiaceae > Coffea > Coffea arabica. The sequence continues at coordinate 26,290,097 of NC_092317.1, forward strand.
CGTCCAAACGACATCAATTCGGTTTCCATGAAATGGAATTTATCAACCAATATATCAAGTCCAGTAATGCAATAAAACGGTAACCAATCAGTGACAATAACAAAAGAGGTGAGGGCGGTCAAGTACACCCTCACCCTGATCAATTTCAATATCCAAGTAGGCCATTAAGGCATCACATAACATTTAACAAAGCCACATAGTAATCCATCAAGTGAGTAGTATACTCACCAAGTAAGAAAATGGTGTTTCATACACCGTGATCACCAAGACGCCGTGAGCTACCGTCACGCCCTAGAATCACACAACAAATGCAATGAGACTCGAGAACGAGTCATCAAACAATACTAAACACAACCCCAATAGGGTTTCACATGCATAAGTAGGCATGATAGCAAACCAGAAATTAATATATGGCCTTAACTTAAGCCTCGATAGAAAAACCGTGTTTGAGCTTAGAATGCGGTAATGGCGTCAATTTCACTACGGTTATCGGTTGGGGGTGTAAGACCCACCATTTCGAAGCTATGAAACAGGGCTACAACAATGTAGAAGGGCACTCAATCTAGTTCCTAGCTTAACTAGGTCAAAATTGCAAAATACTAAACCAGAATTACCAAAACAGGTTTGCAAAACACAGAAAACTGTAATCGGTATATCTCAGTCCATACCAGTCCAAATACCGAAATTCCAAAGGCATACGTTAGCTAAGACATTCAGCTACAGTTCATCAGAAGACATCAACTTCAAAATCCAAACCAAAACCAGTCAAAATGGCCAATCACTATCGCAGTTTTCGCATTCTGTCCAAAGCAGAACAGCTACAGTAATTTCGTCATAACTCATTCTACACTAATCCAAATGACCTGAAATTTTACAGGCATCTCCATCACATCAATACCTACAACTTTCATGTTTTGAGCAAAGTCTAATTCGGCCTCTAACCTAGTGATCTAAAACCGGACAGAATTGGGGACTTTCAAACCCTAACTTGCCAATTTTCCATCCAAATCCAAAATTAGTTGCATTTAACCACATTTCACATCCACTAGAGCCATAATAGTCCATTGCCAATCATCACAAACAACCACACCATCATAATCCAATTAAACCAGAAAAATTCCCAATAAATGAAAAACTTTACCAAAACAAGCCAAATCAAGGGGTAAATCACATATTCCTTCACTCATGCCCCCATTAAGCACAAAATAAGCATTATTAGAGGTAGTAAGGGGTTCAAGCAACACTTACCAAGAAATCAAGAGAGAGAGAGATGTTGAACACCTTTGCTCTTCAAACAAAGTTCACCAAACAACTAACTAGCACTAGAAGGAAAGTTTTTATGGAGTAGAACTAACTTAAGCACTTGATTTGGAGGATTTTGGATCAATTGGAAGCTTGAGAGTTGAGGAATTTTCTTCTTCTTTGAGAGAGAGAGGGCCGGCCAAAGAGAAAGAAAAATGAGGAAATTTTATGAATTTTTGAGATATTTAAACCTTGGGTCAAGAAAGTCAAAAATTTGTCAAATGGTGAATAGTGTTTCTTAAGTCATAACCAATGAGAAAGTGACATGTGGCACCTCATTAAATGCCTTCCTATCTTTCTTTTCTCTCTCACATCAATCACTTCACCTACTCTACTTATCACTTAACACCCGATAAATCTTTCACAGTATCCGAAACTTACACTTAATGGCCGAATTTTTCCGAACTTTTCGCACTAGTGGGTCCCACGTCCACTATTCACTCTTAATTTTCTAAAAATTCACCAATGCTAGAAAAGTCATCTTAAAACTAGAATCGCTCATAAAATCCACTAAGAAAATATTTCTAAGCCAGAAAATGCAGAAAACATGCAATTAAAGGGAAATAAACCCTAGGAACATATTAAGGTTTTACGGGTTCTCACACTCTCCCCCCCTTAAAAGAATTTCGTCCTCGAAATTTCTCACCTTACTTCCCGAAAAGGTTTGGGTATTTCTGTCGCATTTCCTCTTCCATCTCCCAGGTGGCTTCCTCAACTCCGTGGTTTCTCCATAACACCTTCACTAATGAAATCCGCTTGTTTCTGAGCTCTTTGACTTTTTGATCGAGCACTTGGACCGGTTTCTCTTCATAGGCCAGTGATTCATCTACTTCGATATCCTCCGGTTGTAAAACATGAGATGGGTCAGGATGGTACTTCTTTAGCATCGAGACGTGAAATACGTCGTGGATTCGAGAAAGACTAGACGGTAGTTCCAATCGATACGCGACCGCTCCAACCCTCTGCAGGATCTTGTAAGGTCCGACGTACCGCGGTTGAAGTTTCTTTCCTTTGCCCGTTGTAAGACTTCGTAAAGGTGTGATTTTTAGAAACACATGGTCTCCAACTTCAAATTCCAAATCTTTTCTTCGATTATCCGCGTAGCTCTTTTGGCGACTTTGAGCGGTTTGGATCCGTTGCCTTATCAACTTGACCTTCTCTTGAGCCTCTTCCATCCATGGAATGGTTGCCGGATCTAGTGCTTTCTTTTCACCAACTTCATCCCAGTAAATCGGTGAGCGGCATTTGCGTCCGTAGAGAGCTTCATACGGAGCCATTTGAATTGACGAATGGAAGCTATTGTTATATGCAAATTCGACTAAGGTCATGTGCTGACCCCAATTGCCTCCAAAGTCCAGAATGCACGTTCGTAGCATGTCCTCGAGCGTCTGAATTGTCCGTTCCGACTGGCCATCCGTCTGAGGGTGGTAGGTCGTGCTCAAATTAAGTTTAGTCCCCAGGGTTTCTTGAAACTTCTGCCAAAACCGAGACACAAACCGTGGATCCCGATCGGAAACGATGCTCACAGGAACACCGTGTAATCTTACTACTTCATCCATGTACAGTCGAGTCAACTTGTCCATTGAATACTTCATGTTCACCGGCAAGAAATGGGCCGACTTGGTTAATCGATCAACGATCACCCAAACAGCATCGTGTCCTCTTTGCGTCCTCGGTAAACCGGAAACGAAGTCCATGGTAATGTTTTCCCACTTCCACTCGGGTATCTCCAAGGGTTGTAACAGACCCGATGGTTTTTGATGCTCTGCCTTCACTTGCTGGCAAATGAGACATTTTTGTACATATTGCGCGATTTCCTTCTTCATATTGTCCCACCAATAGGTTCCTTTCAGGTCTTGATACATCTTGCTGCTACCCGGATGGATTGTGTACTTAGATCTATGAGCTTCCTCCAGAATTTCTGCTTTCAATGCCTCATCCTTTGGTACCACCACTCGGTTTCGGTACTTTAAAATACCCTCAGGACTCAAATTGAAGTCCGTAGTTTCTCCCTTATCCACTTTCTCTTTCCATTTCTGTACCATCAAATCTTCTTTTTGTGCCTCTTTAATACGTTCCAGTAGAGTGGAGGTAACCCTAACATTGCCAAATATCACCTTATGGCTCCCTAGACAGGGTTTCCACTCGCACACGGATTCTAGCAAACCCCACTCCTTAATCATTAGCCCTGCTACTTGCACCTTACGACTCAAGGCATCTGCTACCACATTTGCCTTTCCCGGATGGTAATTGATCGTACAGTCGTAATCTTCCAGGAACTCCATCCACCTTCGTTGCCTCATGTTTAATTCCTTCTGGGAGAAAAGGTATCTAAGACTTTTGTGATCCGAAAACACTTCGAAGGTCACCCCGTATAGGTAATGCCTCCACTTTTTCAGAGCAAACACCACTGCGGCTAATTCTAGATCATGAGTCGGGTAGTTCTGCTCGTGAAGCTTCAATTTTCTAGAGGCGAAAGCAATCACATTCCGGTTCTGCATCAAAACGCATCCCAGTCCTTCTCGCGACGCATCCGCATATACTACAAACCCGTCCACTCCATTGGGCAAGACCAGTACTGGAGCCATGGTCAATCTTTTCTTTAATTCTTGAAAACTTGTTTCGCATCGGCCGTTCCAGATAAACTGGCCATGCTTCTTTGTCAAGTCAGTTAAAGGTCCTGCCAGTTTGGAAAAATCTTTAATAAACCGTCGGTAGTACCCAGCTAGCCCTAGAAAGCTGCGAATCTCCGTGGGAGTTTCTGGCCTTTTCCAATTTGTCACGGCCTCAACCTTCGCTGGATCCACCGAAATACCTTCGTGGGAGATCACGTGCCCTAGAAACGCTACTCTCTCCAACCAGAACTCGCATTTACTAAACTTGGCATACAGCTGATGTTCCCTCAATGTCTGCAATACCATTCTCAAATGCTTCTCATGCTCCTCGCGTGACTTGGAGTAGACCAAAATGTCGTCAATAAACACCACGACAAATCGGTCCAGGTAGGGTTTAAAAACCCTATGCATTAAGTCCATGAAGGCGGCGGGAGCATTAGTCAATCCAAAGGGCATAACGGCAAACTCGTAATGCCCGTATCTCGAGTTGAAAGCAGTCTTCGGAATGTCCTCCTTCCTAATCAACAACTGGTAGTACCCCTGTCGGAGGTCCAACTTCGAGAAGACCACTGCTCCTTGCAGCTGGTCAAACAACTCGTCGATGTGGGGCAGTGGATACTTATTCTTGATCGTAACGTTGTTCAGTCCCCTATAGTCAATACACATCCTCAACGTACCGTCCTTCTTCTTCACAAATAAGACCGGAGCTCCCCAAGGAGACTCACTCTCGTGAATGAATCCCCGCTCCAAAAGGTCTTGCAGTTGCAACTTAAGCTCCTTAAGTTCTGCAGGCGCCATTCGGTAAGGGGTTTTTGAGATAGGTGCGGTTCCAGGTAAAAGATCTATTCGGAATTCTATCTCTCTTTCCGGAGGTAAAGCCACTAACTCATCAGGGAAAACATCCGGAAAGTCCCTCACTATGGCTACATCTTCTACCTTTAACTTATCCGTAGGGGTATTAATTAGAAAGGCCAAATATCCTTGCGCCCCTCTACTTATCAGTTTCCTAGCTCGAATGCCCGAAATGAGAGCAGATGAGGCTAACCTACCCCTTATATCTAACCTTAAGGTTGCCTCGCCAGGAATGCGAAATTCAACTATTTTCGTTTTACAATCCAGTTGGGCGTTATATTTGGCTAACCAGTCCATACCCAAAATCACATCGTACCCCTTAATGGACAAGCTAATCAGGTCTCCTAAAAATCTCCTCTCTCCTACCCATACATCGCAATCCTTATAAACCATACTAGTCACCAACCGTTGATTCCCCGTAGGTGTACTAACCTCTAAGGCATATGGTAAGCTAGCAGGTTTTATATCGATGCCACACATGAAATCAGGGTTAACAAACGAATGAGTGGCACCGGGATCAATTAAAACTTTGGCAAAGCGGTGGAAAATAGGGATCGTACCTTCCACCACCTCGGAAGAATCTGGGACCTGATGGGGCTCTAAGGAATAAACCCTAGCTGGCACCTTAGGTTTGGACCCGTCTCCCTTGGCTGGTCCAGTGTTAGTCCTCGGCGGTAGCTGACTCCCCTTTCCATCTTGTTTCAGGACCGGACATGTAGCCAGCTGATGGTCCGCACTTCCACACCGCAGACATTTCCCCAGTTTCCTCCAGCAATTGTCCTCGGTGTGGTTTGTCTTTCCACAGTGCCCACAGGGACCACGAGGTGCCGAAGCCGAGCCACTCTGGGTGTTCCCCCTTTGTCCTCGCCCAGCTTGGCCGCCCCTGAACGGAGTCCCTCTGCCTGATCCCGATTGTCGACCACCTCCTGATCCTCGTCCAAACTTCGAGGGAGTACTCTTCTCACTTTGTCCAGATGTACTCCCAGGAAAACCACGCTTCTTGGCCTGGAAGTTTCGGACCTGAAGCCGTGCACTCTCGACCCGTTGGGCTTTTTCCATTGCCTCGCTAAAAGTAGTGATTTGAGCCGCTGCGAGATCTTTCTGGATCTCCACGTTCAAGCCCTGAATAAAGCGCCTCACGCGTCGTTGTTCGGTCATAATTAGTTCAGGCGCGAATTTGGACAGGCGGGTAAACTGGCTCTCGTACTCCGCCACAGTCTGAGCCCCTTGCCGGAGCCGGATAAACTCGTCCTCCTTCCTTTCCTGGACTAGAGGAGGGAAAAACTTAGCATTAAATTCTCGGATGAAGTTCACCCAAGTCCTCTGTGTCTGCTCCCGCTCCCATTTCTGCCTAATTACGTTCCACCAGGAACGGGCAGCCCCCTCGAGTTGGAACACGGCAAAAGTCACCTGCCGTTCGTCCGGATAGTGTAAGGCCGCGAATATGTCTACCATCTTCTCCAGCCATTTCTCGGCCACGTCAGGGTCGGGTCCCCCAACAAACTTCGGCGGGGAAAACTTTTGAAAACGTTCTAGAGCTCTATCTTCGCTCTCATTATGATGGCCAGGGTTTCCGGGGTTTCCAGGGTTAGGGTTTGGGTTCTGGCCCTGTTGTTGCACTACTTGTGCAAGTAGGTTTGTCATTTGCTGCATAGCGGCAGCTATTTGAGCATTGGGGTTTATTTGGGGTTCAGGAATTGGGCCAGTAGAAGCTTCCCCAGTTTCTCTAACCGGTGTGGGTTGTCTAATACCGCGCCCACGCCCCCGACCACTTCGTGTTCCTTCCATAAGGTATACTTGTTCTAGGCAAGAGTACTAAACCAAAGCAGGAGTAAAGCAGGTAAGTAACACATAAACTTTCACATAACACATAGTGATACAGTTCATACAGGGTCACAAGCACACGTATATACAAGCCAAACATTTATACAAGCAGTCAGTCAAGTACGGCCAAAGCACGTACGTACACAAAGATCCACCTGAGGATAGGCCTATCAAAAGAGATTTACACGTAGCCAACTCTACATCCAAAACGGTTAGCTAAGGCTCTATCCCTATCCCTATGTACATTCAAAACCACCACTATCCAAAAGGTGCCCTAAGATCAAGGCCTAATCAGTCGCTGGGGTCTGGGACCCAGGCGATGGGGTAGACTCCTCCCCAGGCTCGGCCCCAGCACACGAGGCCTCATCACTAGACTCCTCGAGTCCGTCGTCGCACAAGTTAAGGATCGCCTCCGCACGACCCCTGACCTTGCGAGCGCGCTTAACCTCACGCTCGTGACCATCCCTCAGTTGATCACATAGGTCATTAACTCGGTCCTCCGCCTCATTCACATCATACTCTAGCTCCATGATACGTGCGGCTTGCTTCTCATTGGTTGCCCTAGCCTGAGTCACCTCAGCTTCCAATGTCGCAACCGCAGCTTCCAACTTAGTATTATCCTTAGCAAACTCCTCACGTTCCTTTGCCACCGCCAACACTAGAGTGTTTGGATAGGCGTAGTTGCTACGACACTTGCACTGTCGAACACGGCTGGCCGGGCTCCAACGCACCACGGCCCCCTTCTGCCTAAGTTGATACTTAATTGGCGGCAGCGGACTACGAGGACGATCTCCTGCCGGACGGTCACTCGGGTCACCACTCGCATCCATCCTATAGCAAAGGAAGAAATAACATGATTACACTTAATAGGCATAAACAATAAAATCCTCAAATCGAGCACTTCTATTATACCCAGGCTAATTCAAACCTAGGCTCTGATACCACCTGTGACAGCCCCACCTTCCCCTAAGGCGAACCAAAGGGGTTAGCGGACTGCCTGCCCAGCTCTCGCCAGGACTACGGTACAGTTAACGTCGTTCTATAACGTTCCGGAACATACCATTGCGCGCAAACAAGTCAGAAAACACAAAATAAAAAAAAACGAAAATTGAAAACCGAAATGAATAGTGCTGGACACGCCAGAATCCGGCCGGAATCTGGCCGGATTAGCGGCCGGATTCTTGGCCGGATACTGTCCAGTGAGCAACTCGATTTTTCTCAAAAGTTCCACCCAATCCGGCCGGCAATCCGGCCAATATTCCGGCCGGATTGTCTGGCCGGATACCGGCCAGTGAGCAACTGGCCGGGTTTCCAATTTTTCTCAGGCAATCCGGCCTTCAATCCGGCCAGTTTCTGGCCGGATTCCTGGCCGGATTCAGGCCAGTGAGCTTTTGCCAAAAATTTTTTCTTTTGCCGTTTGAAAGCCGATTCGCTCCGAAGTTCATCCAAACATCAATTCAACATATAAACATATATATACAATGGAAATCATCATTTACATCCATAATGGCATGCCAACCATTCATTAAGGAGTACACATTCGATTTGCCTATCAAAAGGAAATGAACCCGTTACATTAGGGTTTCACTTCGAGAGCGATACAAAAGACATGTACAAGCTCAGTATGGCAATTGACTATCCAGTCCATTTTCAAAAGCATTTATATTCCTGTAAGGAAAACAAATAACACGGAATGAGCCAAGGCCCAGTGGTATACCACCCAATAAGCAATCAAAGTCATATAAGAATGAACCTTCATTTAAAGTGCACAACTAAGCAATGAAGCAAAATGGTAAAAGGATACGGTCGGCTCTCAAGAGCCCATTTCCACGCTTGCAATCTTGAACCAATCTCATTGACTCTCCGTCAATGTTAAAATACCAAACCGTAGACAACTCTTTACTTCCATTCCTTCCACCCAACATACCCCAACCGGGCCCGCACTCCATTTCAGTAGCTTTTGGTAATACTCGAGTTTACCGGAACCAAGGGTCTCCTTACCACAAGGTTCCCCAGTACAGTCCCCGTGGCAATTCAATCTTCACGACCAAGCCCTCGCCGGCTCGATCCAATTGACTACCAAACGGAGTTGAGCTCAGTAATGCAGTATGGCCGTTGGACATCGTCCAAACGACATCAATTCGGTTTCCATGAAATGGAATTTATCAACCAATATATCAAGTCCAGTAATGCAATAAAACGGTAACCAATCAGCGACAATAACAAAAGAGGTGAGGGCGGTCAAGTACACCCTCACCCTGATCAATTTCAATATCCAAGTAGGCCATTAAGGCATCACATAACATTTAACAAAGCCACATAGTAATCCATCAAGTGAGTAGTATACTCACCAAGTAAGAAAATGGTGTTTCATACACCGTGATCACCAAGACGCCGTGAGCTACCGTCACGCCCTAGAATCACACAACAAATGCAATGAGACTCGAGAACGAGTCATCAAACAATACTAAACACAACCCCAATAGGGTTTCACATGCATAAGTAGGCATGATAGCAAACCAGAAATTAATATATGGCCTTAACTTAAGCCTCGATAGAAAAACCGTGTTTGAGCTTAGAATGCGGTAATGGCGTAAATTTCACTACGGTTATCGGTTGGGGTGTAAGACCCACCATTTCGAAGCTATGAAACAGGGCTACAACAATGTAGAAGGGCACTCAATCTAGTTCCTAGCTTAACTAGGTCAAAATTGCAAAATACTAAACCAGAATTACCAAAACAGGTTTGCAAAACACAGAAAACTGTAATCGGTATATCTCAGTCCATACCAGTCCAAATACCGAAATTCCAAAGGCATACGTTAGCTAAGACATTCAGCTACAGTTCATCAGAAGACATCAACTTCAAAATCCAAACCAAAACCAGTCAAAATGGCCAATCACTATCGCAGTTTTCGCATTCTGTCCAAAGCAGAACAGCTACAGTAATTTCGTCATAACTCATTCTACACTAATCCAAATGACCTGAAATTTTACAGGCATCTCCATCACATCAATACCTACAACTTTCATGTTTTGAGCAAAGCCTAATTCGGCCTCTAACCTAGTGATCTAAAACCGGACAGAATTGGGGACTTTCAAACCCTAACTTGCCAATTTTCCATCCAAATCCAAAATTAGTTGCATTTAACCACATTTCACATCCACTAGAGCCATAATAGTCCATTGCCAATCATCACAAACAACCACACCATCATAATCCAATTAAACCAGAAAAATTCCCAATAAATGAAAAACTTTACCAAAACAAGCCAAATCAAGGGGTAAATCACATATTCCTTCACTCATGCCCCCATTAAGCACAAAATAAGCATTATTAGAGGTAGTAAGGGGTTCAAGCAACACTTACCAAGAAATCAAGAGAGAGAGAGATGTTGAACACCTTTGCTCTTCAAACAAAGTTCACCAAACAACTAACTAGCACTAGAAGGAAAGTTTTTATGGAGTAGAACTAACTTAAGCACTTGATTTGGAGGATTTTGGATCAATTGGAAGCTTGAGAGTTGAGGAATTTTCTTCTTCTTTGAGAGAGAGAGGGCCGGCCAAAGAGAAAGAAAAATGAGGAAATTTTATGAATTTTTGAGATATTTAAACCTTGGGTCAAGAAAGTCAAAAATTTGTCAAATGGTGAATAGTGTTTCTTAAGTCATAACCAATGAGAAAGTGACATGTGGCACCTCATTAAATGCCTTCCTATCTTTATAATAATAAGTTAGTGAATTATAAGTGGAAACCCTAGTACGCGTGAAATAAGGAAAAACGGGTTGAACCGACGGGTACCGTTTGTTACCGAATAAGTGCACCACTTGAACACCACTTTATTACCTTAATCCCCTTGTTATTAATTGAACAAAATTAGCCCTAAATATCTTCTCCTTTCTGCCGAAAATGTGGACCAAAAAAAAAAGAGAGAAAAGAAAAATTTCACTTTCAATTAAATTGTGACACTTGTCAAACCTTTGACCAAATTAACTCCAACCTTCTTATCTTTTCTAGAGCTTTGTTTCTTCTTCATTTCTGCATATTGCTGGCCGAAACTTGAGAGGGGGAAAGGGAGAGAAAACTTCATTTTTGCACTTCAATTTCAAGCCTCAATCTTGAGTTTCAACCGATAATCTTGCAAATTCCTCCACAAAAGTTGATCTCCAAGGAAGCTTAAGGGTTTTGGTGGAGTGATTTGGGAAGAGGAAGGTCTTGGCAGCTTCTTGACATAGGGATTAAGGTGAATTTGGTAAGAAACTTCCCTATACTTCTTATATGTGTAAACTAGAAGCTTAAAGTTGTAGTTTTGATGGATTTTTGGGGAAAATTTCATGGGTTAAATGAGATGTTGGGATGTTTAGTTAGGGTTTATATTTTCAGCATTGATTATGGTTATCTACCTCTTACTTGATTTTATTGAACTAGTAAGTGGTGGGTTTGATGATAGAGCACTTGTTAGATATGAATTTCTAGAGTAAAGGTGCAAATTCCAGAAATTGGAAACCAAGTTGCTCTGTTCTGTCTGGTTTTAGTTCACCATGATAGAGGATGAATTAGGCTTAGTGTAGAACATGAAAGTTGTAGAGAATGATGCTTTATAGTTTTCTACAAAATTTCAGCCCAATCATAGCACTGTAGCTCATGAAAAGATAAAAATACCCCTGAGACTGCCCTAGGTAGCGTCCAGCAGACAGTTTTAACATTTTCTCATGTTGGCTGCGTTTTTCATCTTGATCCGTACCAAACCAGTCTTTGGACAAAACATGGAACTTTTATCCCTATGTTTTGGTTTTCCAACTCAATTGAAAACACCTCAATCGGACTTCGGTAGCCTGAGTTGTTTTCGTTTACGTATAGTGCGGTTAACTAGCCCTAATGTGAGCTTTTGGTTCTGTAATCCGGACTTTTGACCTAGATACACTATGAACTGGACTAAGTAGTCTTAATAAAAGTTGTAGAACTCTGTCTTAGCTTCAAAAAGGTATAAATTTCATCCTAATCCGATAAGCGTAGCTTTGGTTGTGTCTGATACGCTAAGCGACGGCAAATCTGTCTTTTGTTTTATGACTTAAACTTCATTTCCGGACGTTTTCCTAGTTTGATTTTGTACTTGTATGACTTTGAGCCTATTGAACGGCTATGGAAATGAGATAATTTTGTGTATGACTTTGGGACTGATTGAGGAGAAGAATGAAGCCATAAATGGCTGGAAAATAGGTAAATACAAAGGGCGTGCTGCCCAAATTTACGCTCGAGGACTAGATAGATATACTTGCGACTTGAGTAAGGCTTGAGGGCGAATACCACTTGAACCATCTAGGATATTTGCATCCTCTTTTATCAAGATACATAAGTTGGAATTCGGCCGAACCTTGTACCCTTTGGAAAATGGAAATAATGATTAATTGAAATATGTTTTCCTCGTTCTTTCGACTCCAATGGGAGTTTTAAAGTTTTAACCGCTTCCTTACCGAAACTAAACGTGCGAGCATGAATTCTTCAGGATTTGATAAGTATCCTGAATACTACATCACGAGTTGCATTTACTTAATTTTCTTGAAGCGAAACTCCTATGTTTCGAACTCTAGAAAGGTTTACCTTCGTAAATAATATTTTATCGCAGATTTGGACTCCAACCAAGGAGTTGGACCTGAACGTAATTTTTGAGAGGCACTAGACTTTTGGTGAGTGCTTCCAAATACCTGGTTGAACTAGACACTTGTTTACAATACTTGATCAATGTAAATAAATGATATGAGATTTGTTGATCGGGCAAGAGTGTACTTTATCGCACTTGCCCTAATATGATATATACTTGTTTATTGTTGCAATTAACTTGATATACTTGTACTTGATTTGTAAGTGTGGAGCAGCAGTATGTACCACACTCAATCCGAGTGGGAGGTGTCTCTCATTCCCGTCTCCGTACTTTTATTTTGATTCAGTCGATTAGAGATGTTATCTCATCGACAATCTTGGGGACCCAAACCCCACTGGCTAGTTAATCGAGTCGAGCCGACAAGGGCTTGGTCGATTAGATAACGAACCATTGGTAGTTAGTGATGTCGAGTGGAGTGTTATCTCTTCGACTAATCGGTATACTCGAGTATTACCACCAGTGTTTATTGAGGATTTTGGGCCCAGTAGGGGGTGTGAATGGTGGACGGAGAGTAGTGTAAATGGTGCTCTACTAGATTGGTTACTTACTTGAAGGTTGACGGAGTGTCAACTATTACTTGATCAAGCTCTGGTGATGCACTAGGAATTTGGCTCCTGGGACCCTTCCGTATCCTTATACTTTGGAATGATTATTGCTTATTGGATTATTGTTTCTTTTGAAAAACTTTTACACTCGCTCACTTTGAGATTTGCTACTTGAAGTATTATTGTTCACTTTTATGAACTTTTGATGCTCATTAATTTGCTACATTCATATTCGTACTTTTAAAATAGTCAATTTGTTATTTGGAACCTCATTGGGCTTTTAGCTCATTCCATGCCATTTATTTTCCTTACAGGGGGTACGAGTGAGGCGTGAGACGTGTACAGGCTAGCGTAGTCTAGTTATTTTGAGTTTTGAATTTGTACTCGCGCCATATCTCGACTAGGGTGATTTGTACTCGAATTGTAAACACTTTGAAGACTTTTGGTGTGTAGAAGCTTTGTATCTGGATTTGTGCATCGATGTATATTATAAGTTTGAATTGTGATGTTATTTATTGTATATGGATGTATGCGTGAGATACGAGTGAGTGAGTCCTGGCGAGAGCTTGGCAGGCGACCCGCCGAACCCTTTGGTACGCCTTAGAGAGAGGTGGGGCCGTCACATCCATCCCTAATATCACAGCATACCCCTTAGTTACTAGTTCCACTAGATCTACCATGCTTGCACTTAACAATTAAACACTGATCCCCCGTAGGAGTCTTAACCTCCAAATCATAGGGCAAGCGGTCACACTTTATTTACACCATTCACGAAACTAGGGCTTACACAAGAATAGTTGGTTCTAGGGTCAATTCAAACTCTAGTTAAATGATTAAGTCTTGTAGTTCAAAACTTGAATGGAAGGGTATATTTTCAATAGAAAACCAAGCTTACCAAAATTTTTGGACTCAATTTGTCCAAATCAAGTCAATCATAACATGCGAGATATAATCGAGGGTTTTAATGTAATTTGGGTATGTATGTGGTAGAATGCGATTCAAAATTTCAAATTTAGAGTTAACGATACAAACTTTTCTTCATGGTTCGAAACTAAATTTTCTTAATAAGAAACTTCAAATAATGTTTTTGCCATAATCATCAATACATATCTCAAATTTCTCAAATACGTTTAAGAAGATTAATCAGGCAACTCAATACGTGGGTATTAAAACACATGTATAATAAAATAACATATACATGGAGGATGTTTCAAAATTTCCCTCGAAGTTTCGAGTTAAGAGTTACGTTTGAGTAAAACATATATTTTAGAAATTGCCCTTAAGAAAGATAAGCAAACATGCAGGTTCATATATGCATAACTTTGACCCAACACTTTTACCACCCTTCACATCTAACCCAAGAGCTAACTCTAAGGGTACATGAAGCTCGGTCATTTGTACTCTCCAATTGAAAACAAATATTCATTCTTAGTCCTCAGAAAAGATCCGAACTTAAGCTCTGCGTAATTTCAATTCTTATGCGGATTCAAAATGTATATACATATATATATATAGATATTTGTGGGAAAAGGGGCAACAGGTGAGTGGATATATATATAGTGATAGTCAAGTAAAAATTGAAAATGCTTTTATTCAATTAAAACAAATAGAAAATGAGTTCAAGTCACCTCACGAATAACCAACACAATACTCTTGGGAGTTCAAACGTTCATAAAAGGTTGGAACATGTCCACAGGACCAATCACAAGATACGTGTAGAGAAATTATTAAAACTTCACAGGGGAGAACCTCACTAGGTACCCAACTAGGTCAATCCATTATAACACTGGTAGGTCGAATCTTCTTGTTCATTTCCGACTCATATCTAGCACTAGGATCCCATAGAATTACATAAGACCATTCATCAATCTTTCCTTCCGTGATCCCTCATCTTTCCTAGGAGTGTGGGGTTGTCTAAACCCACGCTCATGATCCTTTCCTCGTCCTCGCCGAACCATACTTAATATATGTCTATGGACATAAGAAAAGAATAATTGGGCATAAAAGAACTCAATGCATATACAAGTTGCCAAAAACATTTAGAATTAAAGCACAATTCTTTACATATCTCAAAAGTCATAGTATGAGTCGGGAGATCACAAAACAAGTGCCACAAAATATAGGGGTATATGCAGGCAAAATACAAAAGACCTCACGGTGTGCACCAATCCTACCAGTGTGACGCCCCGAAAAAAATGAGTTTGAGAACCCGGAAATTTTCTAATTTTCTAGGGTTTATTTTATTTAATCGCCCACTTTTTCTACATTTTCTTTATTAGAAAAAATTTCCCAGATAATGTTTATGAGCAAAGATAGTTTTAAAATGATTTTTCTAGTATCGGTTAGTGTTTGAGAAATTAAAAGCGTATTTTGAATGTGGGACCCACTAGGGCGAAAAGTTCGGAAAAATTCGACCAATTAGGTTAAGTTCCGGATACTGGGTGAAATTTATTGGGTGTTAAGAGATAAGTAGAGGAGGTGAAGTGATTGATGTGAGAGGGAAAAAGAAGGATAGAAATGCATTGAATGAAGTGACATGTGTCACTTTAAGAGAGGTTGCCACTTATTTGACTTATTTGACTTTTGACCTTTCTTACCAATTGTTGATTAAATATCTCAAATTTACCACAAAAATCACCATTTCTTTCTCTTCGTTGGCCGACCAACCTTAAGGAAGAAAGGAAGAGAGCTCTTCACCATTTTAGCTAACATCTAGCTCAAATCATCCAACCCAAGTGCTGAAATTTGTTTCTACTCCATACAATCCTTCCATTTGGTGCTAGTAAGTGATTTTGTGGAAGTGTTCAAGGAAGCTAAGGTGTCCATTAACTCCTCTTCTCTTGTTTACTAGGTGAGTGGTGATTGAACTTCCTCCTACACTTAATGAAGCTTAAGTTGTGCTTAGTGGTAGCTAAAGTGCTGAAATTTGTGGTTTATTTCTTGGTTTGAGATGAATTGGTGAAGTTTTCAATTTATTGATGAATTTTCTGGTTTAATATGAATGTGATGTTGTGGCTATCCTTGATGATGGGAATTGATGTTTAATGATTCTAGAAGGTGGAAAAAGTGGAAGATTGCAAGTAAATTCTGTTTTGGAAGAAATCTGGAAAATTAGGGTTCTTGGTTCTTCATTCTGTCCGAAATTTTAGGTCCTAGATAGAGGCCGAATTGGCCTTGGCTTAAAACATGAAAGTTGTAGGTATTGATGTTTTAGAGGTGCCTGTAAAATTTCAGGGTAATTGGAGTGGTGTAGAATGAGATAAGCCGAATTTACTGTTGCTATTCTGGGTTCATCAGGATGTAAGAACTGCGCGGGTTGTTTTGACTGGAATTGTTTTGGATTTGGGTGTTGAGGTCTTCTGATGAAATGTAGCTTGATGTCCTAGCTACCATATGCCTTTGGAATGTCTGCATTTGGACCTGTTTCGACTGAGTTGTACTGATTACAGCATAGTGTAATTTGTAAACCTGTAATTACGGTTCTGGTTTGTTATTTGGTATATTTGACTTAGTTGTGCTGGGATTTGGACTGAGTGACCTTCTACATTGTTGTAGCCCTGGTTCTTAGCTTCGAAACGGTGGGTCTTGGACCTCCATCCGACAATCGTAGCGCCTTTGATACCATTACCGCAAAATGACGTCAAAACTGTTTTTCTGGTTTTGAGCTTAACTTTCATTTCCGGACTTTTCCCTAGCTTGACTTGTACTAGTACTTCTTGGAGCTTGCTGAATGGCTATTGGATGAACTTGTTATTGTGTGTGTACCTTTGGGTTGGAATGAGGAAATAATGAAGCCGTGACGGCTGGAAAAGTAAGCAAATTCAGGGGAAGTGCTGTCCGAACTTTTGAAGGAATTTATTTGCATTGAGTTTGTGATTTAAGACTTGGATTTGAGCAAGGCAATGATACATGATGGATAGTTTCGGAGCCGTGGAGGTGAGTGACCTCAAACTGTTTCCAAATTTACTTTTGAACCGCTTTACTGCATTATCTACTTTTGAACCGTTTTCAAAGTTACTTTTGGAACTGTTTCTTACATATCATGCGTGCTTGCATTAGTGTCTTGTTATTATTGATTTTGCTTTCAATGATTGTTAAAACGAGTTTTCTAGGCGAGTGTGTACTTTATCGCACTCGACCTAAATATATATGAAATTTTCAATGATTAGTGATTAAATGCTACTTGCGCATGAATGTAAGCCTCTTGGGCTGAACTGGCCATTGCCCCTTGTTACCGGTCATCTCGAGCCAGAAGCGGACTCGGTCGGGCGACTAGGAACTTGGGTGAACGTTTCGGTATACTCGAGTATTACCTTGTAGGTTGGTGGAGCCTGGCCAAAAGCCAGGGACGGGGTGAATGAATGCACGAATGAAACGAAAAGAATGCAATGAAATGACAGGAGAACGAACGTATCCTTTCATGAATGTTACTATCGCTTTCCATTGTAAATGTTTCTGGAATTATTGCTACTCCATCATTGATTTATGACATCATTGATCTATGACATCATTGAAATGAACGATTGTGAAACTGATTTTACTGGTTACTCGCTGAGCTTCTAGCTCACCCCAAAAATGTTTTTTCCCCTCCACAGGGCTCAAGGCGAAGGGAAGGGCTTGTAGTGTTTAATCCTGGATTGAATTTGATTTTCCTTTTGTGTAATCATTCATATTGGGATTGTATTGAACGTTTAGAATTGATTGGATGTGTAATAGTCTAGTTTTGGACTTCCTCCTGTATACTAATTGTGATCAAGGATCAGAGTGGCGCTGCGGAAGCGTGAACGCTTCGCTTTTGATATGTACAGTTTGGGAACCTTTGATGTATATTTGATATATATATCTTGAAATTCCATTGAGGATTGTAGTGAATGACTGAGTCCCGGCGAGAGCTGGGCAGGCGGCCCGCTAACCCCTTTGGTTCGCCTTAGGGGAAAGTGGGGCCGTCATAGTTGGTATCAGAGCTTAGGCTTCAGATCTCTGTAG
The DNA here is from genome assembly GCF_036785885.1 of Coffea arabica. Lineage (NCBI taxonomy): Eukaryota > Viridiplantae > Streptophyta > Magnoliopsida > Gentianales > Rubiaceae > Coffea > Coffea arabica. The sequence goes on from NC_092317.1 coordinate 26,307,883, forward strand.
TGTATCCTAGGCTTGAAGTTTAGGATGCCGGACTGTGGGTTTGATTTGACTCTTGAGAGATTTTTGCGGGATGTCTTGACTTGATTGGTACAAAAGGGAATGTCGAGGACGACATTCTTTTAAGGAGGGGAGATTGTGACGCCCCGAAAAAAATGAGTTTGAGAACCCGGAAATTTTCTAATTTTCTAGGGTTTATTTTATTTAATCGCCCGCTTTTTCTACATTTTCTTTATTAGAAAAAATTCCACAGATAATGTTTATGAGCAAAGATAGTATTAAAATGATTTTTCTAGTATCGGTTAGTGTTTGAGAAATTAAAAGCGTATTTTGAATGTGGGACCCACTAGGGCGAAAAGTTCGGAAAAATTCGACCAATTAGGTTAAGTTCCGGATACTGGGTGAAATTTATCGGGTGTTAAGAGATAAGTAGAGGAGGTGAAGTGATTGATGTGAGAGGGAAAAAGAAGGATAGAAATGCATTGAATGAAGTGACATGTGTCACTTTAAGAGAGGTTGCCACTTATTTGACTTTTGACCTTTCTTACCAATTGTTGATTAAATATCTCAAATTTACCACAAAAATCACCATTTCTTTCTCTTCTTTGGCCGACCAACCTTAAGGAAGAAAGGAAGAGAGCTCTTCACCATTTTAGCTAACATCTAGCTCAAATCATCCAACCCAAGTGCTGAAATTTGTTTCTACTCCATACAATCCTTCCATTTGGTGCTAGTAAGTGATTTTGTGGAAGTGTTCAAGGAAGCTAAGGTGTCCATTAACTCCTCTTCTCTTGTTTACTAGGTGAGTGGTGATTGAACTTCCTCCTACACTTAATGAAGCTTAAGTTGTGCTTAGTGGTAGCTAAAGTGCTGAAATTTGTGGTTTATTTCTTGGTTTGAGATGAATTGGTGAAGTTTTCAATTTATTGATGAATTTTCTGGTTTAATATGAATGTGATGTTGTGGCTATCCTTGATGATGGGAATTGATGTTTAATGATTCTAGAAGGTGGAAAAAGTGGAAGATTGCAAGTAAATTCTGTTTTGGAAGAAATCTGGAAAATTAGGGTTCTTGGTTCTTCATTCTGTCCGAAATTTTAGGTCCTAGATAGAGGCCGAATTGGCCTTGGCTTAAAACATGAAAGTTGTAGGTATTGATGTTTTAGAGGTGCCTGTAAAATTTCAGGGTAATTGGAGTGGTGTAGAATGAGATAAGCCGAATTTACTGTTGCTATTCTGGGTTCATCAGGATGTAAGAACTGCGCGGGTTGTTTTGACCGGAATTGTTTTGGATTTGGGTGTTGAGGTCTTCTGATGAAATGTAGCTTGATGTCCTAGCTACCATATGCCTTTGGAATGTCTGCATTTGGACCTGTTTCGACTGAGTTGTACTGATTACAGCATAGTGTAATTTGTAAACCTGTAATTACGGTTCTGGTTTGTTATTTGGTATATTTGACTTAGTTGTGCTGGGATTTGGACTGAGTGACCTTCTACATTGTTGTAACCCTGGTTCTTAGCTTCGAAACGGTGGGTCTTGGACCTCCATCCGACAATCGTAGCGCCTTTGATACCATTACCGCAAAATGACGTCAAAACTGTTTTTCTGGTTTTGAGCTTAACTTTCATTTCCGGACTTTTCCCTAGCTTGACTTGTACTAGTACTTCTTGGAGCTTGCTGAATGGCTATTGGATGAACTTGTTGTTGTGTGTGTACCTTTGGGTTGGAATGAGGAAATAATGAAGCCGTGACGGCTGGAAAAGTAAGCAAATTCAGGGGAAGTGCTGTCCGAACTTTTGAAGGAATTTATTTGCATTGAGTTTGTGATTTAAGACTTGGATTTGAGCAAGGCAATGATACATGATGGATAGTTTCGGAGCCGTGGAGGTGAGTGACCTCAAACTGTTTCCAAATTTACTTTTGAACCGCTTTACTGCATTATCTACTTTTGAACCGTTTTCAAAGTTACTTTTGGAACTGTTTCTTACATATCATGCGTGCTTGCATTAGTGTCTTGTTATTATTGATTTTGCTTTCAATGATTGTTAAAACGAGTTTTCTAGGCGAGTGTGTACTTTATCGCACTCGACCTAAATATATATGAAATTTTCAATGATTAGTGATTAAATGCTACTTGCGCATGAATGTAAGCCTCTTGGGCTGAACTGGCCATTGCCCCTTGTTACCGGTCATCTCGAGCCAGAAGCGGACTCGGTCGGGCGACTAGGAACTTGGGTGAACGTTTCGGTATACTCGAGTATTACCTTGTAGGTTGGTGGAGCCTGGCCAAAAGCCAGGGACGGGGTGAATGAATGCACGAATGAAACGAAAAGAATGCAATGAAATGACAGGAGAACGAACGTATCCTTTCATGAATGTTACTATCGCTTTCCATTGTAAATGTTTCTGGAATTATTGCTACTCCATCATTGATTTATGACATCATTGATCTATGACATCATTGAAATGAACGATTGTGAAACTGATTTTACTGGTTACTCACTGAGCTTCTAGCTCACCCCAAAAATGTTTTTTCCCCTCCACAGGGCTCAAGGCGAAGGGAAGGGCTTGTAGTGTTTAATCCTGGATTGAATTTGGTTTTCCTTTTGTGTAATCATTCATATTGGGATTGTATTGAACGTTTAGAATTGATTGGATGTGTAATAGTCTAGTTTTGGACTTCCTCCTGTATACTAATTGTGATCAAGGATCAGAGTGGCGCTGCGGAAGCGTGGACGCTTCGCTTTTGATATGTACAGTTTGGGAACCTTTGATGTATATTTGATATATATATCTTGAAATTCCATTGAGGATTGTAGTGAATGACTGAGTCCCGGCGAGAGCTGGGCAGGCGGCCCGCTAACCCCTTTGGTTCGCCTTAGGGGAAAGTGGGGCCGTCATAGTTGGTATCAGAGCTTAGGCTTCAGATCTCTGTAGTGTATCCTAGGCTTGAAGTTTAGGATGCCGGACTGTGGGTTTGATTTGACTCTTGAGAGATTTTTGCGGGATGTCTTGACTTGATTGGTACAAAAGGGAATGTCGAGGACGACATTCTTTTAAGGAGGGGAGATTGTGACGCCCCGAAAAAAATGAGTTTGAGAACCCGGAAATTTTCTAATTTTCTAGGGTTTATTTTATTTAATCGCCCGCTTTTTCTACATTTTCTTTATTAGAAAAAATTCCACAGATAATGTTTATGAGCAAAGATAGTTTTAAAATGATTTTTCTAGTATCGGTTAGTGTTTGAGAAATTAAAAGCGTATTTTGAATGTGGGACCCACTAGGGCGAAAAGTTCGGAAAAATTCGACCAATTAGGTTAAGTTCCGGATACTGGGTGAAATTTATCGGGTGTTAAGAGATAAGTAGAGGAGGTGAAGTGATTGATGTGAGAGGGAAAAAGAAGGATAGAAATGCATTGAATGAAGTGACATGTGTCACTTTAAGAGAGGTTGCCACTTATTTGACTTTTGACCTTTCTTACCAATTGTTGATTAAATATCTCAAATTTACCACAAAAATCACCATTTCTTTCTCTTCTTTGGCCGACCAACCTTAAGGAAGAAAGGAAGAGAGCTCTTCACCATTTTAGCTAACATCTAGCTCAAATCATCCAACCCAAGTGCTGAAATTTGTTTCTACTCCATACAATCCTTCCATTTGGTGCTAGTAAGTGATTTTGTGGAAGTGTTCAAGGAAGCTAAGGTGTCCATTAACTCCTCTTCTCTTGTTTACTAGGTGAGTGGTGATTGAACTTCCTCCTACACTTAATGAAGCTTAAGTTGTGCTTAGTGGTAGCTAAAGTGCTGAAATTTGTGGTTTATTTCTTGGTTTGAGATGAATTGGTGAAGTTTTCAATTTATTGATGAATTTTCTGGTTTAATATGAATGTGATGTTGTGGCTATCCTTGATGATGGGAATTGATGTTTAATGATTCTAGAAGGTGGAAAAAGTGGAAGATTGCAAGTAAATTCTGTTTTGGAAGAAATCTGGAAAATTAGGGTTCTTGGTTCTTCATTCTGTCCGAAATTTTAGGTCCTAGATAGAGGCCGAATTGGCCTTGGCTTAAAACATGAAAGTTGTAGGTATTGATGTTTTAGAGGTGCCTGTAAAATTTCAGGGTAATTGGAGTGGTGTAGAATGAGATAAGCCGAATTTACTGTTGCTATTCTGGGTTCATCAGGATGTAAGAACTGCGCGGGTTGTTTTGACCGGAATTGTTTTGGATTTGGGTGTTGAGGTCTTCTGATGAAATGTAGCTTGATGTCCTAGCTACCATATGCCTTTGGAATGTCTGCATTTGGACCTGTTTCGACTGAGTTGTACTGATTACAGCATAGTGTAATTTGTAAACCTGTAATTACGGTTCTGGTTTGTTATTTGGTATATTTGACTTAGTTGTGCTGGGATTTGGACTGAGTGACCTTCTACATTGTTGTAACCCTGGTTCTTAGCTTCGAAACGGTGGGTCTTGGACCTCCATCCGACAATCGTAGCGCCTTTGATACCATTACCGCAAAATGACGTCAAAACTGTTTTTCTGGTTTTGAGCTTAACTTTCATTTCCGGACTTTTCCCTAGCTTGACTTGTACTAGTACTTCTTGGAGCTTGCTGAATGGCTATTGGATGAACTTGTTGTTGTGTGTGTACCTTTGGGTTGGAATGAGGAAATAATGAAGCCGTGACGGCTGGAAAAGTAAGCAAATTCAGGGGAAGTGCTGTCCGAACTTTTGAAGGAATTTATTTGCATTGAGTTTGTGATTTAAGACTTGGATTTGAGCAAGGCAATGATACATGATGGATAGTTTCGGAGCCGTGGAGGTGAGTGACCTCAAACTGTTTCCAAATTTACTTTTGAACCGCTTTACTGCATTATCTACTTTTGAACCGTTTTCAAAGTTACTTTTGGAACTGTTTCTTACATATCATGCGTGCTTGCATTAGTGTCTTGTTATTATTGATTTTGCTTTCAATGATTGTTAAAACGAGTTTTCTAGGCGAGTGTGTACTTTATCGCACTCGACCTAAATATATATGAAATTTTCAATGATTAGTGATTAAATGCTACTTGCGCATGAATGTAAGCCTCTTGGGCTGAACTGGCCATTGCCCCTTGTTACCGGTCATCTCGAGCCAGAAGCGGACTCGGTCGGGCGACTAGGAACTTGGGTGAACGTTTCGGTATACTCGAGTATTACCTTGTAGGTTGGTGGAGCCTGGCCAAAAGCCAGGGACGGGGTGAATGAATGCACGAATGAAACGAAAAGAATGCAATGAAATGACAGGAGAACGAACGTATCCTTTCATGAATGTTACTATCGCTTTCCATTGTAAATGTTTCTGGAATTATTGCTACTCCATCATTGATTTATGACATCATTGATCTATGACATCATTGAAATGAACGATTGTGAAACTGATTTTACTGGTTACTCACTGAGCTTCTAGCTCACCCCAAAAATGTTTTTTCCCCTCCACAGGGCTCAAGGCGAAGGGAAGGGCTTGTAGTGTTTAATCCTGGATTGAATTTGGTTTTCCTTTTGTGTAATCATTCATATTGGGATTGTATTGAACGTTTAGAATTGATTGGATGTGTAATAGTCTAGTTTTGGACTTCCTCCTGTATACTAATTGTGATCAAGGATCAGAGTGGCGCTGCGGAAGCGTGGACGCTTCGCTTTTGATATGTACAGTTTGGGAACCTTTGATGTATATTTGATATATATATCTTGAAATTCCATTGAGGATTGTAGTGAATGACTGAGTCCCGGCGAGAGCTGGGCAGGCGGCCCGCTAACCCCTTTGGTTCGCCTTAGGGGAAAGTGGGGCCGTCATAGTTGGTATCAGAGCTTAGGCTTCAGATCTCTGTAGTGTATCCTAGGCTTGAAGTTTAGGATGCCGGACTGTGGGTTTGATTTGACTCTTGAGAGATTTTTGCGGGATGTCTTGACTTGATTGGTACAAAAGGGAATGTCGAGGACGACATTCTTTTAAGGAGGGGAGATTGTGACGCCCCGAAAAAAATGAGTTTGAGAACCCGGAAATTTTCTAATTTTCTAGGGTTTATTTTATTTAATCGCCCGCTTTTTCTACATTTTCTTTATTAGAAAAAATTCCACAGATAATGTTTATGAGCAAAGATAGTTTTAAAATGATTTTTCTAGTATCGGTTAGTGTTTGAGAAATTAAAAGCGTATTTTGAATGTGGGACCCACTAGGGCGAAAAGTTCGGAAAAATTCGACCAATTAGGTTAAGTTCCGGATACTGGGTGAAATTTATCGGGTGTTAAGAGATAAGTAGAGGAGGTGAAGTGATTGATGTGAGAGGGAAAAAGAAGGATAGAAATGCATTGAATGAAGTGACATGTGTCACTTTAAGAGAGGTTGCCACTTATTTGACTTTTGACCTTTCTTACCAATTGTTGATTAAATATCTCAAATTTACCACAAAAATCACCATTTCTTTCTCTTCTTTGGCCGACCAACCTTAAGGAAGAAAGGAAGAGAGCTCTTCACCATTTTAGCTAACATCTAGCTCAAATCATCCAACCCAAGTGCTGAAATTTGTTTCTACTCCATACAATCCTTCCATTTGGTGCTAGTAAGTGATTTTGTGGAAGTGTTCAAGGAAGCTAAGGTGTCCATTAACTCCTCTTCTCTTGTTTACTAGGTGAGTGGTGATTGAACTTCCTCCTACACTTAATGAAGCTTAAGTTGTGCTTAGTGGTAGCTAAAGTGCTGAAATTTGTGGTTTATTTCTTGGTTTGAGATGAATTGGTGAAGTTTTCAATTTATTGATGAATTTTCTGGTTTAATATGAATGTGATGTTGTGGCTATCCTTGATGATGGGAATTGATGTTTAATGATTCTAGAAGGTGGAAAAAGTGGAAGATTGCAAGTAAATTCTGTTTTGGAAGAAATCTGGAAAATTAGGGTTCTTGGTTCTTCATTCTGTCCGAAATTTTAGGTCCTAGATAGAGGCCGAATTGGCCTTGGCTTAAAACATGAAAGTTGTAGGTATTGATGTTTTAGAGGTGCCTGTAAAATTTCAGGGTAATTGGAGTGGTGTAGAATGAGATAAGCCGAATTTACTGTTGCTATTCTGGGTTCATCAGGATGTAAGAACTGCGCGGGTTGTTTTGACTGGAATTGTTTTGGATTTGGGTGTTGAGGTCTTCTGATGAAATGTAGCTTGATGTCCTAGCTACCATATGCCTTTGGAATGTCTGCATTTGGACCTGTTTCGACTGAGTTGTACTGATTACAGCATAGTGTAATTTGTAAACCTGTAATTACGGTTCTGGTTTGTTATTTGGTATATTTGACTTAGTTGTGCTGGGATTTGGACTGAGTGACCTTCTACATTGTTGTAACCCTGGTTCTTAGCTTCGAAACGGTGGGTCTTGGACCTCCATCCGACAATCGTAGCGCCTTTGATACCATTACCGCAAAATGACGTCAAAACTGTTTTTCTGGTTTTGAGCTTAACTTTCATTTCCGGACTTTTCCCTAGCTTGACTTGTACTAGTACTTCTTGGAGCTTGCTGAATGGCTATTGGATGAACTTGTTGTTGTGTGTGTACCTTTGGGTTGGAATGAGGAAATAATGAAGCCGTGACGGCTGGAAAAGTAAGCAAATTCAGGGGAAGTGCTGTCCGAACTTTTGAAGGAATTTATTTGCATTGAGTTTGTGATTTAAGACTTGGATTTGAGCAAGGCAATGATACATGATGGATAGTTTCGGAGCCGTGGAGGTGAGTGACCTCAAACTGTTTCCAAATTTACTTTTGAACCGCTTTACTGCATTATCTACTTTTGAACCGTTTTCAAAGTTACTTTTGGAACTGTTTCTTACATATCATGCGTGCTTGCATTAGTGTCTTGTTATTATTGATTTTGCTTTCAATGATTGTTAAAACGAGTTTTCTAGGCGAGTGTGTACTTTATCGCACTCGACCTAAATATATATGAAATTTTCAATGATTAGTGATTAAATGCTACTTGCGCATGAATGTAAGCCTCTTGGGCTGAACTGGCCATTGCCCCTTGTTACCGGTCATCTCGAGCCAGAAGCGGACTCGGTCGGGCGACTAGGAACTTGGGTGAACGTTTCGGTATACTCGAGTATTACCTTGTAGGTTGGTGGAGCCTGGCCAAAAGCCAGGGACGGGGTGAATGAATGCACGAATGAAACGAAAAGAATGCAATGAAATGACAGGAGAACGAACGTATCCTTTCATGAATGTTACTATCGCTTTCCATTGTAAATGTTTCTGGAATTATTGCTACTCCATCATTGATTTATGACATCATTGATCTATGACATCATTGAAATGAACGATTGTGAAACTGATTTTACTGGTTACTCACTGAGCTTCTAGCTCACCCCAAAAATGTTTTTTCCCCTCCACAGGGCTCAAGGCGAAGGGAAGGGCTTGTAGTGTTTAATCCTGGATTGAATTTGGTTTTCCTTTTGTGTAATCATTCATATTGGGATTGTATTGAACGTTTAGAATTGATTGGATGTGTAATAGTCTAGTTTTGGACTTCCTCCTGTATACTAATTGTGATCAAGGATCAGAGTGGCGCTGCGGAAGCGTGGACGCTTCGCTTTTGATATGTACAATTTGGGAACCTTTGATGTATATTTGATATATATATCTTGAAATTCCATTGAGGATTGTAGTGAATGACTGAGTCCCGGCGAGAGCTGGGCAGGCGGCCCGCTAACCCCTTTGGTTCGCCTTAGGGGAAAGTGGGGCCGTCATAGTTGGTATCAGAGCTTAGGCTTCAGATCTCTGTAGTGTATCCTAGGCTTGAAGTTTAGGATGCCGGACTGTGGGTTTGATTTGACTCTTGAGAGATTTTTGCGGGATGTCTTGACTTGATTGGTACAAAAGGGAATGTCGAGGACGACATTCTTTTAAGGAGGGGAGATTGTGACGCCCCGAAAAAAATGAGTTTGAGAACCCGGAAATTTTCTAATTTTCTAGGGTTTATTTTATTTAATCGCCCGCTTTTTCTACATTTTCTTTATTAGAAAAAATTCCACAGATAATGTTTATGAGCAAAGATAGTATTAAAATGATTTTTCTAGTATCGGTTAGTGTTTGAGAAATTAAAAGCGTATTTTGAATGTGGGACCCACTAGGGCGAAAAGTTCGGAAAAATTCGACCAATTAGGTTAAGTTCCGGATACTGGGTGAAATTTATCGGGTGTTAAGAGATAAGTAGAGGAGGTGAAGTGATTGATGTGAGAGGGAAAAAGAAGGATAGAAATGCATTGAATGAAGTGACATGTGTCACTTTAAGAGAGGTTGCCACTTATTTGACTTTTGACCTTTCTTACCAATTGTTGATTAAATATCTCAAATTTACCACAAAAATCACCATTTCTTTCTCTTCTTTGGCCGACCAACCTTAAGGAAGAAAGGAAGAGAGCTCTTCACCATTTTAGCTAACATCTAGCTCAAATCATCCAACCCAAGTGCTGAAATTTGTTTCTACTCCATACAATCCTTCCATTTGGTGCTAGTAAGTGATTTTGTGGAAGTGTTCAAGGAAGCTAAGGTGTCCATTAACTCCTCTTCTCTTGTTTACTAGGTGAGTGGTGATTGAACTTCCTCCTACACTTAATGAAGCTTAAGTTGTGCTTAGTGGTAGCTAAAGTGCTGAAATTTGTGGTTTATTTCTTGGTTTGAGATGAATTGGTGAAGTTTTCAATTTATTGATGAATTTTCTGGTTTAATATGAATGTGATGTTGTGGCTATCCTTGATGATGGGAATTGATGTTTAATGATTCTAGAAGGTGGAAAAAGTGGAAGATTGCAAGTAAATTCTGTTTTGGAAGAAATCTGGAAAATTAGGGTTCTTGGTTCTTCATTCTGTCCGAAATTTTAGGTCCTAGATAGAGGCCGAATTGGCCTTGGCTTAAAACATGAAAGTTGTAGGTATTGATGTTTTAGAGGTGCCTGTAAAATTTCAGGGTAATTGGAGTGGTGTAGAATGAGATAAGCCGAATTTACTGTTGCTATTCTGGGTTCATCAGGATGTAAGAACTGCGCGGGTTGTTTTGACTGGAATTGTTTTGGATTTGGGTGTTGAGGTCTTCTGATGAAATGTAGCTTGATGTCCTAGCTACCATATGCCTTTGGAATGTCTGCATTTGGACCTGTTTCGACTGAGTTGTACTGATTACAGCATAGTGTAATTTGTAAACCTGTAATTACGGTTCTGGTTTGTTATTTGGTATATTTCACTTAGTTGTGCTGGGATTTGGACTGAGTGACCTTCTACATTGTTGTAACCCAGGTTCTTAGCTTCGAAACGGTGGGTCTTGGACCTCCATCCGACAATCGTAGCGCCTTTGATACCATTACCGCAAAATGACGTCAAAACTGTTTTTCTGGTTTTGAGCTTAACTTTCATTTCCGGACTTTTCCCTAGCTTGACTTGTACTAGTACTTCTTGGAGCTTGCTGAATGGCTATTGGATGAACTTGTTGTTGTGTGTGTACCTTTGGGTTGGAATGAGGAAATAATGAAGCCGTGACGGCTGGAAAAGTAAGCAAATTCAGGGGAAGTGCTGTCCGAACTTTTGAAGGAATTTATTTGCATTGAGTTTGTGATTTAAGACTTGGATTTGAGCAAGGCAATGATACATGATGGATAGTTTCGGAGCCGTGGAGGTGAGTGACCTCAAACTGTTTCCAAATTTACTTTTGAACCGCTTTACTGCATTATCTACTTTTGAACCGTTTTCAAAGTTACTTTTGGAACTGTTTCTTACATATCATGCATGCTTGCATTAGTGTCTTGTTATTATTGATTTTGCTTTCAATGATTGTTAAAACGAGTTTTCTAGGCGAGTGTGTACTTTATCGCACTCGACCTAAATATATATGAAATTTTCAATGATTAGTGATTAAATGCTACTTGCGCATGAATGTAAGCCTCTTGGGCTGAACTGGCCATTGCCCCTTGTTACCGGTCGTCTCGAGCCAGAAGCGGACTCGGTCGGGCGACTAGGAACTTGGGTGAACGTTTCGGTATACTCGAGTATTACCTTGTAGGTTGGTGGAGCCTGGCCAAAAGCCAGGGACGGGGTGAATGAATGCACGAATGAAACGAAAAGAATGCAATGAAATGACAGGAGAACGAACGTATCCTTTCATGAATGTTACTATCGCTTTCCATTGTAAATGTTTCTGGAATTATTGCTACTCCATCATTGATTTATGACATCATTGATCTATGACATCATTGAAATGAACGATTGTGAAACTGATTTGATAACTGATTTTACTGGTTACTCGCTGAGCTTCTAGCTCACCCCAAAAATGTTTTTTCCCCTCCACAGGGCTCAAGGCGAAGGGAAGGGCTTGTAGTGTTTAATCCTGGATTGAATTTGGTTTTCCTTTTGTGTAATCATTCATATTGGGATTGTATTGAACGTTTAGAATTGATTGGATGTGTAATAGTCTAGTTTTGGACTTCCTCCTGTATACTAATTGTGATCAAGGATCAGAGTGGCGCTGCGGAAGCGTGGACGCTTCGCTTTTGATATGTACAGTTTGGGAACCTTTGATGTATATTTGATATATATATCTTGAAATTCCATTGAGGATTGTAGTGAACGACTGAGTCCCGGCGAGAGCTGGACAGGCGGCCCGCTAACCCCTTTGGTTCGCCTTAGGGGAAAGTGGGGCCGTTACAACCAGCCTAGGCAGGATCAAAAGAAATAAAATTATAAGCCTAGTTAGGGACAAAACTAGAAGAATTCACGATACCAAACCACATCATTCGAATAATTATAACTTCCAAATTCCATCCGAAAGCCTAAGTTACTTTGTAAGTTCCTAGCTTAAAATTTCCAATGAATACAAGTTTTCTTACTAAATTCAAGATGAAAGTTCCTATACTGTGAGGACCCGAAATTTTCTTATTTTATTTTATTTTACTGGCTTAATTAATTATTTACTCACCTGTTCTCTCTAAATATTTTATTCCAACCTTTTTAGACCCAATTACATGGAATTATGGCTTACATGTATTTTTAAAATGACTTGTTTCGAAAATTAATTTTTGGAAAGCTAGATTAGTGAGAATAGCGAATACGAGTTTGGAGATAATAACCGATTTGAGAGTACAATAAGCTTGAAAAATTGGAGACTTATACATTAGCCTTGAAATAGGTATTTTTATGTTTAAGTGCTTAAGTGATAGTTAGTTATACTATCGTTATAAGAATTTCTTGGAGATTTCACTTTATTGCGCTTAAATCGGAAGTACGCGTTTTCACACGCGCGGTTTAATTGAGGGACTTAAGACCTTTATTTCTAGACTATTAAGAGTGAATAATTATAAGGTTTAAGGAAGTGCATTAGAGATTTAGTACACAAGTGAAACAAACCCGAGGGGAAACGAGCGCGTACGCGTACTAGTCTTGGTTGACTTTTAGAGTATTCTTAGCCACACAATCTTAAGCTTCCTCAAGAAGCTTTTGCAGCTGCAACAACCTTTCTTTTCTTCTCCACCAGCCGTGCATCACTCCAAGGAAGAAGACAACCAAAATTCTTCTTCAACAACTCCCTCATTTCTCACCCAAATCACTCCAAAATTTAACTACAACTAGCAAACAACTTGGAGATTCACTTGAGCTTGGAAGAGAGCTTCATTTCACGATTTTTCTTGGGCTCAGAGTGACTGAAATTTTTTGCTCAAATCATCCAAGGTGGTAAACAACGATCAACCTCTTAAACCTTTGTTTATGGAAGTTATCTAGCACTTATAAGTTCATATTTTATGTGGGTAGCTTTAGATTGTTGGATTTTGGTGTGTGGGCTCTATGAACTCCCACAATGACTTGAGGACTGATTTCATGAGTTTTGATGTTATTAATGTCGGTTTAGTGCTTAAATTAGTGGAAATAAGTTGTATTGGTGAAAGGAAACTCATAGGAGGTGATGAGCAAAAATATTCCGAAACTGCCCCTGTCATTTTTGTGTGCTTTTGAGTACTTTTTAGTGGTTCAATTGACTTTTTTATGATGTATATATGTTGTATAGGTTGTGTAGAAAGTTTCCACCAAAAATTACTTGATTTGGTTGGCCAAAAGTTGAATTTTCGAAAAGGCTTCAAAACTGGAAATTGTTCCCGGATTACCCAGGCAGTGTTTTTGTTTCGGCCATAACTTTTTAGTCCGATGTCGAAATCGAGTGCCGTTTGCGGCACTAGAAAATAGAAATTCCCAGCTTTCCAATGGTATAAAATGCACGTTCTGATTCCACCTGAGGAGTCCATACCAATCATTTGAACATGACTATCCTACTCTTGCTAAATCGTGAAATAAAATACTATGCATTGGCAAATAATCTTCAAAGTACATCTCCTCTCATGACTACAATTTAATCTCTAGACACGTACTACCCTCTATGCCTCTTTTGAAAAAAAACAAAAATAGACTATAGAGATATAAGCAAAATAAAGTAGCTATAAAGTTCGGTAAAAACATTTCCAAATCCTAAAGTGAAAATAATATAGCACATTTAAAATAAAACACTCTCCTTATATATATAGTCACATACCCAATAGGACATTAACCCTAGGTATTGCTCAGGCACTATACATAATCAAAACTTGAAGAAGTACAACCAGGTATGTACACTTGCATACCAAGGGTCCCAATTCTCACTAATATTTTCAATATATCCCAAGTTCATACTATTCGCATTCCCCGTGCCTTGGATTTGCCGTATAAACTTATCCTAATATTACTCGAGATATTAACTTATCATAAAGGGATCACTCTTTGGTACTCGGGTACAAGAATCCGAAAATATGATAATTCATCACTCGAGCCGACCAGGCTCAAGGGAAATCAACCACTTTTGAGATTCCTACCCAACTTACATATCTAATGTTCCCAACAATAGACAATTGTTCCACACTTAATAAACCAATCCCCACAGTTCGAGAACCCTCTCTCGGCATGAGCTCGATAAGAGCTCTGATACCATCTGTGATGACCCCACCTCCCCCTAGAGCGTACCCCAGGGTTTGGCGGATCCCCTGCCCAACTCTCGCCAGGACTCACTCATACACTTCAAACAAAATAGGTTACAATCTCAAGAGTAAAGGAAATAACAGTTCCCAAACTTGGAATGTATAAATACATTCATTTCTATCTCAAATATCCATACAATCCCAAATATATCACAAGATTTAAGTTCTCAATACATTCAACCCTAATTGAGCGACTAGTGCGAGTACAATCGCAAAATTTCCAAAAACTAGACTATGCTAGCCTGTACCAGTCTCGCCTCGCTCGTACCATCTGTAAGGAAAACAAATGGCATGGAATGAGCTAAAAATCCAGTAAGGTTCCAAATAGCAAGTTGACCATAATTTAAAAGTTCAAGTATCAAAGTAGCAAAGTAGCGAGCATAACCAGTCCATAAAAGTAAGCAATAACACTTCAAGTAGCAAATCTCAAAATGAGCGAGTGTAAAATGCTTTTCTAAAAGAAACAAGAACACTACAAATAACAATCAAAGTATAAGGATACAAATGGCTCTTAGGAGCCAATTTCCCGTTGCTTCACCAGAGCTTGATCAAGTATTAGTTGACACTCCGTCAACCTTCAAGTAAAGTAACCAATCCAGTAGTGCTTCGCTTAACACCAATCCGTCCACCATTCAACCCTCTTACGGGGCCCGAACACCTACTGAACACTGCTGGTAATACTCGAGTATACCGATTAGTCGAGGAGATAACACTCTACTCAACAACACTAGATACCCATGGTTCATTATCTAATCGACCAAGCCCTTGCCGGCTCGACTCGATTAACTAGCCAGTGGGGTTTGGGTTCTCAAGTAGTCGTTATAGTCGATGACCAATCGACTTAGTCAAGAGAAAAGTACGGAGACGGGAATGAGAGGTACCTCCCACTCGTATCGAGTGTGGTACATACTGCCGCTCAGCACTTACAAATCAAGCACAAGTACAAAAACAAGTACAGGTCAATGCAAATCAAGTCACTTGTACAAGCATGAATGAGATATCAAGTGATTAGTTAAGTTAGGTCAAGTGCGATAAAGTACACACTTGCCCGACCAAACCAAGCAAATCTTATCAGATCACGTTGGTAAAGAATTTAATCAAGTATCAAGTTCAATCATATATTTGGAAGCACTCACCAAAGATTTAGTGCTTGTCAAAAATCACGTTCAGGTGTAACTCCTTGGTTGGAGTCCAAATCTGCGATACAATATCCTTTAAAAGCTTGAAATCAACTAGGGTTCGAAACTTAAGAGTTTCACTTTAAACAGATCAAGTAGATGAAACTCATTTAGATAGGATTCATGTTACGTATCAACTCTAGAAAATTCATGCTCGCTCTTTTGGTGTTGCTAAAGAAGCAACTAAAACTTTGGAATTCGCATTTGAGTCTAAAAGACGAGAAAAACATATCACTACTTTCATTTTTTTTTCAAGGGTACGAGTTTCGGCCAAATTTCAGCTTATATACCTTTACGAAAGAAAACTCGATTACCATAGACAATCCAAGTTCAATTCAACCTCAAATCTTCGCTCAAGTCGCGAGTACACACACCTAACCCTCGAGTGAAAATTTGGGCAGCATGCCATTTGTATTTAGCTATTTTCCTGCCTTTTATGGCTTCATTATTTTCCTCAACTCAGCCCAAATTCACACATAAACAATCTTAACACAATAGCCCTTCAACTAGGCTCAAAGTCATCCAATTACAACACAAGTCTAGCAATGAAACCGGAAACCAATTTTAAAGACAAAGGCTAAACAGCAGGTTTGACGTCTCTTGGCGTTTCGGTCACAAGTGAAGCTACGCTTATCGGTTTGGGGTAACTTTATGGCATTTTGAAGCTAAGACAGGGAACTACATTTCCTATAAAGGCATCAACATCCATTTCGTGCATTTTCAAGGTAAAAAATGTGCAATCTCAGAGAAAATAAAAAATCATCCGCAAAAAAGAGCATTCGGCAGTCAGGGGTATGTTAGTTATTTCACAAGCTACGGTGCTCCGATTGAGCTGAAATTTTGTAGGCAGCTAGTTAACTCCATTCCCTACAACTTTAATTTTAACCTAGACCTGATTTGGCCTCTAACATAGACAAATAAATAGGTCATAAACAGGACAGATTCCTCTTTAAAGCTGGAAATTTGATGATTCAATGCTTACAAATCACATTCATGTCTTGAATCACTACCCCAAGTCCCTATCCAAGCTCATCAACATCATATACTATGTAAATAACAATAAACACAACTGAAAATGTCAAACCCTAGCTAAACATTCCAACATATCATTCAAAACTAACTAATTAACCATCATAAGCCAAGAACATGAGTTTCTATCAAACCTTAAACAAGATTAAGGAACAGAAAAAGAATAGGCAGCCATAATACCTCACCAAGGATGCTTGCAAGAGAAAACCACAACCTTTCTTTCCAAAACTTTACCACACAGAGCTTTCCAACCACCAAAAGAGAAGTTTAATCGGTTTAGTTCGGTTGATTTCACTCAAACAAGGCAAAATCTAAGGTTGGAGTTGAAATTTGTTTCTCTCTTTCCCTCTCCAAAATTTTGGCCATGATAGTAAGAAATGAATCAAAATTGGCCTAGAAGAAAGATAAGAAGAAAGAAACTTGTCTTAGTCAAACAACCGTTGGATTGCCGACACTTGTCGCTCAAGATCTTTCTTTGTTTTTGTTTTGTTTTCTTCCTTTTCCTTAGTCAATAATGGTGGCTGACTTATGAGTTAATTAAGGGCTAATTAGCTCAATTAAAAACAAGAAGATTAAGGTAATAAAGTAATGTTCAAGTGGAATACTCACTCGGTAGCAAACGGTGCACGTCGGTTCAAGCCTATTTTCCTTAACTCGCACGTACTTGTGTTTTTACCTATGATTCACTCACTTATTATTATCACTTCTAATCACACACACTTTTTTTTATCCAAAACTCACTCTTTACCACGAAATTTAGTACACATACCTCACCAAGTGATCACACGGCCAAAATGCACCAAAAACCCTAATATACACAAAACCCCCTAACTTATGCCCTTCCTTTAGAAAAATCATAACTTGAGTTATAAATATCAAAAATTCATACAACTTGGTCTGTTAAAAAATAGACTTCAAATACTAATAATCTTTAGAAGACACCTCAAAGAGATTCAGTTCATAAGTTAGTCCAAATTGAGCCATAAGCTACTACAACTTTCCTATTGTTACTTGTGCATGGCAGAATTTTCAATCAACTTTGCCAATTTTCTGCAATTTATAGAGATTGAATCTGTGACGACCCCATCATACCCAGAGGTGTACCAAAGGGTTTAGCGGACCGTCTGCCTAGCTCGCGTCAGGACTCGAAAACGCAAAGCAATAAAAGCTATATAAACCGAAAAAGTACTATTCATAATATATACATTGGCAAAAGAGTTCTATTTATACCCTCAAAAGTGGATATCCAGACCGCTACATCACCTTATGATAATGATCAAAATCAGAAAGTAGACCCGAAGAAGGGTCCTTAAACGGATCACTATAACAAGAAGAACCAGCTTAATTGCCCGGTTATTACAAACTAAACCTAGTTATACTAGTGACAGTGCAAAAGAGTCTCTCGCGTCGGCCCCTGTTAAGGAAAACAAAGGGAAAGGGGTAAGCTATAAGCTTAGTAAGTAAACAGGGGTAAAAACGTAAATGGCACATCAAGACGAACAATTACGTCACAAAGATGCCAAGTCAAAAGCAAAGGAAATAACAGCACAAGTTAAGGATACAGGTTGGCTCCAAATCCAAGTCATTTGCCACGTGTGACCTCCTGTCGACACTCCGTCGACCACAAATAAGGGTCCGTAAAACTCCACTTGTACTCCCACTGTACCCCTTATCACCCTCACTGGCCAGTCAACCGCACAAAATGGCTCGAGCAATCAAAACGAAATCAAACTTGGTTCACAAATGTGGTGACCTCATGACTAGGTTGGACTGAGTTCGACCAAGCCCCGGCTGGCTCGAATAGTCCGTTTAGGTCTTGAGATCGGGCCCCAAACTCATCATATTTC
Organism: Coffea arabica; assembly: GCF_036785885.1. Lineage (NCBI taxonomy): Eukaryota > Viridiplantae > Streptophyta > Magnoliopsida > Gentianales > Rubiaceae > Coffea > Coffea arabica. Next base: position 26,325,999 of record NC_092317.1, read on the forward strand.
ATAACTCACAAAAGTCACCCCAAGCAACAAGCTCAAGGGGTTCAGTCCCCAAAACAATTCATATACACATGTCATGTATAAATACAAATGCAAATTAGGGTTTAGGTCGAGTGTGATAAAGTACACCCTCGCCTAAGTACCCTTTCATCCACATTAAAGCACATAAGCGATTTATACATACAAGTGACCCGAATACTTACGTAAAGAACATGTATAGCAAAAGTGCGAAAATCACGTCTCACTGGCTCCGCCTAGCCTGCTACCGTCTGCAATAGATGGTTGTACCAGATTATTCCAAAAATGGCTACTAAAATGTATAAATCAAGCAAAATGGCAAAATGGACACGCGCGCGTGCGGAAACGGCGAATGGAAACGGAAACGGCCGTAAAAAACGGAAACGGCAGATTTGCCACCCAAACCGTTTTGACCATAAGTTAGGCTATGAATGTCAGATTAAGGTGTATGAGACACTGTTTCGAAGCGAAGAGAACGAGTCACAACTTTTATGAAGACATCAAGAGCTAAAATAGACTTGTTCATCATCAAAATAGACAAAAATAATAGCCACCAGAAACTGTCGTAGGCAATTCAAACAGTTTAGAGTGTTTGGATCGTTTTGTATGCTACCAAGGTTCAAACGCTCTGAAATTTAGCAGTTAGACAGATCACCCAAAGTTCTACAACTTTGATGAAGGCCCTTAAACCCAGATCTCGACGGAACTAGAGAAAAAATGCACGAAACAGTCCCAGCAGTTTATGTTCAGGTTGTCGGGCAGGCCCTGTTTGAACGACCATAACTCAGGACTCATAGATCCGAATCAAGAAATTCCAAAGGCGTTGGATAGCTCAGTTATAAGGCTATAACATTTGTGTTTTGGTCAAAAGCTGAGTCAGCACGGATCCCAATCAAAAATGGAACCAAAGCTGCAGGATCGCACTGTCCTGTTTTTTTTTCTTTTCTGGGTTAGTTAATTTCCGCGGCGCAAACGCGTGGTCCAAATGCAAGCATCGCATGCAAGTTTTCTAACCATTTCCACACCAATACAACACACATATACCATCTCCTAATTGTTCTATAAGAAACCCGAAATTCCTTCCCCAACTTGACCTCAAAACCTAGCAAACACTAACCAACCTTACAAGCCCTAACTAACTTTGTCTATCCATATACCAATCAAACCCTAACTATTTAAGCCCTAGCTAAGCCAACCTAACTCCCTTTAAACTAGGGTTTCATGACCAGATTGGATTTTGCTAAGAACCAACCATACAAGTGAAATTATCACACCAAAATTCCATTGGCAAGCCAAATAACCAACCAAACCAACTTAAGGAATCATGAAGCAAGGAACCCTAACTTCTCCTAGCTTTAGCCAAAATTCATGCAACAAAATACCACCAAAATAAACCATTAAACTACTCTACAATCACCATGTATACCATAAGAGTTCACAACCACAACAAGAACATCACTTTCATGGCTTCAAGACTCAATCACCAAAATTTAACTTTCAAGTGAGATGTTTTATCTCCAACCAAGCTTTGCAAGTGATGGAATCATAACAATCAAGTGCCAAGGCTGTTTCCCTAAGCTCCAAGATCAAGATGAATGGCTAGAAGTGGATGAACTTGGAAGAAATCTCTCTCCTTTCTTGCTCAAGGCTCTCGGCCCTCTCTCTCTCTCTCCCTTTGATGTTTGTTTGCTTAATGACTTATGTTTATCTTGTATTTCCTATGATACAATATAAGTCAAAGCCCATAGAAGATATTTTCACCTCAACCAATCACACAAAAGCTTGCATTTTGCTTCTTAGTCCTTACAACTTCACTTTATCTTTCTTACTCTCTTGCCCACAAACATATGGAAGTCTTTCAATTAACTCCATAGGATACATACTTAATCTAGTTTAAAATGCTTAATCCCACTTAATCGCTTCACTAATCACCCTTCTATCTTAACCACCCCTTCTTAATCATACCTTATCCTACATATAAGCAACTAAACAACAACCTTTTTGACATTAGCAAAATTAGAGGTTTTAAACCCAACTTAGGGTTTCTAATTTATTAGAACACTAGAGGTTTTACTAGTTTAGGGTTTTCTAGCTTTATAAACCTACTTAACATTTGTAAAATAAATCAAATCCTATACTTACCTATACAAAAACATACATTAGTATGCCAATATTAACTCCAGCATGAACTTGTGATTACTACGAAAACTAGGGTTTTAGCAATAACCCAAATTAGGATTTTTTAAATATTTAGAACAAAACAACAGTTAAAGGATTACCACCAACCCTAAAACCACATTTTGCAGCAAAAATGACGCTAATGTTCTTTAATTCACATAATATCAAAATTAAGGACTAACCGAGGTCTCACAGAATCAAACTTACAATCCATTCATTTCTATGTCAAACATCCATATAATCCCAAATATATCACAAGATTTAAGTTCTCAATACATTCAACGCTCATTGAGGGATTAGTACGAGTACAATCGCAAAAGTATCAAAACTAGACTATGCTATCCTGTACCAGTCTCACGTCTCGCTCCGTACCCCCTGTAAGAAAAACAAATGGCGTGGAATGAGCTAAAAGCCTAGTGAGGTTCCAAATAGTAAGTTACCATTATTCAAAAGTACAAGGATCAACGTAGCAAAATAGCGAGCATAATAGGACTGCTAGTTGATTTCCGCAGTGAATTTCGAACTGGAAAATCTGGAGATGTTTTCGTAAATTTGACCTAGTTAGGGTGAGAACTGGACTGAGTGGTCTTCATGAAAGTTGTAGGTATTTGTCTTAGCTTTTCAACACCTTCAAGAACGGCTTAAACGGACTTTGGTAGCCTGCGATATGGCCATTTAAATGTAGTACGATTAATTAGCCGATTAGTTGTAACTTGGTTCTGAGAATTGGGAATTTGACTAGGTTACACTGGAATTTGGACTACGTGGTCTTCATCAAAATTGTATCCCTCTGTCTTAGCTTCGAAACGGTATAAATTAAATCCCAATCCGATAATCATAGCTTCGGATGTGTCCGTTACGCAAAACCCGTCAAATCTGTCTTTTGTTAAATCTCATTTCCGCACATGTTGTTAACTTGATTTTGTACTCATATGACTTTGAGCCTATTGAATGGCTATTGTGATGAATTTATATTGTATATAACTTTGGGATTGGCTGAGGAAAATAATGAAGCCATAAATGGCTGGAAAATTAGGTAAATATAAAGGGCGTGCTGCCCAAATTTTCGCTCGAGGGCTAAGTTTCTACTTGAACTTGTATATTTTCGTTTGGCACATACTATTATCGTTTTTCCATCTTAAAACATGATCCTTCTTCAATTGAAAACTCCAAATGTTTACTTACTCTTACCCAAATAAAAAGGAGTGGTTTAGGGTTTTCTTGGGTATTTTGTCCTCCCTTTTACATGAATTTCATTAAGACATTTAGTCTATAATATCTACTTGAATATGAGATGATTTTGAACCATATAAATGATCCCGAAAACAATATTTCTTAGTCTATATAGTTGGATTCCGACATGTCTTTGGTTCAAGTGTTTTCCGTTGGAAATTTTATACCCCTTTTTGTTTGGTTTTACGTTTAGTTTATGAAACCCTAACTATTTCCGTCCACCGGTCCAAATGCCCTCGTTTCACTTTAAAATCATTTCTATATGTTTTATTCATCAATTGTTGGATTTCTTCGATTTCACCTAATTGTTTGTGCTAGATAGACTGTAATATTCCTTCTCATTTACTCTTAGATTTTCTCGATGACTGAGGTAATATCCGGAAGGATATTTGCACGTTGTTTTGCGTAAATAGGTGAGTGTTCCTTGTTTGCTATATTTTTCTTGACTTCATGACTTGTTTTCTTGTTTGATAATGTGTTAAGTGCTTTCAAGGATTTCCAAAACGAGTTTTCTAGGCGAGCGTGTACTTTACCGCGCTCGACCTAAATGAAACGTGAAATTTTCAATGATTTAATGATTGCTACATTAGTTGCGCATGATGTAAGGCTTTTGGCTGAACTGGGCCCTGCCCTTCGTTACCGATCGACTCGAGCCAGAAGTGGACTCGGTCGGGCGATATGGTGACCCTGGGTGAATTTGGTATACTCGAGTATTACCTTGTAATCTGGTGGAGCCTGGCCAATTTGCAAGAGCGGGTGAACGAAACGAAAGAATGAACGAGGGTTTTATTTACCAAAAATGTATTTTATTTAATTGACCGGAGGAATAAGGGGAATGACAGGAGAACGAACGAATATATGGCTTCCTGTGAGCCCGTATCCTTTTAATGAATGTGTTTATCGCTTTATTTTGTATTTGTATCTTGAATTATTGGTTATATGTAATGAATGCATTGAACTTCTTGTTGCCTATGTATTCGGAACCTCACTGAGCTTTTAGCTCATTCCTTTAGTTTTGTTTTCCTTAACAGGGGACGGCGAGCAAGGACGAGAGCTCGGTAGAGTCTAGCCTAGACTGGTTTCTTTGGTTTTGTAATGGTTCTCGCCCTAGTGCTCGGCACGGGCTGGATGTATGGTGAATTGAGAACCTTTGTATATTCGATGTTGTAGTCCCTTTTGAGATAGCAATGTATATAAGTTCTGCTTTAAGTTTTGGATCGTTGTTATGTTTAATCTTGTGGGTTTATTCTGGTTTCGATTGAGGATTGACGTGGACGACTGAGTCCCGGCGAGAGCTGGGCAGGCGGTCTGCCGAACCCTTTGGTACGCCTTAGGGGGAGGTGGGGCTGTCACAGTTGGTATCAGAGCCTGCTTCGCGTGGTCTCTGCGCGGAATGAGCATGGGCTAAGTGGTGAATAAGTATGAAGGACTAAGTGCTCGTTCGAGCATAAGCTATGAACCCTGAAGTGTTATAGGTCTTAAATCTTTCTCATGAAATCTAAGGACCATAGATAGGTATGTCGGGTAGAAATTTCGATTTGTAGATGGTTTACTCTTGGGACTGGCCAACTCGAGATGTGAATTGTCTTATTTCGGATTCTTGTGCCCGAGTACTCCAAAGTTGAGGTGGCGTTAAGTACTTGAAAATTTCATTTTGGGAACATGAACAGGCTTTGTCTAGCTAGAATGAGCACAAGAGATCGATGGGTGTAGACACCAAAATTTTGGTGTTTTATTATTTATTTATTTATTTACTATTCATTTTTATTTGTTCTATTTTTATTTTTATTTACTTTTAGTTTTAGTTATTTTATCCATTTTAGCTAGAATTTCTCAAAGGAAAAAGAAAAGTGTTCAAAAAATATGTTTTAGTTGTTTAGGATTTAATTTCATTATTGAAAGGAAAAAAGGAAAAATAAAAATGAAGAATGGGAAAAAGAAAAATTGCAACTTCGTTCGTTTGTTTTTGTTTGATATTTTTACTTAATCATCTTGTTGTTTATATTACTTAATTATCTTTTGTTTATTGCTTAATTTTATTACTTAAATTTTAAGTGTTAAAAAAAAAAAAAGAAGTGATACGCGGCAGCAAGCTGCGTTTCTCGCAGCTTGCAAAGAAATGTTCGGGCAGCCCTTGGCTGCAAATATAGGAAAGATGTTTGAGGGTTTTAGGGTTGATAGATGGATATAAATAGCAAAGGTAAGAGCAGCCGCAAGGGGGGGAGGTGGAGAGAGTTTCTGGGAGAAAGGGGAGAGTTAACGGGCTAAGTGAAAATAGAGGAGGTTGACGGCTAGAATCTGAGGAGTGAAAGATGGCGGCCGTCCATGAAAAAAAAACGAAAGGGACGGCTAGAGTCTGGGCTGAGGGAGATTAGAAGGGGAAGGAGAATCCAGTAGCAGTTGGGGTTTCTGAGAGAACCTAAGCGTGAGAGAGCCACGGTACAAGGCTGCGAAGAAAACGATGCAAGGAAAGTCTGGCCAAACGACCACCAGCCTGCCTCAGCCGCTGCCGTTGTCTGCCATCAACACCATCGCGCGCCAGTTGCTGTCGTGCTCCTCCAAGCTCCATCGCAGCCACCCACAGCCATAGCCCTTCTTCTCCAGATCAACAAGTGACCAACGGCCCGTCCAGGAACCAACGCCGCTCATGTCGACCACCACCACTGCCATCGCCGCAGCCCCAAAGCCCACAGGCGCACCTTCAAAGAGCCGGCAGAAACCACTTGTGCCTTATCTTTAATCATCATCCCACACCTTGCTATGTGTCTAAGGTAAAACCCTTATCCTTTATGGTGGAAAGCTGCTTTCTTTAGTTATTATTTGCTTTCTTTTGCCGTTCGGTGGTTCTGCGTTTCCCCCATGTTGGCCGATTCTCTTCCCCTTGTTGTTTGTCTGTTTGGATGTGGAGCTTTGTCCTTTCTTGCTTAAGATTACGGTGTGAAGTTTGGGTTGTGATGTTGACTGTGCTTCGATGAAAGACCCATTCGATAAAAAATATAGAGAACCGTAGCTGGAAAATTGCAGAGCTGTGTCTTTTCTCTGTTGTCCGAATTTCTGGTGCTTAAAAATTGCAGAACTGGAAAATTTTCTGTTGGAAAATAGGAGGAATCTTTGATATTCTTGTTGCCTGTTTTCATGTTTACATTGCGCTTGGGTTTGCGCATAAGAATCTGCTGCAACAAGCTAAGCTTGAAGCTCTCGGCTTGTTGCAGCGGCATGGACAGATCCTTTCTCCATCCTTGAATTGCTGAAGTTTTGTTTCGTTCATATTGTTCTCCTTGTTTGCATTGTGTTTGAGATGTCATAAGTCTGTCTAGTATCTCAAGACCTCCTCTCTTGTTGCATGAAACCGTGAGTTCCATGAATAGCTGGAACCATTCTTCTCAAGAGGCTGCACTACGGTTTGCATCTCATGAAGCCCGCATTTCCTAAAGCTGTTATACAGCAATTCACAAGCCCACACTCACTTGCATTTGTTAGCAGTGAAGTTTATCATTTGTGTCATCATATTAGCTTCCATTTCCTCCAAGTGCATGAAGAGCATGTTGTTCCATTTCCATTTAGCTCACCTGCTGTTTTCATGCTGATTCTCAATAAGCTGCTAAGGAGATTGCATCCCTATGAACTGAATCTTGTTATTCATTCGAACGTTAAAATTCTGTGTTTAGTTGCTTGAATGAATATTTGATGTTCGATTGGGGTTTCATGCGAAAAGAAATTTATATCATGAATTTAGAATAAGATTGCAAAGGCTTGCGGTTGCAGAGGCTTGAAAGCTTAGTTTGCAGAAAATTTTGTGTCCTACGTATGCATGCATGAAATAATTTCCAGATTTTACACTTTGGCCCCCAGATCTCTTTTTGTTCCACTAGGACCCAATCAATTAAAGAATTTCATCAAATTGGTCCTTGATAATTTTAATTTGTGCAACCTCATTGCTTGTTTGCTTCAATTAACTACCATGCTTTGTTTCAATTGCGTTTAAGTCATGACTTTAGGGATTTTACGATCAAGTGAGCTTGTGATTGCCTATTTCCTTTAATTTTGCCAAATAAATTGGTACCTTGACCATTTCTTTTATTTTGGAGGATAAATAAGTGATTTCACTTCATTGGGGCCCAATTGCAAGGGAGGTAACCTCTATCTCTTTGATTTTCGTTTCTCCTATGTGATCCAACGTGCTAAGTGTGAATTGCATGTCTACGTTGCTTTCCTTGCCTTTCTTTAATTACTTTCATTTATTTCATTTGCTTTTGCTGTTTATTTAAGTTATTCATTATGGGGTATGTGTACACCTCTTGGCTTGTAATAGATAGGGCTTGGCATTTACTTACTTTTTACTTTTATTTAAGTTTATTATGGGGTATGTGTACACCTCTTGGCTTGTAATAGATAGGGCTCGGAGAGCATCTGGTCCACTTCCCCTTCCCCTTGGTTGCTTGCTTTTTGTTGCTACATGTTTAATTGCTTTATTAGGCTCTTGCATCTAGTTGAGCATGCTAAGTGTTATGTGCTATATGTTTATGAGTGTATGGCATGTCTACTCGCTTTCCATAGCCTGAATGAATGTGATGGATGAATGTACGTTTCCGCTAGTCCAACGCTAGTCGGAATTCATAGAATGGGCTAGTCCAACGCTAGACCCTTAGGGATTTCCCCTCGTTAGCACATCATTTGCTTGTTCACCACATATCATGCATTTTTCTTAGTTTTATCACTTGGCATGCTCCTCGAACCCCCTTTCCCTTCATTTTAGGATTTTTGCATATCATGATAGTTGTAGGGTCCATTTGCTTGAGGGTCCCCTTCTGATGAGGGAAACAAGCGAGTGTGGCTATTCGATAGCCTTAGCACGCTAGTTTTGCCTTCTAATCAAAGGGAAAATCAAAGTCGGAAAGTTAGGAGTCAACCCCCGTACCCGTCTTGCTTGCATTCCCTAGGCTCATGCATTCTACATTCACTCTATCATTCTATACCCTCATTACACTTTTATTTTCTCCTCCTACTTTCACACATGCACCTTCATATCCCTTCCCTTGCGCACAAACACTTGGATTTTTCACACAATTTCACACGAGCACCTTTTCATACATCTGCACACAAACACTTGAATTTGTTTTACAATTTCGCACACTTGCACTTGCATTTCTTGCATCTTTCATACACTTTCACACTTGCACGCTTGAATCTCATTTGCATTAATCGACCTCTATGAGGTTTTCCTTCGTTGGCCGCCACAATTCATGTGGTTTGGGACCAAAAGCCTCACGAGAGACATCGTAGAATTTAGGATTGCATTTTCCTTTTCGTTTTGCATTCATATAGTCATATCCAACGTGCGAAAATATATTGGGTAGAAAATTAGGAAAGGTAAGGTTAAGTCGCGCAACTAGCCTTGGCTAGGTCAAAGGGGTGCCTTGGATTCTATCCTTGCCTTCCCCTTTGTCAAACGTGACCCCCGAACCTTTTTCTTTGGCTTACGTGGACTAGGAGTCGTTTTAAAAAGGGTTTTACTACTTTGTCTTTAAAAAACACTCTTTTGGGTGACTTGGTACACCCCAAATCTATACCAAGTGGCGACTCCGTTTTCATATTTAAAAAACCCTTTTTAAATTTTCATTTGGCCAAATCGTCGCTTTCCAAAGTCCCATGGCCTTTTACTTTTTATTTTGCACACGTTCACACCACACATTCATCACTCACACAATTCATTCAAAAAGTGGGGCGCGACAATGGGTATCTAGTTTGGATAGTAAGTGACGTGAGAGACCGGACGGGGTTATTCAACTGAAACTAGGACGATATCGCCTTTTCTTTTGATTTGTCCTTATATTATTATTACATGACGTTAGTTGGTGTATTTGTGCATATGAATATCTGTCTAATTTGATATGTATGTGTGTACTTGACTATCTGTTTTCTTGATATGTGGTGTGTTATGCATGTATATGTCTATTTGTGTATCCGGTGTGTTAGAATTTAGTTAATCTAGCCAACTCACTGCGTTTATTCACTACATTACCTTTTGGGGAAAAGAAAATTTCGAGGACGAATTTTTTTGAAGGAGAGGAGATTGTGAAACCCCGAAAATTAGGAGGTTGTTTGTAAAGAAAATACTAAAGTGTATTTCTTTGGGTTTGATTTAAAACCTTATTTTGTTTTAAAACTTTATTTTGTTTTAAAAGACTAGAAACCCTAAAATTTTAATCAAAAACCCTAATTTACTTGTGACTAACCGGTTTTCTTAAATCCCTCATATTTTAATTGAAACCCTAATTTTAATCACTGGAATTGTAAAATTCCTCACGTTTTTCTTAAAAAAGGCCTTTCATTTGGAAATTATTCATTTATTATGGCCCTAATACCCAATCATTCCTCAATAGGTGCAAATGAACCTAGGAAGTAGGGTTTCACTTTTCGTTTCCAAGTTAAGAGCGAATTAGGGTTTCACGTTTTCCCGTAGTATGATTATTCGGTACGGAGTGAGGATCAAATTTGATAGGTAAAAGTGACTTTTGGATGAGGGAACACTATATGACTAGAAGTGATAATAATAAGTTAGTGATTATAAGCTAAAAATCCTAGTATACGCGATTTAAGAGAAATCGCGTCAACCGGCGGGTATCGATCACTACCGATTGAACCCACCACTTGACTACCACCACATACCCTTGATATTTTTACAAAATATCCCCCCTCATACTCATCCATATGGCCAAAATTTGTGGCCAAAAATGCAAGGGAAAGAAAGAGAAATTTGTATGGCTTTGGTGGTAACAAGTGTCACCACCCTATGGCTCTTTGATTAATTGTTTTTCCTTGTTCTTTTATCCTTCATTTCAGCTTATTTTCCTTCATTCTTTCTGTCTTTTGGCTGAGCAAGGGAGAGAAAGAGAGCAAGAGAGAAAAACCTTCAATCCATCTTGAATCCAACCATTTGAGTGCAACCAAGGAAACTAAACCGATTAACTTGTGAGTTGTGAACTTGGGAAGCTAAGGGAACCAAAAATTTCAAGAGGAGGTAAAGTATTAATCTTGCAAGCGCTTTTGTTGAGGTATAAGGTCTGACCCATGGCTTTGGTTCTTTTATTTTTGTTTAAGTTGTTATATAACTCATGTTTTGGTTAGATTAGTAGCTATACAAGTTGTTGTGATGATTTTGGGGTGATGTATGTAAGCTAGGGTTTGACTGATTTGCTTCTTATACTTGTTGTAGGAGTGTTATATGATGTATATAGGCTTGTATAAGAGGTTGTGGTAGTGATTGAATCAAGAAAATGAAGAGATTGCCCTTGAAATCCCAAAATTCCAGATTTCTGGAATTGTATGCTTCAGTTCTGTCCGGTTTCAGTTCTCTATGTTAGAGGCTGATTTAGGCTTGGCACAAAACATAAAAGTTGTATAGAATGATATTTTATAGATTCCTACAAAATTTCAGCTCAATCGGAGCAACGTATCCTTTGAAACGACCGAAATACCCCTGCTGCCCTGTTTCTGTCCGAAAATGAAAATCAGCCTCTGTAAGTGGTTAGTTTGACCTGGAATATTATTGAATTGGTTGATGATGTCTTCTTAAGAATTATATCCTTGTATCTTATCTTTCAAATGGATTTGGAATTACCTGAATTGGAGTTGTGTGTACTGAGATATGAGTGAATAAAGCAGGACTGCTAGTTGATTTCTTCAGTGAATTTCGAACTGGAAAATCTGGAGATGTTTTGGTAAATTTGACCTAGTTAGGGTGAGAACTGGACTGAGTAGTCTTCATGAAAGGTGTAGGTCTTTGTCTTAGATTTTCAACACCTCCAAGAACGCCTTAAACGGACTTTGGTAGCCTGCGATATGGCAATTTAAAGGTAGTACGGTTAATTAGCCGATTAGTTGGAACTTGGTTCTGAGAATTGGGAATTTGACTAGGTTACACTGGAATTTGGACTAAGTGTTCTTCATAAAAATTTTAGCCCTCTGTATTAGCTTCAAAACGGTATAAATTACATCCCAATCCAATAAGCGTAGCTTCGAATGTCTCCGTTACGCGAAACCCGTCAAATCTATCTTTTGTTAAATCTCATTTCCGCACATGTTGTTAACTTGATTTTGTACTCATATGACTTTGAGCCTATTGAATGGCTATTGTGATGAATTTATATTGTGTATAACTTTGGGATTGGCTGAGGAAAATAATGAAGCCATAAATGGCTGGAAAATTAGGTAAATACAAAGGGCGTGCTGCCCAAATTTTCGCTCGAGGGCTAAGTTTCTACTTGAACTTGCATATTTTCGTTTGGCACATACTATGACCGTTTTTCCATCTTAAAACATGATCCTTCTTCAATTGAAAACTCCAAATGTTTACTTACTCTTACCCAAATAAAAAAGAGTGGTTTAGGGTTTTCTTGGGTATTTTGTCCTCCCTTTTACATGAATTTCATTAAGACATTTAGTCTACAATATCTACTTGAATATGAGATGATTTTGAACCATATAAATGATCCCGAAAACAATATTTCTTAGTCTATATAGTTGGATTCCGACATGTCTTTGGTTCAAGTGTTTTCCGTTGGAAATTTTATACCCCTTTTTGTTTGGTTTTGCGTTTAGTTTATGAAACCCTAACTATTTCCGTCCACCGGTCCAAATGCCCTCGTTTCACTTTAAAGTCATTTCTATACGTTTTATTCATCAATTGTTGGGTTTCTTCGATTTCACCTAATTGTTTGTGCTAGATAGACTGTAATATTCCTTCTCATTTACTCTTAGGTTTTCTCGATGACTGAGGTAATATCCGGAAGGATATTTGCACGTTGTTTTGTGTAAATAGGTGAGTGTTACCAAGTAATAAGAAAAGTCAAGTGGATGACTTTAGTTTTGAATGACCGTTTACCATGTAATTAATATTCTTTTACCACATTTGTCTCACATTAATCATGGAATGAGTTGTGCTAATTCCATTATGTGATTAATGTTCTTTACTTGTACCAAACTATAACTCCCAAAAGAACAAGTATTTAGAAACACTTTTCTAAGACTCATTCACTTAGTACTAAAATTTCTTGAGTTATATTTCTACAAGTGGCCATAAATGAGATAACTCCTTTTTCACCAAAGTTGGTAAATCTTTAAACATTATTTACTACCTTTCCATACTTCAAGTATGTTCGCATATGTTAATGTTTTGAGCATTCTCTTTTACAGAGCAAACAAATAACACAAGGTATAACTATCCATACTCAAGATACCATGATAATTCTAAGTCAAAAGATCACTTATATAAAACATCATTTAGAGATTAGTTCCTCTTAGCACAAAAGAAATCTCTATGTAGATCAATCTAATGAATTTGATCAGCCTATCAAGCACCAATATACGAGTTTATATGCCTCTCACACCATAGTATATGAGATCTATTATTTCCCTAATGGAAACGACATAGTATATGATAGTCTAATCTTATTGACAGTGTCCCATTCTTATTAATACTTTGACTAGAAATATTTAAGAATAGACTTTATATTTAATCAAATGAACCTCACCATCTTAACACTTATGATTTCATTGACAAGTTTATTCTAAGGATTTCATCACACAAGTATAAATATACAAGCAATGACTATGATAAAGATGTCATTTATTAATGCATAAATATTTCAACATATGTTGATTATTTCGAGGCTGATACATTGTTCGTCCCGCAGCCGCAGATTGACTGCAACACGGTTGGTCGCTCTCTTCTCCAAAATAATGATATAGATTGCAAGTCTGCATGCGAGGCGAGGTGCGCAGAAACGAAGAGGTGAAATTTGTGCAAGAGAGCATGCAGGACATGCTGTGAATGGTGCCACTGCGTTCCTCCGGGCACTTTCGGCTATGAGGATGTCTGCCCCTGCTATGCCAACATGACCACTCACGACGGCAGATGCAAGTGCCCTTGAATCCCTTTTAAAAGAATGAAAATTTTTTACAGCATGACAACTTAATAGATAGATAGATTGTGTACATGCATATAGTTTCCTGTCATCAGTGCACTTGCGTTTTCTCTTGATCGAATCAGATATTCAGTACTGCTACTATTACTATGTGCTTGCCCAATTAAAGGAGAAGTAGATACCTACCGTACTTTCTTTCATTCAAATGCTATCTTTACTTGTGATGAAGCCCAATCCATTTAATTTTGGACACTCTCTTTTGTTCGAGTAACTGGCTACGATAGCACTTCGAGGAATAAAGATCAAGGCCACCACAAATAATAATAGCAACAAATAATAATACCAAGTCGTGTGCGAGTTTGGAGTTAATTCATGAACTTGGATACATTTCAACACTAAAATTTGATCTTTTTCTCTAAATATTCAGTAAATGATTCATTAAAAAAATAAAGAGAAAAAAACCAAAAAAAAATGCATAAATATTTCAAGTATATATAAAATTCCTAAAAGTGATTGTTTTTAAGGCATACATACTTTCAATGTTGCACCACCTAATATGAGTAGGCTTTTGAAGAAGTTGGTTCGACTAGTTTGACTGATGATTGGTTAGGTACTAAATTCAATACATTGTTATCTTCAATATTAAGAATGCAATAAAAAAATAGATGAAATCCATTTGACTTGATTTTTTGTTTTAATTTTTTACTCATATATTCCTTTTTTTTTCCTCAATGGAAATAAACTTTGATTTTTTTTATGGGTCAGTGAAAGAAGAAATTTTCGCTTTGCATATTCAATTTATGTTTTCGAAACTTTGCACCTTAAAATTATCAAATATTTTAAATCAAACCAACTTCTTAGAGTGCAATATTGTGAGAGCTCGAGACTTCATATATATGTATATATATATTTTATATTTGATCTTCATATATTATCAAAGGTATTGCATATACCATATAATTGATCAATTTATATGTTTAATTGACTTCTTACAATTTGAATGTATGGAGAAATCCTTGATTATTGTATGAAATCTTTATAGAGGTGTACCAATAACTACAAGATTATGTTTTGAGACAACAAATGTAATTAATAAAAGTACAGCTCCTTGTCAAGTAAATAAAACTAATACCAAATGACCATAAAACCCTATAACTTAATTAGAACTACCATGCAACCTAATAGCTAATCTTGTTTTGAGTTAAAACCCGAGGAGGGGAAAGAAACTCGGCCACTTGATATAACTTACCAAGAGGAGCAAAGGAAAGAGACAGAGCAAACGAGCTCTTCTTTTTCTTCAACCCAAAAAAAAACAATGAGAAAAAGAGAAAGAGTGAGAGAGAGGAAGAGTAATTTCGCCAGTTTCATCAACTTCCAGCCACAACCAAGAGAGTGAGAAGGCAAGGTATAAGAAAGAGAGAGTCTGCTGCGATTATCTTGAGGAACCGAAGCAGAAACTGTGACAACCCCACCTTCCCTTGGGGTATACCCCAAGGGTTAGCGGACTGCCTGCCCAACTCTCGCCAGGATTAACTAATCCAAAATTTCCAGAGGTACTAAAACGAACAACATTTCGTCAAAATACTGCAACCCAAAGTTGTATACAATTCAAGCTTAAAGTACAAGTCAAAGTATTCAATCTTATACAAATACATATAAGGTTTACTAATACAGAGGAGTTTAAACAAAATGCCTAAAGTCTAGAGCTTGCTCAACTCTTCCCCAAAATCATGTTCCTAAGACTTCACCCCTATAAAGAAAACAAAGGTGACAGAGTGAGCTTTCACCCAATGAGGTTCCACAGGGTCACGCAATTGAAAATCACATAGTTCAAACTTTAAACTATCAATATAAGCATCAATTAAGGAGATAAGTAAACACCACAACTAACACAGAGTGCTTCAAGTAAAAGGATACAGTTGGCTCTCAGGAACCAAATTCCCAATCGCATTAGCTTGATCCAAGGCCTTTGACACTCCGTCAAAGTTTAGAAAAGCAAAAACATTGATCGTAGATCCCTGCTTTACACCAGTTTCCGTCCACCAATCATACCCCTTACTGGGTCTGAGCACCAAACAGAAATAGTGGTGGTAATACTCGAGTATACTATTTATCAAAAGAATCAAGTATTCAGTAAATCAGTGACCATTTTCCTCATGGCTTGTCAATCTACCTCGACCAAGCCCTTGCTGGCTCGATTCGATTAACCACCAATGAGGTTTGAGCTCAAATTCACAGTAAGGTCATCGAATATTGGGCTCCAAACGACATCAAATTCATACACAAGTAACCGATTTCAAATGAACAGTAGACCTGTCAAATACTCAAGTGGAATCGAGTGTGGTAAAGTATGTGACGCCCCCACTTCTCCCAAGAGCAAACCCAAGGGTATCGGCGGGACGCCTGCCCAACTCTCGCTAGGATTCGATACAATTTCAATTCAAGCTTAAGGATAAATAACCAAATAATAAAAGTTGAAGGTAAAAAGAAAAGTCGCTTCCTTAAGAAGTATTCAATTCTTACATTTCAAGATACCAAATATATCACTTTCCCCAAAATATCCAATATTCAAAAGTCATCTAATCAATTACATTCAAAACCCTAATCAAAAGTGCATCAAGTCAGCTTCTCCATAATTCTTTCTATTCCGGCTCTTGTTAAGGAAAACAAATCTAATGGGGTGAGCGAATGCTCGTGAGGCCAAGAAATACACATGCAATCACGTAGTTCAAATAACAATAGCACTTATACGAGAATGAAAGCTATAACATTCAAGTAGTTCACAATCAACAATAAAACACACTTGATAAGGATACAGGAGCTCTCAGGAGCTATATTCCACTTGCTTCACCAAGGCTCAGTCAAATACTTCCCCGCGATGACACTCCGTCAATCGGGTGGGTATTAAGTGTGAGAACCCGAAAATTTTTTTATTTTCTAGACTTTATTTTATTTATTTGCACGCCTATCCTCTATTTTATTTATTAGGAAACTTTTCTAAATAATTTTTAAGAGTAAATATAGTTTTAAAATCATTTTTTTAGTACAAGTTAGTTCATGAGAAATTAGGGGTGTATACCGGACGTGGGACCCGCTAGTGCGATAAGTGTGATTAATTCGACCAATAAGGTTATGTTTTGTATACAGGGATTAATCTATTAGGTGTTAAGAGATAATTAGAGTTTACCTAAATTGATTAACATTGGAGAGACAAAAGGATAACTTTAAGCCAAAAGGGTGACAAGTGTCACTTTCCTATTCAATCTTGGACTTTGACCACTATTCATTAACTTTACTAAATATTCAATTGGACCCAAAATCATCTTCATTCTTGCTCCTCTTGGCCGACTTCCCTAGAGAGAAAAAGAGAGAAAGCCTTCAACTTGTTTCTTCATTTCTTGCTTCAATCTTGTGATCTAATCGTTAAAACTTCAAATTTTTCCATAAAAACCCTTGTCTAGGTAGGATTGAGGAAGGTGGTGGAGTGGTTTGTAAGGAGGAGGTGCTAAGTTGCTTCTTTTCTTGAGTTACAAGGTGAGTTGCTAAGAACTTCTTCCTTCGTTCTTGATAATGTTAAATTAGTGACTTTAGTGGCTAAATATGTTGATTTGTGGTAGGTTTATGGTTAAAAATGGAGTTTTGATAGATTTTTTATTTAACAGTGATTTTTTTCTGTTTTATATGAGAATCATTGTTTAGTCATGGATTGATGGCTTGTTATAGTGTAAAATGGAGCTTGTATATGTTGGATATGATTGTTCGCGGAAAATTTCTTGTTTGTGCGGAAATCTCGGTTTAGGGTTTCATAATTGGGGCTTTTCTAAGGTTTGTTGTGGAACTTTTGATTTGCTATGATTGAAGGGTATTTTAACCCTAATAAGGGGTGTTGGATAGTGTGTGCATTGTGGTTGTACTTGTGATTGTGTTGGATAAAATAGATGGTTGTTTGTAGGGCAGAAATCTGAAATTTTAAGAGGAAATGCTGCCCAAAATTTAAGTCCATATGATTTCTTGGAATTGAGTTGCTTAGAGTGCTTATGAGTGACTTTGGGGTTGTCTAAACCTTTAGCACCAAGTGGTCCTTATTTTCACTTCCAAGTTCTTTTGGTTTTGCATTAGTAGAATGTGGATTAGGTTTATGACTCGTGTTCGAGTCTCATTGTGCTTTCTTGAATGTTTTAGGGCATGCCGGTGACCCAAGGCGCTCGTTGGGCGGAAATTTGTGAAACCTCTTTGTTTAATTGGTGAGTGTACTGCTCACATGATTGTTATTTCCTGGCTTTGTTATACTGGAAATCTATGATTGAAATGCTTGTGTTTACTAATGATATTGGTTGAGACGAGGGTGTACTTTATCACTCTCGTACTCCATGGCTTATGTAACTGTTTACTGTATCAATTGAATTCCCTTGAATGTACTTGAACTGGTGTCGTTGGACGTGTATCCAACGACCTTTACTGTTAATCTGAGCTCAACCCCATTGGTGGTCATGAATCGAGCCAGCAAGGGCATGGTCGAGGAAATTGACAAGCCATGGGGACTGTTTTGTGGGATCATTGGGTATGAGACTCTTGATTCCGGTAAACTCGAGTATTACCATTTCTGAACTGGTTAGAGTTCGGGCCCGGTAAGGGGTATGTGAGGTGGACAGGAATTGGAGAAAAGTAAAGTCTACAGTATTCGTTACTTTTGAGCGTTGACGGAGATTCAACGAGGTGAGATCAAGTTTGGCTAAAGAGGAAAAGGGCTCTTGAGAGCCGTCCGTATCCTTTTAATCTTTATTGAAATGTGGTGTTAGTATGACTCATTTGTTGAATATATTTGGATTGAGTAACTTTGTGCTTATGTGAACCTTGGTTACTTGCGTGATGGTACCACATTGGGCGAAATCTCATTCCGTTGCCTTTGTTTTCCTTATAGGGAACCACCTTTGGAACTGTGATTTTGAAGCACGAGTTGAGTTAGTTTTAATATATTCTTTTGTAAAGCTCCTCGATGGTTGGAAAACCTTAAATGTATATTGATCCAACATCTCTCTTTTGAATTGTAAATTTGCAACCATACGTATATAACGATGTTTATCAATGTTCCTGTGTTATTTTGGTTTCGAAATGTTCTTTTATAGGGTTATATAAAGTTTATTGCATTTGTATGGGTTCCGGACAAGTTCGGATTTTGAACGACAAAAGAAAAAAAAATTGGCGGGAAATTTCACAGGAGAATCCGGCTGCAAATCTGGCCAGTTCTGGGCCGGATTAACAGGGGAAATTTTGAATGCGTGAGGTCAACCTCTGTGACAGCCCCACCTTCCCCTAAGGCGAACCAAAGAGGTTAGCGGATTGCCAGCCCAACTCTCGTCAGGACTAACAGTGCAGTTAAACACGATCTAAAACATTCCGGAAAAATAAAAGCGCTCTCAAACAAGTCAAAATTGCAAAATAGCCAAACGAAAATCAAAACCGTCGATGAATAGTGGGTGCCATGTCATATAACTCCGAAAACATTTCCAAACCAAATAGGACACATAAACAGGGTTAAACAATGTTATACACATACGTTTGTAATTTACAAAACAAAAGAAAGATAATTAGATCAAAATACATTTAGGGTTTTTCCAACTATCGAGGAGCTTTACAAAATATATTAAAATTAGCTCAACTCATGCTTCAAAACATCATAGTCCCCAAAAGTGGTTCCCTATAAGGAAAACAAAATATAATGGAGTGAGCTTACGCCCAGTGAGATACTTTCACACAAGCAAGGAAGTTCAATTATGCATGGAGTCGATCAATCCCAAATCATTCAAGAAGAAAGCTAAATAAAGTCACATATCAATAACAATGGTAAAAGGATACGGACGGCTCTCAAGAGCCCCTTTCCTCGCTCGCCATACTTGATCGTATCTCATTGACCCTCCGTCAATGTACAAAGTATAACCAAACGTAGACTCCACTTTACTTCCATTCCTTCCACCCAACATACCCCTATCGGGCCCGAACTCCAAACAGTGAAAAATTGGTAATACTCGAGTATACCAGAATCGAGAGTCTCATACTACAAGATTCCATATAACAGTCCCCATGGCTTGTCAATTTTCACGACCAAGCCCTTGCCGGCTCGATTCAAATGACCACCAATGGGGTTGAGCTCAGTGTTAACAGTAATGACCGTTGGATACTCGTCCAAACGACACCAATTCCAATATATTCATATACCATTCAAGTAACACAGTAAACAGTCATATGTAAGACATAAAGGGTGAGGGTGATCAAGTACACCCTCGCTTGAACCAATTTCAAGTGTAACAAAGCCACATAGTAACAAGCAAGTGAGTGGTACACTCACCAAGCAAGCAAATGAAATTTCATACACTTCCGTCCAAAGAGCGTCTTGAATCACCGTTACGCCCTAAAACATTGAAACAACCACAATGAGACTCGAATACGAGTCATAAACCGAATCCACATACTACCAAAAATAAGGCTCCATTAGAACGTATAAGTACCAAAGTAAGCTAGGGAAAGTCCGGAAATGAAAGTTAAGCCCTAAAACCCAAAAATAGTTTTGACGTCGTTTAGCGTATTTGACAGAACCGGCGCTACGATTATCGGATGGATGTGTAATTTATACCCTTCGAAGCTAAGACAAAGGGATACAACTTTGATGAAGGCTACTCAGTCCAGTTTACAATGTATCTAGGTCAAATTTACCAAAACAACCCCAGAGTTTCTAGTTCGAAGTTTACTGTGAAATTCAATTAGCAGTCCTGATTCATTCAATCATATCTCAGCACGTACGACTCCAATTCAAGTGATTCCAAAGCCATCTGAAAGCTAAGATACCAGGCTATATTTCTTAAGAAGACATCGACAACCAAATCAGTAGTATTCCCGGTCAAACTAACCAATTACAGAAGCGGATTATCAGTTTCGGAGAGAAACAGGGCAGCAGGGGTATTTCGGTCTTTTCACAGGTTACGTTGCTCTGATTGGGCTGAAATTTTTTAGGAAACTATAAAACATCATTCTCTACAACTTTCATGTTTTATACTAAGGCCAATTCGGCCTCTAAAAAGGATAAATAGTATCGGGCAGAACAGGGAAAAATTGAAACCCTAATCTGGAATTTTCCGCACAAAGTGGAAATTTTCCGCAATTCACTACAATTTATGCACTATAGCTTCATTCTAGACTATCCCAAGCCATCATCTATGGACACACAATATTAAACATATAAAAATAGAAAAATCATGGATAAATATAAAATTCACCAATTTCTACCAAAAGTCATGAAATAACACCTAAAACCTTCTCTTTAACTCACATAAGCCACTAATTACATATTATTGAGAAGAACAGAGAGATTCCTTAGCTACTCACCTTACCAACTCAAGAAAAGAAGCACTTAGCACCTTGGTCTTCCAAACCACTTCACAACCAACCTTACTACCACTAAACTAAAGGTTTTTATGGAGGAAATCCAAGTTTAATCGGTTGAACTAGAAGATTGAACAAGATTGGAGGCAAGAAAGTTGGGAGTTTTCTCTTCTTTTCTCCTGAAGATGGCCGGCCAAGGAAGCTTGCAAATGAAGATGTTTTTGGTCAATTTTTGTATTAATTGCTAAAGTGGTGAATCGTGGTCAAAGTCCAAGAGTTAACCACCAAGTGACACATGGCACTCTAATTAATGCATGGCTATCCTTTTGTCTCTCCAACTCTCATCCATTGGTAACCTCCAATTATCTCTTAACACCTGCTAAACTAATCCTGATATACAAAACTTAACCTAACTGGCCGAATTTTACCGAACTTTCCGCACTAGCGGGTCCCACGTCCTGTATACGCTCTTAATTTCTCAAAAACTAACCGATACTAGAAAAATAATTTAAAAACTATATTTACTCATAAAAATTATCTAAAAAATTTTCCTAATAAAGAAAATGCGGAAAAGCATGCAATTAATTTATGGGGTCTCACACCCTCTCCCCTTTAAAAGAATTTCGCCCTCGAAATTTCTCACCTTGACTCTCGAAAAGTTTAGGGTATTTCTTTTGCATTTCTTCTTCCACCTCCCAGGTAGCTTCCTCCACCCAATGATTCCTCCACAGTATCTTAACCAACGGAATCTGCTGGTTTGTCAGCTCTTTAACTTTCCGGTCAAGCAATTGTACAGGTTTCTCTTCGTAAGTGAGCGATTCATCTATTTCAATTTCCTCTGGCTGTAAGATATGGGATGGGTCGGGATAGTACTTCTTAAGCATCGAGACGTGGAAGACATCGTGAATTCGAGAGAGACTGGACGGTAGTTCCAGGAGATACGCTACTTTACCAACCCTTTGGAGAATCTTGAAAGGTCCAACGAGCCTCGGTTGGAGCTTTTTTCCTCTACCCGCTGTGATGCTCCGTAACGGTGTGACCTTGAGGAAAACATGGTCTCCTACTTCGAACTCCAAGTCTTTTCTTCGATTATCCGCGTAGCTCTTTTGTCGGCTTTGAGCTGTTTGGAGTCTTTGTCGTATCAACTTGACCTTTTCTCATGCCTCCTCCATCCATGGAATAGTTGCTGGATCTAGCACCTTCCTCTCGCCGACTTCGTCCCAATAAATCGGTGACCGGTATTTCCGTCCATATAGTGCCTCGTATGGAGCCAGTTGAATTGGCGAATGGTAGCTGTTATTGTACGCAAACTCTGCTAAGGTCATGTGTTGACCCCAGTTACCTCCAAAATCCAGAATGCAGGTCCGTAACATGTCCTTGAGAGTTTGGATTGTTCGCTCCGATTGTCCATCCGTCTGAGAGTGATAGGTGGTGCTTAAGTTGAGTTTAGTCCCCAGAGTCTCTTGGAATTTCTGCCAAAATCGAGATACGAAACGGGGATCTCGGTCTGAAACGATGCTCACAGGAATGCCATGTAGCCTTACGATCTCTTCCATGTACACCTGAGCCAACTTCTCCATGGAGTATTTCATGTTTACCGGCAAGAAATGGGCCGATTTGGTTAATCGATCGACGATCACCCAAACGGCATCGTGTCCTCGTTGCATTCGTGGTAAACCTGAAACGAAATCCATTGTGACATTTTCCCACTTCCATTCGGGTATTTCAAGAGGTTGTAGTAAGCCTGATGGTTTTTGATGTTCCGCCTTAACTTGTTGGCAGACGAGACATTTCTGCACGTACAGAGCGATTTCCTTCTTCATATTGTCCCACCAATAGGCTCCTTTCAGATCCTGATACATCTTGCTACTACCCGGATGGATTGTGTATCTGGACTGATGAGCTTCCTCTAAGATCTCCGTTCTCACCGCTTCATCTTTAGGCACCACCACTCGATTTCGGTATTTTAGAATACCCTCGGGACTGAAGTTGAAGTCGGTTGATTCCCCTTTTTTCACCTTCTTTCCCCACTTCCGCACCATCGAATCCTCCTTTTGGGCTTCTTTAATTCGCTCCAGTAGGGTGGATGTTACCTTAATGTTACCAAAAACCACCTTATGACTCCCAAGGCAGGGTTTCAACTCGCAAACGGATTCTAACAATCCCACTCTTTGATCATTAACCCTGCTACTTGAGCCTTGTGACTTAAGGCATCAGCCACCACGTTTGCCTTCCCCGGATGGTAGTTGATAGTGCAGTCGTAATCCTCCAGAAATTCCATCCACCGTCGCTGCCTCATATTCAATTCCTTTTGTGAAAAGAGGTACCTAAGGCTCTTGTGGTCTGAGTAAACCTCGAAGGTCACCCCGTAAAGGTAGTGTCTCCACTTCTTCAGAGCGAAAACAACCGCGGCTAACTCAAGATCGTGGGTTGGGTAGTTCTGCTCGTGGGGTTTCAATTTCTTAGAGGCAAAAGATATCACATTTCGGTTCTGCATCAGCACACACCTCAGACCTTCCCGCGACGCGTCGGCATTGACGGCAAACCCGTCTACTCCGTTGGGCAAGACTAGAGCTGGCGCCATAGTTAATCTTTTCTTTAGCTCCTGAAAACTCATTTCGCTTTTGGCATCCCACACAAACCGACCATGCTTCTTTGTCAAGTCGGTTAAAGGACCTGCTAGTTTGGAGAAGTCTTTAATGAAACGTCGGTAATGCCCCGTCAACCCTAGAAAACTACGAATCTCCGTAGGGTTTTCTGGCCGTTTCCAATTGGTCACGGCCTCTACTTTCGCCGGGTCAACCAAGATGCCCTCATGAGAAATTACGTGTCATAAAAAAGAAATTTTCTCCAGCCAAAACTCACACTTTTGAACTTGGTGTATAACCGATACTCTCTTAGGGTTTGCAAAACAATTCTTAGGTGCTGTTCATGCTCCTCGCGAGTTTTGGAGCAAACCAAGATGTCATCAATAAAAACAACGATAAATCGGTCCAAGTAGGGCTTAAAAACCCTATGCATTAGATTAATGAAGGTGGCAGGGACATTGGTTAATCCAAAGGGCATAACTGTGAATTTGTAATGCCCATATCTTGAGTTGAAAGCAGTTTTCGGAATATCCTTTTTCCTAATCAACAACTGGTAATACCCTTGGCAGAGGTCCAGTTTCGAGAAGACCACTGCTCCTTGCAAACTGGTCGAACAACTCATCAATGTAGGGCAGTGGATACTTATTTTTAATCGTGACATTGTTCAGGCCCCGATAGTGAATACACATCCTCAAACTTCCGTCCTTTTTCTTTACAAACAACATAAGGGCTCCCCAAGGAGACCCACTCTCTTGAATGAACCCCCGCTCCAAAAGGTCTTGTAACTGCAACTTCAACTCCTTAAGTTCAGCAGGGGCCATCCGATACGGTGTTTTTGAGATAGGCGAGGTTCCCGGTAACAGGTCGATCTTGAATTCTATCTCTCTCTCCGGAGGTAAGGCTACTAACTCATCAGGGAATACATCCGGAAATTCCCGTACTATGTGCACATCCTCTACCTTCAATTTATCCGTGGGGGTATTGATTAGAAAGGCTAAAAATCCTTGCGCCCCTCTATTTAGCAATTTTCTAACCCGAATGCCTGAGATCAGGGCGGATGAAGTTAACCTTTCCCTTATATCTAAACTTAGGGTCGCCTCCCCAGGAATGCGGAATTCTACCACCTTCTTCTTACAATCTAGTTGGGCATTATACCTGGCTAACTAGTCCATACCCAAGATCACGTCATACGCCTTGATGGACAAGCTTATCAAATCCCCCAATAATCTCCTCTCTCCTACCCAAACCTCCCAGTCCTTATAAACCAGGCTAGTAACCAAACGATGATCCCCCATAGGTGTACTAACTTCTAGGTCGTAAGGTAAACTAGCAGGTTTTATGTCAATGCCACACATGAAATTAGGGTTAACAAAGGAATGGGTGGCACCAGAATCTACTAAAACCTTTGCAAAGTGGTGGAATACAGGGATCGTACCTTCTACGACCTTAGAGGAATCTGGTACCTGCTGTGGCTCTAATGAGTACACTCAAGCCGCGACCTTAGGTTTCGTCCCATCTCCCTTAGCTGGTCCAGCGTTGGTCTTTGATGGTGGTTGACTTCCCTTTCCATCTTGCTTTAGGATTGGGCAGGTGGCAAGCTGGTGGTCTGCACTTCCGCAACGCAGACATTTCTCATCTTTCTTCCAGCAGTTGTCCTCAGAATGATTTGGCTTTCCGCAGTACCCACAAGGTCCACGCGACGCCGAACCTGAACCCCTCTGGAAATTTCCTCCCTGGCCTTTCCCAGCTGGGCCACCCCTGGACGGAGCCCCTCTGCCTACTCCCGACTGTCGTCCACCTCCGGCTCCCCATCCGAACTTGGGAGGGGTACCCTTATCCCCCTGCCCTGAACTACTTCCAGGAAAGCCTCGCTTCTTTGCCTGGAAGTTCCGCACTTGTAGCCTAGCGCTCTCCACCCGTTGGGCTTTCTCCACGGCCTCGCTAAAAGCATTAATCTAGGCCACCGCGAGGTCCTTCTGAATTTCTACGTTCAAGCCCTGGATAAAACGCCTTATTCACCGCTGCTCGGTCATGATCAGCTCGAGGGCAAATTTGGATAGGCGGGTGAACTGACTCTCGTATTCCGCTACAGACTGGGCCCCATGGCGAAGTCGGATAAACTCATCTTCCTTCCGTTCCTGGACTAGAGGAGGGAAGAATTTAGCGTTAAACTCTCGCATGAAATTCATCCAAGTCCGGGGCGTTTGCTCCCGTTCCCACTTCTGTTGGATGACGTTCCACCAGGAACGGGCCGCCCCTTCTAGCTGGAAGACGGTGAAGGTCACCTACCTTTCCTCGGTGTAGTGCAAGGCAGCAAAAATATCCACCATTTTCTCTAGCCATCTTTCAGCTACATCCGGATCGGGCCCCCCAATAAACTTTGGTGGGGTAAACTACTGAAATCTCTCGAGAGCCCTGTCCTCGCTCTCCACGTGGTTGCCAGGGTTTCCAGGGTTGGGGTTAGGGTTTTGACCATGTTGCTGCACCACTTGGGCTAGTAAATTAGTCATTTGCTGCATAGTAGCAGCTATTTGAACGCTCGGGTCAATCTTAGGTTCAGGGTTGGGCTCAGACGAAGTTTCCCCAGTGCCCCCATCCGACGTGGGTTGCCTACTCCCGCGCCCCCGTCCCCTTCCACTACGCGTGCCTTCCATAGAATCTATTCAATCTAGACAAATGTAACTAGAACAATAAAATAACAATACATGTACGTAAGAAACCAAAAGCTTTTATAATAAAGCATATACACATTCCAAAGCAAAGTCACCAAAACAAAGTCAAACAAGGCACATATTAACAGTCAGTCAAGTACAACAAAGACAATCCACAAGGGAATGGCATCATCAACAGTCGTATATACATCGCTAGTCCAAACGTACAAAAATGGCTAGCTAAAGTTCTTTCCCAGGTCTACCATCCCCTATCCATCCTATACACAACAGTCAAAACTATCCAAAACCCAAAGAATAACGGCTCAGTCCGTCGTCGGGCTAGTGGACCCACCCAACGGGGTGGATTCACCTCCATCCTCGCCCCCCGCACACGAAGCCTCGTCACTCTCCACCTCGAGCAAATCGTCGCAAAGGTTCAAGATCGACTCGGCTCAAACCCTAACTTTCCTAGCTCTCTTAGTCATACGCTCACGTGCCTCTCCAAGTTGGGCGCAAAGGTCGTCCACCCTATCTTGACCTTCGATCACGTCGTACTCTAGCTCCTTGATTCGCTCGGCTTGTTTCTCGTTAGCTACCCTTAGTTGGTTCACTACGGCCTCAAGACTAGCGTTATCCTTCGCCAACTCCTTTCGTTCCTCTACCACAGCCAACACTACGGTGTTAGGGTAGGCGTAAGTGTGACGGCACTCACAACGTCGGAGGCGGTTAGCCGGACTCCAACGTACGACGGCCACTCTTGGCCGAATCTGGTACTTAATCGTCGGGAGCACTCCACGGGGTCGCTCACCAGTAGGGCTACCACTAGGCCCATTATGCCCGTCCATCCTACACCAAAAGAGTAAATAATCATAAATAATCTTAAGGGACATAATCAAATTAATCCTCAAGTCGAGCATTTCTAACACGCCCAAGCCAATTCAAACCTAGGCTCTGATACCACCTGTGACAGCCCCACCTTCCCCTAAGGCGAACCAAAGAGGTTAGCAGACTGCCTGCCCAACTCTCGCAAGGACTAACGGTGCAGTTAAACACGATCTAAAACGTTTCGGAAAAAATAAAAGCATGCTCAAACAAGTCAAAATCACAAAATAGCCAAACGAAAATCAAAACCGTCAATGAATAGTGGGTGCCATGTCATATAACTCGGAAAATATTTCCAAACCAAATAGGACACATAAACAGGGTTAAACAATGTTATACACATACGTTTGTAATTTACAAAATAAAAGAAAGATAATTAGATCAAAATACATTTAGGATTTTTCCAACTATAGAGGAGCTTTACAAAATATTTTAAAATTTGCTCAACTCGTGCTTCAAAACATCATAGTCCCCAAAAGTGGTTCCCTGTAAGGAAAAAAAATATAATGGAGTGAGCTTACGCCCAGTGAAATACTTTCACTCAAGCAAGAAAGTTCAATTATGCATGGAGTCGATCAATCCCAAATCATTCAAGAAGAAAGCTAAATAAAGTCACATATCAATAACAATGGTAAAAGGATACGGACGGCTCTCAAGAGCCCCTTTCCTCGCTCGCCATACATGATCGTATCTCATTGACCCTCCGTCAATGTACAAAGTATAACCAAACGTAGACTCCACTTTACTTCCATTCCTTCCACCCAACATACCCCTACCGGACCCGAACTCCAAACAGTGGAAAATTGGTAATACTCGAGTATACCAGAATCGAGAGTCTCATACTACAAGATTCCATATAACAGTCCCCATGGCTTGTGAATTTTCACGACCAAGCCCTTGCCGGCTCGATTCAATTGACCACCAATGGGGTTGAGCTCAGTGTTAACAGTAATGACCGTTGGATACTCGTCCAAACGACACCAATTCCAATATATTCATATACCATTCAAGTAACACAGTAAACAGTCATATGTAAGACATAAAGGGTGAGGGTGATCAAGTACACCCTCGCTTGAACGAATTTCAAGTGTAACAAAACCACATAGTAACAAGCAAGTGAGTGGTACACTCACCAAGCAAGCAAATGAAATTTCATACACTTCCGCCCAAAGAGCGTCTTGAATCACCGTCACGCCCTACAACATTCAAACAAGCACAATGAGACTCGAATACGAGTCATAAACCGAATCCACATACTACCAAAAATAAGGCTCCATTAGAACGTATAAGTACCAAAGTAAGCTAGGGAAAGTCCGGAAATGAAAGTTAAGCCCTAAAACCCAAAAATAGTTTTGATGTCATTTAGCGTATTGGACACAACCGGCGCTAAGATTATAGGATGGATGTGTAATTTATACCGCTTCGAAGCTAAGACAAAGGGCTACAACTTTGATGAAGGCTACTCAGTCCAGTTTACAATGTATCTAGGTCAAATTTACCAAAACAACCCCAGAGTTTCCAGTTCGAAGTTTACTGTGAAATTCAATTAGCAGTCCTGATTCATTCAATCATATCTCAGCACGTACGACTCCAATTCAAGTGATTCCAAAGCCATATGAAAGATAAGATACCAGGCTATATTTCTTAAGAAGACATCGACAACCAAATCAGTAGTATTCCCGGTCAAACTAACCAATTACAGAAGCGGATTATCAGTTTCGGAGAGAAACAGGGCAGCAGGGGTATTTCGGTCTTTTCACAGGTTACGTTGCTCTGATTGGGCTGAAATTTTTTAGGAAACTATAAAACATCATTCTCTACAACTTTCGTGTTTTATACTAAGGCCAATTCGGCCTCTAAAAAGGATAAATAGTATCGGGCAGAACAGGGAAAAATTGAAACCCTAATCTGGAATTTTCCGCACAAAGTGGAAATTTTCCGCAATTCACTACAATTTTCGCACTATAGCTTCATTCTAGACTATCCCAAGCCATCATCTATGGCCACACAATATTAAACATATAAAAATAGAAAAATGATGGATAAATATAAAATTCACCAATTTCTACCAAAAGTCATGAAATAACACCTAAAACCATCTGTTTAAGTCACATAAGCCACTAATTACACATTATTGAGAAGAAAAAAGAGATTCCTTAGTTACTCACCTTACCAACTCAAGAAAGGAAGCACTTAGCACCTTGGTCTTCCAAACCACTTCACAACCAACCTTACTACCACTAAACTAAAGATTTTTATGGAGGAAATCCAAGTTTAATCGGTTGAACTAGAAGATTGAACAAGATTGGAGGCAAGAAAGTTGGGAGTTTTCTCTTCTTTTCTCTTGAAGATGGCCAGCCAAGGAAGCTTGCAAATGAAGATGTTTTTGGTCAATTTTTGTATTAATTGGTAAAGTGATGAATAGTGGTCAAAGTCCAAGAGTTAACCACCAAGTGACACATGGCACTCTAATTAATGCATGGCCATCCTTTTGTCTCTCCAACTCTCATCCATTGGTAACCTCCAATTATCTCTTAATGTGATAGCCCCACCTCCCCCTAAGGCGAACCAAAGGGTTCGGCGGGCCGCCTGCCCAACTCTCGCCGGGACTCAGTCGTTCACTCAAACAAATCCGAAATAAAACCACAAGAATTCATATAGCAAAAATCGAAAACTTAAAGCGAAATTTATATACATTTCTATCTCAAAAGGGATTTCAACCATTGAATATACAAAGGTTCCCAATTCCTCATACATCCAGCCCATGCCAAGCGCTAGGGCGAGAACCATTACAAAAGAAAGAGCTAGACCAAGCTAGTCTATACCAAGCTCTCATCCTTGCGTGCCTTCCCCTGTTAAGGAAAACAAAACTAAAGGAATGAGCTAAAAGCTCTGTGAGGTTCCGAACACAAAATCAAATAATCAATCCAATACATTAAACATAGAGCATCAATAATTCAAGAGACATTTACCATGGAAAGCGATATTAACACATACATTAAAAGGATACGGCCCACAAGGAGCCATTTGTTCGTTCGTTCTCCTGTCATTCCCCTTATTCCTCCAATCATTTGAAAATGCATTTTTGTAAGTAAAACCCTCGTTCGATCGTTCATTTCATTCACCCCCTCCTGGACGTTGGCCAGGCTCCACCAACCTACAAGGTAATACTCGAGTATACCAACGTTCACACCCAGGGTCACCATATCGCCCGACCGAGTCCGCTTCTGGCTCGAGTCGATCGGTAACGAAGGGCAGGGCCCAGTTCAGCCAAAAGGTTTACATCATGCACAACTAATGTATCAATCATTAAATCGTTGACAATTTCATGTTTCATTTAGGTCGAGCGCGATAAAGTACACGCTCGCCTAGAAAATTCGTTTTGGAAATCATTGGAAACACTTAACACATTATCAAACAATAACAACAAGTCATGAAGTCAAGGAGAATATAACAAACAAGGAACACTCACCTATATACGCAAAACAACATGCAAAATATCCTTCCGGATATTATCTTTAGTCACCAAGAAAACCTAAGATTAAAGAAGAAAGAATATTACAGCTCATCTAACACAAACAATTAGGTGAACTCAAAGAACTCGACAATTGATGAGTAGAACGTATAAAAGACTTTAAAGTGAAATGAGGACATTTGGACCCGTGGACAAAAATAACTAGGGTTTCATAGTCCAAACGTAAAACCTAACTCAAAAGGGTTATAAAATTTTCCAATGGAAACACTTAAACCAAAGGCAAGTCGGAATCCAGCTAGGTAGGCTAAGAAATACTGTTTTCGGGATTGTTTATATGGTTCAAAATCATCTCATATCTAAGTAGATATTATAGACTAAATGTTTTAATGAAATCCATGAAAAAGGGAGGACAAAATACCCAAGAAAATCCTAAACCACTCTTTTTTATTTGGTAAGCGTAAGTAAACATTTGGAGTTTCCAATTGAAGAAGGATCATGTTTTAAGATGGAAAACGGTCATAGTATTTGCCAAACGAAAATATACAAATTCAAATAGAAACTTAGCCCTCGAGCGAAAATTTGGGCAGCACGCCCTTTGTATTTACCTATTTTTCCAGCCATTTATGGCTTCATTGTTTTCCTCAATCAATCCCAAAGTCACACACAATATCATCTCATTTCAATAGCCATTCCATAGGCTCAAAGTCATATAAGTACAAAAATCAAACAACATGTGCGGAAATGAAGTTTAACAAAAGATAGATTTGACGGGTTTTACGTAACGGACACATCCGAAGCTACGCTTATCGGATTGGGATGCAATTTATACCATTTCGAAGCTAAGACAGAGGGTTACAATTTTGATGAAGGCCACTTAGTCCAAATTCTAGTGTAACCTAGTCAAATTCCCAATTCCCAGAACCAAGTTTCAACTAATCGGCTACTTAACCGTACTACGTTTAAATGGCCATATCTCAGGTTACCAAAGTCCGTTTAAGGAGTTCTTGGAGGCGTTGAAAAGCTAAGACAAAGACCTACAACTTTTATGAATACCATTCATTCCAGTGTTCACCCTAACTAGGTCAAATTTACCAATACATCTCCAGATTTTGCAGTTCGAAATTCACTGCAGAAATCAAGTAGCAGTCCTGCTTTATTCACTCATATCTCAGCACACACACCTCCAATTTAGGTAATTCCAAAGCCATTGGAAACCTAAGATACAAGGCTATAATTCATAAGAAGACATCATCAACCAATTCGGTAATATTCCTGGTCAAACTAACCACTTACAGAGGCTGATTTTCATTTTCGGACAGAAACAGGGCAGCAGCGGTATTTTTGTCTTTTTACAGGTTATGTTGCTCCGATTGAGCTGAAATTTTGTAGGAAAATATAAAACATCATTCTCTACAACTTTTATGTTTTGTGCTAAGGCTAGTTCGGCCTCTAACAAGGTGAAATAGAACCGGGAAGAAATGGGAAAAAAATGAAACCCTAATCTGGAATTCATGCATTCAAGTGCTAATCTTCCACAAAACAACATCTAAAACAACTAAAAACCACTACTAAGCAATTAATTGAAGTAAAGAAGAGGTTTTTGGAAAAATACCTTATCTCCCTATGAAAGATGGTAGCTTAGGCTTTGTCCTCCAAAAATAACTCCACAAACACCTTGGAAACTACTTGGAAAGTAAGTTTTATGGAGTAGTTTGCAAATTAATCGGTTGAAACTCAAGATTTGGGCAAGAAATTGAAGTGGAAGATGAAGAACTCTCTTGGTTTCTCTCTCACTAATTTCAGCCAAAAGAGACAAGAAAATGAATGAATTTTGGTCAAAAATCTGATTTTAGTAAAGTTACCAACCTTGGTCAAAAGTCCAACTTCTAATAGCATAGTGACACTTGGCTCCTTTTAGGGTTTTAAGCTTATCCTTTTGTCTACCAATGGTAATTTATCTAGCTAACTTTTAATTGTCTCCTAGCACCTTGTAAAATAATAATACTTCGCACAAAAATCACTTAATCACCAAAATTTTATCGCACTAGCGGGTCCCACGTCCATAAGGCACTTCAAATTTAACCCGAACTAACTTATACTAGAAAAATGGTTGGAAAAACTATATTCACTTATAAAGTGTCCAGAAAATTAATGTAGTAAAATAAAATAAGGAAAATGCATGAAAAGGAATAGAATTACATGGTATAAATTAAGAAAAATTTTACGGGCTCTCACACTTAACACCTGCTAAACTAATCCCGGTATACAAAACTTAACCTAACTAGCCGAATTTTACCGAACTTTCCGCACTAGCGGGTCCCACGTCCGGTATACGCTCTTAATTTCTCAAAAACTAACCGATACTAGAAAAATAATTTAAAAACTAAATTTACTCATAAAAATTATCTAAAAAATTTTCCTAATAAAGAAAATGCGGAAAAGCATGCAATTAAATAGAATAAAACCTAGAAAATAAGAAAATTTACGGGGTCTCACACCCTCTGCCTCCAATCCAGCCAAGAATCCGGCCGAAAATCCGGCCAGATTCCTGCCGGATTGTGATGTGGCCGGCACTATTTATGTGCGGTTCCGATTTTTTCATTTTCGTTTCGCGATTTTTGAATCGATTAAGCGCGCTAATATCTTCCGGAACATTTTAGATTCTATATAACTGTCTCAGTCGTCCTGGCGAGAGTTGGGCAGGCTGTGAGGACCAGTAATTTTCTTAATTTCCAGGTTTTAATTTCTTTTAATTATACGTTTTTCCACCTTTTCTTTATTCGAAAAATTGTGCAAATAAATTTTATGAGTAAATATAGCTTTTAAATGATTTTTCTAGTATCGGTTAGTTTTTGAGAAACTAAGAGTATATAATGGACGTGGGACCCACTAGTGCGAAAAGTTCGGGAAAATTCGGCCATTTAGGTTAAATTCCGGATACTGTGTGAAATTTATCGGGTGTTAAGAGATAAGTAGAGGATGTGAAGTGATTGATGTGAGAGGAAAAAGAAAAGATAGGATTGCATTAATGGAGGTGACAAGTGTCACCATTGTATTGGAAATAGCTTATGACTTACTATTCATTTTCTTGACTTTTGACCAATTGCTTAAATATCTCAAAAAAATCACACAAAATTCATTCTTGTCTTCAACCTCTTGGCTGATTCTCTCTCTAGCAAAGAAGGAAGAAAAACCTCTTCAAAGTTTGGCAATTATCTAGCTCAAATCCTCCAAAACACTTGCTTGATCTAGTTTCTACTCCATAAAATCCCTCCATTTGGTGCTAGTGAGTGATTTGGTGAAGTTTTTTGGAAAAGCTAAGGTGTCCTACAACTCTCCCTCTCTTGTTTACTAGGTGAGTGGTATATGAACTTTCCCCTACACTTAATGAAGCTAGAGTTGTGCTTAGTGGAAGCTAAAGTGTGGAATTTTGTGATTTAATTCTTGTTTTTGGATGAAATGGTGAAGTTTACAATTTATTGGTGATTTTTCTGGTTTAATATGATCATGATGTTGTGGCCTTGTATGATGATTGGCAATGGCCTATAATGACTCTAGTAGGTGTGAATGATTGATAATTGCAAGTAAATTCTGTTTTGGAAGAAATCTGGAAAATTAGGGTTCTTGGTTCTTCATTCTGTCCGAAATTTTTGGTCCTAGATAGAGGCTGAATTGGCCTTGGCTCAAAACATGAAAGTTGTAGGTATTGATGGTTTAAGGGTGACTGTAAAATTTCAGGTCAATTGGAGTAGTGTAGAATGAGATAAGCCGAAATTACTATTGCTGTTCTGGGTTCATCAGGATGTTAGAACTGCGTCTGAAATGGGTTGTTTTGACTGGAATTGTTTTGGATTTGGGTGTTTAGGTCTTCTGATGAAATGTATCTTGATGTCCTAGCTACCATATTCCTTTGGAATTTCTGCATTTGGACCTGTATAGACTGAGTTGTACTGATTACAGCATAGTGTGATTTGTAAACCTGCAATTACGGTTCTGGTTTGGTATTCTGCATATTTGACCTAGTTGTGCTAGGATTTGGACTGAGTGGCCTTCTAAATTGTTGTAGCCCTGTCTTTTATCTTCGAAATGGTGGGTCTTGCACCCTCATCCGACAATCGTAGTGTCTTTGGTGCCATTACCGCATAAGGAGGCCAAAACTGTTTTTGTTGTTGGGGCTAATATAGTTACATTTCCTGATTTTTCTGGTTTCCTTTAATGCTTATATATTCTTATGGAACCTTATTTTGGTAATACTTGGCCTTGGTTTATGACTTGTAAACGAATCTTATTGTGTTTATTTGAATAGTTTTAAGGCTTGTTTTCATTCCGATCATTTCCTAGCTAACTTTTGTACTTGTACTACTTTGAGCCTAGTGAATGGCTTTTGGAAATGAGGTGAATTTTGTGTGAGATGTTGGGACTGATTCGAGGGAATAATGAAGCCTTAATGGCTGGAAAAGTAAGAAATTTAGGGGAAGTGCTGCCCGATTTTCTAGGCCGTTTGATTCTTTTAAGTTGGATTTGCCTTTTGGTCGAAATAAAAAGGGCTTTTGGGTTATTGAACCTAGGTCTTTATGCTATCTTTTTGTTCCCAAAAATCATGTTTTGTACCCTTGCATTAGTAATTATTTGGCGAGGCATACGACTAGTAGTCGAGCCTCATGTGCATTGTGTTTACTCGATTACGGATGTGAAACCTTCAATTGGTTTATTTTGGTTATTTTAGGGTTTCTTGGCGATTAAGGCCAATCTGAAGTAAAAACTTTTGAAGTTGAGCCGGTGAGTGTACCACTCCCCTCCATTGCTATCTAACTTGATTTCTGCTCTGCAATCTGTTAAATTTGTTTGAGACGAGGGTGTACTTTATCACACTCGTTCTTCTATCTGTTCATATGCCAATTTTGAGTGCCTATCTGAATCTGCCGTCTGAATCTGCTATTTTGTATCTGTATCTGAATCTGTTATCTGTGTCTGCATCTGTTCGAATTTCTATGACCTATGAGCTCAATCCTGTGGCTAAGTTATTCGAGTCGGGCCGGCAAGGGCCTGGACGATTAGATAACGAACCACGGTAGTCTGTTCGGGGATTTTTGGGTATTGAGACCCTTGATTCCGGTATACTCGAGTATTACCATTTCTGTTCGGTTACGGTGAGCGGGCCCGGTAAAGGGGTGTTTGGTGGACGGAATTCGGTGTAAAGAGGGGTCTACGGACGTTTTGGTTCTATATACGTTGACGGAGAGTCAACCGGTTTGGATCAAGTACTGCGCTGGAAATTTGGCTCCTGAGAGCCACCCGTATCCTTCTGATTTGAATCATTGGTTCCTTTGCTTTGCATCTGGCATGTGTACTTGATTTGCTAAACATGAAATGCCATGATTTTTCTGCTATATGTTTGGTACCTCATTGAGCGCAAGCTCACCCCTTTCTGTTCCTTTTGTTTTCCTTACAGGAAAATAAACCCTTTTGGTCTGGATTTGACAAATGGCTGCCAAATTGAGCTAGTTGAACATATCTTTTGTATAGCTCATGTATTAAAACCCTAAGTGTACTTTTGGGATGTTTTCTCTTTTGATTTGGCAAACCGTGTATATGTATTAATTTTTGAAAACTTTTGTATGTCATTTTGGATTGAAATTTTGGATTGTAATCGCTAAAGTTCAGATGTGAATGTTTGCGTGTTCTTTCGGTTGGGTTCTGACGGGTCGGTTACTATCATGGCCGACTCCGGATTTCATTTTTCTTACTTTGGGTTATTTTTTCCATTTTGACTTGTTTACGCTCGTTTGTAAGTTCCGGATCGCAATAGATAGTTCTAGTCCGCATCGTTAGTCCTGGCGAGAGCTGGGCAGGCAGCCCGCTAACCCCTTTCGTTCGCCTTAGGGGAAAGTGGGGCTGTTACAAGTGGTATCAGAGCCACTTCGCGTGGTCTCTGCGTGGAGTGAGCTTGGGGCCAAGTGGTGTTATGGTCCTGCTTTCGTGAATACGTCGAAAGGTATAAGTGCTCTTTTGAGCGTAAGCTATGAACTATGCATGTTATAAGAGTAAGGATCATTATCTTGGGACTTGAGGAAGCTAGGTATGTATGTCGGGTAGGAATCTTTAATATGGATGATTTACGCTTGGGACCGGCCGGCTCGAGTTGTGAATTATCTTATTTGGGATTCTCGTGCCCGGCTACTAACTCAATGAGAGCCTAGGTTAGAAAGGACTTGGGCGAACTAGAAAGGCGATTCTATGGAACTCCATGTGGTTTGTTCGGGGGTGGTTAAGCGTGATCCACCTTGATTAAGATATAGATGGTGTTGTTGTCGTAGAGTATGGACAGAGCCCTAGAGGGGGAAAAGCTCTTCGTGAGTTAATTTGCACTCGTGACCTAGTCTGTCTATAGTACTTTCGAATGATTCCGCTACTTTCATGGATCTCTCACATTTGTCTTTAATTGACTGCTACTGTGTGACTGGTTCGATCCGTTGGGTACCTTAGATTTGGTGGATTCCGCTGATAAGAAAATTTCGAGGACGAAATTTCTTTAAGGGGGAGAGAGTGTGAGGACCCGTAATTTTCTTAATTTCCAGGTTTTAATTTCTTTTAATTATACGTTTTTCCACCTTTTCTTTATTCGAAAAATTGTGCAAATAAATTTTATGAGTAAATATAGCTTTTAAATGATTTTTCTAGTATCGGTTAGTTTTTGAGAAACTAAGAGTATATAATGGACGTGGGACCCACTAGTGCGAAAAGTTCGGGAAAATTCGGCCAATTAGGTTAAATTCCGGATACTGTGTGAAATTTATCGGGTGTTAAGAGATAAGTAGAGGATGTGAAGTGATTGATGTGAGAGGAAAAAGAAAAGATAGGATTGCATTAATGGAGGTGACAAGTGTCACCATTGTATTGGAAATAGCTTATGACTTACTATTCATTTTCTTGACTTTTGACCAATTGCTTAAATATCTCAAAAAAATCACACAAAATTCATTCTTGTCTTCAACCTCTTGGCTGATTCTCTCTCTAGCAAAGAAGGAAGAAAAACCTCTTCAAAGTTTGGCAATTATCTAGCTCAAATCCTCCAAAACACTTGCTTGATCTAGTTTCTACTCCATAAAATCCCTCCATTTGGTGCTAGTGAGTGATTTGGTGAAGTTTTTTGGAAAAGCTAAGGTGTCCTACAACTCTCCCTCTCTTGTTTACTAGGTGAGTGGTATATGAACTTTCCCCTACACTTAATGAAGCTAGAGTTGTGCTTAGTGGAAGCTAAAGTGTGGAATTTTGTGATTTAATTCTTGTTTTTGGATGAAATGGTGAAGTTTACAATTTATTGGTGATTTTTCTGGTTTAATATGATCATGATGTTGTGGCCTTGTATGATGATTGGCAATGGCCTATAATGACTCTAGTAGGTGTGAATGATTGATAATTGCAAGTAAATTCTGTTTTGGAAGAAATCTGGAAAATTAGGGTTCTTGGTTCTTCATTCTGTCCGAAATTTTTGGTCCTAGATAGAGGCTGAATTGGCCTTGGCTCAAAACATGAAAGTTGTAGGTATTGATGTTTTAAGGGTGACTGTAAAATTTCAGGTCAATTGGAGTAGTGTAGAATGAGATAAGCCGAAATTACTATTGCTGTTCTGGGTTCATCAGGATGTTAGAACTGCGTCTGAAATGGGTTGTTTTGACTGGAATTGTTTTGGATTTGGGTGTTTAGGTCTTCTGATGAAATGTATCTTGATGTCCTAGCTACCATATTCCTTTGGAATTTCTGCATTTGGACCTGTATAGACTGAGTTGTGCTGATTACAGCATAGTGTGATTTGTAAACCTGCAATTACGGTTCTGGTTTGGTATTCTGCATATTTGACCTAGTTGTGCTAGGATTTGGACTGAGTGGCCTTCTAAATTGTTGTAGCCCTGTCTTTTATCTTCGAAATGGTGGGTCTTGCACCCTCATCCGACAATCGTAGTGTCTTTGGTGCCATTACCGCATAAGGAGGCCAAAACTGTTTTTGTTGTTGGGGCTAATATAGTTACATTTCCTGATTTTTCTGGTTTCCTTTAATGCTTATATATTCTTATGGAACCTTATTTTGGTAATACTTGGCCTTGGTTTATGACTTGTAAACGAATCTTATTGTGTTTATTTGAATAGTTTTAAGGCTTGTTTTCATTCCGATCATTTCCTAGCTAACTTTTGTACTTGTACTACTTTGAGCCTAGTGAATGGCTTTTGGAAATGAGGTGAATTTTGTGTGAGATGTTGGGACTGATTCGAGGGAATAATGAAGCCTTAATGGCTGGAAAAGTAAGAAATTTAGGGGAAGTGCTGCCCGATTTTCTAGGCCGTTTGATTCTTTTAAGTTGGATTTGCCTTTTGGTCGAAATAAAAAGGGCTTTTGGGTTATTGAACCTAGGTCTTTATGCTATCTTTTTGTTCCCAAAAATCATGTTTTGTACCCTTGCATTAGTAATTATTTGGCGAGGCATACGACTAGTAGTCGAGCCTCATGTGCATTGTGTTTACTCGATTACGGATGTGAAACCTTCAATTGGTTTATTTTGGTTATTTTAGGGTTTCTTGGCGATTAAGGCCAATCTGAAGTAAAAACTTTTGAAGTTGAGCCGGTGAGTGTACCACTCCCCTCCATTGCTATCTAACTTGATTTCTGCTCTGCAATCTGTTAAATTTGTTTGAGACGAGGGTGTACTTTATCACACTCGTTCTTCTATCTGTTCATATGCCAATTTTGAGTGCCTATCTGAATCTGCCGTCTGAATCTGCTATTTTGTATCTGTATCTGAATCTGTTATCTGTGTCTGCATCTGTTCGAATTTCTATGACCTATGAGCTCAATCCTGTGGCTAAGTTATTCGAGTCGGGCCGGCAAGGGCCTGGACGATTAGATAACGAACCACGGTAGTCTGTTCGGGGATTTTTGGGTATTGAGACCCTTGATTCCGGTATACTCGAGTATTACCATTTCTGTTCGGTTACGGTGAGCGGGCCCGGTAAAGGGGTGTTTGGTGGACGGAATTCGGTGTAAAGAGGGGTCTACGGACGTTTTGGTTCTATATACGTTGACGGAGAGTCAACCGGTTTGGATCAAGTACTGCGCTGGAAATTTGGCTCCTGAGAGCCACCCGTATCCTTCTGATTTGAATCATTGGTTCCTTTGCTTTGCATCTGGCATGTGTACTTGATTTGCTAAACATGAAATGCCATGATTTTTCTGCTATATGTTTGGTACCTCATTGAGCGCAAGCTCACCCCTTTCTGTTCCTTTTGTTTTCCTTACAGGAAAATAAACCCTTTTGGTCTGGATTTGACAAATGGCTGCCAAATTGAGCTAGTTGAACATATCTTTTGTATAGCTCATGTATTAAAACCCTAAGTGTACTTTTGGGATGTTTTCTCTTTTGATTTGGCAAACCGTGTATATGTATTAATTTTTGAAAACTTTTGTATGTCATTTTGGATTGAAATTTTGGATTGTAATCGCTAAAGTTCAGATGTGAATGTTTGCGTGTTCTTTCGGTTGGGTTCTGACGGGTCGGTTACTATCATGGCCGACTCCGGATTTCATTTTTCTTACTTTGGGTTATTTTTTCCATTTTGACTTGTTTACGCTCGTTTGTAAGTTCCGGATCGCAATAGATAGTTCTAGTCCGCATCGTTAGTCCTGGCGAGAGCTGGGCAGGCAGCCCGCTAACCCCTTTCGTTCGCCTTAGGGGAAAGTGGGGCTGTTACAAGTGGTATCAGAGCCACTTCGCGTGGTCTCTGCGTGGAGTGAGCTTGGGGCCAAGTGGTGTTATGGT
This sequence comes from Coffea arabica, assembly GCF_036785885.1. Taxonomy (NCBI): domain Eukaryota; kingdom Viridiplantae; phylum Streptophyta; class Magnoliopsida; order Gentianales; family Rubiaceae; genus Coffea; species Coffea arabica. The sequence continues at coordinate 26,366,136 of NC_092317.1, forward strand.
CCTGCTTTCGTGAATACGTCGAAAGGTATAAGTGCTCTTTTGAGCGTAAGCTATGAACTATGCATGTTATAAGAGTAAGGATCATTATCTTGGGACTTGAGGAAGCTAGGTATGTATGTCGGGTAGGAATCTTTAATATGGATGATTTACGCTTGGGACCGGCCGGCTCGAGTTGTGAATTATCTTATTTGGGATTCTCGTGCCCGGCTACTAACTCAATGAGAGCCTAGGTTAGAAAGGACTTGGGCGAACTAGAAAGGCGATTCTATGGAACTCCATGTGGTTTGTTCGGGGGTGGTTAAGCGTGATCCACCTTGATTAAGATATAGATGGTGTTGTTGTCGTAGAGTATGGACAGAGCCCTAGAGGGGGAAAAGCTCTTCGTGAGTTAATTTGCACTCGTGACCTAGTCTGTCTATAGTACTTTCGAATGATTCCGCTACTTTCATGGATCTCTCACATTTGTCTTTAATTGACTGCTACTGTGTGACTGGTTCGATCCGTTGGGTACCTTAGATTTGGTGGATTCCGCTGATAAGAAAATTTCGAGGACGAAATTTCTTTAAGGGGGAGAGAGTGTGAGGACCCGTAATTTTCTTAATTTCCAGGTTTTAATTTCTTTTAATTATACGTTTTTCCACCTTTTCTTTATTCGAAAAATTGTGCAAATAAATTTTATGAGTAAATATAGCTTTTAAATGATTTTTCTAGTATCGGTTAGTTTTTGAGAAACTAAGAGTATATAATGGACGTGGGACCCACTAGTGCGAAAAGTTCGGGAAAATTCGGCCAATTAGGTTAAATTCCGGATACTGTGTGAAATTTATCGGGTGTTAAGAGATAAGTAGAGGATGTGAAGTGATTGATGTGAGAGGAAAAAGAAAAGATAGGATTGCATTAATGGAGGTGACAAGTGTCACCATTGTATTGGAAATAGCTTATGACTTACTATTCATTTTCTTGACTTTTGACCAATTGCTTAAATATCTCAAAAAAATCACACAAAATTCATTCTTGTCTTCAACCTCTTGGCTGATTCTCTCTCTAGCAAAGAAGGAAGAAAAACCTCTTCAAAGTTTGGCAATTATCTAGCTCAAATCCTCCAAAACACTTGCTTGATCTAGTTTCTACTCCATAAAATCCCTCCATTTGGTGCTAGTGAGTGATTTGGTGAAGTTTTTTGGAAAAGCTAAGGTGTCCTACAACTCTCCCTCTCTTGTTTACTAGGTGAGTGGTATATGAACTTTCCCCTACACTTAATGAAGCTAGAGTTGTGCTTAGTGGAAGCTAAAGTGTGGAATTTTGTGATTTAATTCTTGTTTTTGGATGAAATGGTGAAGTTTACAATTTATTGGTGATTTTTCTGGTTTAATATGATCATGATGTTGTGGCCTTGTATGATGATTGGCAATGGCCTATAATGACTCTAGTAGGTGTGAATGATTGATAATTGCAAGTAAATTCTGTTTTGGAAGAAATCTGGAAAATTAGGGTTCTTGGTTCTTCATTCTGTCCGAAATTTTTGGTCCTAGATAGAGGCTGAATTGGCCTTGGCTCAAAACATGAAAGTTGTAGGTATTGATGTTTTAAGGGTGACTGTAAAATTTCAGGTCAATTGGAGTAGTGTAGAATGAGATAAGCCGAAATTACTATTGCTGTTCTGGGTTCATCAGGATGTTAGAACTGCGTCTGAAATGGGTTGTTTTGACTGGAATTGTTTTGGATTTGGGTGTTTAGGTCTTCTGATGAAATGTATCTTGATGTCCTAGCTACCATATTCCTTTGGAATTTCTGCATTTGGACCTGTATAGACTGAGTTGTGCTGATTACAGCATAGTGTGATTTGTAAACCTGCAATTACGGTTCTGGTTTGGTATTCTGCATATTTGACCTAGTTGTGCTAGGATTTGGACTGAGTGGCCTTCTAAATTGTTGTAGCCCTGTCTTTTATCTTCGAAATGGTGGGTCTTGCACCCTCATCCGACAATCGTAGTGTCTTTGGTGCCATTACCGCATAAGGAGGCCAAAACTGTTTTTGTTGTTGGGGCTAATATAGTTACATTTCCTGATTTTTCTGGTTTCCTTTAATGCTTATATATTCTTATGGAACCTTATTTTGGTAATACTTGGCCTTGGTTTATGACTTGTAAACGAATCTTATTGTGTTTATTTGAATAGTTTTAAGGCTTGTTTTCATTCCGATCATTTCCTAGCTAACTTTTGTACTTGTACTACTTTGAGCCTAGTGAATGGCTTTTGGAAATGAGGTGAATTTTGTGTGAGATGTTGGGACTGATTCGAGGGAATAATGAAGCCTTAATGGCTGGAAAAGTAAGAAATTTAGGGGAAGTGCTGCCCGATTTTCTAGGCCGTTTGATTCTTTTAAGTTGGATTTGCCTTTTGGTCGAAATAAAAAGGGCTTTTGGGTTATTGAACCTAGGTCTTTATGCTATCTTTTTGTTCCCAAAAATCATGTTTTGTACCCTTGCATTAGTAATTATTTGGCGAGGCATACGACTAGTAGTCGAGCCTCATGTGCATTGTGTTTACTCGATTACGGATGTGAAACCTTCAATTGGTTTATTTTGGTTATTTTAGGGTTTCTTGGCGATTAAGGCCAATCTGAAGTAAAAACTTTTGAAGTTGAGCCGGTGAGTGTACCACTCCCCTCCATTGCTATCTAACTTGATTTCTGCTCTGCAATCTGTTAAATTTGTTTGAGACGAGGGTGTACTTTATCACACTCGTTCTTCTATCTGTTCATATGCCAATTTTGAGTGCCTATCTGAATCTGCCGTCTGAATCTGCTATTTTGTATCTGTATCTGAATCTGTTATCTGTGTCTGCATCTGTTCGAATTTCTATGACCTATGAGCTCAATCCTGTGGCTAAGTTATTCGAGTCGGGCCGGCAAGGGCCTGGACGATTAGATAACGAACCACGGTAGTCTGTTCGGGGATTTTTGGGTATTGAGACCCTTGATTCCGGTATACTCGAGTATTACCATTTCTGTTCGGTTACGGTGAGCGGGCCCGGTAAAGGGGTGTTTGGTGGACGGAATTCGGTGTAAAGAGGGGTCTACGGACGTTTTGGTTCTATATACGTTGACGGAGAGTCAACCGGTTTGGATCAAGTACTGCGCTGGAAATTTGGCTCCTGAGAGCCACCCGTATCCTTCTGATTTGAATCATTGGTTCCTTTGCTTTACATCTGGCATGTGTACTTGATTTGCTAAACATGAAATGCCATGATTTTTCTGCTATATGTTTGGTACCTCATTGAGCGCAAGCTCACCCCTTTCTGTTCCTTTTGTTTTCCTTACAGGAAAATAAACCCTTTTGGTCTGGATTTGACAAATGGCTGCCAAATTGAGCTAGTTGAACATATCTTTTGTATAGCTCATGTATTAAAACCCTAAGTGTACTTTTGGGATGTTTTCTCTTTTGATTTGGCAAACCGTGTATATGTATTAATTTTTGAAAACTTTTGTATGTCATTTTGGATTGAAATTTTGGATTGTAATCGCTAAAGTTCAGATGTGAATGTTTGCGTGTTCTTTCGGTTGGGTTCTGACGGGTCGGTTACTATCATGGCCGACTCCGGATTTCATTTTTCTTACTTTGGGTTATTTTTTCCATTTTGACTTGTTTACGCTCGTTTGTAAGTTCCGGATCGCAATAGATAGTTCTAGTCCGCATCGTTAGTCCTGGCGAGAGCTGGGCAGGCAGCCCGCTAACCCCTTTCGTTCGCCTTAGGGGAAAGTGGGGCTGTTACAAGTGGTATCAGAGCCACTTCGCGTGGTCTCTGCGTGGAGTGAGCTTGGGGCCAAGTGGTGTTATGGTCCTGCTTTCGTGAATACGTCGAAAGGTATAAGTGCTCTTTTGAGCGTAAGCTATGAACTATGCATGTTATAAGAGTAAGGATCATTATCTTGGGACTTGAGGAAGCTAGGTATGTATGTCGGGTAGGAATCTTTAATATGGATGATTTACGCTTGGGACCGGCCGGCTCGAGTTGTGAATTATCTTATTTGGGATTCTCGTGCCCGGCTACTAACTCAATGAGAGCCTAGGTTAGAAAGGACTTGGGCGAACTAGAAAGGCGATTCTATGGAACTCCATGTGGTTTGTTCGGGGGTGGTTAAGCGTGATCCACCTTGATTAAGATATAGATGGTGTTGTTGTCGTAGAGTATGGACAGAGCCCTAGAGGGGGAAAAGCTCTTCGTGAGTTAATTTGCACTCGTGACCTAGTCTGTCTATAGTACTTTCGAATGATTCCGCTACTTTCATGGATCTCTCACATTTGTCTTTAATTGACTGCTACTGTGTGACTGGTTCGATCCGTTGGGTACCTTAGATTTGGTGGATTCCGCTGATAAGAAAATTTCGAGGACGAAATTTCTTTAAGGGGGAGAGAGTGTGAGGACCCGTAATTTTCTTAATTTCCAGGTTTTAATTTCTTTTAATTATACGTTTTTCCACCTTTTCTTTATTCGAAAAATTGTGCAAATAAATTTTATGAGTAAATATAGCTTTTAAATGATTTTTCTAGTATCGGTTAGTTTTTGAGAAACTAAGAGTATATAATGGACGTGGGACCCACTAGTGCGAAAAGTTCGGGAAAATTCGGCCAATTAGGTTAAATTCCGGATACTGTGTGAAATTTATCGGGTGTTAAGAGATAAGTAGAGGATGTGAAGTGATTGATGTGAGAGGAAAAAGAAAAGATAGGATTGCATTAATGGAGGTGACAAGTGTCACCATTGTATTGGAAATAGCTTATGACTTACTATTCATTTTCTTGACTTTTGACCAATTGCTTAAATATCTCAAAAAAATCACACAAAATTCATTCTTGTCTTCAACCTCTTGGCTGATTCTCTCTCTAGCAAAGAAGGAAGAAAAACCTCTTCAAAGTTTGGCAATTATCTAGCTCAAATCCTCCAAAACACTTGCTTGATCTAGTTTCTACTCCATAAAATCCCTCCATTTGGTGCTAGTGAGTGATTTGGTGAAGTTTTTTGGAAAAGCTAAGGTGTCCTACAACTCTCCCTCTCTTGTTTACTAGGTGAGTGGTATATGAACTTTCCCCTACACTTAATGAAGCTAGAGTTGTGCTTAGTGGAAGCTAAAGTGTGGAATTTTGTGATTTAATTCTTGTTTTTGGATGAAATGGTGAAGTTTACAATTTATTGGTGATTTTTCTGGTTTAATATGATCATGATGTTGTGGCCTTGTATGATGATTGGCAATGGCCTATAATGACTCTAGTAGGTGTGAATGATTGATAATTGCAAGTAAATTCTGTTTTGGAAGAAATCTGGAAAATTAGGGTTCTTGGTTCTTCATTCTGTCCGAAATTTTTGGTCCTAGATAGAGGCTGAATTGGCCTTGGCTCAAAACATGAAAGTTGTAGGTATTGATGTTTTAAGGGTGACTGTAAAATTTCAGGTCAATTGGAGTAGTGTAGAATGAGATAAGCCGAAATTACTATTGCTGTTCTGGGTTCATCAGGATGTTAGAACTGCGTCTGAAATGGGTTGTTTTGACTGGAATTGTTTTGGATTTGGGTGTTTAGGTCTTCTGATGAAATGTATCTTGATGTCCTAGCTACCATATTCCTTTGGAATTTCTGCATTTGGACCTGTATAGACTGAGTTGTGCTGATTACAGCATAGTGTGATTTGTAAACCTGCAATTACGGTTCTGGTTTGGTATTCTGCATATTTGACCTAGTTGTGCTAGGATTTGGACTGAGTGGCCTTCTAAATTGTTGTAGCCCTGTCTTTTATCTTCGAAATGGTGGGTCTTGCACCCTCATCCGACAATCGTAGTGTCTTTGGTGCCATTACCGCATAAGGAGGCCAAAACTGTTTTTGTTGTTGGGGCTAATATAGTTACATTTCCTGATTTTTCTGGTTTCCTTTAATGCTTATATATTCTTATGGAACCTTATTTTGGTAATACTTGGCCTTGGTTTATGACTTGTAAACGAATCTTATTGTGTTTATTTGAATAGTTTTAAGGCTTGTTTTCATTCCGATCATTTCCTAGCTAACTTTTGTACTTGTACTACTTTGAGCCTAGTGAATGGCTTTTGGAAATGAGGTGAATTTTGTGTGAGATGTTGGGACTGATTCGAGGGAATAATGAAGCCTTAATGGCTGGAAAAGTAAGAAATTTAGGGGAAGTGCTGCCCGATTTTCTAGGCCGTTTGATTCTTTTAAGTTGGATTTGCCTTTTGGTCGAAATAAAAAGGGCTTTTGGGTTATTGAACCTAGGTCTTTATGCTATCTTTTTGTTCCCAAAAATCATGTTTTGTACCCTTGCATTAGTAATTATTTGGCGAGGCATACGACTAGTAGTCGAGCCTCATGTGCATTGTGTTTACTCGATTACGGATGTGAAACCTTCAATTGGTTTATTTTGGTTATTTTAGGGTTTCTTGGTGATTAAGGCCAATCTGAAGTAAAAACTTTTGAAGTTGAGCCGGTGAGTGTACCACTCCCCTCCATTGCTATCTAACTTGATTTCTGCTATGCAATCTGTTAAATTTGTTTGAGACGAGGGTGTACTTTATCACACTCGTTCTTCTATCTGTTCATATGCCAATTTTGAGTGCCTATCTGAATCTGCCGTCTGAATCTGCTATTTTGTATCTGTATCTGAATCTGTTATCTGTGTCTGCATCTGTTCGAATTTCTATGACCTATGAGCTCAATCCTGTGGCTAAGTTATTCGAGTCGGGCCGGCAAGGGCCTGGACGATTAGATAACGAACCACGGTAGTCTGTTCGGGGATTTTTGGGTATTGAGACCCTTGATTCCGGTATACTCGAGTATTACCATTTCTGTTCGGTTACGGTGAGCGGGCCCGGTAAAGGGGTGTTTGGTGGACGGAATTCGGTGTAAAGAGGGGTCTACGGACGTTTTGGTTCTATATACGTTGACGGAGAGTCAACCGGTTTGGATCAAGTACTGCGCTGGAAATTTGGCTCCTGAGAGCCACCCGTATCCTTCTGATTTGAATCATTGGTTCCTTTGCTTTACATCTGGCATGTGTACTTGATTTGCTAAACATGAAATGCCATGATTTTTCTGCTATATGTTTGGTACCTCATTGAGCGCAAGCTCACCCCTTTCTGTTCCTTTTGTTTTCCTTACAGGAAAATAAACCCTTTTGGTCTGGATTTGACAAATGGCTGCCAAATTGAGCTAGTTGAACATATCTTTTGTATAGCTCATGTATTAAAACCCTAAGTGTACTTTTGGGATGTTTTCTCTTTTGATTTGGCAAACCGTGTATATGTATTAATTTTTGAAAACTTTTGTATGTCATTTTGGATTGAAATTTTGGATTGTAATCGCTAAAGTTCAGATGTGAATGTTTGCGTGTTCTTTCGGTTGGGTTCTGACGGGTCGGTTACTATCATGGCCGACTCCGGATTTCATTTTTCTTACTTTGGGTTATTTTTTCCATTTTGACTTGTTTACGCTCGTTTGTAAGTTCCGGATCGCAATAGATAGTTCTAGTCTGCATCGTTAGTCCTGGCGAGAGCTGGGCAGGCAGCCCGCTAACCCCTTTGGTTCGCCTTAGGGGAAAGTGGGGCTGTTACACAGGCAGTCCGCTAACCCCTTTGGTACATCTTAGGGGAAGGTGGGCCTGTCGCAATTGGTATCAGAGTCTAGGTTAGAAGTGACTTAGGCAAGTTTGAATTTTGTTCTTTAGGACCTGTGAGGAATGTGTTAAGATGCCGTTAAATGTGATTATATTGTCTAAGACATGAATACTTTTGCTATTCTTGTAGGCTATGGCTGGAGCAAGTGGAGAGAGCGGGAGTGAGCCGCCTCAGAGACGCCCTCGTGTTATCGATTACCAGGAGAGGCCAGGAGGTCCGATCCGGCTGTGGTATACCGCTAGTCGGGCCCGTCGTTGTAACCGTTGCCGGAACCACTCTTACGTCGACCATGTGGTCATGGCGGTGCTAGGCGAACGAAGGAGGCTTAGACGTGCCGCCGCCAGGGATCACACGGAGCTGCTTAGGCTGAGAGGCATCCTGAGGATGCAAGCGGACCGGATAGGGGAGCTCTGAGAGGACATAGCTATGGAGCAAGAGCGAACGAATGCTCTTAGAAAGCAATTGCAAGGGGTTAATACTCGACTTACGAACATGGTCAGGGAAGTTAGAGACCGCTCCTGCGGTATTATTAATACGTGTGAGGCGCTAATTCAAGGAGTGAATTGGCGCCAACGTGTAAGCAGAGGCTTCTGAGGATGGAACTTCTGGCGAGGGGAGCACCCCTAGTTCTAGCCAAGGGGGAGAGTCTGTGGGCTCGGTAGGGAACTAGGCTAGAAATCTTTCGACCTAACTTTTGATTCCATGGGGGGAGTAGATCCGGGAAAGAACCCCTAGCTAGCTGCTTTTGTATGTTTGGTCTAGCTTTGTAAATAGTACTTTTGGTGATGACTCCGTTATCTCATGGAATTTCTTTGTTTGTATCCAACTGACTGTTAATGTGTGATCTGCTTGACCTTGTTGTGTTATATGTATATATGTTTTGATTTGTGAATATCTTTTGGCTCCTTATTTATGTTTACCTTTATCTTTAATGTTATATTTGCACTTTACCCTAGATCAACTAAATTTCAATAGAGGGAACCCGTAGTGAATGTGGTCGTGGTCGCGGAGTTAGGCAACCCACGACTGAAGGGGATACTAGGGGAACCACGTCTGAACCAAACCCTGAACCTAGGGTCGATCTGAAGGTGCAAGTGGCCGCAGCCATTCAACGAATGACCGACTTGTTGGCTTATGTAGTAGAGCAACAGGGTCAAAACCCTAATCCAAACCCTGGAAACCCTAGTAATTATGTGGAAAGCGAGGATAGGGCCCTCGAAAGGTTTCAGAAGTTTTCTCCATCGAAGTTTATTGGAGGGCCAGATCCGTATGTGGCCAAGAGATGGCTAGAAAAGATGGTGAACATCTTTGCTGCCCTGCATTACACAAAGGAGAGGCAGGTGACTTTTACTGTCTTCCAACTGGAAGGGGCAGCCCGTTCCTAGTGGAACGTAATAAGACAGAAATGGGACCGAGAACAGACGCCCAGGACATGGGTGAACTTCATGAGGGAGTTCAATGCTAAATTCTTCCCTCCACTGATTCAAGAACGGAAGGAATACGAGTTTATCCGGCTCTGCCAGGGAACCCAGACTGTAGCCGAGTACGAGTGTGACAGCCCCACCTCCCCCTAAGGCGAACCAAAGGTTTCGGTGGACCGCCTGCCCAGCTCTCGCCGGGACTAAGTCGTTCACTTCAATCCTTAATCAAAACCAGAATAAGCCCACAAGAAAAACATAACAATGATCCAAAACTTAAAGCCAAACAAGTTATATACATCGCTATCTCAAAAGGAAAGTACAAACATCGAATACCAAGGTTCTCAATTCGCCATACATCCAGCCCGTGCCAAGCACTAGGGCGAGAACCATTACAAAAGAAATCAAAGAACTGGACTAAGCTATTCAATACTGAGCTCCCGTCCTTGCTCACCTCCCCCTGCTAAGGAAAACAAAACTAAAGGGATGAGCTAGAAGCCTAGTGAGGTTCCAAACACATAGGCAGCAGTCACTACATATAACCAATAATTCAAGATACATTTACGAAATAAAGCGATAAACACCATCAATAAAAGGATACGTGCTCACAAGGAGCCATTCATTCGTTCATTCATTCATTCTCCTGTCATTTCCCCTTATTCCTCCAATCATTTGAAAAGGCATTTTTGTAAGTAAAACCCTCGTTCGTTCATTCATTTCATTCACCCCCTCCTGGACGTTGACCAGGCTCCACCAGAATTCAAGGTAATACTCGAGTATACCAAACGTTCACCCAGGGTCACCATATCGTCGACCAAGACCGTTTCTGGCTCGAGTCGATCGGTAACGAAGGGGCAGGGCCCAGTTCAGCCAAAAGGCTTACATTCACGCACAAGTAACGTTCCAATCGTTCAATCATTGAAAATGTCACAATCACTTAGGTTGAGTGCGATAAAGTACACACTCGCCTAGAAAACTCATTTTGACAATCATTGAAAGCATTTAACATGTTATCAATCATTCATACAAGTCATATAATCAAGAAATATAACAAACAAGGAACACTCACCTATTTACGCAAAACAACGTCCAAAATATTCCTCCGGACCAAACCCTTAGTCACCGAGGAAACCTAAGATGCAACGAGAAAGTATATTACAGTTTGTCTAGAAAAACAAGTAAATGAAATTGAAGAAGCCCGACTATTGATGAGTAGAACGTATAAAATGACTCAAAGTGGCACGAGGGCATTTGGACCTGTGGATGGAAATAACTAGGGTTTCATAAACCAAACGCAAAATTAAACTCAAAAGGGTTATAAAAGTTCCAACGGAAGACACTTGGACCAAAGACAAGTCGGAATCCAACTAGGTAGGCTAAGAAATATGGTTTTCGGAATCGTTTATGTGATTCAAAATCAATATTCATTCAAGTAGGTATTATGGACTACATGTCTTGATGATTGTAGTCCTGATGAAAATCATGTGAAAAGGAGGACAAAACTACCTTACTTTCACACTTAAACTTCACTTAAAAGTTGTTCACGTGTGGCCGAGAAAACCCTAAATCATACCTCTATATTTTGGTAAGGAGTAAGTAACATTTGGCGTTTCAAATCGAAGAGGTATCATGTTTGGGAATGGTAAAACGGTCACATTATTTGCCAAACGGATATATACAAGTTCAACTAGAAACTTAGCCCTCGAACACCTTTTGAAAGAATCGATGCGATTTTCAAGGAAATACATTCAACCCGACACAAAACACATTTGCAAAAACCACTTTAACTCATTTACAAGACAAGAAAAGGAACGGACAGCATTTCCCCTAATTCTCTTCACTTTCACACTACAAATAAAAAGCCCATTCTCATACCATTAATTACAATCACACATATGGTCCATAGGTAATAAAACATGTCGAATTAGGGCACAAAACCCCTCAATCAAAGCCCTTTAGAGGCTCCAAAAGCCAACCATAGAAAATCCCCAAATGGAAACCCTAGAACCAGAAATTCACACCACAAGCGGAAATTTTCCGCAAACAACCGCAATTAACGTATAAAGGTCCCATTTAACACCATTTTAAACCACTAATCCATGTCCAATCCATGACTTTCATATAAAATCAGAAAAATCCCCAATAAATTATAAAATGGTCCAACTTGACCTAAAACCATGAAATCATTCACAAAATAACATCTTTAACCTTCACAATCCACCGATTAACCATTATTAAAACAAAACAAGAACCTCCTTAGCAACTCACCTTGCAACTCAAGAAAGGTAGGAACTTAGACCTTCACTTCCAAAAACAACTCCACCAAGACCTCTATTCCCCCTTAGCTAACACTTGTACGGAGCGGTTTGAAAATCCAACGGTGAAATATCAAGATTCAAGTAAAAATTGAAGTTGGAATGTGAAGAGCTTTTCTTGTTTTTCTCTCAAAGCCACGGCTGAGCAAGGGACGGAAATGAAGATATTTTGGCCAAAAAGTGGGATAAGAAGGAAGGAAACAGCCAGTCAAATCTGCTGACCGGCTGTAACACGTCACAATCCAGCCGGTTTCTGGCCAGTTTCCCGGCCGGATTCCTGGCCGGATTTGAGGCAGAGACGAAACCAATTTTCTTCAAAACCGCAAACAATCCGGCCAAGAACTGGCCGGATTTTCGGTCGGATTTCGTACAAAACATTTACAGCAAAAGGTTTTCTTTCCAAGCCCACATGCTGCGTTCGTCCGTACTTCCAACAAAGATACATATATAATCTCGCGCAAATATTCCCAATATACACAACCACATACTCACATTTATCATGAAAACTTCCTTGGAAACATGGATAGCAAAGTTTCACTTAAATAACACAACGGAAGTGAAAATAAACACAAGGCTATGAAAAGGTTAAATGTTTAGGGTTCTCACAACGAGAGCCAATTCACTCGGCTGTCCAAATTTGCTCCTGAACTCATCATGAATGAACAATGAAGAATAAGGCGCTTTGTACAGGGTCTGAACATGGAGATCCAGAAGGATCTAGCTGTAACCCAGATTAACGCCTTCAGCGATGCAGTGGAGAAGGCTCAACGAGTGGAAAATGCTAAGCTACAAGTGAGAAACTTCCAGGCAAAGAAGCGAGGATTTTCTGGAAGTAGTTCGGGACAGGGGGACAAGAGTACCCCTCCCAAGTTTGGACGGGGAACTAGAGGAGGAAGGATGCCGGGAATGTCAAGAGGGGCCCTGTCAAGAGGTGGACAAGTGGGGAAAGATCAAAGAGAAGGTTTCCAAGGAGGCTCGACTTCTGCATCTCAAGGAACCTGCGGGTATTGTGGAAAGCCAAACCACACGGAGGACAATTGCTGGAAGAAAGAGAGAAAATGTTTGAGCCGCGGAAGTGCAGACCACCAGCTTGCCAATTGTCCGGTTCTATCACGAGATGGAAGGGGAAGCCAGCAACCAACGAGGACCAATTCCGAACCGGCTATGGTGGAAGGGACTAAACCTAAGGTATCGGCTTGAGTATATTCACTGGAGTCACAACAGGTCCCCGATTCTTCTGAAGTTGTAGAAGGTACGATTCCTGTATTCCACCGATTTGCGAAAGTTTTAGTAGATCCCGGTGCTACTCACTTATTTGTCAACCCCAATTTCATGTGCAGAAATGATATAAAGCCTGCTAGTTTACCTTATAGCCTGCAAGTTAGCACTCCTACGAGGGATCACCGTTTGGTCACTAGTTTGGTTTATAAGGATTGTGAAGTTTAGGTTGGAGAGAGGAAATTGTTAGGGGATTTGATAAGCCTATCCATTAAGGGGTATGACGTAATTCTAGGCATGGACTGGCTAGCCCGGTATAATGCCCAACTTGATTGTAAGCGGAAAATAGTGGAGTTTCGTATTCTCAGGAAGGTGACCTTGAGGTTAGATATAAGGGGTAGGTTGGCTCATCTGCATTGATTTCGGGTATTCGAGCTAGAAAACTACTAAGTAGAGGGGCGCAGGGATTCTTAGCTTTTCTTATCAACACCCCTTCTGACAAACTGAAGGTAGAAGATGTACCAATAGTAAGTGCATATCCGGACGTATTTTCGGATAAGTTAATAACCCTACCTCCGGAGAGAGAGATAGAATTCAAAATTGATCTGTTACCGGGGACGTCACCTATATCTAAAATCCCATATCGGATGGCACCTGCTGAGCTTAAGGAGTTAAAGTTGCAGTTACAAGATCTTTTGGGGCGAGGGTTTATTCGTGAGAGTGGATCTCCTTGGGGAGCCCCTGTGTTATTTGTGAAGAAAAAGGATGGGAGTTTGCGAATGTGCATAGACTATCGGGGGCTGAATAATGTGACGGTTAAGAATAAGTACCCATTGTCTCATATTGACGAGTTGTTCGACCAGTTGCAAGGAGCGGTGGTCTTTTCGAAATTAGATTTTCGACAGGGGTATTACCAATTGTTAATTAGGAAGGAGGACATACCAAAAACTGCCTTCAATTCTAGATACGGGCATTTTGAATTCGCAGTCATGCCCTTTGGACAGACCAATGCCCCTGCTGCCTTCATGGATTTGATGCATAGGGTTTTTAAGCCCTATTTGGATCGATTTGTAGTTGTATTTATTGATGGCATCCTTGTCCACTCAAAAACTTGTGAGGAACATGAGCAATACCTAAGAATCGTCTTGTAAACCCTAAGAGAGCATCAGTTATATGCCAAGTTTAGTAAGTGTGAGTTTTGGTTGGAGAAAATTTCTTTCTTAGGGCATGTAATTTCCCAAGAGGGTATTTCTGTTGACCTGGCAAAAGTAGAGGCCGTGACTGACTGGAAAAGGCCAGAAAATCCTACGGAGATTCGTAGTTTTCTAGGGTTGGCTGGGTACTATAGGTGTTTTATTAAGGACTTTTCCAAACTTGCCGGTCCTTTAACCGACCTAACGAAGAAAAATGGTCGTTTTACGTGGGATGCTAGGTGTGAAGCAAGTTTTCGAGAGATAAAGAAAAGATTAACCATGGCACCGATTCTAGCTTTGTCTAACAGAATAGATAGTTTTACCGTTTATACCGACGCCTCGAGGGAAGGTCTGGGGTGTGTGCTGATGCAAAACAAGAATGTGATATCTTTTGCCTCTAGGAAATTGAAACCTCACGAGCAGAACTGCCCAATCCATGACCTGGAGTTAGCCGCAGTTATTTTCACTCTGAAAAAGTGGAGACACTATATATATGGGGTCACCTTCGAGGTTTACTCTGACCATAAGAGCCTTAGATACCTCTTCTCGCAAAAGGAATTGAATATAAGGCAGCGGCGATGGATGGAATTTCTGGAAGATTACGACTTCACCATCAACTATTATCCGGGAAAAGCTAACGTGGTGGCAGATGCCTTAAGTCGAAAGGCTCAAGTAGCGGGGTTAATGATTAAGGAGTGGGATCTGTTAGAATCGGTTTGTGAGTGGAAACCCTGTTTTGGAAGTCATAAGGTGATTTTTGGTAACGTTAAAGTAACGTCCACTCTGCTGGAGCGGATTAAAGAGGCTCAGAAGGAAGATGCTATGGTAGGGAGGTGGGGAGAGAAAGTGGAAAAGGGGGAATTGTGTGACAGCCCCACCTTACCCTAAGGCGAACCAAAGGGTTCAGCGGACCGTCTGCCCAGCTCTCGCCGGGACTCAGTCATACATCAATCAAATCCGAAATGAAACCACAAGATCAAATGAAATAACAATCCAAAACTTAAAGTGAAACTTATATACATTGCTGTTTTAAAAGGGAGTACAAACACCAAATATACAAAGGTTCTCAATCCTTCATACATCCAGCCCGTCCCGAAAGGTAGGGCGAGAACCATTACAAAAATTTGAAACTAGTCTAGGCTAGTTTATACCGAACTCTCGTCCTTGCTCGCCTTCCCCTGTTCAGGAAAACAAAACTAAAGGGATGAGGTAAAAGCTCAGTGAGGTTCCGAACACATAATCAAACAATAAGTTCAATGCATTAACCATAAATAACAAATAATTCAAGAACATGTACAATATAAAGCGATAATAACACATTCATTAAAAGGATACGTGCTCACAGGGAGCTATTCATTCATTTATTCGTCCATTCTCCTTTCATTCCCTTATTCCTCTAATCATCTGAAAATGCATTTTGATAAGTAAAACCCCTCATTTGCATTGACAATCGTTCATTCATTTCATTCACCCCCTCCTGGAGGTTGGCCAGGCTCCACCAGACAACAAGGTAATACTCGAGTATACCAATCATTCACCCAGGGTTACCAAATCGCCCGACCGAGTCCGCTTCTGGCTCGAGTCGATCGGTAACGAAAGGCAGGACCCAGTTCAGCCATCAGGCTTACATTCATGCACATATAATCATTCAATCATTGTAAATTTCACATTCATTTGGGTCGAGTGCGATAAAGTACACACTCACATAGAAAACTCTTTTTCAGCAATCATTGAAAACATCTAACATGTTACCATTCATCCATAACAAGTCATATAATCAAGAACAAGCCACATAGTCAATGAAATTATACCAAACAAGGAACACTCACCTATTTACGCAAAATAACGTCCAAAGTGTTCTTCCGGGTATTACCCTTAATCACCAAGGAACCCTAATATAATCTAAAGAACACATTATGCGTCAACTATCAAAGATTTAAGTTATTCAAAGAATATTCGAATAAGTACTAGTATAAAATATAAATATGGTTTTGGAAGTAAAAAGAGTACATCTAAACCAAAGGACATAAGTAAAATATTTGTAACACTTAGGCTCACTCGTAAAACTTTAAAATCTCCATTTGAGTCGAAGTGACAAAGAAAACGTATTTCTATTAGTCGAAAATTTCATTTTTCCAAGGGTACAAGTTTCGTTAGAATTCTAACTTATATACCTCGATAAAAGAAGACGTAAATACCCTAGATGGTTCACGTGGTATTTGCTCTCAAGCCTTACTCAAGTCGCAAGTATATCGACCTAGTTCTCGAGCGTAAATTTGGGCAGCACGCCCTTTGCATTTACCTATTTTCCAGCCATTTATGGCTTCATTCTTTTCCTCAATCAATCCCAAAGTCACACACAAAATCATCTCATTTCAATAGCCATTCCATAGGCTCCAAGCCATACAAGTACAAAATCAAGCTAGGAACATGTGCGAAAATGAAGGTTGAGTCAAGAAACAAAAGACAGATTTGACGTTGTTTTGCGTAACGGACACAACCGAGGCTACGCTTATGGGATTGAGGTGAAATTTACACCATTTCGAAGCTAAGACCAAGAAAACTTTGATGAAGACCACTCAGTCCAGTTTGCAATGTATCCAAGTCAAATCCACAAATTACAGTACCAGATTTCTACCGACAGGCCAGTTAACCGTACTACGTTTCAGTGGCCATAACTCCGGCTACCGATGTCCGATTGAGGTTTTCTCAGGGGCATTGGAAAGCTAAGACATAGTACTACAACTTTGGTGTTTTGGTGAAATACTAGTTCAGTACATATCATAGTAGAAAAGACACGACCAGATTGGTGAAATATTCAAAACTGATCACTGGATTCGCCTAGGGCAGTCAGGGTATTTCGGTCTTTTACAGGCTACATTACTCTGATTGAGCTGAAAATATACAAGCACCTATAAAACATCATTCTACACAACTTTCATGTTTTATGCTAAGTCTAATTCGGTCTCTATCAGGGTGAACTAGAACCGGACAGAACAGGGTACATACTAACTTCAATTCTGGAAATTTGCTACAATCAAAGTATAAGTCACATTTCTAGCTTAAAACCATCACTACCACCTCATATACAAGCTTATATATATCATATACCATCCAAACAATAAGTATGATAAGTGACTCATTCAAACCCTAACTCAAATTCATCACCCCCAACCATCCAAAATCACTTGAGATAAGCATTACAAGCACCCTTGAACCACAAATAAGCTAACAACAAATCTAGTATTAAAAGTAAAGAGAGATTTCTTGGCAAGATACCTTAAAACCATAAGAAGATAGTGGTTTAGTCTTTCCTCCTTCAAAACAACTCCACCAAAACCATCAAGCTTCGTAGTTGAGCACTTGTATGGAGTAGACTCAAGTTTGGTTGGCTAGATCACAAGATTTGAGCACGTTTGGAAGCTAAAATTGAAGAGCTCTTCCTTTTGTTTTCTCCTCACGAGCAGCCGGCCAAGACAAGGAAATATGAGAGAAAATTGGTCAAAAATTGGTTTTAGTAAAGGTTATGAATAGTAACTCAAAAGCCATCCTCCAACCGGTTTGCGACACGTGGCACCTTGAATGTTTTAAACTTATCTTCTCACTCCCAATGATTCATGTATCTAGCTAACCTCTAATCATTTTCTAGCACCTTGTAAAATAATAACACTTAGCACAAAAATCACTTAGTCACCAAAATTATAGCGCACTAGCGGGTCCCACGTCTATAACGCACTTCAAATTAACGTACACTAACTCATATGATTTTAAAACTGTACTTACTTATAAAAATGTTTAAAAAATTTAATATTTCCAAGGAAAGTATAAAATGTAGGCAAAGAAATAAAATAATATTGAGAAAATGTGAAAATTTTTTGGTTCTCACACTCTCCCCCCCTTCCGAAATTTCGTCCTCGAAATTTTTACCTTCAAATGGCTCAGGAGCTTGTTGGTTGTCTGAAGCATATACCCTTGCCGGTACTTTTGTTCGGTTCCCTCTTTCATTCGCTTGTTTTGATTTAGTGCCCTCTAGTTGCTGAGTACTACTTTCACGTGACTGTTTCCTCGGACAGTTGCTAACCTGGTGGTCACCACTTTCGTAAATCAAATACTTCCGCCCTTTCCGCCAACAATTATTCTCGGTGTGATTGGCCTTTCCACAGTAACCACAAGTCAAGTGAGAAGCCATCTTTTAGCTTTCTTGAGGAATCTCCTCATGTCCGATTTGGCTTTCTTTTGTAGACCGTTCATCTACCGCCCCTAATGTCCATGGTGGGCGCGGTAACGGGTTCACTTTCTGCACTTTAGAAGGTGCTATCGTTTCATTAGGTTCCTCAATCACACTACCAGCTGCACCTCTTTTCCGAGTTTGGGAGGCTTCTACCTGTACCTTTGCATTCTCAATTCATTGGGCTTTCTCAAGGGCCTCCGTAAACATATTAACCTGAACCGCCACTAGAGCTTCTTGAATTTCCAAATTCAATCCCTGTATAAACCGTCTCACCCTTCTCTGTTCCGTGGCCACTAATTCGGAAGCAAACTTGGATAATTTGGTAAATTTCGTTTCATATTCAGCCACACTTAAGGTTCCCTGGCGTAACCCAATAAATTCATCCTCCCTCATTTCTTGGACTAAAGGTGGGAGATACTTTTCGTTAAATTCCCTTAGGAAGTTAGCCCATGTCCATACGGTTTGTTCTCTTTCCCACTTTGCCTTAATCACGTTCCACCACGTTCGGGCCGATCCTTCATATTGAAACACCGCAAAGTTCACTTATCTTTGTTCGGTATAGTTCAAAGCTGCAAAGATGTTGATCATGGCCTCCAGCCACTGTTCAGCTATGTCCGGATCAGGCCCTCCAAGGAATTTCGGAGGTACAAATTTTTGAAACCTCTCAAGAGCCCGATCTTCTCCTATCTCAGGGTTTTGGGGTTGATTCATAGGCATTTGGCCTTGTTGGTCCACCAATCTTGCTAAAATATTTGTCATTTGTTGAATTGCCGTCGCCATTTGGTCCCCGGCTTCAACCCTCGGTCCTTGCTCTTGTTCAGCTGTTGTTACCCTTTCTTCTTTTGGCTCTTGGGCTCGCTTGGTCCCACGGCCACGACCACATCCGCGACTACGTCTTCCCTCCATATTATTTTTTCCCTCTCTTTTCGTTTCTTTTCCTAAAAGGTAATTTAGTGAATAAACATAGTAAGCTAACTAAAGTAACTAATTTCTAGCACACCACTACACCAATAGACATATACACACATAACACACCATATATCAAGGAGACAGATGATCAGATACACAAATACATATCAAGTTAGACTGATAATCATATACACAAATACACAAACTAACGTCATGTAGTAACAATATAAGGGCGAATCAAAAGAAAAGGTGATGTCGTCCCAGTCTCAGTTAAAGTAACCCCGTCCGGTTCTCACGTCACTTTCTATTCAAACTAAACGTCCATTGACCTCTTGTACTCATTCTAGCCGAACAAAGCCTGTTCATGTTCCCAAAATGTAAATCTCACGTACTCGCATCGCCTCAACTCTAGAGTACTCGGGCACGAGAATCTGAAATAAGACAATTCACATCTCGAGCTGGCCAGTCCCAAGAGTAAACTATCTACAATCGAGATTCCTACCTGACGTACTTATCTATGGTCCTCAGATGCCATAAGAAGATTTAAGGCCTATAACATTTATGATTCATAGCTTATGCCCGAACGAGCACTTAGTCCTTCATACTTCTTCACCACTTGGCCCAAGCTCACTCCGCGCAGAGACCACGCGAAGCAGGCTCTGATACCAACTGTGACAGCCCCACCTTACCCTAAGGCGAACCAAAGAGTTGTAAATTTCACATACATTTGGGTCGAGTGCGATAAAGTATACACTCGCCTAGAAAACTCTTTTTCAACAATCATTGGAAACATCTAACATGTTACCATTCATTCATAACAAGTCATATAATCAAGAACAAATCACATAGTCAATGAAATTATACCAAACAAGGAACACTCACCTATTTACGCAAAATAACGTCCAAAGTGTTCTTCCGGGTATTACCCTTAATCACCAAGGAACCCTAATATAATCTAAAGAACACATTATGCGTCAACTATCAAAGATTTAAGTTATTCAAAGAAAATTCGAATACGTACTAGTACAAAATATAAATATGGTTTTGGTAATAAAAAGAGTACATTTAAACCAAAGGACAAAAGTAAAATATTTGTAACACTTAGGTTCACTCGTAAAACTTTAAAATCTCCATTTGAGTCGAAGTGACAAAGAAAACGTATTTCTATTGGTCGAAAATTTCATTTTTCCAAGGGTACAAGTTTCGGCCGAATTCTAACTTATATACCTCGATAAAAGAAGACGTAAATACCCTAGATGGTTCACGTGGTATTTGCTCTCAAGCCTTACTCAAGTCGCAAGTATATTAACCTACTTCTCAAGCGTAAATTTGGGCAGCACGCCCTTTGCATTTACCTATTTTCCAGCCATTTATGGCTTCATTCTTTTCCTCAATCAATCCCAAAGTCACACACAAAATCATCTCATTTCAATAGCCATTCCATAGGCTCCAAGCCATACAAGTACAAAATCAAGCTAGGAACATGTGCGAAAATGAAGGTTGAGTCAAGAAACAAAAGACAGATTTGACGTTGTTTTGCGTAACGGACACAACCGAGGCTACGCTTATGGGATTGAGGTGAAATTTACACCATTTCGAAGCTAAGACCAAGAAAACTTTGATGAAGACCACTCAGTCCAGTTTGCAATGTATCCAAATCAAATCCACAAATTACAGTACCAGATTTCTACCGACAGGCCAGTTAACCGTACTACGTTTCAGTGGCCATAACTCAGGCTACCGATGTCCGATTGAGGTGTTCTCAGGGGCATTGGAAAGCTAAGACATAGTACTACAACTTTGGTGTTTTGGAAAAATACTAGTTCAGTACATATCATGGTGGAGAAGATACGACCAGATTGGTGAAATATTCAAAACTGATCACTGCATTCACCTAGGGCAGTCAGGGTATTTCGGCCTTTTCACAGGTTATGTTGCTCCGATTGAGCTGAAAAGTTACAGACACCTATAAAACATCATTTTCTACAACTTTAATGTTTTATGGTAAGCCTAATTCGGCCTCTAACATGGTGAAATAGAACCGGGCAGAACAGGGTGCATACTAACTTCAATTCTGGAAATTTGCTACAATCAAGGTATAAGTCACATTTCTAGCTTAAAACCATCACTACCACCTCATATACAAGCTTATATACATCATATACCATCCACACAATAAGTATGATAAGTGACTCATTCAAACCCTAACTCAAATTCATCACCCCCAACCATTCAAAATCACTTGAGATAAGCATTACAAGTACCCTTGAACCACAAATAAGCTAACAACAAATGTAGTATTAAAAGTAAAGAGAGATTTCTTGGCAAGATACCTTAAAACCACAAGAAGATAGTGGTTTAGTCTTTTCTCCTTCAAAACGACTCCACCAAAACCATCAAGCTTCGTAGTTGAGCACTTGTATGGAGTAGACTCAAGTTTGGTTGGCTTGATCACAAGATTTGAGCAAGTTTGGAAGCTAAAATTGATGAGCTCTTCCTTTTGTTTTCTCCTCACGAGCAGCCGGCCAAGACAAGGAAATATGAGAGAAAATTGGTCAAAAATTGGTTTTAGTAAAGGTGATGAATAGTAAGTCAAAAGCCATCCTCCAACCGGTTTGCGGCACGTGGCACCTTGAATGTTTTAAACTTATCTTCTCACTCCCAATGATTCATGTATCTAGCTAACCTCTATTCATTTCCTAGTACCTTGTAAAATAATAACACTTAGCACAAAAATCACTTAGTCACCAAAATTATAGCGCACTAGCGGGTCCCATGTGTGACGCCCCCACTTCTCCCAAGGGCGAACCCAAGGGTATCCGCGGGATGCCTGTCCAACTCTCGCCAGAACTCGAGACAAATCCAATTCAAACCTAGTCTAATACTAACAATGAAAGTCGAAATAAAGGTACGAAATCATTTCCATACATAAATATCCAGTCTTACATCACAAATCAGTCCATATATCCAAGGTGGGAGTTCATAGAGTCCACACAACCAAATTTTCCTCAAAATAATGCTACCCACTAACATGCATGAGTATATATGAGCACTAGAACTTTTATAAACCAAGTTTTCAAGGTTTATCGTTACCTACTTCACTTGGTGTGCAAAACAGAAATTTTTGGTCCTCTTCTTGGCCAAGAAAACCATGGAAAGCAAGCTCTTTTCCTAGCTTAGGTGATGCTCCATGTTGTTGTGAGCTTGTGTGCAAAATTTGAGGTGAAATGGATGAAAGATTGGAAGTGAAATGAAATGAAGCTTTGTTCTTTTCCTTGCTAAGAGTTGCAGCCGACCATGGAGTGAAGAAAAAAGAGAAAAGGCTGATCAAAAGAGGCTTCCTAGAGAAGCTTGGTAGTTAGTGGCCTTGTGCACAAAAGTCAACTCTCACTAGCGCGCGTACGCGCGCGTTTTGTGCTCGATTCCTCTCGGGTTTGTTTCACTTGTGCACTAAACCTCTAATGCACTTGTGTTCATATTAATATTATTCACTCTTAATTGTCCCAAAATAAGGGTCTAAAGTCCCTCAATTAAATCGCGCGTGTGAAACCCGTATTTCCAAATTAAGCGCGGTAAAGCGAAACCTCCAAGAATTTCTTATAACAATAGTACTAATAACTATCACTTGAGTACTTAAACATAAAATTACCTATTTTAGAACCATTGTGTAAGTCTTCAATTTTTCAAACTTATTGTACTCTCAATCGGTTAAAATTTCCAAACACGTTTTCACTATTTTCACTAAACGAGCTTCCAAAATTAATTTTTTAAACAAGTCACTTTAAAAATATAATGAAGCTATAATTCCATGTATTTAGGTCTAAATAGGTTAGAAAATAATATTCGGAGTAAATGGGCAATTAAATATTTAAATAAGCTCGAAATGGAATTTAAAATAATAAATTTTGCGAGTCCTCACATGAGTCGAGTTTTAACTCCTCAAATCTCAAATTAACTTTTCTTAATCTACTATTGATCATTCTTACTTCTCCAAAATTAATACACTCTCGATTCAAATATAGTCCCGAAAAACGTGTACTCGTTGTTTCGAACTAAACGAGTTTTCGAAAAGTAATTTTTCTAACAAAATGCTTTAAAACATAAGAGAGGCGTTTTCCATATAAATAGATTTTAAGTAGTCGAATTAAATAATTCAGAGAAAATGAGTGAATAACTATTTAAATAAACTAGTAATATATGACGAAAATAAGAAAATTTTCGGATCCTCACAACCTCCCCTCCTTAAAAGAATTTCGTCCTCGAAATTCACATCTAGGATAATATCATATTCCTTAAGAGTTATACTTATCAAATCGATTAACAACTTACACTTTCCAACCCATATCTCACAATTTCTATTCATCCAATTAGCAATGAACTTTAATTTCCCAATAGGCGTTTTGCTTCCAAGTTGTAGGACAAGTGATCACACTTTACTTATACCATTCATGAAACTGGGGTTTACACAAGAATAATTGGTTCCAGTGTCAATTAAAACTCCAGTTTAAAAGATTCAATCTTGTAGTTCAAAACTCGAATAGAATGATATATTGTCAGTAGAAGACTAAACTTACTAAAATTTTCGGACTTAATTTGTCCAAATCGAGTCAATCATAGCATGCGAGATAAAATCGAGGGTTTTAATGTATTTTGGATATGTATGTGGCAAAATGCAATTCAGAATTTCAAAACTAGAGTTAAAGATACAAACTTTTCTTTATGGCCCGAAACTAAATTTTCTTAATCAGAAATTTTCAAATAATATTTTTACCACAATCATCAATACGTTAAAGAATTCTTCAAATACGTTTAAGAAGATTAATCATGCAACTCAATGCGTGGATACTAAAACACATCTATAATAAAATAACATATACAGGGAGGATATTTCAAAAAGTCTCTCAAAGTTTTAAGTTAAGAGCTGCATTTGAGTAGACGTATATTTTCGAAAACACTTTTAAGAAAGATAAATAAACATGCAAGTTCATATATTCATAAACTTCGATCCAACGCCTTTATCACCCTTCACTTCTAATCCAAAAGCTAACTCTAATGGTACATAAAGCTTTGTCATTTTTACTCTCCAATTCACAGCAAATATTCACTCTTATTCTTAAGGAAAGATCCGAGCCTAAGCTTTGCTCGATTTCTGATTCTTACGCGGGTTCAAGATGCATATACAAGTTACAAATACATTTAAAATTAAAGCATGATTCTTTGAATATATCAAAAGTCATAGTACTATCGTTATAAAAATTTCTTGGAGGTCTCGCGTTATCGCGCTTAATTTGGAAATGCGCATTTTTACGCGCGCGATTAATTGAGGAATTTTAGACTATTAGTTTAGACTATTAAGAATGAATAATATTAGTGTAAATGAAAGTACATTAGAGGTTTAGGGCACTAGTGAAACGAACTCGAAAGGAATTGAGCACGAAGCGCGCATATACGCGCACTATCTTTAGTTGACTTTTGGAGCATTTTGGGCCACACATTATTGAGCTCCTCATGGGTGCATCACACTAGATCAAAACCCTACAATTCCTCAACTAAAGTGGCGTGCAACATCTCTTCTTTTCCCTCCATTTTAGCCGTGCATCTCAAAGAGCAAGAACCAAACTTGCTTCATCAATTTTCCTTCATCATTTCTTCACCAAATCTTATCCAAATCACACCAAAATTTAACTACACTTAACTAATCACTTGGAGAGCACTTTGAGCTAGGAAAGGAGGCTGCTCTCACGGTTTTTCTTTGGCTCAAGAAGGCCGAAAATTTCTGCCTTGAACATCTAGTGAAGTAAGCTCTGATACCAACTGTGACGCCCCCACTTCTCCCAAGGGCGAACCCAAGGGTATCCGCGGGACGCCTGCCCAACTCTCGCCAGGACTGGAGACAAATCAAATTCAAACCTAGTCTAATACTAACAATGAAAGTCGAAATAAAGGTACGAAATCATTTCCATACATAAATATCCAGTCTTACATCACAATTTCAAATTTACAATCACTTTCCCCAAAATATACAACCTCCAAAATGTCTAGTCGATTACAATTACAACACTAATACAAAAGTGCCTCAAGTCGGCATTTGCTTAACTCCCTCCAATCGGGTTCCTGTTAAGGAAAACAAACTAATGGGATGAGCCAATACTCAGTGAGGACAAGAAACGACTCAAACATGATTCATTCCAGTAGGTAATGTCTAAAATATGCCCAAGGTACATTTTATAGGTGATTTACACCAAGAAATTTCAGATAACAAGTCCCAAATCATTGCTAGTTCAAATCTGTCCAAATGTAAGGTATTCCTTCACCGGACCAGATTCGCGTTTTGATCATAAATCACTCAATTCAACTCAGAATTGAGCGTGGTTGGTGGCGTTGGAAAATAGACTCATAAGGCTATATTTTGGAAATCAATGATACGACGTTCGAATAATATCGAAGGAATTAGGAGTACTTGAAAAACTCCATTTCCTTGGAATTCGAAAAATTTCTGTTTTGATACGAACCCTTGAAAAATCGTATCTCACTCTACACAAGTCCAAAATTGGAAAAATTGACACCATTGGAAACCTCTTTGAAAGTACTAAAAGTTCTTAGAAGACACTTTTCCATGAATTTAAGTGGAAGGTATTCAAAATTTAGCTCAAAGTTGCTGTTCTGGGGCATTGAAGACAGATTTAGGTTAGTTTTTGGCCAACTTTCAAAATTTGGCAAAATTCACTTGATCCGAACTAACCTCTGAAATTTGGAACTCCATTAGAGTTGCAATCTAAGTTTAAAACAAAATAAACGGAACAAGATTCGGAGTTTTGAGCACCAAGATATGGTAGCTCAAAGTTACTAAAATTTCCTCGTTAATCAAGGGTTTTCCAACTCAAATCATGAACTTTGGAAGTTTAGTTGAGCAACGAAACGGACTCGGAATGACACCAAATTTAGCATGAATATACTACCATATAAGGGCCACTCCCTTGCCAAATTTCATAGAAAAATATGAACGGGAAGTCGGTTAACAAAACCGTTGAAATCGCAAGAAGTTCTAAGGCTAAGTTGCCTATGACCTATATTTGATACTATGAACTCGTCACTTAAACTAGTGGATTAATGTTGGGTTGTTGATAGAAACTCAAGGATGGTGCAATGACCAAAAGTGACCATTTTGCCCCTGCCTTGTTCAAGCACTTTAATGCCAAATTTTGAGGTTCTAATGGCTTGTTTATGTTGTTTACATGTTCTATTGGTTGTGTAAAAAGTTTCATTGAAAAATAACATGATTTGATCACCCAAATGTCGGAAATTCGAAAGCTTGAAAATCTGGAATTTGAATCCCGTCACTGCCCAGGCAGTCTTCTTGTTTCGGCCATAACTTGTTGCTCCGATGTCGGAATCGAGTGCCGTTTGCGGCACTGGAAACTTGACATTCCTAGATTTCCGTTGGTATAAAATTCATGTCCTGGTTCTACTTGAGCTAGCCAAACCAATCATTTGAAATCCACTGTCCTGTTTCGTTGCTTGCTGGAAGGCAGCTCATGAGCTGCAACTTAATGCTCACGAACGAGCTGGTTAAGGACAGATTTTAAAAATGGTTTCTTCTGAGAAATTGTATCCTTATGAGTCTATTTTCCAACGCCACCAACCACGCTCAATTCTGAGTTGAATTGAGTGATTTATGATCAAAACGCGAATCTGGTCCGGTGAAGGAATACCTTACATTTGGACAGATTTGAACTAGCAATGATTTGGGACTTGTTATCCAAAATTTCTTGGTGTAAATCACCTATAAAATGTACCTTGGGCATATTTTAGACATTACCTACTGGAATGAATCATGTTTGAGTCGTTTCTTGGCCTCACTGAGTATTGGCTCATCCCATTAGTTTGTTTTCCTTAACAGGAACCCGATTGGAGGGAGTTAAGCAAATGCCGACTTGAGGCACTTTTGTATTAGTGTTGTAATTGTAATCGACTAGACATTTTGGAGGTTGTATATTTTGGGGAAAGTGATTGTAAATTTGAAATTGTGATGTAAGATTGGATATTTATGTATGGAAATGATTTCGTACCTTTATTTCGACTTTCATTGTTAGTATTAGACTAGGTTTGAATTGGATTTGTCTCCAGTCCTGGCGAGAGTTGGGCAGGCGTCCCGCGGATACCCTTGGGTTCGCCCTTGGGAGAAGTGGGGGCGTCACACCATGTCTATAATGCACTTCAAATTAACGTACACTAACTCATGATTTTAAAACTGTACTTACTTATAAAAATGCATAGGAAATTTAATATTTCCAAGGAAAGTATAAAATGTAGGCAAAGAAATAAAATAATACTGAGAAAATGTGAAAATTTTTGGGTTCTCACAAATTGTCAGATTTCAACTTTGGTCCCGAGGGTGTTTTGAAATACCGAAACCGAGTGGTGGTGCCCAAAGATGAAATGTTAAAGAAGGAGATCTTAGAGGAAACTCACCTGTCCAAGTATACGATCTATCCGGGTAGTAACAAGATGTATCAGGACCAAAAAGGAGCCTATTGGTGGAACAACATGATGAAGGAAATTGCTCAATACGTGCAAACGTGTCTCATCTGTCAACATGTTAAGGCGGAACATCAAAAACTATCTGGATTGTTACAACCTCTTGAGATACCCGAATGGAAGTGGGAAAACATTATAATGGACTTCGTTTTAGGTTTGCCGCGAACACAACGAGGACATGACGCCGTTTGGGTAATCGTCGATCGGTTAACCAAATCGGCCCATTTCTTGCCGGTAAAAATGAAGTATTCCATGGAGAAATTAACTCAGGTGTATATGGATGAGATTGTGAGAGCCCGAAATTTTCTTATTTTCTAGGTTTTATTCTATTTAATTGCATGTTTTTCTGCATTTTCTTCTTAGGAAAATTTTCTAGATAATTTTTATGAGTAAATATAGGTTTTAGATTATTTTTCTAGTATCGGTTAGGTTTTGAGAAATTAAGAGTGTATACCGGACGTGGGACCCGCTAGTGCGGAAAGTTCGGTAAAATTCGGCCAATTAGGTTAAGTTTGGGATACTGGAATTAATTTACTAGGTGCTAAGAGATAATTAGAGGTTGTTATATGGATGAGAGTGGAGAGACAAAAGGATAACCTGTGAGGACTCGAAAAACTATTATTTTTAAGCCTAATTTGTGGCTTAATAAATTATTTAATTGGATATTTGCCTCGAGGAATATTTTCTAGTCTTATTAGACCTAAATGCATGGTAATATAACTTCGTTATATTCTTAAAGTAACTCATTTCACGAATTAATTTCCTGGAGCGCGTTTAGTAAAAATAGTGAATAGTGCTTGGAGATTTTATCCGCTTGAGAGTACAATAAGTTTGGAATATTGGAGATTTGTATAATAGATCTAAATTAGGTATTTTAATGTTTAAATACTCAAGTGATAGTTATTAGTATTATCGTTATAAGAATTTCTCGGAAGTTTCGCGTTATCGCGCTCAGATTGGAGATACGCGTTTTCGCACGCGTGATTTTAATTTAGGAACTTTAGACCCTTATTTTGAGATAATTAAGAGTGAATGATATTTATATGAATATAAGTGCATTAGAGGTTTAGTGCACTGGTGAACCAAACGCGCGAGAAATCGAGCCTTAATCGCGCCAAACGGCTCCTAATGTGAGTTGACTAATGGGTGATTTGTGGCCACAAGTTAGTATCTTCTCATGGAAGCTTAAAAATCTGATCACTCTCTCTCTCTCTTGCTCCCTCATCTGGCCGAACAACAAAACAAGAAAAACAGCTCAAGAGTTCTTCAAATTCCTCCATCAAATCTTCACCAAATCATCTCCAAATTCAACCAAACTTGCACCACACTTAGATTAACACTTGAGGAGTATTTTGAGCTGCAAAAGGGAGCTGAAAAGCCACGGTTTTCTGGAGCAAAGAGTGACCAAAAATTTCTGATCTAGTCATCCAAGAAGGTAGCAAATCATCCAACCCATAGATCTTAGTTTTTGTAAGATATATTGCACATATAAGGTTATATAATCATGTGGGTAGTCTTGTTTATGGTATAAAATGTGAAAGTGGGCTCTATGAACTCCCACTCTTGGGTTGTTGCTGATTTGATGATTGATGGTGGATATATTGTTGGTTTAGTGGTTAAAATGATGGATTAATGGTGTGTAATTGATAGAAACTTCATTGGGTGCAAGAAGCAAAAGTGACCGTTTTACCCCTACCTTGTCCGACCATTTTTATGCACAATTTTGAGGTTCTAATGACTTGATTATATTGTTTACATGTTATTGTGAGTGTGTACAAAATTTCATTGAAAAATAACATGATTTGGTTGGTTAAATGAGTTGATTTCCAAAGTTAGCAAAACTGGAAAATGAATCCCGTGTTGCCCAGGCAGTCATTTTGTATCGGCTATAACTCTTTACTCCGATGTCGAAATCAAGTGCCGTTTGCGGAAATGGAAACTAGACATTCCCAGATTTCCATTGGTACCAATTTTACATTCTGGTTCCACTTGAGTGAGCCACACCATTCGATTGAAAATCACTGTCCTGTTTCGTTGCTCTCCAGGAGACAGGACAGAAATTGCTTCTTGATGCTCAAAAACGAGCTGTTTGTGAATGGAATTTGAAAATGGTTTCTTCTGAGAAAATTTAGCTTTATGAGAGAGCTTTTCAACGCCATTAACCACGCCCAATTCCAAGTTAAATTGAGTGAGTTGTGGCCAATGTTTGAAACTGCTACAGTGATAGAATTTTCCACTTGGACAGATTTGTAACTAACAATGATTTGGGACTTGTTTTCTGAAGCTTCTTGGTATAAATCACCTATCAAATGTACCTTAGACATTATCTACTGAAATGAACCGTGTTTGAGGTGTTTTATTGGTCAAACGTTTTGAAAATGGAAAAAAATGGAAGTCCAAGGCAGATTTGCCGAGGAACTTCTTGAGACTTTAGTGATTTCGTTAACCAACTTTACGAATGAATTTTCCTACGAAATTTGGTATAGAAATAGCCCTTATATGGTAGGATAATACTGCCAAATTTGGTGCCATTCCAAGTCCGTTTCAGTGTTCAACCAACGTCCCAAAGTTCATGTTTAAATCTGGAAATTCTTGATCGAGGAGGAAATTTTAGCCAACTTTGACCTGCTATATCTTGGCGCTCAAAACTTTGATTCTTGTTCCGTTTGTTTTGTTTTAAACTTTGATTGTAACTCTAATTGAGTTCTAAATTTCGGAGGCTAGTTCGTATTGTGTGAATTTTGCTGGATTTTCAAAGTTGGTCAAAAACCAACCCCGGAACTGTCTTAATGGTCCAAAGCGGCAACCTTGAGTCAATTTTTGAATACCTTCCGTTTGGAATCATGGAAAAGTATCTTCTAGGAACTTTTAACACTTTTGAAGAAGTTTCCAACGGTATCAAGCTTTCCAATTTTGGACCTACATAGTGCAAGATACGATTTTTCTAAAATTGACACCCAAAGCTGAAATTTGTCAATTTCTTAGAAAATGAGATTTTGGAAACTTGCCTTCTTTTCTCGATACCGATTGAACATTTTGAACTCGATTTCATGGAAAATATTAGTCTCTCTCTTTAGACTTTAAAACTTTACTCTTGAGCCTCGATTGTTAATAATTAAGGCCCAATTCATGAATTCCCTTTAGATTGTATAACCTTCTTTGATAAGTAGGAGTTCTAAATGATAGTGTATAATAGTTAATGGTTATTTGCTCAGGCGCTCAAGGGGACCTTCAAGAAGAACTCGAAGTGGACGCCTAGACACTTGTTTGAGTATTTACTCTCTTGTTGCAATAGGTGAGTGTTCCATATAGGAATACGTAATTGAATAAGTCTAGGACACGCTTATTTCATGATTATTAAGTGCTATGTGTTAAGTATATACCATACTCATGCCTATTTAAGGAATGTATACTTGCATTACATATCTACATGAATTGGTTAAATGATTAACCATATCAAATGACCATATGAACTCGATACATGCTTAACTTGCTAGATTGCTTGCTTAGCCTACTCGATTTTAAAAAAAATGGAGTCGAGTGTGTACTTTATCGCACTCGTTCTCTTTTGAGATGAATAACTCATGCTTGAAAATGCTCGAATAACATGACTTGGTATGCTAAGGTTGCATACGTCGTTGGAGTGAATCTCCTCGACTCTCACATGGTAAAAATGGGATAACGGCCAATGATGGCCTATTCATATGACAAATGCCTGTCAATTGACCGTCACTACTCAACCGTTAACCGTGAACCGTTTACCAACCGACATTACTACCTGATTACTTGACTATTTGCTCACATGATTTCCAATCTACATGACTATTCGATATCCGTGAATTACATGCTCCCATGAAATCAACTTGTATTGCTTACGTGCTTATGTGTTAAGTATCCACTTGATTACTTGATTATCATGAATCACACGTTATATGAAACTGTCCATCATTGTTAGGCGAGTGTGTACTTTATCTCACTCGACCTACCCAAATGATGAATTTTACCCTTTTGTCGAATTACTTGGTTACCTGTGCATGTTGTAAGCTCTAAGCTGAACTGGGCCCTGCTCATGGTTACTGACCTACTCGAGCCAGGACTGGGCTCGGTTGGGTAGGTTGGAACCTTGGGACACCGTTTCGGTATACTCGAGTATTACCACTGGAGAGATAAGGCGATGGCCAGACCGTACCGTCGGGATCGGAAGTCATAAGGTGCAGATGACCGACAGAGTTCCACTGGAACACCGTATCCTACAGTATATGTTTACCTTGTATCATGATGATTGTTTCGTGCTAAAATGCCAACATGAAATCCTGAGCTATGCCTGTAATAAGCTCCCATCACTCGTGAACTATACATGCTAATGTCTCATACCATGATAAATGTCTCAAATTACCCGTACAATGATTATCACCTCATGATAACATGCCATTGTGTAACCTTGAACCATGCATATGATATGCCCAACTTACTTGATTTATTTGAACTATTAGAGTGTCTTGGAACCTCTCTGGGCTGTGTAGCTCATACCACGTTGTGGATTTCTTTTCAGGGTTAGAGACCAAGGGTGCTCGTGAGTAGTACTAGATTGTTCTCTTTTGAAGACTTTGAGTTATATTATAACGGATGGCTATTATACCCTTTTCCGTTGGGTTGTATTTAAGCTTGATAGCTACATAATTGTAAGTGTGAGATATTTGAAGTACTTTAATTATGTATTGAAGTTACTTATAGTATTTCGAGCTCTTGAATGATGGATTGTAATGAGTCCTGGCGAGAGCTGGGCAGGCGTCCCGCGGATACCCTTTGGTTCGCCTTAGGGAGAAGTGGGGGCGTCACATAACCTAGTATTAAAGAGACGGACAAATGTCACTTTGCTATTGGATTTGGAAGTTGACCATAAGACCATCTTACCACCTTTACCAAATAAATACCAAAAATTGGCCAAAAATCCTCTTATTTTTTCCTCTCTTGGCCGAGCTTCTTGGAGAGCAAAAGAAGAAAAAAGCTATCAAATTTCTTCTACTCAATCTTGCTCAATCTCACAACTTAACCGATAAAACTTCAAATCACTCCATAAAAACCCTTAGCTAGGTGGTAGTGAAGTAATAGGTGAAGTGGTTTGAAAGATAGTGGTGTATACTAGGGTTTTAACTTATAATTCACTAACTTATGATTATCACTTCTAATCACACACTTAATATCATCCAAAACTCACTCTTAATCACCAAATTTGATCCACACTCCGTACCGGATAGTCACACTACGGATAGGCATAAAAACCCTATTTCGCACTATCTTGAAAACAAAAGGGAAAACCCTTAATTCTATGTTCATTTACACTTATTGTGGGTTATTGAGTAGTAGGGCCATTATAAAGTAAAATTTTTCAAATAAAAGGGGATTTTTAAGAAAAATATAAGGTATTTAGCAAGTCCTCGCAAAGCTTCCCAAGTGCTCAAAGAAAGGATTAATCAGTTTGGTTTCTTGATTTTCTCTCAAACTAGGCTAAAACTCAAGATGGAATTGAAGCTTGCTTCTCTTGTTTTTTCTCCCTTAGGTTCGGTGTGAGGACCCAAATTTTTCTTATTTTATTTTATTTTACTGGCTTAATTAATTATTTACTCACCCGTTTTCTCTGAATATTTTATTCCAAACTCTTTATACTCAATTACATGGAACTATGACCTACAAATATTTTAAATGTGCCTTGATTCAAAAATTTATTTCTGAAAGCTCGTTTAGAGTGAATAGTAGATGCGCGTTTGGAAACAATAATCGATTCGAGAATACAATAAGGTTGGAAAATTGGAGACTTGTACATTAGTCTTGAAATAGGTATTTTTATGTTTAAGTGTTCAATTATTAGTTAGTGATACTATCGTTATAAGAATTTATTGAAAATTTCACTCTATCGCACATAAAACGGAAGTACGCGTTTTTGCGTGCACGATTAATTGAGGGACTTTAGACCTTTATTTTTAGACCATTAAGAGTGAATAATAATAATAATATGAATGGAAGTGCATTAGAGGTTTAGTGCACTAGTTAAACAAACCCGAGAGGAATCGGGCACGAAACGCGCGCGAACGCGCACTATTGAAGGGTTGACTTTTGGAACATTTTTGGCCACACACTTAAGCTTCTTCAAGAAGCTTTTCCACCAGCCATTTCTCTCTCCTTTCTCCCTCAAGACAGCCGACTCTCTCAAGCAAGAAGGAGCAAGAAACTTTCTTCTTCATTTCTCCCAATCCAACCATCCATTTCACTCCAAACTTGCAACTTAAACTCAAGACCACTTGGAGATTCACTTAGGCAAGGAGAAGAGCTTCATTTCCATGGTTTCTTGAATCTTTCTTGTGGCCAAAAATCTGACCTTTAGCATCTAAGAAGGTATCACATAATCTAACCCTTGAAACTTGTTATTTATGAGTTAGATTGAGCTTAGAAACTTGTAGCTTCTTATTGGTAACTTTGTTTGGTTATAAATCTTGTGAGTGGGCTCTATGAAATCCCACATTGGACTTGATGGACTGATTTGATGAGATTTGATGTTGTTTTTGTTGGATTAGTGTTTAATCTAGTGGAAATGAGTTGTATTGTTGAAGAAAGATCAAAGGAAGTGAAGAGGAAAATTTTACCCGTTCTGCCCTTGTCATTGCCGTGACCCTTAGTGCATTTTTATTGTGGTTCAAATGACTGGATTTTATTTAAATGTGTAATATAGGTTGTGTAGAAAGTTTCCTCAAAAAATTACTTGATTTGGTTGGACAAATGTTGAGATTTCGAAATTCTACCAAAACTGGAATTGTGTCCCGTATTGCTCTGGCAGTGATTTTCAAACAGCTATAACTCCTTGTTCTGATGTCAAAATCGAGTGCCATTTACAGCATTGGAAAATAGACATTCCCAGTTTTCCAACGGTATAAAATGTACATCCTGATTCCACCTGAGTGAGCCGTATCAACCTTGTAAATTTGCCTGTTCTGTTTCGCGTCTGTACTGGAAGCTCTGTTTTGAGCTGCGACTTGATGCTCAATTATGAGCTAGTTGTGGACAGAATTTTAAAACAATTCCTTCTGGGAAATTTTAGCCTTATGAATTTAGTTTTCAACGCCACCAACCACGCTCAATTCCAAGTTGAATTGAGTGAGTTGTGGCTGAATTTCGAAACTGACTCAGTGATGAAAAACCCTCTTTTTGGCTAGTTGAATGACTCTTTTTGAATTGGGACTTGTGATCTTGAAATTCTTGGTGTTAATCACCTATTGAATGTATCTTGGATATTTCTTAGACCTTTGTTTCATAAATGGGCCAGATTTGAGTCGTTTTCACTGGGCAAAATGTTTGAAAATGAAGAAGGAAGCAAAAGACAGATTGGTCTTGGGATTTTCTTGAAATTTAGTAGTTTAGTTCACTACCTTCCCGTGTGAATTTTCAAATAAAATTTGGTAGAGGAGTAGTCCTCATTTGGAAGTTGAATTTTACCAATTTTGGTGTCAATCGAAGGCCATTTCGATATACAAATGATGTCCCACAGTTGCTCTTCGAATCTGGAAAACTTTTCCTTTTCTCTTGGCCAAATGGTCAAATCTGATTTGGGAAGTTATATTTCAAAAACCTTGATGTCAATTACTTCTAAATTTCTTATTGGATGTTTATGGAACATTGGTTTCAATACTTGAATTAATTGAAGTTGATTGTGTGGAAGAAAGCTTTTGAAAAGGAAGGAGACGTGAGAAGGCAGTCTAGCCTTGGAATATTTCTTGAACTTTAGCGGTTTTAATGACTGCCTTTCCGTGGGAGTTTTTGCATGAAACTTGGTAGAAATGTTGTTCATACATGGAATATTTAGCCTACCAAGTTTGGTGTAGTTCCAATGCCAAATCGATGGTCAAATGTCGATTCAAAGATAGCCTTTCAAACCTAGAAAATGACAGAACAGTTTATAAATTGCGACCAACTTTGAGCTACTATATTTTGACACTCAAAACTCTGATTTCGGTTCCATTTGTTGTGTTTTAAACCTTGATTGGAATTCTAATTGAGGCACAACTTTCGAAGGCCAGTTCACTTCTTGTGAATTTTGCCGAATTTCCAAAGTTTGCCAAAAAACATGACTAAAACTGTCTTTCCTGTTCAGATCAGCCTTTTTGAGCTGAAAAATGATTGTTTTCCGATTTGAATCTTAGAAAAGTGTCTTCTAGGAACTTTTAGTACTTTAAAACAAGATTCCAACAGTATAAGATTTCCCATTTTTTGACCTACTGAGTGCAAGATATGATTTTTCTAAGTTTGATACACAAAGCCAAAATTTGCCGATTTCTTAGAAAATGAAATTTTGGAAACTTGACTTCTTTTCTTGATATTAATCTATCATTTTGAACCCAATTTCGTGGAGGATATGAGTTTCCTCAGTAACTTTAAAATTCACACTTTTGAATCTTAACTTTCGATAAAATAAAATCCTTATAAAGACATTGACTTGAATTCTAAAGCAAGTATGCATTCTTTCTTGTTTGATAAAGAATTTGTGAAATTGTGAGGGTGATTATTGGTCACTTTTCTTCAGGCGATCAAGAAGGTCTCGAAGAGAATCCCGAAGTGGATTATTGACGACTTTCTTTACTTACTTATTTTTGATTGGTGAGTGTTCCATATAGGAGTACATTACTTGAATAGTTTTATGACATGTTTACTCCATGGTCATTATGTGTTTAATTGTTAAATGCTACCAATAATTGTTTCTATGGACTTTTCCACCATTTTGAGTCGATTGTGTACTTTACCGCACTCGTTCTCACTTAAGAAAAATGTACTTGAATTATTCGACATGAAATACTTGAAATGTATATTTACGTGAAGTGTTTCAATGATTGATTATGCTCTGGCTGCATAAGTCGATTGGAGTCAATCTCCTCGACTCTTAAGAGGTAAAAGTGGGAAATGGCCAATGGGCAGCCTACTAAAATGGTGAATGTCTACCTATTAACTGTGAACTACTACCGTTTACCGTTAATCGAGATTTTTTACCGTCTACCGTTTACCGTTTACCGTTCACTGTTTACCGATTTACTTGATTACCTGCTTACTTGATTACTTGATTATCGTAAGTTACATGTTCATACGAAATTACCGCATATTGATTATGTGTTCAAGTGTTAAGTGTTAATGATAATTGCTCATATGAAATTGGCTATCGTTTTAAGGCGAGTGTGTACTTTATCTCACTCGACCTACTGAAATGATAAATTTTCACTGTTTACCGATTTACTTGATTACTTGTGCATGTTGTAAGCTCTAAGCTGAATTGGGCCCTGCCTTTGGTTACTGACCTACTCGAGCCAGGACTGGGCTACGTCGGGTAGGTTGGATTCCTGGAACACCGTTTCGGTATACTCGAGTACTACCACTGGAGGGATAAGGTGATGGCCAGATAAACTGAGGGGATTCTGAAGTTATAAGGTGCAGTTGATCGAAATGGCTCCACTGGAACACCGTATCCTTCACTGTGTGTTTATTTTACATAATGATAACTGTTTCATGCTAATGTGCCAACGTGCGACCCTGAGCCATACCTGTAATATGCTCAAATTACTCGTACAATGATAATGATGACTGTCTCATGTTAATGTGCCAATGTGCAACCTTAAATCATACATTGGGTATGCTCAAATTACTTGATTTATTAGAACTGTTAGAGTGTCTTGAAACCTCACTGGGCTGTGTAGCTCATTCCACGTTTTTGTTTTCCTTAACAGGGTTCGAGACCAAATGCTCGTGAATAGTGCTAGATTGTTTTCTTTTGGGGAAAACTTTAAG
This sequence comes from Coffea arabica, assembly GCF_036785885.1. Lineage (NCBI taxonomy): Eukaryota > Viridiplantae > Streptophyta > Magnoliopsida > Gentianales > Rubiaceae > Coffea > Coffea arabica. The sequence continues at coordinate 26,403,459 of NC_092317.1, forward strand.
TTGTATTACAGCAGATGGCTGTAGTAAATATTCTTTTGGGTTGTATTAAGCTTGAGAGCTGACTAATTGTAAGTATGAAGTGTTTTGAAGCACTTTATATATATATATTGAAGTTATTTGAAGTATTCTTAGTTTTGAATTATGGATTGTACCGAGTCCTAACGAGAGCTGGGCAGGCGTCTCGCCGATACCCTTGGGTTCGCCCTTTGGAGAAGTGGGAGCGTCACATTCGGCCAAGCTAGTGAAAAAATAGAGGAAGAACGAAGCTTCAAGAAGGTCAAGGTTATAGAAATGAGCTTGGATCAAAGATGGTTGGATTGTCTCCAAGTGTCACTCCAAGATCTTTTCTCAAATTTTGTCTTTTCCTTCGGTTTTTATGGCCAATAATTTCGGCCAACAAGAGCTGATTAGGGGCTGATATTTTGGCTGTAATAACAATGAGATTAAGTTAATGAAGTGGTGGTCAAGTGGTGTATTCAATCGGTAGTGAATGATACCCGTCGATTCAAGCCGTTTTTCCTTAAATCGCGTATACTAGAGTTTTCGCTTACAATTCACTGACTTATTATTATTACTTCTAATCATACACTTAATAACATCTAAAACTCACTCTAAATCACTAAATTTGATACACACTCCGTGCCGAATAATTACACTACGAAAAGGCGTAAAAACCCTAATTTACGATAACTTGAAAACGAAAGGAAAAACCCTTGATGCTATGTTTATTTGCACTTATTGTGTGGTAAATGAGTAGTAAGGCTATTCTAAAGTAATAAATTCCAAATAAAAGGGAATTTTAAGAAAAAATATAAGAAAATTTTTCCAGTCGTCACACGCTCGACTCAACACTTTCACAACACTCAATTAATGAAAACACTTAAGCATGTAACCACACTTCATACACTTGACACTCACCAAGTCAAAAGTGAGTAATTGAGCAAGTAAGTCTTCAGGTGTCCGCTTCGAGATTCTCTTGAAGATCCCCTTGAGTGCCTGAGCAAATAATAATTGACTATCACTCACTATTACTTACAAACCCCTTGGTAACAAGGAAGTATGTACACTTGCAATACTAAAACAATGTCATGAAAGAGAACCTTAATCACTCGAAAATTAAGGTTCGAAAGTGGGGATTTAAAGTCCCAGGAAAAACTTGCCTCTTCTATGAAATCGGGTTTTAAAACGATTTATCAATATCAAGATAAGGCGACGAGTCCTCAAAAGCTCATTTTATAAGGAATCGGAAAATTTCAGCTTTAAGTGACAAACTTAGAAAAATCAAACCTTGAGTTTGGTATGTCCAAAAATGGAAAACTCTACACCGTTGGAAACTAGATTCAGAGTACTAAAAGTTCCTAGAAGAACTTTTCCAAGATTTTAAACGGAAAGCACTCATTTTTTCAACTCAAAGTTTCAATTTCAATAGGACAGGTTTGAACCAGTGTCAGTTTTTCAGCCATCTTGGGAAAATTCGGCGTAATTCACAAAAAGTGAATCAGCCCTTGAAATTCATAACACAATAAGAGTTCCAATCAAGGTTTCAAACACAACAAATAGAACTAAATTCGGAGTTTTGAGCGTCAAGATATAGTAGCTTAAAGTCGGCTGACTTTTGTACACTGTACAGGAATTTTCCAGATTTGAAGATCAAACTTTGAGGCGTTATTTGGATATCAAAATGGCATTAAAATTACACCAAATTTGGTACACTTAAACTTCCATATGTGGATTACCTCTCTATCAAATTTCACACAAAAAATCACATGGGAAGGAAGTTAACAAAATTACCAAAATTTGAAAAATATTTCAAAGCCAATCTGCCCTCATGCTTTTCTTTCTTTTCCAAACGTTTTGCACAATGAAATCAGCCCCAATTCGATCCATTTTTTCAACCAAGGTCCTATAAACATTTAATAAACAATTGACAAGCAATTGTCATCAAAATTTTCAAGGCAAAACATCCCAAAACCACTTTGACCATTCGGCCAGTAAGAAAGGAAAGACTTTCCAGTTTTCCAGCTTTGTTGCACTTTCACAATCATACCACATCTCACTCAATACAAGTTCAAATTTGTGAGAACCCGAAAATTTTTATATTTTCTAAACATTATTTTATTTCCTTGTCTACAATTTTATACTTTCCTTCAATATATTAACTTTCTATACATTTTTATAAGTGAATATCATTTTTCAAATCATTTTCTTGGTATGAGTTAGTTCATAGTAAGTTTGAAGCGTAGCATGGCTGTGGGGCCCGCTAGTGCGCTAAGTGCGATAAAATTTTGACGATTAATTGAAGTTTTGTATTAAGAGATATTATTTTACAAGGTGTTAGGAGATAATTAGAGGATAGTTATCTAGGTTAAGCTTGGTAGACAAAGGGATAAGAATAAACTTAAGAAGGGCCAAGTGTCGCGATCTGATTGGAAGATGGACTTGCCTAACTTTCTTTACCTTTACTAAAATCAAATTTTGACCAAATTTTTCTTCATTTTCACCTTGCTTGGCCGAAATTCTTGAGGGAGAAAAGAGAGGAAAATACTTCATCTTGCACTCCAATTTCTTGGTTCAATCTTGAGTTTTAACCGATAGTTTTGGAAACTACACCATCAAAGTTGCTTATTAAGGAGGATTAAAGTTTCTAGTGGAGAGATTTGTGAAATGAAAACCCTAAGTTATCATTTTTCTAAAGGTGTCAAGGTACTTTGCTTACAACTTCCTCTTTGTTCATGTTAATGTCAAATTAGTGGCTTTTGTGGCTAAATATGTTGATTTGTAGTAGGTTTGATGGTTGGAAATGGAGTTTTGATGGAATTTTGATTTCTTATTGATTTTTCTATTTTTATATAGTAATTATTGTTTAGTCATGGGTTGATGGTTTGTTATAGTGTAAAATAAAGTTGGTATATGTTGGATATGATTGGTTGCGGAAAATTTCTGGTTTGGTGCGGAAATTCCAGTTTAGGGTTTCAATTAATCCTATTCTGCCCTGGCCGGTTCTGTTTGACCATGTTAGAGGCCGAATCAGGCTTAGGTTAAAACATGAAAGTTGTATCAAATGATGTTAAGTAGCTTTCTACAAAATTTCAACTCAATCGGAGCACTGTATCCCATGAAATGACCGAAATACCCTTGACTTCCCATAAGCCCTATTTTGCCGACAGTTTTCTATCTTCGTGGAGATTTCAATTTTTAACTCTGAAAATGCATGATTTAGCTTTGGAGGCCTTCATAAGAAATTTAGGTATATGTCTTGGCTTCGAAACTCCATAAGATACACCTCAATCGGACTTCGGTAGCCTGAGTTACTGTCGTTTAATCATAGTGCGGTTAACTAGTCTGATTGTGAGATGCTGGTTCTGTAATTTGAAATTTTGACTTGGATACACTATGAACTGTGTAACAGCCCCACTTTGCCCTAAGGCGAACCAAAGGGGTTAGCGGACTGCCTGCCCAGCTCTCGCCAGGACTACGGATCAGTTCACGTCGATCTAATACGTTCCGGAACATACCCACGCGCGTAAACAAGTCAAAATCACAAAATCACAAAATAAAAAAAAATGAAAATCGAAGCCGATGATGAACAGTACCGGCCACGTCAGAATCCAGATACTAGGCTGAGAGTAGCCAAAATTTTTCTTTTGCCGTTTGAAATACGAGTTGATCCGAAATTCAACCAAATATCAACCAAACATACATACATTGAAATGTAACATTTACAAGCTAAAGCGGCATATCAAAAACCATTCATTACGAATATACATGTTCGGTTTGCCAATCAAAAGAAAGTGAACCCAATACACATTAGGGTTTCATTCAAAGAGCTATCCAAAAGATACATTTACATGAGCTCAACTTGACAACCAACAAGTATAACCTTTCCAAAAGTGGTCATTTTCCTGTAAGGAAAACAAATGGAATGGAATGAGCTTAAGCCCAGTGAGTTACTACCACATAAGCAACAAAGATCACATAAGCATAATCTTTCATTTCAAGTACACAATTAAGAAGTAAAACAAGTCGGTAAAAGGATACGGACGGCTCTCAAGAGCCCATTTCCACGCTTACATTCTTGATCCAATCTCATTGACTCTCCGTCAACGTTTATGAGTACCAACCGTAGAACCCACTTCACTCCCATCCCTTCCACCAAACATACCCCAACCAGGCCCGCACTCCAATCAGTAGCTTTTGGTAAAACTCGAGTTTACCGGAATCAAGAGTCTCATTACTACAAGATTCCCCAGTACAGTCCCCGTGGCATGTCAATTTTCACGACCAAGCCCCCGCCTTCTCGATTCAATTGACTACCAACGGGGTTGAGCTCAGTAGTACAGTAAGGCCATTGGATACTCGTCCAAACGACACCAAATCAGTTTTTCATGAAGTGAATTCAATATCTCATATAGCAAGTGCAGTATATCAGTGAAGCGGTAAACAGTCATTAACGGTATCACAAGGGGTGAGGGCGGTCAAGTACACCCTCACCTCAATCAATTCCAATAGCCAAATAAGCCTTCAAGGCATCAAAATCACATATAGCAAAGCCACATTGTAACATTCAAGTGAGTAGTATACTCACCAATCAAGTAAGTGTTGTTTCATGCACGTCCGTCAAAAGTATTTCGTGAACCACCGTCACGCCCTAGAACACGCAAACAAGTACAATGAGACTCGATAACGAGTCATAAAGCAATGCCAATCACAACCCCAATAGGGTTTTATAAACATATACAAGCATCATAGGCAACCAGAAAATCCGGAAATGCAATTAACTTTGGCCCTGAAAAAAACAGTTTTGTCCTCATTTTGCGGTAATGGCACCGATTTCACTACGATTATCGGATGAGGGTGCCAGACCCACCGTTTCGAAGCTAAGAAACAGGGATACAACAATGTAGAAGGTCACTCAGTCCAATTCCTAGCAAAACTAGGTCAAATATGCAAAATACCAAACCAGAACCTTAATTGCAGGTTTACAAATTACACTATGCTGTAATTAGTCCAACTCAGTCTATACAAGTCCAAATTCATTGATTCCAAAGGCATGCGGTAGCTAAGACATCAAGCTACATTTCATCAGAAGAGCTCAACAACCAAATCCAAAGCAATTCCAGCTAAAACCACCAATTACAGACGCAGTTCTTACATCCTGATGAACCCAGAACAGCAATAGTAATTTTGACTTTTCTCACTCCACACAACTCCGATTGACATGAAATTTTACAGGCACCTCACACACATCAATACCTACAACTTTAATTTTTTAAGTAATGGCCAATTCGGCCTCTATCTAGGACCTAAAATTTCGGACAGAATGCCCCCCTCAAGAACCCTAGTTTTCTGAAATTTCTTCCAAACCAGAAATTGGTTGCAAATACCAATCATGTACACCTACTAGAGTCATTAACCATCATTTCCAACCATCATAGATAGCCACAACATCATGATCACATTAAACCAGAAAAATCACCAATAAATTGAAAACTTCATCAATTCATCCAAAAGCAAGAAATAAACCACAAAATTCATCCCTTTAGCTACCACTAGGCACAAGTTAAGCTTCATTAAGTGTAGGAGAAAGTTCAATCACCACTCACCTAGTAAACAAGAGAGGGAGAGTTGTAGGACATCTTAGCTCCTCCAAACACTTCACCAAACAAACCACTAACACCTAGTGAAAGGGTTTTATGGAGTAGAAACAAGTTTAGGTGATTGCTTTGGATGATTTGCACTAGATGGATGCCAAGATTTTGAAGAGTTTCTTCCTTCCTAAGCTCAAGGTGGCCGGCCAAGAAGATGAAGACAAGAGTGAATTTTTTTGTGATTTTTGGAGATATTTAACCACATGGTCAAAAGGTCAAAAAAAATGAATAGTAAGTCATAAAGGTACAACCAATCCCAACATGACAAGTGTCACTTCATTAATGCATTCATATCCTTCTTTTTTTCCTCTCACATCAATCACTTCACATCCTCTACTTATCTCTTAACACCCGATAAATTTCAACCAGTATCCGAAACCTAACCTAATTGGCCGAACTTTTCCGAACTTTTCGCACTAGTGGGTCCCACGTCCGATATATATCCTTAATTTTTCAAAAACTCTCCAATACTAGAAAAATCATCTAAAAACATAATTACTCATAAAATTCACCAGGAAAATTTTTCCTAAGCCAGAAAATGCAGAAAACATGTCTTTAAAGGGGAAAAACCCTAGGAAAATTATTAGGGAATTTACGGGTTCTCACAAACTGGACTGAGTGGTCTTCATCAAAGTTGTAGACCTTTATCTTAGCTTCGAAACAGTATAAATTTCACCCCAATCCAATAAGCATAGCTCCGGTTGTGACCGATACGCTAGGAGACGTCAAACCTGCTATTTAGCTTTTGTCCTTAAAACTTGATTTCAAGTTGCATTCCTAGACTTGCTTTGTATTTGGATGAACTTGACCTAGTTGACGGGGTATTTTATTGAGATTTCTTATGTGTTGAATTGGACTGAGTTGAGGAAAAAACAATGAAGCCATAAATGGCTGGAAAATAGGTAAATACAGAGGGCATGCTGCCCAAAATTTTAGGGCTACGCGATTCCTTCAAGTTGAGTTGATCTTGGTAAAAATGAAGGGGTTTTGGGAATTGTTTGTAACCCTAGGACCAACTGTTATCTTTTTGCTCAAAAGTCATATTTTATTCTTTTGTACTAGTACTTAACTTGGGAAGGCATACGACTTGTAGTCGAGCCTCATTGATGCATTCCATTTACTGGGTTCGTGGATGTGCGAACTATAATTGTTTTATCTTGGTTATTTTAGGGTTTCTGGGCGATTAAAGCCACTTTGGGTAAAAACTTTTGAAGTATCTGTACTGGAACCGGTGAGTGTACCACTCCCCTGAATTATTGCTAAAATGGTTATCTGTACTTGCAAATTGCTATTTGAATGTCTTTATCGACTGTTTATTCTGTACGAGGCGAGTGTGTACTTTATCACACTCGTTCTCTGCCCTGTGTGACTTGTTTCCTATATATACTTGAATCTGTTACCTGCGCCTGTTATAATGTCGTTTGGAAGTGCATCCAACGACCTTCCTGTTAAATCTGAGCTCAACCTTATGGGGAGTCAATTGGATCAAGCCAGCAAGGGCTTGGTCGAGAAAATTTGGTAATCCATTGGTGCCTGTTCCTGGGAAATCTTTGGGTATTGGAGACTCTAGATTTCCGGTATACTCGAGTATTACCATTCCTGTTCCTGTCTGGCGTTCGGGCCCGGTAAGGGGTATGTTTGGTGGACGGGATTTGCCGTTAAAGTGGTGTTCTACTGGACTGGTTCCTTTAGTTGAATGTTGACGGAGGGTCAACTAGGTTGGATCAAGTATTGCAACGGGGATTTGGCTCTTGAGAGCCACCTGTATCCTTTAAATTGTGGTGTTCATTCATTTCTCGTATTTGATGTATATATGTGCCCTAAAAGTGTTTTCTCATGATTTCTACTGTTTATACTTTTGGTACCTCATTGAGCTTTTAACTCACCCCGTCCCATTATCCTTGTTTTCCTTTCAGGGAACCATCTTTTGGAACTTTGATGTTTTGAGAAATGAGTTGAGCTAGTTAGAAACTCTTTTGTTTTTGGTATAGCTCCTCGACAATTTGGAAACCCTCAATGTATCTTAATACAATGTTTCCTTTTGATTTGTAAACTTAATAATATGTATATTTTAAAGTGTTTCCCCTGGTTTATGTGGCATATGTACTTGGGAATGTACACTCTTTCATGCTAAACAAAGTTTACTTGTATTGAGTTGGACTATGATGTGGCAGAGGCACTCCCATTTCGTTTTGTTTTTCGTGGGAACGATGTGCCAAAGAGTGATTGTATCTTATAGTTCGGCTCAATTGGGTTCTGAACGTTATCTTCTCGAAGTTCTTCTGAGCATTTGGTAGGATTTCCGTTCGTTCCAGATCCGTAGTCCTAGCGAGAGCTAGGCAGGCGGTCCACCGAACCTTTGGTTCGCTTTAGGGGAAGGTGGGGCTGTCACAAAATTGGGAATGGTTGGTGGCGTTACAATCTAGGTTCAAAATTCTACATTTCATCAGGAGAAAATGTTTTCAAAATCAGTTCACAGGAAAACAAATCTAACGGGGTGAGCGGATGCTCGTGAGGCCAAGAAAAGAAACAAAACATGCACATGCGAACACATAGTTCCAGTAACAAGTAACGATAACATATTTACAAGAATTAAAGTCAGAAAGTTCAAGTAATTCACAATTTCTAATATAACACACTTGTTTAGGATATGGGAGCTCTCAGGAGCTAATTTCCACTTGCTTCGCCGGGTCTCAATCATATACCTCCGTGTGATGACACTCCGTCATCCGGGTAGGCATTTTTAGTCCGTAGAACTCCACTTTACTTCATGAATCCCGTTCACCGTTACACCCCCTGTTCCGGGCCCGCTCATCATTTAGAATGCGATACGACTCGAGTATGCCAAGCGAGATATCAAATAGATCAAACTTTACGAATAATCTCATGGTTCACCAAGCTTCTCGACCAGGCCCATGCCGGCTCGAGTTACGAGGTTAGCCTATGAGTTTGGGTGTCCCCCGAATATGAATACAAATATAAGTCGATGAGCAGCGCTCCATTCGACGATTCCAAATACGAACCATAAATACGAATTACGAATACGAATCATAAGAATATAAGTCGATGAGACAACGCTCTAATCGGCGGTTTCAAGTATGATGCACATAGCCAAATTTGAATGAAATTTTCATTTGGAAGAGAACGAGTGCGATAAAGTACACACTCGGCTCAAAATCTAATTTCACATAATTGATGCAAAATAATTCACGTATTTTACCACATTACATGCACTTGACACTCAACAATCAAAGTAAGGGAGTAAGTGCTCAAACAAGTGTTTAGGCGTCCGCTTCGAGATCCTCTTGAAGGTCCCCTTGAGCGCCTGAGCAAATAATAACTGACTATCACATACTATTACTTATAAACCCCTTGTTAACAAGGAAGATTGTACACTTGTACAATACTAAGAAAACATCATGCAAGAGAGCCTTAATTACTCGTAAATCGAGGATCAAAAGTGGAATTTAATAAAACAAGGAAAAACTGATTTCTTTCATGAAATCAAGTTTAAAATGGTCGATCAATATCGAAAGATAGGGAAGAGTTTCTAAAAATTCATTTTCCATCGAATCAAAAATTTCAGTTTTGCATGACAAACTTAGAAAAATCAGAACTTGCACTCAGTAGGCCCAAAATTGGAAAACTTTATACCGTTGGAATCTTGGTTCAAAATACTGAAAGTTCCTAGAAAACACCTTTCCAAGATTCTAAATGGAAGACATTCAAATTTCAGCTCAAAGTGGCTGATATAAGCATACATGACAATTTTAGTCTTGTTTTTCGGCAAACTTTGGAAATTCGGTAAAATTCACAGAAAAACCATGAGATGATGCCTATCTCATAGCTTAAGTGAATCTCCAAATGATTTTGAGGTTGGATGGTAATTTGTAGAGGATTTGGAGCAAGAATTGAAGTGAAATGCTGAAGAGTTTTTCTCTTCTTCTTCATTGGAGTGTTGGCCGGCTATGGAGAGTGAGGAGAGAGGGTGGGCTGATGAATGAAGCTTCTTGGAGAAGCTTGATTGTTTGTGGTTAAAAGTTTGAGCAAAAGTCAACTACAAATAGTACTCGCGCGCGCGTGCGTGTCGTGTCCGTTTTCTCTCGAGTTTGTTTCACTTGTGCACTAAACCTCTAATGTACTTCCTTTAACGTTATAATTATTCACTCTTAGTAGTCTAGTATTAATTTCTTAAATCTCCATTGGGTCGATTTGACGCGAAAAACGCGAACTTCCAATTCGCACGCGATAAAGCGAAACTTAAGAGAAATTCTTGTAACGCTCATATAACTCACTAATACTAGGGTAATTAATCCTAAAAATAACTATTTTTGAAATAAAAACATGAGTCTTTACACAAGTATTAATTCCTCAAATCTCTAATTAGTTTGTACAGGCGCGACTTTCAGGAAACTTTCGACGCGCGCACGGTATAAGATTAAATTTTAACTCACTCACATCTAATCCCTCAATTAACTTTTCTTAGTCCACTATTGATCATTCTTAATTCTCCAAGATTATTGCACTCTCAAATCAAATTTTTACCTCAAAAAATGTGTACTCGTTATTCCTTACTAAACGAGCCTCCGAAAAATAAATTTTACTAACGAAACGTTTTAAAAACATAAGTAAGGCGTTGTTCCATGTAAATGGATTTAAAATGGCTAAAATAAATTATTCGGAGAAAATGGGTGAATAAATAATTAAATAAAATAAAAATAAGAAAATTTTCGGGTCCTCACATCTTTCCCTCTTTAAAAAAAATTTTGTTCTCGAAATTCACACCTGGGATAATATCATACCCCTTAATAATTAGACTTATCAGATCAATCAGTAACTTACAATTTCCAGCCCATATTTCATAATTTATATTCATCCAATTAGCAATCAAACTTTGATTTCTCCAATCGGCGTTTAATTTCCAAATCATAGGGTAACTTAATCGGTCTCACGTCTGTCCCACTTATAAATCTAGGGTTTCCAAAACAGTGTGTCGTATCAGGGTCACTTAGAACCTTGGCTAAATAATGAAAAACAAGAATCATACCTTCATGACTTAGAACCTGTTACGGTCTAATGCATAAACCCTAGCCGGTACTTTAAATTGACTTCCGCCAGCACTAGGCTGCTTAGCAGCTGACTTTTCAAGCCTTTGAGTACTACCTCCTTCTTTTGGTACGGTTGGGCATTTCGATATCTGGTGCTCGGTACTATCACAATACAAGCACTTCCCTTGTTTCCTCCAACAATCGTTCTCCGTATGGTTGAGCTTGCCACAATAACCACAAACAACTTGAGAAGCCACAGCTTGACCACTTGGAGGGGTTCCTCTCGATTGACCTTGTGAGACCCCAAAATTTTATTTGCCTTTATAGCTCTTATTTGAACTTAATTGCCTTAGATTCTTGGTTGAATGTAAGCCAAGGGAGTGCATTTTTCTAAGAAAAGTTTCATAATCTCAAGTTGTTAGAAAATCTAGAAATTTTCGCAGGAGGCTCTGCATAACTTTAGGAAATTGGCTATAACTTTGTATAGGAAAGTCGGAATTGAGTTCCGTTTGTTGCGTTTGAACTAGACACATAGGGATTCCTACGATGTAAAGTTCAAAGTTTGATTCAATCTCTATAAATTCTAGGAAGTTAGCAAAATTGACTGAAAATTTTGCCCTGCACAAGTAAACATAGGAATGTTGTAGTAGCTTATGGCTCAATTTGGACCAACTTATGAACTAAATCTCTTTGAGGTGTGTCGCGCCCCACTTTTTGAATGTGTGTGAAATGAATGTGTGAGATTGTGTGTGTGAAGCGTGGTGTGAACGTGTGCAAAATGAAAAGTAAAAAGGCCATGGGACTTTGGAAAGCGACGATTTGGCCAAATGAAATTTTAAAAAAGGGTTTTTTAAATATGAAAACGGAGTCGCCACTTGGTATAGATTTGGGGTGTACCAAGTCACCCAAAAAGTGTTTTTAAAGACAAAGTAGTGAAAACCCCTTTTTAAAACGACTCCTAGTCCACGTAAGCCAAAGAAAAAGGTTCGGGGGTCACGTTTGACAAAGGGGAAGGCAAGGATAGAATCCAAGGCACCCCTTTGACCTAGCCAAGGCTAGTTGCGCGACTTAACCTTACCTTTCCTAATTTTCTACCCAATATATGTTCGCACGTTGGATATGACTATATGAATGCAAAACGGAAAGAAAAATGCAATCCTAAATTCTACGATGTCTCTCGTGAGGCTTTTGGTCCCAAACCACATGAATTGTGGCGGCCAACAAAGGAAAACCCCATAGAGGTCGATTAATGCAAATGAGACTCAAATGTGCAAGTGTGAAAGTGTATGAAAGAAATTAAAAATCCAAGTGTTTGTGTGCAAGTGTATGAAAAGGTGCACGTGTGCAATTGTATGAAAATTCCAAGTGTTTGTGTGCAAGTGTATGAAATATAGTGATAAGTGCATATAGGTGTAATGAAATGCAATTTTGTGAAGTAGAAATCAAAATGAATAGTAAGAAAAATGTGAATTGAAAAGAATGAGTGAGTGATAAATGAGAATGAATGAACCTAAGGGAATGCATCAGGTCGGGTATGGGAATGACTCCTAACTTGTCGACTCCGATTTTCCCTTTGATTAGAAGGCAAAACTAGCGTGCTAAGGCTATCGAGTAGCCACACTCGCTCGTTTCCCTTATCAGAAGGGGACACTCAAGCAAAATGAACCCTATAGCTAGTATGGGATGCAAAACCTAAAATGAGGGGAAAGGGGTTCGAGGATCATGCCAAATGATAAATCTAAAGGAAATGCGTGATATGTGGTGAACAAGCAAATAATGCATTAATGAAAAACAAAGGGAAAATCCTATTGGGTCTAGCGTTGAACTAGCCCTTTCTATGAATTCCTAATGAAATAATGAGCCACAACTAGCGTTGGACTAGTGTGGTGACGTACATTCATCCATTCCATTCATTCATGGTTATGAAAGCAAGTAGACATGTCAAAACGCTCGTAAACACGTAGCACGTAGCACTTAGCATGCTCGACTAGATGCAAGAGCCTACTAAAGCAATTTAACATGTAATAACAAAAGCAAGCAACCAAGGGGAAGGGGAAATGGACCAGATGCTCTCCGAGCCCTATCTATTACAAGCCAAGAGGTGTACACATACCCCATGAAAGCATAAAGGGGAAGGGAAAATGGACCAGATGCTCTCCGAGCCCTATCTATTACAAGCCAAGAGGTGTACACATACCCCATAAAAACTTAAATAAAAGTAAAAGTAAGTAAACGCATGCAAGGAGGTAAGGAAAGCGAAGTAGACAGGCATATTCACATAACACGTAGGAGCACGTAGGGTCAAATGAAATGCAAATAAAAGGGTAGAGTGTACCTCCCTTGAAATTGGGCCCCAATGAAGCGAAATCACTTATTTATCCTCCAAAATAATAGAAATGGTCAAGGTACCAATTTATTTGGGAAAATTAAAGAAAATGTGCAAAACAAAGCTCACTTGATCATGAAGCCCCTAAAGTCATGACTTAAGCGCAATTGAAACAAAGCATGGTAGTTAATTGAAGCAAACAAGCAATAAAGTTGCACAAATTAAAATTATCAAGGACCAATTTGATGAAATTCTTTAATTGATTGGGTCCTAGTGGAACAAGGGGAGACTCGGGGGGCCAAAGTGCAATTTTTAGAAATTATTTCATGCATAAGCATGCAATCACGTAGCTTTCTTCTTTAGACAATGCTTCTGCAATTCTCTTCGCTAGTCTCTGCAATCTGCTATGCCTTATTACCAAAACGTTACCAACAAAACAGCCACACTTTTGAGTCAAATGATCATAGTCATCCCCCCATTCATCAACCAAACCACATGACACACTTTCATTGCCTGATTAAATCAGAAAAATCTGACTTGGTGGTTGCTAGTTAACACAAAGGGCGGCAAGAATTATAACAGCAAAACAAGAGTGCAGCAACAACTCTGCTCACTTCTCCATGATTTTGCAACTTCATTAGCTATTCAGGGAGCTTACATTAGATTCAAAAACCATCATAAAACATTAGCCTAGGCATGCAAATCAAGGAGAAATGGGAAAACTGGCAAGTTTAACATCAATCCTATGTTTCTTGCTGCAATTTTAACAGGTATGATTAACTACACTCCAACAAGACTTGATAAACACCAAAATGCATGATTCATGTCCTCTTAATGTCAAAGCTAATGATTTCTCTAGATGCAGCTTTAAAACAGATATTATCCACGGCATTATAATCAGGCAATGAACAAAATCAAACAGGTCAAGCCAACTGCAACTTAACAACCCAAAAAGAGGAAAATCTATTGCAATAAGAACCGAAAGTTTAAAACTTGCTACAGCCAATTCTAAAACTAAACTTAGAACTCTAACAACCATGTGTCTTGCCTAAACATGAAGGTTCTAAGGACAAAGGTCAGATGCCATAATCACCAAAAAAAAAATATATATCAAAGCCAACCGCAATCATTAAATACACGAACCAGTGACCATTACAACGAAGTAAAACATGAATGAACATACGAGAACAGAGGGAAAAGAAAAACAACTGTAATGAATTTGTGTTTCTAATGAAACCAGTGATGGTATCATCGAAAACCAGAGAAAGCTTCCCCCTCCATCATTAAACGTCTCAGGTAAGCAAGAGAAAAAGAAAAAGGAAACATCTTTACCAGCAGAAATGCAAACAAAGCTGTGATTTTTACCTTGATTCTGGTGGTGGAGGCGGCTCCAGTCCTTGGGCAGGCCGTTGGCCACTTGTTGGCTACGCGGGAGAAGAAGGACGGTAGTTGTTGGTGGTTGCGATGGAGGTTGCGAGCGATGTAGTGACGGTGGACAGCAAGCAGCGGCAGAGGCGGACTGTGGTGGCTTGAACGGACCTTTCTTGCGTTTTCCTCCGCAGCCTTGCACCGTGGTTCCCTCAAAATCCAGCCGCCCTTTGCCTCTTCTTGCTCTTGACTCACGGTGGAGCTCACGGGTAACGATGGTGGAGTGAAAATGGTGAAAGCTTCGCGAGGAGCATCAGCTCCAGTTGCTGCCTTGTTGCTGGAAGAACGGCACCCGATGCCTCTCTTCTCTCTTTAATTCTCTATCTCACCCTCTCGCTCTCTCTTTTTCTTGCTCAGCCCATCACCTGGTCACCCTTCTTCCTCTCGAAACTTGTCTGCCAAAACCTCGCCACTCTCTCTCCTTTTCTTCCAGCCGTCCCTCTTCTCTCAAGTCACGGACTTTGCTCAGATTTTTTTTTTCCTCGTTTGCGGTTGTCCCCCCCCCCTAACCGAGCTCTCTCCTTCTTTTTTCTTTTGCGGCTGCTGTTTTTTTCATTTATATGGGAGCCACAACCCTAAAACAATCTATACTCTCCCACATTTGCAGCTAAGGGGCTGCTAAGAGCCCCTCCTTGCAAGCTGCAAAAACGCAGCTTGCAAGTCGCGTGTTCCTTAATATATTTTTTTTTTTTTTCAAATTAATAGATGAAATGGTAAAATAAAGTAAAAAACAATAATAATAACAAAATTACACAAACCAGGTAATAATAATAATAACAAAACAAAAATAATTTTAAACAAAAAACTAAACAAAAATGGCCATTTTTTAATTTTTCAATTTTTCATTTTTCATCATTTCCTTTTTCTCAAAATAACTTAATAAAAATAACTAAAGTGCCCAAAGATTGAATTTAAAGAAATAAACATATTCTTGTGAACAAATTTTCTTTTTTTCTTTTTTTTCATGAACCTAAAACAACTAAAACATATTTTTTGAACGCTTTTCTTTTTCCTTTGAGCAATTCTACGATAAAATGGCTAAAATATTTAAACTAAAAGTAAATTAAACCAAATGTGACAAATAAAAATAAAAACGAATAGTAAATAAATAAATAAATAATAAAACACCAAAAATTTGGTGTCTACAAGGTGTCTTCTACAGATTATTAGTATTTGAAGTCAAGTTTTTAACAAGCCAAGTTGTATGAATTTTTGATATTTATAACTCAAGTTATGATTTTTCTAAAGGAAGGGCATAATTTAGGGTTTTGGTGTGCATTTTGGTAGTGTGATTGTGAGGACTTGTAAAATCTCTCATATTTTCTTAAAAATTCCCTTTTATTTGGAATCCATTATTTTACAATAGCTTTACTACTCATTCACTTCCTCAATAGTTACAATTAATCATAGAACTAAGGGTTTTCCCTTTACTTCCATCGTTAATGTAAACTAGGGTTTTTACGTCTTTTGGTAGTGTGATTATTCGGTATTGAGTGTGTATTAAATTTAGTGATTAAGGTTGAGTTTTAGATGATATTAAGTGTGTGATTAGAAGTGAGAATAATAAGTTAGTGAATCATAAGATAAAACCCTAGTACACTCGATTTAAGGAAAATCGGTTTGAACCGACGGGTACCGTTCACTACCGATGGAATACACCACTTGACCACCACTTTATTACCTTAATCACCTTGTTTTAGTTGAGCTAATTAGCTCTTAATTAACCCTTAAGTCAGCCACCATTATTGACTAAGGAAAAGAGAGATATTTTGGTAGAAATATTTGTGATTAAGCCATTTGTCAAAAATCCAACCAAGGTCTTGACCAAGACATTTTCCTTTCTTCTTATCTTTCTTCTTGGCTCATTTTTCTTCATTTTGCTTTATCTTGGTCGTGACTTATGAGAGGAAAAGAAAAGAGTGAAGAACACTTCATTTCCATCTTGAGTTTTAGCTTAGTTTGAGTAAAAATCCAAAATCCAAACCGATTAAACACTTATTTGGGAACTTGGGGAGCTTGATGTACTAAAAGTTTGGAAGGAAAGGTTGAGGTTTCTCTTGAAAGCATCTTTGGCAAGGTATTAAGGCTGTTTTTCCATTTTCTTACCCTTAATCTTGTTTAAGTTTGTATAGCAACTCATATTCTTAGCTAATGGTCGTTATTTAAGTAGTTTTGATGGTTATGGTGGATTTTTGAGTTAGGGTTTGAGTTGTTTGAGTTGTGTTTCTTGTTGATTATATAGAAAATGATGTGAATAAGCTTAGATAGGAAGTTGGAGTAGTGGTTCAAGACATGAATAAGAAGTTTATACCTTGAATGCATTAAATTCCAGTTTTAAGCATTGAACTGCCCTACTTCTGACCAGCATCATTCATCCATGTTAGAGGCCGAATCTGTGAGGACCCGAAATTTTACTTATTTTAATGTTATTTTTAGCGGCTTAATTCATTATTTATTTACCCGTTTACCCCTAATAATTTGTTTCAACCATTTTAAGTCCATTTGTATGGAACAATGCCTTCCTTGTGTTTTAAAACGTTTCGTTAGAAAAATTTATTTTTCGAAAGCTCGTTTAGTAAGGAATAACGAGTATATGTTTTTCGAGATAAACTTCGATTCGAGAGTGTAATTACCTTGGACAATTAAGGATAAGCAATAGTGGACTAAGAAGAGTTAATTGAGAGATTAGATGAGATTAATTTAAATAAAGTTTTCATTACGCGTACGTCGATAATTTCTCGAAAGTCGTACCGCACGACAAATTGGAGACTTGAGAAAATTAATACTAGACTCGTGTGAGCACTCGCAAATTTACTTATTTTAAATTCCTATTACTAGTTTATTTAAATATTTAATTGCCCATTTGCTCCGAATATTTTATTTTGCCCTTTTTAGACCCAATTGCATGGAACTATGACTTGCTTATATTTTTAAAATGACTTGTTTCAAAATTTAATTTTTGAAAACTCGTGAAGTGAGAATAGTGAATATGCGTTTGGAGTCAATAATCGAATTGAGGATACAATAAACTTGGAAAATTGGAGACTTGCACATTAGTCTTGAAATAGGTATATTTATGTTTAAGTGCTTAAGTATTGGTTAGTGATACTATCGTTATAAGAATTTCTTGGAGATTTCACTTTACCGTGCACAAATCGGAGGTACGCGTTTTTACACGCGCGATTTAATTGAGGGACTTAAAACCATTATTTCTAGACCATTAAGAGTAAATAATAAAAGTATGAATACAAGGGCATTAGAGGTTTAGTACACTAGTGAAACAAACTCGAGAGGAATCGAGCACAAAACGCGCGCGAGGGAGAGTTGACTTTTGCTCAATTTTGGACCACACATTAAAGCTTCTCTTGGAAGCTTCATTTTGATCAAAAATCTCTCTCTTCATTCCATTCCAGCCGGCCAAAGGAGAAGAAAAACAACCCCAAATCTCTTCCAATTTCTTCTTCATTTCTTCATCAAATCTCCACCAAATCACACCAAAATTTAACCACACTTTGCTAAGTACTTGGTGATCATTTTAAGCTACCAAAAGAACTTCATTTCCATGGCTTTTCTTGAACATCTTTGGACCGAAATTTCTTCTTGAATTCACCAACAAAAGTAAGTGATGATCAACCTTGAAAATCTGGATTTATGGAAGTTCTATTGCACATATAAGCTCATGCATGCATGTGGGTAGCTTTATTTATGTTGGAAAGTTGATGTGTGGGCTCTATGAACTCCCACTATGGTTGGATGGACTGATTTGATGAGTTATGATGTTATTAATGTTGGTTTAGTGCTTAATCTAGTGGAATAATGTTGTGTTGTTGGTGGAAACTCAAAGGATGTGAAGAGAGAAATTTTTCCATTTCTGCCCCTGTCATTCCCGTGAGCTTTAGTGCATTTTTTGGTGGTTATAATGACTTGTTTCTGATGCATATGTGTAATATAGGTTGTGTACGAAGTTTCATCAAAAAAATTCGTGATTTGGTTGGCCAAATGTTGTGATTTCGGAAGTCTAGCAAAACTGGAATTTTTCCCGTGACTGCTCTGGCAGTGTTTTTCAAATAGCTATAACTTTTTGCTCCGATGTTGAAATTGAGTGGCATTTGGGGTACTGGAAACTAGACATTCCAAGATTTCCAACGGTGTAAAATTCACATTTTGATTCCACCTGAGTAGTCCATACCAATCATTTGAACTTGACTGTCCTGTTTCGCATCTACACAGGGAGCTATGTTTTGAGCAGCGAAGTGATGCTCAAATATGAGCTAGCTGTGGATGGATTTTGGGAATGATTTCTTCTAATAAATTGTAGCTTTATGAATCTAGTTTTGAACACCACTAACCACGCTCAATTCCAAGTTGAATTGAATGAGTTGTGGCCGAAATCCGAAACTGACTCAATGATTTGAAACCCTCTTTTGGCTAGTAAATGTCTAAATCTTGATTGGGACTTCTTGTTTCGAAATTCTTGGTGTTAATCACCTACCAAATGTATATTGGATGTTTCTTAGACATTACCTACACAAAGAGACTGTGTTTGAGACATTTTTGTTGGCCAAACGTTTTGAAAACGGAAAACTCATGTACAAGGCAGATTTGCCTCGGAAATTTGGAAACTTTGGTGATCTGGTTAACCAACTTTCCGTGCGTATTTTTCCATGAAAATTGATAGAGGAATATCACTCATATGGTAGTATAATACTACCAAATTTGGTACCATTCCGAGTTCATTTCGATACTCAAACAAAGTCCCAAAGTTTGTGACTTGAACCTGGAAATTTGCCGAACTGTCTCAATTTTTAAGCAACTTTGAGCCACTATATCTTGGTGCTCAAAACTCTGATTCTTGTTCCGCTTGTTTTGTTTTAAACTTTGATTGCAACTCTAATTGAGTTTCAAATCTGACAGGCTAGTTCAAATTCTGTGAATTTTGCCGAATTTCCAAAGTTGGCAAAAAACCAACCTCAAAACTGTCTAGCAAGCCTAAAACAGTAACTTTGAGACAATTTTAGAATGCCTTCCGTTGGGAATCATGGGAAAGTATATTCTAGGAATTTTTAGTACTTTGGAAGTAGTTTCCAACGGTACCAATTTTTCAAATTTTGGACTTGTAGAGAGTGAGATACGATTCTTCAAAGTAGGTGTAGCAAATCGGAAAATTCCCAACTTAAAGGAAATGGAGTTTTTCAAACTCATCTTTTTCCTTCGATATCACTTGATCGTTTTGTAGATACCAAATTTTTAACTTATTTATTGATAATTATTTTATTTATTTATTAATCCCATGATTTTTGTTTTAGGCATTCTTTTTTAGCATTTTTGTAGCATTTTAGATTATTATTATTACTTATTATTATTATTTTTTGCTCATTTAGTCGTTTAATTTTATTTTAAGACTTTCTAGTATTAGGATTTATCGAAAAAAGAAGAGAGAAAATTGTTCACAAAAATATGTTTATTTTTCTTTTAAATTCAATTTTTGTAGCGTTTCATTTTGTTAAAATTATTTCATTGCGTGTTAAAAAGGAAAAAGAAAAAAGGACAAGCTCACGGACCATGAGAAGCATAGGATTCTAGCCCTTTCTTCATGTTACAATTTAAGAAGAAAAACGCACGGGAAAATTGCAGAAAAAATACAGCTTAGCCCATTTCATTTTCCGCCGTTGTTTCCATTGTGTTTCCTTTACCCTTGGATTACCTTGACTTCATCCTACCTGGCTCTCATCCGGAATGAAGAGCGATCGGATGGCCATAAAAAGGAGGTGAAACGAGATTTACCAGGAGCCGTGAAGATCAGGGTTTAGGGGATATAAAGAGAGAGAGTTCTGGGAGATTTGAAGAAGAGGTCGGCTGTGAGAAAGGGAGGTTTTGAGAGTGAGCGAGAGCTTGAGGGCTGAGAGAGAGGGAGAGAGAGCTTGAAGCCCGAGACAGAGATAAGGCCGAGGGAGGACGCTGTCATAGTCTTCATCGAGCTGTCATCAGCCGCATACCTTCATCGACGGAAATAAACAAAGAGAACAAGGCGAGAGGAAAAAGGGTTTTGGGGTGGAGAAAGGAGGAAGGCGGAGAGCATCTAATGACGGCTAAAAATCTGGAGAGAAAAAGAAAAAGGAGAGACCGAGAGGAAGAAGGGAAACTGGAGAGCTTTCGAGCAGAGTGAGGAACCAAGAGTGACGGCTGAAAAGGTTTCAGAAAACAACTAAAAGAAGAGGGAGTTTGAGAGAGACCGAGAGGGCCGAGGGTTTGGGATAGAAAGGGAGAGTTGCGGCTGAGCAGAGAAAAAACCAGAAAAAGGAAAAGAGCGACGGGCAACAACGAAAGAGCCGAGAGAGAAACTACCGAGTGAGGAAGAAACGGGCAACTCAACGAGAAGAGAGGTGGTGTAGAATCTGGAAGGCAGTCGCAGCAAAAAGATGAAACTTTTCCCAGCTTCATTCGGCTTGCGCTGAGATTCATTGTTCCTCCATCCCGACGCCGTCTTTCTGTAATTCAAGGGAGCGCAGGTAACCTTTCATTCTCTGCTCTCTCATTCACCAAGCATCAGGCCGTTCATCTGGGTGTTAAATGGATTTGTAGCTAAACTTGATGTGAGCTTTCTTCCTTCATGTTATTATCTTTTGTGCATCTTGGGAGATGATGGATCTGTGTCATGAATGTCCTCTTGGTTTTTCTGATGATGAAGCTATAAACTTTCAGTCGGTTTCCGATGATATCATCATGGGTCTCCTCAAAAAGCAAGCCAGCTATTTTTGCCCCGTGCATCCTTTATGCTTTTCCCTTGATTTGATCAAACAATGGTCTAAAACGTCATTTGTTATGGTTGTTAGGACCCTTAAGAGTCAGTTTTAGAGTCGGCTACCACAAACTTGAAGTGCTGGGTTTTGTTGCAGCAACACGCACGGGCAGATTGTTCTCCTTTTAATTGCTGATATTGTTTTGGTTTAAGTTTTGATTTACCAATCATTTTGGAATACCATGTTATAGTTTCCTTTTCCTTTGTTGCATTGAAGTTTTTGACATACTTGAAAGGTTCATTTTTGCTTGGTATTTGACTGCTATGGGTTATCTCTGTTCGCCGCAAGTTCTAATCTTTCCCTGCTGCATTTCACGTTGCACTGCTGCACTTAATCTTCCCTCTCCCCTTTGTCCCAAGTTTTGGTGTTGGAGTGAGTTAGGAGTGGTATTAAGTCCCTTTTAGGGCATTACATTGAAGCTTAGAGTAGTCAAGAGTCCTCTCGATCATATTGCTGCTTTGCGAACAGTTTTTTTTTTATTTCTCTTGGGCTGCTGAAGTTTGTTTTGGTTTGCTTAACTTTTATAATTTGTTGCTGTTCCTGGGTTGTATTGGTCCTTTCACTTACTTTGGTTGTAGCATGGTGTAATGGGTGAGTAATGGACATGGTTTCCTTTGCAAAAGAAAATTCTCTTCATACCAGAAACTACAAAGGACATTGTGGTTGTGATGTTCCTCGTTTTCTGTCTCTTGTATTCTATTATGCTCGAACTAAGCGAAGCTGCAATGTCTTGATCTATGATTTGGAGTCATTTACCTACATCATTGGAACGGTCTGATTGTGTATAAGCTACTTTGCTCATAACAAAAATGAATGCAACAAGTTACAGAAAAGATGTGGACTGAGAAATATTGCAGAAAACTTGCGGCACTTTTTCCTTTTTCTTCTATTGCTGTTTTGCTGTTTAGTTTTTACCCTTGATGGTCAGCTTCAATTCTTGTTTTAATCCTGCAATGAAGTTGCATGTTTAGTCAATGATTGATAGTTAAAATCCTAGCATTTGGTGAACATGTTTGCATGATGAACTGGAAAGAAAGCCACGGCAGAAATGGTGCAGAAAAGAATGGTTCTTCTACGTAGTTACATGCATGAACAAGAAGGGAAAATTACACTTCACTCCCCTTGGCTTCTAATTATGCTGCACAAGCCCAATTATGTTCCAATTCCTTGCAATTAGGTCCCAAAATAATTGCAATCTGAACCATTACTTGACCTTTTCGTTACTTACGGACCTTTGAAGTTCCCAAAATATTTCAATTGGCCTTGAATGATTGGTTAATGGTTGCTATTGGGTCCTTAGTAGTTTTTTTATTTTAGAAATTTGATCAATAATTTACTTTCTTTAAAATTATGCACTATTTGATTTCATTTAAGTTGCAATTGGGAGGGATTTGGTGATTTTGTTTATACTTTACTATTAAATTGGTTCCTTGACCCCTTTTATTATTTTGGAGGGTAAATAAGAGTGTGATTCCGCTTCATTAGGGTATCGACTCAAGGGAGGTACACCTTATCCTTTATTTTTGACTTTATTTGACCCTACGTGCGTATATGTGTCTTATGTGTGCAATTGCATGACTTTAAGTGTTTATTTCATTTTCACTTTATTTATTTCTCTAGTTGCTTAGTTTTTGCTTTAATTTTCGTTCAATTTCATCATTTGGGAGGCACTCGAATGCCAAAATTGTAATAGTTAGGAATTTAATTGTTTTATTCCTTCTTATTTCCCCTTTTAGATTGCAGTAGGCTTTCCCCTCCTGATGCAATAGTTAGGGCTTTATTTACTTTATTTGCCTTATGTGTGTTTTGCATGCTTAGGTGCTATGTGTTTAATCGCTTTTCTTAGGTTTTGGCATTTAGATATGCATGCTTATGTGTTATGTGAATTACGTGCTCACATGTCTACTTGCTTTAATTATGCACATTACTTATATATGTGTATGATGGATGCAAATGCACGTAACCGTGGCTAGTCCAATGCTAGTCATGGTTGTCCCCTCGAGCTCTTACAAGTCCAATGCTTGTGAGAGAGCGTAGATGTGGGCTAGTCCAACGCTAGACCCTTAGGAGCCCCTTCGCACGATAGATCATGATTGTGTGATAAAATCACCTCATCTCATGCATATTTTACTTTCTAGGGTTTTTTATCATTTTGTATGATATACCCCTTATACATATAGCCCTTATCCCTAATTTCCCTATATATATCCCCCCTATGTATGATACATGACATTAGACTTGCATTTCATTTTAGAATTAGGATTAGGGTTGTGCATTTGCTTGATTAAATTAGGAAATAGCCCCTTGGATATGGACGAGTTTGGCTTTTCTAGCCTTAGCACGCTCGTATTCCCTCTATTAAAAGGAAAAATTGAGTCGCGAACATTAGTCCCCCGTACCCGACATGATGCATTCCTTTAAGACATGTATATTTCTATAATTATTTTATCCTTTTCCTTTTCTTAGAGTCTCATATTTTTGCATTATTCGTGACCTCTCCAAAAAGTCATTATTGGGCATCACAATTAATGTGATTGATACCATTCAAGCTTTGAAGAGAAATTTTGACCCCCGATACCCTCCTAGGTCTAGGGTTGCATTCATATAGCACATCCAAATGTGATAAATCTTAAGGTTAAAACAAGAAAATCTTTGACTAAATCACGCAACTAGCCTTGGCTAGGTCGAAGGGGTGCCTTGGATTTTTATCCTTGCCTTCCCCTTCGTCAAATGTGACTCCCGAACCTTTCCTTTGATTTTCGTAGACTAGGAGTCGTTTAAAAAGGGTTATCTATCTTTTCAAAAAATTCATTTTTAGGTGACTTGGTACACCTTAACTCTATACCAAGTGGCGACTCCATTTTTCATTCAATAAACCCTTTTTTAAACTATATTTTGGGTCAAATCGTCGCATTTTCAAGTCCCATTTAGACCCATATTTTTCTTCATTTTCTTTGTAAATCAAAATTCATTTTTCAAATCAAAAATTCACTTTTTTAAACCATTTATTTATTTATTTATTTTTATTTTCAAAAATGGGGCGCAACACGTTTTACACTTGATTTCAAAGATGAAAATCAAATTTCGCTTGTGTTATAAAACCTAACTTTTGAGACTCGATTTTCGAGTAATTAAGGCTCATTTTCGTGAAATTTTCTTAGATTGTACATGTGACAGCCCCACTTTCCCCTAAGGCGAACCAGAGGGTTCAGCGGACCGCCTGCCCAGCTCTCGCCGGGACTCAGTCGTTGACTCACACAAATCAGAAATAGAACCACAAGAAAGAGCAAAACTAGGATCCAAAACTTAAAACAAAACTTATATACATTGCTATCTCAGAAAGAAGTATAACCGCTGAGAATTCAAAAGTTCTCAAGTCACCATACAACCAGCCCGTGCCAAGCACTAGGGCGAGAACGAAAACAAAACCAAAACTAGACCCAGCCAGTCTATAAAGGCTCTCGTCCTTGCACGCCTTTCCCTGTTAAGGAAAACAAAACTAAAGGGGTGAGCTAAAAGCTCAGTGAGGTTCCTAACACATAGGCAAACAAGAAGTTCAATGCATTCATTACATGTTACCAATCATTCATACAAAAGAAAACGATAAACACCGTCATTAAAAGGATACGTGCTCACAAGGAGCCATTCGTTCATTCATTCGTTCATTCATTC
Source organism: Coffea arabica (assembly GCF_036785885.1). Lineage (NCBI taxonomy): Eukaryota > Viridiplantae > Streptophyta > Magnoliopsida > Gentianales > Rubiaceae > Coffea > Coffea arabica. Next base: position 26,428,381 of record NC_092317.1, read on the forward strand.
TCCTTTCGTTCCCTTATACCTTCAATCATTTGAAAATGCATTTGTATATAAGTAAAACCCTCATTCATTCATTCGTTCATTCATTCATTCACCAGGCTCCACCAACTTCCACCAACCCACAAGGTAATACTCGAGTATACCAAAACGTTCACCCAGGTCCCTAATCGCCCGACCGAGTCCGCTTCTGGCTCGAGACGACCGGTAACAAGGGGCAGTGGCCAGTTCAGCCAAAAGGCTTACATTCATGCACAAATAACATTTCAATCATTCAATCATTGAAAACTTTACAATCATTTAGGCCGAGTGCGATAAAGTACACACTTGCCTAGAAAACTCGTTTTAACAATCATTGAAAGCATTTAACATGTTATCAATCATTCATACCAGCCATATAATCATGGAACATAACAAACAAGGAACACTCACCTATACACGCAAAATAACGTCCACTTCTCAATCACCAATGAAACCTAAAAGTAAACAAAGAACACATTACAATCCATCTAGCATGATTTGGATGAAATCAAGGATTACCCGACTACTCGCGAGTAAACGTATAAAATGACTTTTAAAGTGTCAATAGAGCATATGGATCCGTGGACGGAAATTACTAGGGTTCATAAACCAACCGTGAAGCCAAACTCAAAAGGTTATGAAATTTCCGGCAGAAAACACTTTAACCAACGACAAATCGAAATCCAATAAGGTAAGCTAAGAAGTATTGTTTCCGGAATCGTTTATGTAGCTCAAAATCAATAGACTATATGCCTTGATGAAAATCATGAAAAGGTGGCAAAACTATCTCACTTTCACTCTTAAAACTTCACTTAAAAGTTATTCACTTGTGGCCGAGAGAACCCTAGGTCAACCTCTATATTTTGGTAAACAGTAAGTAAACTTTTGGAATTTCAACCCAAAGATGTATTAGGTTTTAGAATGGTAAAATGATCATTTTATTTGCCAAGCGGAAATATACAGGTTCAAATAGAAATTTGGCCTTCGGCCACCTTTTGAAAGAGCCGGTAACATTTTCAGTAAATACGTCCAATTTGTCACGAAATACATTCGCAAAATCACTTTAACTTGCTCACATTACAAGAAGATAAACGGACGGTATGTCCCTTGTGTTTACCTATTTTCCAGCCATTAATGGCTTCATTATTTTCCTCAAAACAGTCCCAACATCTCATATAGAATAATCTCATTTCCAAAGCCATTCACTAGGCTTAAAGTCATATAAATACAAAAATCAAGCTAGAAACATTTCCGGATAAAAATAGTTTTTGACACCATTTTGCGGTTTTGGCACCATTGGCGCTACGATTATCGGATGAAGGTGCAAGACACAGAGTTTCGAAGCTAACAAATAGGGCTAAAATGTTGAAGAAGGCCACTCAGTCCAGTTTGTAGTGCAACTAGGTCAAAATTGACATAAATGAAACCAGAAACTCACAAACAGGTTGGCTAACCGCACAATTGTTAAACAGAAATAATTCAGGCTACCGAAGTCCGATTGAAGTGTATCTTATGGTTTTTCGAAGCTAAGACACAACCCTACATTTCTTATGAAGACCTCCATGGCCAAATCCTGCATTTTTATGATCAAAAATGGAAAACTACACAAAAACAGAATTCTGGGCGCGAAACAGGTTTCATGGACAGTCAATGGTATTTCAGTCATTTCACATGCTACCGTGGTCAGATCAAGCTGAAATTTTGTATTCTGCTAGTTAATACTATTGGTTACAACTTTCATGTTTTGGTCAAAATCTAATTCAGTAGGGATCATGGTGAAAAGGCACGGTCAGATTGGGTGAAAAGACAACCCTGTTCGCTGAACTCCTACCTAGACCAGTCTGGGTATTTCCGTCTTATCTCAGGCTACCGAGCTCGGATTGAGCTGAAATTTTACAGGAAACTATAAAACATCATTCCCTACAACTTTCATGTTTTGTTCTAAGGCCAATTAGGCCTCTAACCTGGTAGAACAGAAACGGGCAGAAAGGAAAAAAAAATGGACCCTAATCTGGAAATTCATGCATTCATGTGCCAATCTTCCACAAAACAACATCTAAAACAACTAAAAACCACTAATAAGCAATTAATTGAAGTAAAGAGAAAGTTTGTAAGCAAGGTACCTTGACACCTCAAGAAAGATGATAACTTAGGGTTTTTCTTTCACAAATCCCTCCACTAGAAGCTTTAATCCTCCTTAATAAGTAACTTTGATGGAGTAATCTTCACTTTTAATGGTTGGAAATCAAGATTGGAGCAAGGGATTGAAGTACAAGATGAAGGATTTCCTCTCTTTTCTCTCCTCAAAATTTCAGTCAACAAGGGGAAAAATGAAGAAACATTTGGTCAAAATGGATGTTTAGTAAAGTTAAGAAAAGTTAGTCAAAGTCCCCATCCAATGGTTTCATGACACTTGTCCCTCTCATTAATGTCATGCCTAACTTTTTTTTTTCTTTCTCACACCTATCCACTTGGTACCTCTAAATATCTAATAGCACCCGGTAAATTAAACCCAGTATCCAAAACTTAACCTAACTGGCCGAAATTTTCCGAATTTTTCGCACTAGCGGGTCCCACGTTCGATATACGCTCTTAATTTCTCAAAAACTAACCGATACTAGAAAAATCATTTAAAAACTATATTTACTCATAAAATTGATCTAGAAAAATTTTCTAATAAAGAAAATGCAGAAAACGTGCAATTAAGAAAAGTACGGGTCCTCACAGTACAAGTGTACAATCTTCCTTGATAATTGGGGTTTATAAGTGATAGTTCATTATTAATTGCTCAGGCACACAAGAGGACCTTCAAGAGGATCCTACGGTGGATGCTTAAACCCTCAAGAGGGCATTACTTCTTTGTTTACTTGGTGAGTGTCAAGTGTATGAATACTTGATACATGCTTAACTGTTATAAATGATTGGAGATTTTGAAAATGGAGTCGAGTGTGTACTTTACCACACTCGTTCTCATTTGAAATGAATGGAATGAAATATATTGAATGAAATGAATGATTGAATGAAATGATTAAATGCTTGAATGAAAAGAAATTGTATGCCATGGCTGCATACGTCGTTGGAGTGAATCTCCTCGACTCTCAAATGTACATGGGGGACGCCCAAACTCATAGGTCGACCTTGGGACTCGAACCGGCATGGGCTTGGTCGAGAACCTCGGTGAGCCATGAGAATAACATGATAAACTTGATCTATTGAAGAGATCTTGCTTGGCCTACTCGTGCAGTAGCGCCTTAATCGTCGTTCGGGCCCGATGGGGGGTTGTAAGGTGGACGGACATGAGAAGTAAGTGGAGTTCTACGAATTGAAAATATCGGCCGGGTTGACGGAAGGTCATCACGGGAAGGTATACGAATGAAATTTTCAAAGCAAGTGGAAATTAGCTCCTGAGAGCTACCATATCTTTGAATTGTTTCTGTTTACATTTCACTGAATTGTTAATTACTCGAATGTTATTGTTTTACTTATTTATTGGGTTTGCTATTTGGACAACGTGCCTGCATGTGTGTTCTTGGCCTCACGAGCGATTGCTCACCCCGTAGATCTGTTTTCCTTAACAGGTTTGGACTTGGAGTAAGACCCGAAGAAACCATGGGATGTACTTTTGTTTTAGGGTTTCAAATGCAATTGGCTAGATATTTTGGCTGTTGTATATTTTGGTATTTGATGTGTATTTTGGGAAATCCGATGTAAGAATTGGATAATCGCTGTATTTTGAACTGGTGGAGTAAGACTTGGGCAGTCGGTTATGGAAGCGACTTCTATTTGGTAGGTTTGTATTAATTGTTATATATTGTTAAGCTTGAAAACTTCCGCACTTTCTTACTCTATCTTGTCGTGATGGCTGGTATTGTATTAAGATTGAATCGAATTGTCTTGAGTCCTAGCGAGAGCTGGGCAGGCGTTCCGCGAATACCCTTTGGTTCGCCTTAGGGAGAAGTGGGGGCATCACAGTTGGTATCAGAGATTAGGCTTTAGATCTTTGTAGTGTATCCTAGGCTTAAAAGTTTAGGATGTCGGACTGTGGAACTGGTTGGGAAGTTAAGTGACTGCTTGTGGGGATAAAAATTAGAACCTAGGTTTGAATTAATGTACAATTGGGAGTCTCGATCTTGTAAGAGATATATGAGATAGTACAAGATGATTAAATCCTGTTTATTTAGTATTCTTGGACCCAATTAAGCTTTTAATTTTAATTGTAAGTTACGGAAGGTAACGGTGGTATTGAACCGTCTTGAGGATGCATTATGGTGGCCATTGTCGAGAAGGGCTTGAGGGAGCTCGTTGGAGATATAACTCATTCCGCCGAACTAGAATTCTATGTGACTACTAGAGGACTTGCTCATACCCAAATAATGTGATACTAGCGATAACCGATAATCGGAGGAGATTATTTAAGGAAACTAGGGTAGTTCAAGAGGATAATCGAGGACCGAGGGCAATTGCCGATGCCCAGACTATCAGAATTTCTGAAGTGGAGACTGAGGTACTTAAGGAGCGAGGAAGAGACAAAGGCTCATAGTGAGCAGCTTCAAAAAGCTAAGAACCGACATGCTAGGGTAGTACACAAAAATTAGAGACCGGACGGATAAGTCGATGGCTGGATATATTATCTTGGTTGAACAAGTGAAGAATGACAAGACACTCGATAAGGGACATGAGATTAAAACACCTAGTGTTGGAAAATGAAAATGATCCTGCGGAGGTAGTAGAGTCTTTTGGCTCCGCCGATCACTAAGCTGGTGATTTAAACTACTTTAATCGCTTTTGCCAAAGATAGATGGGGTGGTGCTCGCTGAAAGGCCATTGCATTTTGTATTTTGTTTCACTATGTTTCCTACCTTTTTGAAGCAATTAAACGTTACTCATGAGATGCTTGACTTTATTGCTTTATGATTTCAAATCTATGATTGGGTTGTACACATCTGCGACTATTCCGGTGTCTTCCCTTTTATTTTCATTTTACATGATCAAAGTGTCACTTTTTAAGCTTCGTTTATACACACTCATTTTATGTCATGCCTTTGTGAATGTTAAATTCATGAGCGGTCGAAGAAGTGAAAAAGGACTGAGGGCAAGGGGTTAAGCAACCCCAAGCTCAAGGGGATGATTAAGGAGTGACTATTGGACCGAACCGAAATCCTAGAAATGAAGGAAAACAATCGCGTAGCTACTGCTATTGATCATACGATTGATGTCCTAGCACGGTTGGTTGAGCACCAAATCTCTAAACCAATCAACCAACCTAAGGACCAAGAAAGGTGTGAAGAATTGAGCAATTCTTGAAGTTCGTCCATCTAAGCTCACGGAAAAATCTAACCTCGAAATAGTAAGACTGATTTGAGAGGATGCAATAAGGCACTAGTGAGAACAAGAGGTTATGATTTCTTCTCGAATGACCTTGTAGATAAGTATTGAAGGGTGAACTAAGACATGGAATTTTTATATTAAGGAATAAGGTCCCCTTACCTTGTTGCGTTTGTAATTACTGATAGTAATTTCATGGAGACTTAAGAGCTCGCCCATATCAAGCAGAGAATAGTTAAGATTTCTATTCCGAGGTAACCTATAAGCAAAAGAATGCAAGAGTATTATGTCTCAAGCTTCCATTATGAATGGCTACTCATTTCGATCCTTTGATTTACCTGGCAGACTAGCATTTGACTTAAACCAACCGGTAAGATGACAACTTTGGAAGAAATGCGTAAGGAAATGGACATTCTTCGAAATGAGGTAGAATTTCAAAAGAAACTGGCTGACTACTGGGAAGGACAGTGGAAACAAGAATATGCAGAGAAAATTGAGTTGCTACGCAAGAACGTGGAACTAGAGAAGAAATACAAAGGGGATTCTCAAGCTTGTCACGCCGTGACTTCTCGTGTGACTTGTGGATATTGCGGTAAGCCCAACCACACAGAGAATGAATGTTGGAAGAAATCGAAAAAGTGCTTGTATTGTGGTAGTGCCGAACATCAGATTGCAAGTTGCCCAAGTGCCCCTAATAAAAAGAGGAAATACTCGACAGTCTACTAGATCCACTGCAAAGCAGTCGAGGGCCAAAAGGGGGTGATTAATGCTAATGGCTATGAGAAGAGATCCAAGTAATGGAAGTAATACGAGTGGGGATGAGTTTGACTCTAGTCGAGGAATAGGATTTATAGTTTTACCTAGTCTAGACTGACCTTTTGTGATGGAAATCTTTTGTAAAAAGGGAAAGCCCTTTTGTTTTTTTGTATCTTAACAACTTGGCATTTTCGATTATGATCTTGTTGTCTCTCCTTGCCTTTGGAAATGACTTGATAAACCTCTTCCAACTGGATGCAACTATTATGATTTTCTATAACGTATGGAGATGTACTTTGCTTTTAATTGATTTCATGGCTTATATGTATAATTAAACTTTGTCCCACACCTTTAGATTAGTGGTAAGACATGGACGGTAGTAGTCATGGTTGAGATTGTATTTGAAAGCGTAGGCAACCCCGAGGTCTTAGGGTGACCAGGGATCGGTGGAAAAAAAATCGAGAACTTAGGGTTGAAGTTGGGACCCAATATTTGATTACCAAATTGATATGTTAAGATTGTGAAAATTGGATTAGTGAAAGGAAATATTTGATAGATTCAATGAGTCTAATGCTTAAGGGACCGGATATCATATTTGGAATGGAAGTTTGAGACTATATACATAGACCATCGAGACTTGAACGATGTGACCATTAAGAGCAACTACCCTTTTGCCTTACATGGATAAGAATTCGATCAACTGTAAGGAGCCGTGGTACTATTTAAGTTGGATTTAAAGTAGAGCTAGTACCAGTTGAGGATCCTAGGAACTAATATGGCTAGGACCGCTTCCAATTCGAGATGGGGACACTTTGAATATTCAGTTACGCCCTTTGGGTTAACTCGTGCACTAGCAGCAATTATGGCTTTAATGCATCGGGATTTTAAACTGTATTTGGATTAATGTGTGGTCGCATTTATTGATGATAAATCGGTATATTCTAAGGTTTGAGAAGATCATGAAAAACACCTGATGATAGTTTTACAAACCTCGAGAGAGCGCCAGCTTTCATTAAGATTCAATAAATGTGAATTCAATTGAAAGAAGTAGCCTTTCTAGGTTATACAATGTCTAAGGGAAGGAATTGTTATTGACTCGGCTAAAGTGGAAGCTGTTTAAGAGCAAACGACTAGAAAATCCTACCAAAATTTGGAGTTCTTAGAGTTAGCCGTGTCGCGCCCCACTTTTTGATCGAGTGATGTGAAATGTGAACTGTGATGTGTGTGTGAAGTGTGGTGTGAACGTGTGCAAAATGAAAAGTAAAAAAGGCCATGGGACTTTGGAAAGCGACGATTTGGCCAAATGAAATTTTAAAAAGGGTTTTTTTTAAATATGAAAACGGAGTCGCCACTTGGTATAGATTTGGGGTGTACCAAGTCACCCAAAAAGTGTTTTTTAAAGACAAAGTAGTAAAACCCTTTTTAAAACGACTCCTAGTCCACGTCAGCCAAAGAAAAAGGTTCGGGGGTCACGTTTGACAAAGGGGAAGGCAAGGATAGAATCCAAGGCACCCCTTTGACCTAGCCAAGGCTAGTTGCGCGACTCAAACCAATTTTTCCTAGTTTTTCTACCCAAGGTATGTTCGCACGTTGGATATGACTATATGAATGCAAAACGGAAAGAAAAATGCAATCCTAAATTCTACGATGTCTCTCGTGAGGCTTTTGGTCCCAAACCACATGAATTGTGACGGCCAACAAAGGAAAACCCCATAGAGGTCGATTAATGCAAATGAGACTCAAATGTGCAAGTGTGGAAGTGTATGAAAGAAAGTAAAAATCCAAGTGTTTGTGTGCAAGTGTATGAAAAGGTGCACGTGTGCAATTGTATGAAAATTCCAAGTGTTTGTGTGCAAGTGTATGAAATATAGTGAGAAGTGCGTATAGGTGTAATTAAATGCAATTTTGTGAAGTAGAAATCAAAATGAACAATAAGGAAAGGAAAATGTGAATTAAAAAGAATGAGTGAGTGATAAATGAGAATGAATGAACCTAAGGGAATGCATCAGGTCGGGTGTGGGAATGACTCCTAACTTTTCCGACTTCGATTTTCCCTTTGATTAGAAGGCAAAACTAGCGTGCTAAGGCTATCGAGTAGCCACACTCGCTCGTTTCCCTTATCAGAAGGGGACCCTCAAGCAAATGGACCCTACAACTATCATGATATGCAAAAATCCTAAAATGAAGGGAAAGGGGGTTCGAGGAGCATGCCAAGTGATAAAACTAAGAAAAATGCATGATATGTGGTGAACAAACAAATGATATGCTAATGAGGGGAAATCCCTAAGGGTCTAGCGTTGGACTAGCCCATTCTATGAATTCCGACTAGCGTTGGACTAGCGGAAACGTACATTCATCCATTCCATTCATTCATGGCTATGAAAGCAAGTAGACATGCCAAAATACTCGTAAACACATAGCACATAGCATTTAGCATGCTCGACTAGATGCAAGAGCCTAATAAAGCAATTAAACATGTAGCAACAAAAACAAGCAAGCAAGGGGAAGGGGAAGTGGACCAGATGCTCTCCGAGCCCTATCTATTACAAGCCAAGAGGTGTACACATACCCCATGAAAGCATAAAGGGGAAAGGGAAATGGACCAAATGCTCTCCGAGCCCTATCTATTACAAGCCAAGAGGTGTACACATACCCCATAAAAACTTAAATAAAAGTAAAAGTAAGTAAATGCATGCAAGGAGGTAAGGAAAGCGAAGTAGACAGGCATATTCACATAACACATAGGAGCACGTAAGGTCTAATGTAGTGCAAATGAGGGATAGAGTGTACCTTCCTTGAGTCGGGGCCCTAATGGAGTGAAATTGTTTATTTATCCTCCAAAATCAAAGAAAAGGTCAAGGTACCAATTTATTTGGGAAAAATTAAAGGAAATAGGCAATCACAAGCTCACTTAATCGTAAAACCTTTAAAATTGTGACTTAAGTGTAATTTAAACAAAGCATGGTAGCCAATTGAAGCAAACGAACAATGAAGTTGCACAAATTAAAATTACCAAGGACCAAATTGATGAAAATTTTTAATTACTTGGGTCCTAATGGAACAAGAAGAGACCTGGGGGCCAAAATGCAATTTTGAAAGTTGATTTGCATGCAAACCATGCAAACCCACGAAGGAATCAGGCTTCTGCAACTACTTTCTTCACTCTAGCAACCGAAATGAAATTTGCTGCACTTTCTTTTTCAACATTTCAAACCCAAACATGCAATTTTTGATCCAACCTCTTTCAAACAAACATCAAAACTTTAAACTAGACAAACAAAACACATGATTTCAACATCCAAGCAAGCTAAACTTAGAATGGAATTCTGCAAATCCTGGAAAACATGTGAACATTGAAGAACGAAAATTGCTGCACTTTATTTCTATCATGCCTGCTGCGACATTGCAGCTTCAACCTACGAGACAAACACATGGAAAACTGTTGTAGCTTGAGGGTCAGCATACAAGCTCACCATCAATCATTTAACCCCTTCTTTCAAAACACAAAAATTAACTAGCATAAGGTGACAAGACTCATTTTTGTGGGCTGTTGCATGATAAAAACAGTGAAACACAAGGACGGACGCAGCCTGTCAAGAATCCAGGAAAGTTGCAGCCCAACATTCATTACATTCACATGAACTCACACTTAGGCAAGTAACAAAGGAATTTTGAGGATAGAGAGGGACTGAAACATGCATTTTCCAGCACTTTATGCAGCCTAGTCGAAGCTCTCCTCTTCACAAGAGCTTCTGCAACATTTTCCATACAACACAATTTTCTGCAACTCTTTTGAAACTTTCAACCATGCAATTCATTTGCACAAACAATGGCATTTTAGCAAGAAAATCATCTCGACAAACCGACATGATAAAGCAAGAACTAAAAGAGTTCAAGTTACTCCAGAAAATTCAGCAACTAAAGAAAGGAAAAGCTGCTACAACAAGCCATGAGTTCAGGCTTATTGCAGCAGATTTTTATGCCCAAATTTCAACCGCATGCAATCTAAAACCAAACAACAGGATCATCGAACATGTTAATGGCCCTCAGGCCGAAAGTTCAAGCAAACTGAGATTTCTTATGGCTAAACCACATTCAGTAAAACTGCTGCAATGCTCTTACGCAGCTTCATCTCTTTACACAACCGAGAGGCATTCATACATAGCAATTCAAGAAAGACATAACAGATTCAACATTCAAACAAATGCAAGAACTTGGGACACGGGGAAGAGGAAGATAAAAATATGACTGAGTATCATAACCATTTGCTGAAAATTCCAACCAGACTTCTGAGACAAGCAAACCCAAACAAGATGAAAGAATCCCAAACACGCACATACTTTGTGAAGGAAGACAGCGAACAAGAATCTCATTTAGTGTTAACACCTTCCAAAACCTTTCAAATAAACTATTAAGCAACCCCCCCCCCAAGACTACGCAGACATGCAAGAAAAACAGCTACTGGAAATATACATGGAAAAAAAAACAAACATTTGACCATTCCTGCGTTTCCGTTTCTTAAATCCAATGTCAAAATTCTAAGCACCAAACGATCAAAGCTGTAAACTTTCTCTGCAATTTTGTTCAACCAAGACCCAACCACATAGAAACTAACCCATTCCCCCAAACACCAGATTTAATACTACCCAAACAAATGTCATCAGACCCGAACAAAAGCCGTCAATCAATATTGAAACAAAACAGAACCAGAAGATAACAGCAGAAAGCGAGAAACAACTAAAGGAGACAGCTTTTAGCTATAAAGATGAAAACCATACCTGAAATGCGGAAACTCAGATGATCTCTCTAAGTATTGAATGTTGAAGATGGTTACGTCACCTTTCTTTTCTGCAATTTCTCAGCCGAGAACCCTTCCTGCCTGCTTTTCCGTTCTTGCTTTGCTCCATCACTCTCTGCTCAGCCCGTAGGTTTCTTGCCCCGAACCCCAGCTGCCCTCAGCCTCTCCTTTCAGTTATTCTCTCACTCGGCCCCCCACTCCAGCTCTCTCTCTTAGCTCTGCAGTTTTTCTTTTTCGTTCGCTCCCGTTAGCTGCCAAACTCTCCCCCTTTTCGGCTGTAGTTCTTTCTTTCTATTTATATGAAGCTCGCCCTAAACCTCAGTCCTTCTTCTGCAATTTGCAGCCAGGGGCTGCCCCAGAGTCCATTTGCAAGCTGCGGCAAAAACGCAGCCTTCATGCTACGCGTTTCTTCTTTTTTTTTTTTTTTTTTTTTTTTTAACTTTAAACTTAATAAATACAGAAATGATAAAATATAAATAATAACAAATTGCCAAAACCATGTAATAATAATAAGAATGAAAACAAATAAAAAAAACAAACTAAATAAATAAATAAAAACAACAAAAATGTCCATTTTTCCAAATTTTCTTCATTTTTCCTTTTTTCTCTTCTTTTTTCAAAATAACTTAATAAAAATAACTAAAGTGCAAAAAGGTTGCATTTAAAGAAATAAATATATTTTTGTGAACAAATTTCCTTTTTCCCTTTTTTTTCATTTTTATTTTCATTTTTCTTTCAAGAAAGCATTGAATAAAAACAAAATGACTAAAACATATTTTTTTTGAATGCTTTTCTTTTTCTCTTTTTTTTCTTTTTCAACAAATTCTATGATAAAACTTAAAAATAAAAATAAAACTGGAAACTAAAAACTAAAAATGAACACGACAAATAAAAACTAAAAAATGAAATTACACCAAAAATTTGGTGTCTACAGTTTACCCCTCTTTGTCTGAGTTTTGAAAAAACTTGAGACAAAGAAGTAGACACCAAATACTTACCAGTGTTATTCGGTTGCAAAAATGATCTGAACGGACAGGAATTCTAAAATGGGACTGACCCGAACATGAATTTAAAATTGGGGATAGACCCACGGGATAGACCCGGACAGAAATGTAAAATTGGGATAGACCCACGGGATAGACCCGGACAGAAATTTAAAATTGGGATAGACCCACGGGATAGACCCGGACAGAAATTTAAAATTGGGATAGACCCACGGGATAGACCCGGACAGAAATGTAAAATTGGGATAGACCCGGACTAAAATTTAAAATTGGGATAGACCCACGGGATAGACGCGAACAGAAATTTAAAATTGGGATAGACCCACGGGATAGACCCGGACAGAAATTTAAAATTGGGATAGACCCACGGGATAGACTCGAACAGAATATTTAAAATTGGGATAGACCCACGGGATAGACCCGAACAGAAATTTAAAATTGGGATAGACCCGAACAGAACGGGATGTTGTGAAGTTGGCGGCACGAAATCCAGGCCCAACGTGATTTTTGGAATGTTGGCGGCACGAAATCCAGGCCCAACTTGATGTTTGGAACGTTGGCGGCACAAAATCCAGGCCCAACAGAATTTTTGGAATGTTGGCGGCACAAAGTCCAGGCCCAACTTGATTTTTGGAATGTTGGCGGCACGAAATCCAGGCCCAACTCGATCTTTGGAACGTTGGCGGCACAAAATCCAGGCCCAACGGGATGTTTGGAATGTTGGCGGCACAAAGTCCAGGCCCAACTTGATAAAGTGATGTTGGCGGCACCAAGTCCAGGCCCAACGTGATGTTTGGGAAGTTGGCGGCACAAAATCCAGGCCCAACGGGATGTTTGAGATGTTGGCGGCATTAAATCCAGGCCCAACTTGGTGATGTGAAGTTGGTGGCACGAAAACCAAGCCCAACGTGACATTTGTGATGTTGGCGGCACCTAGTCCAGGCCCAACGTGATAAAGTGAAGTTGGCGGCACCAAGTCCAGGCCCAACGTGATAAAGTGAAGTTGGCGGCACCAATTCCAGGCCCAACTTGATAAAGGAACGTTGGCGGCACGAAATCCAGGCCCAACGGGATTTGGTGAATGGTCAGTGGGATAAGACCCAGTCCTGCCATCCAATTGGTCATGAAATTGAATTTGATTTGTTAAGAAGCAAGAAATTAAATTTGACTTTCCAAGAGACAAGAATTTGAACTTGATTTTTGATTTTTGACTTTTGAATTTTTCGGATTTTTGAAAAATTTTTTTTTTTTTGAATTTTCGAATTTTTGATATACGGGAGAATCTTTTAAAAAAATGATTTGCCCCAGTGTAGGGCCCTTCTCCCTTCTTTCTCCTCTCTTTCTTCGGCATCGGCCTTCCACATCACCAGACGCTCTTTCGTCGATTTCAACTATGAATACCTGCACAGGGCTTACATGCACTCAAATGAGCGTGACTGATTTGAAAAATGCATTATTTTGATTCTTGGACGAAATCCTCAATTGGACTACAAAAATATTTGTCCCTGTGTGGGCTTATTTTGCGAAATTTCGCAAATAAAAATTTTGCCCCAGTTTGGGCCCATTTGATTGCAAAAATTGGTTTAGATGATTTCCCATTTACTTGAACAAAGAAAAACCGCACTTTTGCCCATTTAGAAAAGAATGCACATATACAACAATGTGAAGAAACTTTAAGCGTCAAGTTTGAACTCATGCAGAAATTTCATGATGAATTCCTCGAAGTAACACCAAATTCAAGAAGATTTCTTCCTTACTTTTAGCATTGGTGCTTAGGGTAACGGGTCACCACTTCTGGTTGACTCATCTTTTCAGGACCAATCACATGACTTTATTTTTGAAATGGCTAAGGAAATGGGAGATAAGAATTTGTCTCATTTTTGTGCCCCAGTTGTATGTAATCCATTCAATGTCACATCTTAGTGAAAGCAAAGAGTTTGTTACCCTTATTTTCAAGAAAACTTAGTCAACATACAAGCTTTCTAGGCTTGTAACGTATGGACAGAAGTGATAGCTAAAACATGTGGAAACGGGTTATGCCCCTATGATCACAAATGATTGATGGATTTCGTACGAGCATAATCGTCACTTTGAATTGTCATGAAGGAATAAGTCAACGATGGACTTTATTAGCTTGTAATTTGGCTTGAAAACGATAGCTAAAGAAAGAAATAATTTTCAAGGACATTGCACCGAAGATCGCGTTTTTCTCAAAATTACCCTCAATTTGGACTCCAAGATCTTGGACTTTGTTTGACTTTTTGTCATCACTCAACAGGGTCTTTCGGCATCAAATCTTTTTTGCACCTTTCTTTTGCATTCATTTCGCTCATCTTTTTTCTTCTTTTTTCAGAAATACCCTCGCGGGATTTCATATGAAGAGCTGCTTCAACCTCACACCCAATCAATTCAGAAATACAGCTAAAACTTCCGGCATCAAAAATTTGCTTGACAGGGCCATTGCAAAGAACAGAAGTCAGGACTTTCGGCTTTGTAATGGGGTCAGGTGGGGTGCTTAGAAAGGTTAAGGCCTGAAAACGGATTTCAAAGGTGGTTTGAAGAATCTGAGATCGCATTGTTGCGTCAAACCCTATTTTAGGGTAAAATCAGAATTTGCCCCAGTTTTTGCTCAATTGAGGCTTTTTCTCTTTCATTTTCTTTTCCCTTTTGATTTTTCGGCCTTCGGCCATTCTTTTGAACTTTCACAAAATTTGCCCCAGTTTATTTTTGAACTGAGGTTCTCTTTTCTCTTTTGTCTTTGATTTTGTGGCTTTTCACTTTTCCGCTTCTTGAAATTTTCCTTTTTCAAACCAACTTGCCCCAGTGTGGGGTTTGCGATTCTCAGGGGTTGCCAAACGAAATAATTTATTCTGAAGGCTCAAAAGGGATAACTAGGGATAGAATGCTTGATTGGAAAAGAAGAGGGCCTGACTTGTATTCCATTCCTTACAACAACTCTGAAAGGAAACTTTCGTTAATGCGAAATTTTTTGCGTGTATCTGAATTAATTGACTGAGGAAGACCCTTGCTCATCCATATTTGTGAAACATAGGCGATTCACATGGACAAAAACCCTTTTTTCCTTTTCCCCAAAAATTGAAACCCAGATAGATTCAAATTTCTCCAATTTGTGATTCCCTCTTTTTTCCCTTTTGGCATTTTTGCTTTTCTCTTTCCTCCCTTTTTCAAAATTTCCCAATCTCCTTCCCCAATGCGGGGTACGACCATGAGTGCATTAGAAAAGAACCACCAATTTTAGCTCAAAATGGGGATGCAAGGGGTGATCAGTGTTTAGGTTGTAGAAACGACGGCCAAAGCATCATTCTTACACCTCATGACAACCAAAGTAACGAAACGGTTATTGAAAATCCATTCCCCTATTTGATATTTGAAAATTTTCCAACATAGGGTAGTGATCATTAGGGCTCTTATTTGAAACGAAATTATTCTTTCATAGGCTCAAATGGGAGAGCAAGTGATAAAAATCTGTATAGGTAGAGAAAAGAATGCTCGAAGTATCACTCCAAATTTTCCAAACGAATAAGGATGATGCACATTTCTGCTTTCACTTAGATGTGATTGAATCGATTAAACACAATGGATATTTTCAAGCAAAGATGGCCCCAATTTGCGATTTATCAATCAATGTGACTGATTTTATTTTGGGGTTCAGTGAAGGAAAAAAGATATCTCATTGGGCCTTCTGAATGACCTCTTTTAATTCTGAACACTCTTATTGTGAATTTTCAGGTCGGAGGTTGAAAAAATCCCAAGTTAGTCTTATTTCTTAAAATTCATCATGAAATCTCCAATGAATAAGAATAAAGAATGAAATGTACATAAATATACACAAAACAATGATTGTCCAAACAGTTTATTGCTGAAAAAGTTTGAAACAAATTTTCTCATTCAATTACGATACAAGTGAGAAGGGAGAAACTTGTAAAGAGCTCCACATATACACTTTTGTCTCCTTTTCAAATATACAAAATTTCCCTTTGGAAAACAATTACAACATCTCTCAGAGGGTTTTCATCGTAGGATCCGCCCAAGAATCAAATAACACTTGTAATCTTCAAACTTTATTGGATTAAAATTATCATCAGATATAGAAGAACATTTTCGTCTTATTGAAATATTTTTATGAATGCAGGGGAGGGGGGAAACAAAAGAAAAATACCCCGAGTTAGTAGGCAAAACTGCAAAATCGGTATGCATGTCCTATGGGAGAACCCTTTTATGCCAAGGGTAGGCCTAGCATGAAAATGCAATCCTCCAGAGCAGGCACTATACAATACCTGATGGATCCAATCAGCTCATGGAGTGAAAAATAATTTTGAAAGAATTTGGTCAATTGGGGTGACGAGAGATTTGTCAAAATGAGGACAACGTCCGAATAGATTGATCACCTTTGATTTGCAAAAGGCACGGGTTTGACCTTGACGAACCTCCCATCGAAAAGATTGGAATTCGTTTTAACAAATTTTCTCAGTGAATTACGGGTCAAAACCCTAATTGATCAAATGATTGGATGCAATGGACGATTTTTCAATATTGACTAGATCTCCCAATTTGGAATTTGACAATGAAATCCTAATAGGGCAAATGGGTTGAATGAAATTGACAATTTATTTAAAATCGACCGAATTACCCTAAAAGGGAAACAGGTCAAATGAATTGAATGAAATTTATCCGAAATTAATCAGATCACCCTAAAAGGGGTAAATTGATCAAATAGATTAAACGAAACATGATTTATTCAAAATCGGCTCGGTTGCCCTAAAAATGGGTAAATTGGTCAAATGAATGAAATTGAATTAGGGATATATTCAAAAATCGGCCGAATGACCCTAACAAGGGTAAATTGGTCAAATGAATTGACAATTTATTCAAAACCGACCAGGTGACCCTCAAAGGGTAAATTGGTCAAATGCATTGATGATTTATTGAATGAATCGACCGGATGACCCTAAAAAGGGTAATTTGGTCAATTGAATTGATAATTTATGCAAAAATCGACCGGATGACCCTAAAAAGGGTACATTGGTCAAATGGATTGGATGAAATGAATTTATTCAAAAATGACTAGATTGAACTAAAATTGAATGAATTGGAAAAAAATGGATTGGATAAGATGGATGATTTGTTCAAAAATCGATTGAATTATTCGCCCACTGGGTGGTTTCAAGAAATCATTACAATGCCTTGGTCTATGAGCTTCTAAAATCAAAATTTGGCCTCTATATTTATCGTCTCAACAATGAGGAATCATTTCTTCGAATTAACGTCCTTTTACGCAAGGGAATTTTACCAATTTTGAGAAAATGGCCAAAAAGTGATTATTAGATGCTCATATTCCAAAAAATTGCTTCATGAAAATGATCGGATCTTTACCTTACCTTGTGCACTACCCCTTCGGACGGTACGAGAAAGGTAAACGTGCAAGTCTCATTTGGATTATATATCCGAGACATGGGGTGGTTTATTCCTAACACGGGATCCCCTAAATGGCATTCCCTTTCTAGGGTTTATGCATGATGCCAGTTTATTAAAGTTATGTAAATATGTGACAAACATGAAATGTGAGCTAAAGGACATAAATAATGCAACGGGGGGAAAAGGTCTAAACATGAAATGTATTTACTGGAAAGTAAGTGCAAAGACTGAAATTTAGACATGTGAGCTATCTAGTGGGTGAGTCACTAAAAGAGTGCCCAAGAGGCCTCTTATTGCTAAGGCACATGAATGCAAGCCAAGAAAACAAAAGAAATGGTTAGTGCAGTTGATAGTACACATAACACATTGGGAGCAATTAAAAAAAAGAAATACAATAAAGCAGGTAAAAGGGGTGGAACCCCTTCCCTCGTGCCTAATGTGCTTAAAATAGGGTGAGGCTGACTCTAGCCTAGGAAAATTCTAACATGGATGCATGAGGCTGGGGTTCACTAATGCCTAGACTCGATAAAGCTTTGGCTCCCAAGCCTTCAGACCTAAAGGCGAAGGGTCATCACTCCCAGGGCCTTTGGTCGGTGGCTCGAGTGATCCCTTAGGTAGCGCTATGGGCGCAGAGCACACCATCCGTCTACCCAAGGCAATCGGTCCTAGTCCTACAAGGCGGTGTGGGATGGCGCCCACGAAAAATAAAATAAAATGGGATAAAGCAAGTAAACGTGCACGTATGAAGTGTTCCCCTATTTTGAGGGAAGGGGTGAGAACCATGCGAGGCTCTAAAGGTGACACACCCTCCCAAATGCAATGCAAGCGCGAGATAATCAAGTAAACAACATCCAATCAACCAATCACACATACGTGAGTGAGGGAATAGTTAGATATGCGCGCGAGGCAAAAGGCCCTAAAATAGAAAATGCAACCCTAATATCCAAATGCAATGCATAAAAAGGGTAGAAAAAGGAAACGAATGGCTAAGTCAAATGCTTGGACCCACTTAGGAAGTCCCCAGTGGAGTCGCCAACTGTGATGTGTGTGTGAAGTGTGGTGTGAACGTGTGCAAAATGAAAAGTAAAAAAGGCCATGGGACTTTGGAAAGCGACGATTTGGCCAAATGAAATTTTAAAAAGGGTTTTTTTTAAATATGAAAACGGAGTCGCCACTTGGTATAGATTTGGGGTGTACCAAGTCACCCAAAAAGTGTTTTTTAAAGACAAAGTAGTAAAACCCTTTTTAAAACGACTCCTAGTCCACGTCAGCCAAAGAAAAAGGTTCGGGGGTCACGTTTGACAAAGGGGAAGGCAAGGATAGAATCCAAGGCACCCCTTTGACCTAGCCAAGGCTAGTTGCGCGACTCAAACCAATTTTTCCTAGTTTTTCTACCCAAGGTATGTTCGCACGTTGGATATGACTATATGAATGCAAAACGGAAAGAAAAATGCAATCCTAAATTCTACGATGTCTCTCGTGAGGCTTTTGGTCCCAAACCACATGAATTGTGACGGCCAACAAAGGAAAACCCCATAGAGGTCGATTAATGCAAATGAGACTCAAATGTGCAAGTGTGGAAGTGTATGAAAGAAAGTAAAAATCCAAGTGTTTGTGTGCAAGTGTATGAAAAGGTGCACGTGTGCAATTGTATGAAAATTCCAAGTGTTTGTGTGCAAGTGTATGAAATATAGTGAGAAGTGCGTATAGGTGTAATTAAATGCAATTTTGTGAAGTAGAAATCAAAATGAACAATAAGGAAAGGAAAATGTGAATTAAAAAGAATGAGTGAGTGATAAATGAGAATGAATGAACCTAAGGGAATGCATCAGGTCGGGTGTGGGAATGACTCCTAACTTTTCCGACTTCGATTTTCCCTTTGATTAGAAGGCAAAACTAGCGTGCTAAGGCTATCGAGTAGCCACACTCGCTCGTTTCCCTTATCAGAAGGGGACCCTCAAGCAAATGGACCCTACAACTATCATGATATGCAAAAATCCTAAAATGAAGGGAAAGGGGGTTCGAGGAGCATGCCAAGTGATAAAACTAAGAAAAATGCATGATATGTGGTGAACAAACAAATGATATGCTAATGAGGGGAAATCCCTAAGGGTCTAGCGTTGGACTAGCCCATTCTATGAATTCCGACTAGCGTTGGACTAGCGGAAACGTACATTCATCCATTCCATTCATTCATGGCTATGAAAGCAAGTAGACATGCCAAAATACTCGTAAACACATAGCACATAGCATTTAGCATGCTCGACTAGATGCAAGAGCCTAATAAAGCAATTAAACATGTAGCAACAAAAACAAGCAAGCAAGGGGAAGGGGAAGTGGACCAGATGCTCTCCGAGCCCTATCTATTACAAGCCAAGAGGTGTACACATACCCCATGAAAGCATAAAGGGGAAAGGGAAATGGACCAAATGCTCTCCGAGCCCTATCTATTACAAGCCAAGAGGTGTACACATACCCCATAAAAACTTAAATAAAAGTAAAAGTAAGTAAATGCATGCAAGGAGGTAAGGAAAGCGAAGTAGACAGGCATATTCACATAACACATAGGAGCACGTAAGGTCTAATGTAGTGCAAATGAGGGATAGAGTGTACCTTCCTTGAGTCGGGGCCCTAATGGAGTGAAATTGTTTATTTATCCTCCAAAATCAAAGAAAAGGTCAAGGTACCAATTTATTTGGGAAAAATTAAAGGAAATAGGCAATCACAAGCTCACTTAATCGTAAAACCTTTAAAATTGTGACTTAAGTGTAATTTAAACAAAGCATGGTAGCCAATTGAAGCAAACGAACAATGAAGTTGCACAAATTAAAATTACCAAGGACCAAATTGATGAAAATTTTTAATTACTTGGGTCCTAATGGAACAAGAAGAGACCTGGGGGCCAAAATGCAATTTTGAAAGTTGATTTGCATGCAAACCATGCAAACCCACGAAGGAATCAGGCTTCTGCAACTACTTTCTTCACTCTAGCAACCGAAATGAAATTTGCTGCACTTTCTTTTTCAACATTTCAAACCCAAACATGCAATTTTTGATCCAACCTCTTTCAAACAAACATCAAAACTTTAAACTAGACAAACAAAACACATGATTTCAACATCCAAGCAAGCTAAACTTAGAATGGAATTCTGCAAATCCTGGAAAACATGTGAACATTGAAGAACGAAAATTGCTGCACTTTATTTCTATCATGCCTGCTGCGACATTGCAGCTTCAACCTACGAGACAAACACATGGAAAACTGTTGTAGCTTGAGGGTCAGCATACAAGCTCACCATCAATCATTTAACCCCTTCTTTCAAAACACAAAAATTAACTAGCATAAGGTGACAAGACTCATTTTTGTGGGCTGTTGCATGATAAAAACAGTGAAACACAAGGACGGACGCAGCCTGTCAAGAATCCAGGAAAGTTGCAGCCCAACATTCATTACATTCACATGAACTCACACTTAGGCAAGTAACAAAGGAATTTTGAGGATAGAGAGGGACTGAAACATGCATTTTCCAGCACTTTATGCAGCCTAGTCGAAGCTCTCCTCTTCACAAGAGCTTCTGCAACATTTTCCATACAACACAATTTTCTGCAACTCTTTTGAAACTTTCAACCATGCAATTCATTTGCACAAACAATGGCATTTTAGCAAGAAAATCATCTCGACAAACCGACATGATAAAGCAAGAACTAAAAGAGTTCAAGTTACTCCAGAAAATTCAGCAACTAAAGAAAGGAAAAGCTGCTACAACAAGCCATGAGTTCAGGCTTATTGCAGCAGATTTTTATGCCCAAATTTCAACCGCATGCAATCTAAAACCAAACAACAGGATCATCGAACATGTTAATGGCCCTCAGGCCGAAAGTTCAAGCAAACTGAGATTTCTTATGGCTAAACCACATTCAGTAAAACTGCTGCAATGCTCTTACGCAGCTTCATCTCTTTACACAACCGAGAGGCATTCATACATAGCAATTCAAGAAAGACATAACAGATTCAACATTCAAACAAATGCAAGAACTTGGGACACGGGGAAGAGGAAGATAAAAATATGACTGAGTATCATAACCATTTGCTGAAAATTCCAACCAGACTTCTGAGACAAGCAAACCCAAACAAGATGAAAGAATCCCAAACACGCACATACTTTGTGAAGGAAGACAGCGAACAAGAATCTCATTTAGTGTTAACACCTTCCAAAACCTTTCAAATAAACTATTAAGCAACCCCCCCCCAAGACTACGCAGACATGCAAGAAAAACAGCTACTGGAAATATACATGGAAAAAAAAACAAACATTTGACCATTCCTGCGTTTCCGTTTCTTAAATCCAATGTCAAAATTCTAAGCACCAAACGATCAAAGCTGTAAACTTTCTCTGCAATTTTGTTCAACCAAGACCCAACCACATAGAAACTAACCCATTCCCCCAAACACCAGATTTAATACTACCCAAACAAATGTCATCAGACCCGAACAAAAGCCGTCAATCAATATTGAAACAAAACAGAACCAGAAGATAACAGCAGAAAGCGAGAAACAACTAAAGGAGACAGCTTTTAGCTATAAAGATGAAAACCATACCTGAAATGCGGAAACTCAGATGATCTCTCTAAGTATTGAATGTTGAAGATGGTTACGTCACCTTTCTTTTCTGCAATTTCTCAGCCGAGAACCCTTCCTGCCTGCTTTTCCGTTCTTGCTTTGCTCCATCACTCTCTGCTCAGCCCGTAGGTTTCTTGCCCCGAACCCCAGCTGCCCTCAGCCTCTCCTTTCAGTTATTCTCTCACTCGGCCCCCCACTCCAGCTCTCTCTCTTAGCTCTGCAGTTTTTCTTTTTCGTTCGCTCCCGTTAGCTGCCAAACTCTCCCCCTTTTCGGCTGTAGTTCTTTCTTTCTATTTATATGAAGCTCGCCCTAAACCTCAGTCCTTCTTCTGCAATTTGCAGCCAGGGGCTGCCCCAGAGTCCATTTGCAAGCTGCGGCAAAAACGCAGCCTTCATGCTACGCGTTTCTTCTTTTTTTTTTTTTTTTTTTTTTTTTAACTTTAAACTTAATAAATACAGAAATGATAAAATATAAATAATAACAAATTGCCAAAACCATGTAATAATAATAAGAATGAAAACAAATAAAAAAAACAAACTAAATAAATAAATAAAAACAACAAAAATGTCCATTTTTCCAAATTTTCTTCATTTTTCCTTTTTTCTCTTCTTTTTTCAAAATAACTTAATAAAAATAACTAAAGTGCAAAAAGGTTGCATTTAAAGAAATAAATATATTTTTGTGAACAAATTTCCTTTTTCCCTTTTTTTTCATTTTTATTTTCATTTTTCTTTCAAGAAAGCATTGAATAAAAACAAAATGACTAAAACATATTTTTTTTGAATGCTTTTCTTTTTCTCTTTTTTTTCTTTTTCAACAAATTCTATGATAAAACTTAAAAATAAAAATAAAACTGGAAACTAAAAACTAAAAATGAACACGACAAATAAAAACTAAAAAATGAAATTACACCAAAAATTTGGTGTCTACAAGCCGAATATTACCTTTGGTTTATCAAGGAATTTTCTAAGAGTGCAAGACTTGGCAAGTTATTTGGAATTTTAAATGTGAGGAAGAATTTTGAAAGTGGAAAAAAAATGTTTAACCGATGCACCTGTGTTAGCCTAACTGAGCGGAGAAAGTAGCTTTGTGATTTATACAGATGCTTCAAAGGATGGTTTAGAATGTATATTAATAATACATGATAAGATGATGGAATATGCCTTTAGAAAGTTAAATATCACGAGAGAAAGTAGACAATTCATGATTTGGAGTTAGTGGCTATAATATTTGCATTAAAGAAGTGAAGACATTATCTATATGAGGTAGACATGAAACTGATTAAGTTGCCATATGACTTGGAAGTTGAAATGCTTATTGGGGAAAATCAAGGTTTGATTCTTAGTGGGATGAATAGAAATTGTGAAGTATGGGTTGGAAAACGTAAGTTAGTAATTAATCTGGTAGGCTTAACCATTAAAGGAACGATATTGTCCTAAGTGTGAATTTCGAGGACGAAATTCCTTTTAAGGAGGGAAGGATGTGAGAACCCGAAATTTTACTTATTTTAATGTTATTTTTAGCGGCTTAATTCATTATTTATTTATCCGTTTACCCCTAACAATTTATTTCAACCATTTTAAGTCCATTTGTATGGAACAATGCCTTCCTTGTGTTTTAAAACGTTTCGTTAGAAAATTTTATTTTTTGAAAGCTCGTTTAGTAAGGAATAACGAGTATACGTTTTTCGAGATAAATTTCGATTCGAGAGTGTAATTACCTTGGACAATTAAGGATGAGCAATAGTGGACTAAGAAGAGTTAATTGAGAGATTAGATGAGATTAATTTAAATAAAGTTTTCATTACGCGTACGTCGATAATTTCTTGAAAGTCGTACCGCACAACAAATTGGAGACTTGAGAAAATTAATACTAGACTCGTGTGAGCACTCGCAAATTTACTTATTTTAAATTCCTATTACTAGTTTATTTAAATATTTAATTGCCCATTTGCTCCAAATATTTTATTTTGACCTCTTTAGACCCAATTGCATGGAACTATGACTTGCTTATATTTTTAAAATGACTTGTTTCAAAATTTAATTTTTGAAAGCTCATTAAATGAGAATAGTGAATATGCGTTTGGAGTCAATAATCGAATCGAGAATACAATAAGTTTGAAAAATTGGAGACTTGTACATTAGTCTTGAAATAGGTATTTTTATGTTTAAGTGCTTAAGTATTGGTTAGTGATACTATCGTTATAAGAATTTCTTGGAAATTTCACTTTACTGCGCACAAATCGGAGGTACGCGTTTTTACACACGCGATTTAATTGAGGGACTTAAGACCATTATTTCTAGACCATTAAGAGTGAATAATAATACTATGAATACAAATGCATTAGAGGTTTAGTGCACTAGCGAAACAAACTCGAGAGGAATCGAGCACAAAACGCGCGCGAGGGAGAGTTGACTTTTGCTCAATTTTGGACCACACATTAAAGCTTCTCTTGGAAGCTTCATTTTGATCAAAACTCTCTCTCTTCAATCCATTCCAGCCGGCCAAAGGAGAAGAAAAACAACCCCAAAGCTCTTCCAATTTCTTCTTCATTTCTTCATCAAATCTCCACCAAATCACACCAAAATTTAACCACACTTTGCTAAGTACTTGGTGATCATCTTAAGCTACCAAAAGAACTTCATTTCCACGGATTTTCTTGAGCATCTTTGGACCGAAATTTCTGCTTGAAGTCCCCAACAAAAGTAAGTGATGATCAACCTTGAAAATCTTGATTTATGGAAGTTCTATTGCACATATAAGCTCATGCATGCATGTGGGTAGCTTTATTTATGTTGGAAAGTTGATGTGTGGGCTCTATGAACTCCCACTATGGTTACATGGACTGATTTGATGATTTATGATGTTATTAATGTTGGTTTAGTGCTTAATCTAGTGGAATAATGTTGTGTTGTTAGTGGAAACTCAAAGGATGTGAAGAGAGAAATTTGTTCATTTCTGCCCCTGTCATTCCTATGAACTTTAGTGCATTTTTTGGTGTTTTTAATGACTTGTTTCTGATGTATATGTGTAATATAGGTTGTGTACGAAGTTTCATCAAAAAAATTCGTGATTTGGTTGGCCAAATGTTGTGATTTCGGAAGTCTAGCAAAACTGGAATTTTTCCCGTGACTGCTCTGGCAGTGTTTTTCAAATAGCTATAACTTTTTGCTCCGATGTTGAAATTGAGTGGCATTTGGGGTACTGGAAACTAGACATTCCAAGATTTCCAACGGTGTAAAATTCACATTTTGATTCCACCTGAGTAGTCCATACCAATCATTTGAACTTGACTGTCCTGTTTCGCATCTACACAGGGAGCTATGTTTTGAGCAGCGAAGTGATGCTCAAATATGAGCTAGCTGTGGATGGATTTTGGGAATGATTTCTTCTAATAAATTGTAGCTTTATGAATCTAGTTTTGAACACCACTAACCACGCTCAATTCCAAGTTGAATTGAATGAGTTGTGGCCGAAATCCGAAACTGACTCAATGATTTGAAACCCTCTTTTGGCTAGTAAATGTCTAAATCTTGATTGGGACTTGTTGTTTCAAAATTCTTGGTGTTAATCACCTACCAAATGCATCTTGGATGTTTCTTAGACATTACCTACAGAAAGGGACCATGTTTGAGACATTTTTGTTGGCTAAACGTTTTGAAAACGGAAAACTCATGTACAAGCCAGATTTGCCTCGGAAATTTGGAAACTTTGGTGATCTGGTTAACAAAATTTCCGTGTGTATTTTTTCATTAAAATTGATAGAGGAATAGCCCTCATTTGGTAGTATAATACTTCCAAATTTGGTGCCATTCCGAGTTCATTTCGACGCTCAAACAATGTCCCAAAGTTTGTGAGTTGAACCTGGAAATTTGCCGAACCGTCTTTCAGCAACTTTGAGCCACTATATCTTGTGCTCAAAACTCCGATTCTTGTTCTGCTTGTTTTGTTTTAAACTTTGATTATAACTCTAATTGAGTTTCAAATCTGAGAGGCTAGTTCAAATTCTGTGAATTTTGCCGAATTTCCAAAGTTGGCGAAAAACCAACCTCAAAACTGTCTCGCAAGCCTAAAACAGTAACTTTGAGCCAATTTTTTAATGCCTTCCATTGGGAATCATGGGAAAGTGTATTCTAGGAGTTTTTAGTAATTTGGAATTAGTTTCCAATAGTACCAAGTTTTAAAATTTTGGACTTGTCGAGAGTGACATACGATTCTTCAAAGTAGGTGTAGCAAATCTGAAAATTCCTAACTTAAAGGAAATGGAGTTTTTCAAACTCATCTTTTTCCTTCGATATCACTTGATCATTTTACACTTGATTTCAAAGATGAAAATCAGATTTCGCTTGTGTTATAAAACCCCACTTTTGAGTCTCGATTTTCGAGTAATTAAGGCTCATTTTCGTGAAATTTTCTTAGATTGTACAAGTGTGCAATCTTCCTTGATAATTGGGGTTTATAAGTGATAGTTCATTATTAATTGCTCAGGCACATAAGAGGATCCTACAGTGGACACTTAAACCCTCAAGAGGGCATTACTTCTTTGTTTATTTGGTGAGTGTCAAGTGTATGTGTGAGAGCCCATAATTTTTCCATTTTAGGGTTTTATTATATTCAATGGCTTGTTTTCTGCACTTTCTGTATCCGGAAAATTTTTTAGATAATTTTTATGAGTAAATATAGTTTTTAGATGATTTTTCTAGTATCGGTTAGGTTTTGAGAAATTAAGAGCGTATACCGGACGTGGGACCCGCTAGTGCGGAAAGTTCGGAAAAATTCGGCCAACTAGGTTAAGTTTTGGATACTGGAATTAATTTACCGGGTGTTAAGAGATTGTTGATCTTGATCCCTATCTTTTGATGTTTACAAAACAAATGGATGTTACTAATGTCTCTTAAAAGATCTATTCAGTTATGAAGCAAATTAGTTCCAAAGATCAAGTGCAATTGAAAGGGGACTAAGTATGCTGAAGCTGTCGGACGCTCAAATAGTCAGGATCGGACGTCCGAAAGGATGAAGAACATCAAGAAGGAAACTCTGTTGGACGCTCGTAAGGAAGCATCGGACGTCCTGAAGGATCGGACGCATGCTTCGGACGCACATCAATCTCATCGGACGTCCTAAAAATTCCACGAAGATTTGATAAATCTCTGGACGATGTTCGGACACAGAAGCTCGGACGATAAAATACCATCGGACGTCCGAACGACAACTTGGCTGATTTTCGGACGATGGGATCGGACGGTGATTAATCTGTTGGACGTCCGACGTCCCCAACGGCTAGTTGACTCTTCAGCTACTTTCTATCCGTTGGAAGCTTTAATGAGGCACTCTCTTGGTCCTATATAAATAGTGGTTGGTCAGACACTTCAAACAACTTTGGCACACTGAAGATACAAAAGATCT
Source organism: Coffea arabica (assembly GCF_036785885.1). Taxonomy (NCBI): domain Eukaryota; kingdom Viridiplantae; phylum Streptophyta; class Magnoliopsida; order Gentianales; family Rubiaceae; genus Coffea; species Coffea arabica. The sequence goes on from NC_092317.1 coordinate 26,455,743, forward strand.
AGAGAGATTTTAGTGAGAAAATACTCCAAAAAGAATATTTGTAGTCTTAGTGGTGTGAGGTTCATTGTGAGCTTTTCATTTGTGAGTGAATTTTTCATGAGTGTAGCTCTGTGAGGGTTGTCCTGAGGGATAGTAAAACGTCCTGGCTTGACCGAGTGCTGCTTGGGGCAAGGAGGAGGTGAACCTTCCTTTGTACACAAGAGTGATTGTAATTCATCAACTTGAAGTAGCTTGTTTCTATTAATCTACAAGCTCAAGAGGAGTTGGGTAGTTAATTGGTTTGCAATCCTTTCCTTTTATTTACTTACTGTTACATTTGTGATCTTTCCATTGTTTATGTTTGTCTCATTGGTTGTTTTCGGGCCTTACAATTGGTATCAGAGCTTGGTCTCCTAGAGATTAAGCTCTAACGGTTTGGAGTAAAGATGACAACCAATAATGCTATGTTTTTTGAAGGACATTCTGTTATTAGACCACCTGTGTTTAATGGGTCAAATTATATGAGTTGGAAAGAAAGAATGATTATCTTTTTGCAATCTATTGATATCGAATTATGGTTTATTATTAGTGAAGGTCCATATGATACCTCTCTTATAGATGAAAATACTCATGCATCTAGACCAAAAACAAGAAGTGAACTGACTGCTGTGGATAGAGCTCATCTCACCTTAAATGCAAAAGCCATGAATGTGTTATATTGTGCCTTAGATTTAAATGAATCTGCTAGAGTCAAAGGCTGCAAGTCAGCCAAGGAAATTTGGGATAAATTGAGACAATTTCATGAAGGTAGTGAGAATGTTAGAGAACAAAAGAAGTCCATTCTGGTTACCAAGTATGAATCATTCAAGATGGAATCTCATGAAAATATAGATGAGATGTACTGTAGATTCAACGACCTCATTAAGGACTTAGAAGTGCTGGAAAAAGAATATTCTTTAGGTGAGAAAAATAGAAAAATCCTGAATGCCTTGTCCAATGATTGGGAAAATAAAGTGACTGCTATTGAGGAGGCTAAAGATTTGAATACTATGCCTATTGAATCTCTTGTTAATTCTCTAATCTCTTATGAGCTGAAACTTAAATCTAAAGTGCAAGAGGAGGAGAATGCGAAAGTAAGAAGGAGCATTGCTTTAAAGGCATCTCAAGATGAAGATGATTCTGCCTCCCTAGATGAAGAAGATGTGGAAGTTGATGACAGTGATCTTGCTCTCATCACAAGAAGTTTCAAGAGGATTCTCAACAAAAAGAGATTTAGAAGAGGAGGATCTAGCAATTCAGATTCTAATCAATTCAACAATGCAAGAAATAAAGGAAGATATGAGACCAACAAAAAGCAAGGTGACAAGTGCTTTGAATGCAACCAACCTGGACATTATGCAAGTGAGTGTCCAGTGAAGAAGAGAAAAGGTGAAAGAAAACCCAGATTCAATAACTTCCAGTTCACATGGAATGAATGCAACTCCGATGGTGAAATTGAAGAGGAAGAAGAATCTGCTCAATTGGCTTTCATGGCCATTGGAGATGATGAGGTAACATCTTATAACTCTCAAGTTGAAAGTGATGAAGAAACTGATGATGATATTGAATCTTTCATTATAAAATTGCATGATAGTTTGAAACAGTCCTATGCTAGAAACAAGGGGTTAAAACAGAAAATTGGTTTTTGCTTCGAGATAATGCAAATCTTTTTCAACAAAATAAAAAGTTGATTGCTGAAAATGATTACTTCAAAAAGAGTGAGACTGCTTTACATTTTGAGCTTGATAGAAAAGCAAAGCTTTGTGATTTGTTCAAAAAGGAACAAGGTGATTTGAAAAGAAGAATGGATGGTCTAAATGAGTTGCTTAAACACAAGAAACAAGTCTGTTTTCAAAAGAATAGGTTGAATTCTAATTCAAATGAGTTTGCTATCCATAGGAGAAGACAAGTAAGATTTATTAAACCTGTTCATGTAAATAACTCTTTGGTTATGTGTAATTTTTGTTGTCAAAAAGGTCACATGAATAGTGATTGTTATGTGAGAAAGAATATGAGAAGAGGCATGAAATGCATGTGGATAGTTAGACATGATGCTAATTTTAACAAGTAGGAGGTTTTGTCTAATCATTGCAGTGATTCTTGTTCATAATATTTTTTCTTTTGATACTTTGATCTGAGTTTTCGCTGATATCTTTGAATACTACTGAATCTATATGATGTCAAAAAGAGAGATAAAAGATTAATGCTGATCTCATGATGATTTGCTGTGATTGCTGTCATTTCTCTATTTTTTCTTGGAATATTGAATTCTCTGTTATTGTTGCTGGATTATAGTAGTTGATTTTTACTCTTATGATGACAAAAAGGGGGAGAAATGGATGCAATGTGTAAGGGGGAGTTATTCTGAGATTATGAGTTTGGCTCTTAAAAGTTTTGGTTGCAATGATTGAGGGGGAGCTTATACTTATTTTTGTTTCTTTCCATCCATTGTTTTGTCATCATCAAAAAGGGGGAGATTGTTGATCTTGATCCCTATCTTTTGATGTTTACAAAACAAATGGATGTTACTAATGTCTCTTAAAAGATCTATTCAGTTATGAAGCAAATTAGTTCCAAAGATCAAGTGCAATTGAAAGGGGACTAAGTATGCTGAAGCTGTCGGACGCTCAAATAGTCAGGATCGGACGTCCGAAAGGATGAAGAACATCAAGAAGGAAACTCTGTCGGACGCTCGTAAGGAAGCATCGGACGTCCTGAAGGATCGGACGCATGCTTCGGACGCACATCAATCTCATCGGACGTCCTAAAAATTCCACGAAGATTTGATAACTCTCTAGACGACGTTCGGACACAGAAGCTCGGACGATAAAATACCATCGGACGTCCGAACGACAACTTGGCTGATTTTCGGACGATGGGATCGGACGGTGATTAATCTGTCGGACGTCCGACGTCCCCAACGGCTAGTTGACTCTTCAGCTACTTTCTATCCGTTGGAAGCTTTAATGAGGCACTCTCTTGGTCCTATATAAATAGTGGTTGGTCAGACACTTCAAACAATTTTGGCACACTGAAGATACAAAAAATCTAGAGAGATTTTAGTGAAAAAATACTCCAAAAAGAATATTTGTAGTCTTAGTGGTGTGAGGTTCATTGTAAGCTTTTCATTTGTGAGTGAATTTTTCATGAGCGTAGCTCTGTGAGGGTTGTCCTGAGGGATAGTAAAACGTCCTGGCTTGACCGAGTGCTGCTTGGGGCAAGGAGGAGGTGAACCTTCCTTTGTACACAAGAGTGATTGTAATTCATCAACTTGAAGTAGCTTGTTTCTATTAATCTACAAGCTCAAGAGGAGTTGGGTAGTTAATTGGTTTGCAATCCTTTCCTTTTATTTACTTACGGTTACATTTGTGATCTTTCCATTGTTTATGTTTGTCTCATTGGTTGTTTTCGGGCCTTACAGAGATAAGTAGAGGTTGCAATTTGGATTGGTGTGAGAGGAAACAAAGTGATAGACTTGCATTAAATAGGGTGACAAGTGTCACCATTTGGTTGGATTGACTTGTATGACCACTATTCATTTTCTTACCAATTGACCAAATAAATCAAAAAAATACCAAAAATTCACCATTTTCTCCTTCATCTTGGCCGACCTCTTCAAGCAACAAAATAAAGAAAACTCTTCAAGTTTTTGGCTTCAATCTTACTCCAATCTACCAAATCAACCATTGAATCTTGTTTTTGCTCCATAGAAACACTTAAGGGAGTGATAGTGAGTTGTTTTGTGGAGTTGTTTGGAAGGCTCAAGTGATTAGTTGCTCTCCCTCTTGTGTTGCTAAGGTAAGTTGAGAAGGACCCCTCTCCTCCCTCTAATGATTCTTAAATCATGATTGGTGGTAGTATAAGATGCACTTTTATGGATTACATCTTGATTTTGGTTGAAGTGATGAAGTTTTATAATTTTTGGGGATTTCTCTATTTTCATATGAATATGATTATGTGGTTATGTATGACGATTGGAAATGGTATTTAAGGAAGCTAGAAGGTGGAAAAAGTGGTTAATTGCAAGCAATTTCTGTTTTGGAAAGAAAACTGGAAAATTAGGGTTCTTGGGAATTACATTCTGACCGATTTTGTAGCTCATAGTTAGAGGCCGAATTGGCCTTGGGTTAAAACATGAAAGTTTTATGGAATGATATTTTAGAGATGCCTACAAAATTTCAGGTCAATCGGACTAGCGTAGATTGAGAAAAGATGGAATTACCCTTGCTGCCCTGGTTTTACCCGAATTTGGGAATTGCTTCTGTAATTGGTTATTTTGGTTAGGAATGCTTCCGAATTGGTTGTTGAGGTCTTATGATGAAATGTATCCCTGTTTCTTAGCTTTAATATGGCTTTGGAATTTATGGATTTGGACTTAGGTAGCCTGATTTATGATGTTTGCACTAGAATGCGTTCTGTGAATCTGTTTTTACGGTTCTGGTGTAGTAGATTGCATTTTTTACTTGGTTACACTCAAAAATGGGTTGAGTAACCTTCTGTAATATTGTAACCCTATCTCTTAGCTTCGAAACGGTGGGTCTTGTACCTTCATCCGATAATCGTAGTGCCATTGGTACGAAAACCGCATAATGACATCAAAAACTGTTTTTTTCCGGGTTAACACTTACTCCATTTCCGGATTTTTCTGGTTTCCTCTAATGCTTGTGTATGCTTATGGAACCCTATTTTGGTAATATTTGGCATTGGTTTATGACTCGTTATCGAGTCTCATTGTACTTGTTTGCATATTTTAGGGCGTGACGGTGGTTCACGACGCTCCTTTGACGGAGGTGCATGAAATATCACTTTCAAGCTTGGTGAGTGTACTACTCACTTGTGTGTTACTATATGGATTTGATACTTGAACTTGATGTGTTAAATGTTTATTGCACCATCGATATTGATTGAAGTGAGGGTGTACTTTATCACTCTCACTTGTTCCTCATGTTATTGGAATGTTACATGGAATATTACATGAAATGAAAAGTACTTGACTTGGTGTCGTTTGGACGAGTATCCAACGACCATGATTGTTACCATTGAGCTCAACCCCATTGGTAGTTGATTGAATCGAGCCGGTGAGAGCTTGGTCGTGCCAATTAATGAACTTTGGGGACTGTTATATGGAATCTTGTAGTATGAGAGACTCTCGATTCCGGTATACTCGAGTAATACCACAGTGCAAGTGTTTGGAGTTCGGGTCCGGTAGGGGTATGTTGGGTGGAAGGAATGGAAGTAAAGTGGAGTCTACGGTTGGTTACTTTTAAACATTGACTGAGAGTCAATGAGGTTCGATCAAGAATGCAAACGAGGAAAAGGGCTCTTGAGAGCCGCCCGTATCCTTTTTATCTCCACCATTAATGTGTGCATTTGCTTACTTTTGATGAATTGAAATGAAAAGCTTTATGCTTATGTGAACTTTGCTGATTGAGTGGTATTATCTCACTGGGCGTAAGCTCACCCTATTCCTTTTGTTTTCCTTACAGGAAAATAAATACTTTTCGACTGCAATTGATAGTTGGTTGCCGAATTGAGCTAGTTGGACATATCTTTTGTATAGCTCATTTATTGAAACCCTAAATGTACTTTTGGGACCGTTTCTCTTTTGATTTGGCAAACCGGACATGTATCCACTTTTGAATACTTTTGTATGCCATTTTGGCTTGTATCTGCTAAATTTCAACATGTAAATATTTGCTTGATGATTGGTTGGGGTGTCGACGGGTCGGTTACTATTCATGGCCGACTCCGATTTTATTTTTTTTTTATTTTGACATTTTGACTTGTTTACGCGCATTTGTAAGATCCGGAACGTATTAGATCGCTCTAAACTGAACCGTTAGTCCTGGCGAGAGCTGGGCAGGCAGTCCGCTAACCCCTTTGGTTCGCCTTAGGGGAAGGTGGGGCTGTCACAGTATGAGTACTTGATACATGCTTAACTGTTATAAATGATTGGAGAATTTGAAAATGGAGTCAAGTCTGTACTTTACCGCACTCGTTCTCATTTGAAATGAATGGAATGAAATATGTTGAATGAAATGATTAAATGCTTGAATGAAATGAAATTGTATGTTATGGCTGCATACGTCGTTGGAGTGAATCTCCTCAACTCTCAAATGTACATGGGGGACGCCCAAACTCATAGGTTGACCTTTGGACTCGACCCTGCAAGGGCTTGGTCGGGAACCTCGGTGAGCTATGAGAATAACATGATAAGCTTGATCTATTGAAGAGATCTTGCTTGGCCTACTCATGCAGTAGCGCCTTAATCGTCGTTCGGGCCCGGTGGGGGGTTGTAAGGTGGACGGACATGAGAAGTAAGTGGAGTTCTACGGATTGGAAATATCGACCGGGTTGACGGAGGGTCATCACGGGAAGATATACGAATGAAATTTGCAAAGCAAGTGAAAATTAGCTCCTGAGAGCTACCATATCCTTGAATTGTTTCTGTTTACATTTCACTGAATTGTTAATTACTCGAATGTGATTGTTTTACTTATTCATTGGGTTTGCTATACGGACAACGTGCCTGAATGTGTGTTCTTGGCCTCACGAGTGATTGCTCACCCCGTAGATTTGTTTTCCTTAATAGGTTTGGACTTGGAGTAAGACCCGAAGAAACCATGGGATGTACTTTTGTTTTAGGGTTTCGAATGCAATTGGCTAGATATTTTGGCTGTTGTATATTTTGGGATTTGATGTGTATTTTGGGAAATCCGATGTAAGAATTGGATAATCGCTGTATTTTGAACTGGTGGAGTAAGACTTGGGCAGTCGGTTATGGAAGCGACTTCTCTTTGGTAGGCCTGTTTTAATTGTTATATATTGTTAAACTCGAAAGTTTCCGCACTTTCTTACTCTATCTTGTCGTGATGGCTGGTATTGTATTAAGATTGAATCGAATTGTCTTGAGTCCTGGCAGGAGCTAGGCAGGCGTTCCGCGGATACCCTTTGGTTCGCCTTAGGGAGAAGTGGGGGCGTCACAGAATCAGGCTTACGTCAAAACATGAAAGTTGTAGGAAATGGTGTTTTATAGCTTCTTGTAAAATTACAGCTCAATCGGATCACTGTAGCATGTGAAATGACCGAAATACCCCTGACTGCCAAATGTACGTTTCAGCCAGCAGTTTTGAGATTTCTCATGTTTGGCTTCGTTTTTCAATTTGATCTGTATCAAATCAGCATTTGGCCAAAACATAAAAGTTTTGACCCTATGTTTCATATTTCCAACACATCTGAAAATGCCTCAATCGGAATTGTGTAGCTTGAGCTATTGCCGTTTGAATTCAGTACTGACAACCAGACTGATCATGAATTTCTGGTTCAGTAATTTACAAATTCAACCTAGATCAATTATGAACTGGGTTAAGTAGTCTTCATGAAAGTTGTAACCCTTTGTCTTAGATTCGAAACGGTATAAGGTGCACCCTAATCCGACAAATGTAGCTCCAGTTGTGACTAAAATGCTATAAGATGTCAAATCTACTGTTTAGCTTTTTGTCTACAAAACTGATTTCCGATTGTATTATTAGACTTGTGTTGTAATTGGATGATTTTGGAGCCTAATTGAAGGGCTATGTTAGTAACATTACTTGTGTGTTATTTTGGGGCTGAATTGGGCAAAACACTAAGCCATAAATGGCTAGAAAAATAGCTAAATACAAAGGGCATGCCGTCCAAATTTTCACTCGAGGACTAGACGTGTGTACTTGTGGTTCGAGCAAAGAGTTGAGGTTGAATTGAACTCGAATTGTCTAGGTTATTTGAGTCCTCTTTTGTAGACGTATATATGATGAAATTTGGCCGAAACTTGTACCCTTGGAAAAATGAAAGTAGTGACCACTCGGAATATGTTTTCCTCGCCTTTTGGACTTAAATGCGAATTCCAAAGTTTTAGTTGCTTCTTTAGCAACACCAAAAGAGCGAGCATGAATTTTTCTAGAGTTTGATAAGTAACTTGAATACTACTTAAACGAGTTTCATGCACTTGATTTTCTTGAAGCGAAACTCCTGTGTTGCGAACCCTAGTTGATTTTAAGCTCTTGCATAATATTTTATCGCAGATTTGGACTCCAACCAAGGAGTTACACCTGAACGTGATTTTGACAAGCACTAAATCTTTGGTGAGTGCTTTTAAATATATGATTGAACTTGATATTTGATTTACCAATGTGATCGGATAACATTTGCTTGGTTTGGTCGGGCAAGTGTGTACTTTATCGCACTTGACCTAACTCAACTAAATACTTGATATCTCATTCATGCTTATACAAGTGACTTAATTTGCATTGACCTGTACTTGTATTTGTACTTGTGCTTGACTTGTAAGTGATGAGCGGCAGTATGTACCACACTCGATACGAGTGGGAGGTACCTCTCATTCCCGTCTCCGTACTTTTCTCTTGACTAAGTCGATTGGTCATTGACTATAGTGACTGTTTGGAAACCCAAACCCCACTGGCTAGTTAATCGAGTCAAGCCGGCAAGGGCATGGTCGATTATGTGACAGCCCCACCTCCCCCTAAGGCGAACCAAAGGGTTCGGCGGGCCGCCTGCCCATCTCTCGCCAGGACTCAGTCGAGCCGTTAAAAGAAATCGAAAACGTTCAGGAAGATAATAGCGCGCTCAAACGATTCAAAGTCGCCAAATGGAAAAACGAAAATCAACACCAAAAATAAATAGTGGTTGCCACATCACCACCCCGCCAGGAGCCCAAGGAATACAGATATGGCCATATGACTCGGGAAAACATTTCCAATCCAAATAGGATACATGAATAGGGTAAATAGTTTTATACACATACGTTTGTAATTTACGGAACAAAAGAAGATAATTAGATCCAAATACATTTAGGGTTTTTCAACTATCGAGGAGCTTTACAAAATATAATAAAACTAGCTCGACTCGTGCGTCAAAACATCTTAGCCCCAAAAGTGGTTCCCTGTAAGGAAAAACAAAGATAACGGGACGGGGTGAGCTTACGCTCAATGAGGTACCAAAATAATAGCAAATAAGAAACATGGAACTTCATATTCAATTAATCACATATGTGCATCAAATAAAGAAGTGAACAAACACCATGGACAGAAAGGATACGGGTGGCTCTCAGGAGCCAAATTCCCATTTGCTTCACCGAAACTTGATCGAAATAACAGTTGACACTCCGTCAACGTTACAGAAGTAACCAATACCGTAGACTCCACTTTCTTCGATTCCTTCCACCTCACATACCCCCACCGAGCCCGAAATCCAATCAGTTCAGAAATGGTAATACTCGAGTATACCGGAATCAAGGGTCTCAATACCCAAAGATCCCAAAACAGACTACCGTGGTTCGTTATCTAATCGACCAGGCCCTTGCCGGCCCGACTCGAGTAACTGGCCACAGGTGTTGAGCTCAGAGGTCACAGAAAGGTCGTTAGATACAAGCTTCCAAACGACATCAGAACAGATACAGATACAGATAACAGATAACAGATTCAGATTCGCACCAAAATTTGGCATATGAACAGACAAGAGAACGAGTGTGATAAAGTACACCCTCGTCTCAATCAAAATAACCAGATAGTTCAGTAATTCATGTCACAGATTGCATGTACAGAAACCGAGTTAAATAACAAGTGAGGGGGAGTGGTACACTCACCGGTTGAAGTACGGATACTTCACAAATTTTCACTTCAGATTGGCTTTAATCGCCAAGAAACCCTAAAAGAACCAAAGTAAAACAATTGAAGGTTCTACTTCCAAAATCGAGTATACAGAATGCACATGTGAGGCTCGACTACACGTCGTACGCCTTTCCGTGGTAATTACTAGTACAAAAGAATAAAATATGACTTTCAAAAGGCAACTCAAACCTAAAGAGACTAAGCGGCCTAGAAAATTGGACAGCATTTCCCCTAAATTTGTTTACTTTTCCAGCCGTCATGGCTTCATTATTTTCCTCAGCCAGTCCCAAAGTCACACACAAAATAAGTTCATTCAATAGCCGTTCAGTAAGCTCCAAGTAGTACAAGTACAATTCAAGCTAGGGAAAAGTCCGGAAATGAAAGTCAAGCCCTAAGATATTCAAATAAGCACAATAAGACTCGATTACAAGTCATAAACCAATTCCAAATACCACCAAAATAGGGCTCCATAAAAATGTATAAGCACTAGAGTAAACCAGGAAACTCCGGAAATGGAAATAACTCTAACCCAAAAAAAATAGTTTTTGACATCATTTTACGGTTTTGGCACTATTGACACTACACTTATCGGATGGAGGTGAAAGATACACCGTTTCGAATCTAAGAGATAGGGCTACAATGTTGAAGAAGACTACTCTGCCCAGTTTCGAGTGTAACCAGGTCAAAAATGCAAGATGCAAAACCAGAACCGCAAAAACAGGTTCACAAACCGCATTCTGGTTCAAACATCATAAGCCAGGCTACCTAAGTCCAAATCAAGTGATTCCAAAGCCATCCGAAAGCTAAGAAACACAGATACAATTCATCAGAAGACCTCAACAACCAATTCCGAAGTATTCCAACCAAAATAACCAATTACAGACGCAATTATCAAATTCGGGTAGAAACAGGGCAGCAGGGGTAATTCAGTCTTTTCTCAAGTTACGTTGCTCCGATTGACCTGAAATTTTGTAGTCATCTCTAAAATATCATTCCCTACAACTTTCATGTTTTAACCAAAGGCCAATTCTTCCTCTAACTATGAGGTACTGTACCGGGCAGAATGTAAGAACATGAAACCCTAGCTTTCCAAACCACTTCCAAAACAGAAATTTCTTGCAATTAACCACTTTTTCCACCTTCTAGCTTCCTTCAATATCATTTCCAATCATCATACATGACCACATAATAATAATCATAGGAAAATAGAAAAATCACCAATAATTATAAAACTTCACCAATTCAACCAAAATCAAGATATAATCCATAAAATTACATCTTAAATTACCACCAATCATGAATTAAACATCATTAGATGGAGGAGAGGGGTTCCTTCACCACTCACCTTAGTAACACAAGAGAGGGAGCAACTAATCACCTTGGCCTTCCAAACAACTCCACTAAACACCTCACAATCACTCACTTAAGGTTTTCTATGGAACAAAAGCAAGATTAAATGGTTGAGTTGTTGGATTTGAGCAAGAGTGAATCAAGAATTTGGAGAGGTTTTCTTTCTTTTGCTTAGAGAGAGAGAGCCGGCCACAATAGCTAAGAATGAAGATGATTTTTGGTAATTTTTCGTTTATTTAGTCAAATGGTAAAACAAGAAATAGTAGTCAAAAGGTAAACCCAATCTCCAAGTGACACTTGTCACTTCTTTAAATGCATCTCTATCACTTTGTTTCCTCTCACACCAATCCACTTGGGTAACCTCTAATTATCTCTTAGCACCCGCTAATTTAAACCCAGTATCCGAAACTTAACCTAGTTGGCCGAATTTTTCCGAACATTTCGCCCTAGCGGGTTCCACGTCCGATATATACTCTTAATTTGTCAAAACCTACCCGATACTAGAAAACTCACCTAAAAACTATATTTACTCATAAAAATTATCTAGAAACTTTTTGAATAAAGAAAATGCAGAAAACATGCCAGTAACCCGAATAAAACCTAGAAAATGGGGAAAAAAAATTTTACGGGTTCTCACAGATTAGATAACGAACCATGGGTATCTAGTGATGTCGAGTGGAGTGTTATCTCCTCGACTAATCGGTATGCTCGAGTATTACCACCAGTGTTTAGTTGGTGTTCGGGCCAAGTAAGGGGGTTGAATGGTGGACGGATTGGTGTGAAGCGAAGCACTACTAGATTGGTTACTTTACTTGAAAGTTGACGGAGTGTCAACTAGTACTAGATCAAGCCCTGGTGAAGCAACGGGAATTTGGCTCCTGAGAGCCATCTGTATCCTTATCCTTTGATTGTTATTCGTAGTGTTATTGTTTCTGCTAGAAAAAGAATTTTACACTCACTCATTTTGAGATTTGCTACTTGAAGTGTTATTGCTCACTTTTATGAACTTGTTACGCTCGCTACTTTGCTACTTTGATACGTGCACTTTTAAATAACAGTCAACTTGCTATTTGGAACCTCACTGGACTTTTAGCTCATTTCACGCCATTTGTTTTCCTTACAGGGGATACGAGCGAGGGCTTGAGACTGGTACAGGCTAGCATAGTCTAGTTTTTGGAAATTTTACGATTATACTCGCGCTAGTGCTCGGTTAGGGTTGAATGTATCTAGGATTCATATCTTTTGTTATAATTGGGATTGTACGAATGTTTGGAACAGAAATGAATGTACATGTACGTTCCAAGTTTGGGAACTGTTATCTCCTTTACTCTTGAGGTTGTAACCTATTTTATTTGAAGTGGGTGAGTGAGTCCTAGCGAGAGCTGGGCAGGCGGTCCGCTAAACCCTGGGGTGTGCCCTAGGGGGAGGTGGGGTCGTCACAGATGGTATTAGAGCTCTTATCGAGCTCGTGCCGGGAGAGGGTTCTCGGACTGTGGGGATTGGCTTGTTAAGTGTGGAACAATTGTCTATTGTTGGGAAAATTAGATATGTATGTTGGGTAGGAATCTCAAAAGTGATTGATTTCCTCTTGAGCCTAGCCAACTTGAGTGGTGTATTATCTTATTTTCAGATTATTGTACCCGAATACCAAAGAGCGATACCTTTATGATAAGTCTGGAGGGCGAAAGCCAAGGCGCAGGGGGAATGCGAATAGTCTGGATTTGGGAGATATTGAAGATATTAGTGAGATTCAGGCCCCTTATTAGTCAAGTGTATATACCTGGTTGTCCTTCTTCAAGTTTTGATTAAGTATAGTGCCTGAGCAATACCTGGTGTTAATGTCCCATAGGGTATGTGACTATATATATAAGGAGAGTGTTTTATTTTAAATGTGCTCTATTATTTTCATTTTATGATTTTAAATTGCTTTTATCGAACTTTATAGCTACTTCTTATACCTATATAGTCTATATTTTTTTTTTCAAAAGAAGCATGGAGGGTAGTACGTGTCTAGAGATTTAATTGTAGTCATGAGAGGAGATGTACTTTGGAGATTATTTGCCAATGCATAGTATTTTATTTCACGATTTAGTAAGAGTAGTAACCAAGTTTCATAGTTACGAATTTTCTTTTTCATCAAATTCCTAAATTTATACCACTGTGACGCTCCCACCGTACCCAGAGGCGTACCAAAGGGCTTAACGGGACTTCTGCCTAGCTCGCGCCAGGACTCAATACTTAAAATGAGAAACTAGAGTTGACGCTAAAAGAAAGTTCTATTTACTCTATTATAGCTTCAAAAGTTGTGCAAACTATCACATCAAACCATGCATACCACGAGTACCAGAAAGTAAACCCTAGAAAAGTTGATAACTATAACCACCACGACAAATATATACATCTTACTAGTCAACTTATAAAGTAAAAGTTCAACTATTCTATAGCCAAAAGTCTAAACATCTTCCCGAGCGATCCACGTGTCGGTCCCCTGCTAAGGAAAACAAATGGAATGGGGTAAGCTATATGTTAGTGAATAATCAGGGGTAAAAATGTAAAATCACATCCAAATAAACAAGTAAATCAGGATATTTCACATCAATAACAGAAAGGTAACATCACAATGGTAGGATATGGGTGGCTCCAAAGCCAGTTCAATTCCTCGAGCTTGAACGCCAGTTGACACTCCGTCAACCAAAGTACTCATGGTCCGTAGACTCCACTTACTTTTCCCGTTCATCTTATCAACCCCCGCTGGCCAGTCAATAGCACAAAGCAGCTCGAGGGAAAAAAAATCATTTAGCTTTAATCAAAGCTTTAACAAAGAACGAAATCCCAAGGTTAGCATGGAACTCACTTCGACCAAGTCCAGGCTGGCTCGAATAGTCCGTCTACCCTTGGAACCGGGCTGGTACCAAGCCCTGAGATATCAAATCTCTCAATAGATTATATCTCTCAACAAAGTACTTACCCCAACAGCACACAGGAAAAAGGGGTTCAACTCAAGTCATGTAATCACCCCCATCAGCACACAGCAAAAGGGTGATACTCAACATAAGGCATGTATTCTCACATATGAAATGAAAACAAACGATGGGCTTTGGTTGAGTGAGATAAAGTACACCCTCACCTAAGTACCCATTTAACATATACAAAGAACTTTGACAATTTCACATCAATAAACAACCCAATTACTCACTCAAAATAGTGAGCACGCAAATCAAGGCACTTTATACGAGTCCACTGACTCCGTCCGATTCGTCACAACCTGTGACAGAAGATTATACTCAAATATTAGTGAATCAACCATCACAACTGGAAATAAGGACTAAAACAATCAAAGCGGCAAAACGGCAAAGGAATGAATGCGCACGTGCGCGGAAATGAAAATGGTACAAAACGGGTTACACGATTTTGACCATAACTGGAGCTGTGGTTATCGGATCAAAATGTACTAGGAAGTGTCTCGAAACTTAGACAAAGGGTTACAACTTTCTTGAAGACACCTCAACCCAGTTTTCAGTGTATCCAAGTCAAATTTGCAGATTACCGAACCAGAACTCCAAAGACCGGTTTATACCTCTAGTAAAATTTTGGCGGCATGCCCCTTGTGTTTACCTATTTTCCAGCCATTTATGGCTTCAATATTTTTCTCAAATCAGTCCCAAAATCACACACAAAATAATCTCATTTCAATAGCCGTTCAATAGGTTCAACGTCGTACAAGTACAAAATCAAGCTAGGAAAATGTCCGGAAATGAAGTTTAAGACATAAAACAAAAGACAGATTTGACGTCGCTTAGCGTATTGGACAAAACCGAAGCTACGCTAATCAGATTGGGGTACAATTTATACCATTGTGAAGCTAAGATAAAGGGCTACAACTTTGAAGAAGACCACTCAGTCTAGTTCGTAGTGTATCTAGGTCAGAATTTAAAATTACAGAATCAGAATCTCACAATCAGGCCAGTTAACCACACTATACGTAAATGACAATAACTCAGGCTACCAAAGTCCGATTGAGGTGTTTTCAGGTGCGTTAGAAAGATAAGCCATAGCACTACAACTTTCATGTTTTGACTAAAGGCTAATTTAATATGGATCAGGGTGAAAATAATGCGGTCAGATTGGTGAAATGTCAAAACTGGCCACAGAGCTCTACCTATGGCAGTCAGGGGTATTTTTGTCTTTTCACATGATACAGGGTTCCGATTGAGTTGAAATTTTACAGCAATTTATAAAATATCATTCCCTACAACTTTCATGTTTTGTACTAAGTCTAATTCGGCCCCCATCATGGTCAAACAGAACCGGGCAGAACAGAACAATGAAGAATCTCAATTCTGGAATTTAAGGTATTCAAGGTATAACTTCCCCTTTCTAACTTAAAACACCACTTCACCTCTTTGTCTACACTTATTCACAGCATATCCCATCTAAACAAGAAGAAATATGGTTGAACAATACAAAACCCTAACTTACCAATTCTCCAAAAATCTTCACAACTACTTGCATAGCTATCAATCAACCAAAAATATGAATTATATAGCAACTTAAGCTAGAATAAAGGAACTAAAGATGATGGGCAGCCAATATAACTCAATAAAAGGGGTTGCAAGAGTTATCCTTCACGTTTCCTTGTGAAATTTTGCTCCCTAAACTTCCCAATCTCTCAATTTACAAGTTAATCGGTTTAGTTTTCTTGTTTTCTCACTCAATCAAGCAAAAACCCAAGATGGATTTGAAGTTTTCTTTCTCTTGTTTTTCTCTCAAGGCTCACGACTAGGAGGCTGGAAAAATGGAGAAGAATGAAGGCCAAGAAAGGTTATAAGGCTTGGTCTTGGTTTGGGTCAAAGGTGCATGGATTGATGCCACTTGTTACCACCAATTTCCATCTCAATTTTGTTTCTTTTCCTTTGGTTTAAATGGTCAAAAATTTCGGCCACCTTGATCAGCTTTAGAGCTGATATTTAGGCTCTAATAACAATGAGATTAACTTGATAAAATGTTGCTCAAATGGTGTGTTCAATCGGTAGTGGACAGTACCCGTCGGTTCGAGCTTATTTTCCTTAACGAGTATGGAATACTCTAATACCTCATTAATGAGTTCATCAATAGTGGTAAAGATTACCTCAAGAATTAGTCACTCTATGTATTTCAATCCAAGAACCAACCGTGTAGTCCTTATCTCAAAGTCTCAATGGTCTTTATTCTCAATGAACTTCAAATGTCTTGTAGATAGGCCTTAATGGTTGTAATCTTTTAAAACGAATAGAAGGAACCTCAATACGATGGAAGATAGGGGGTACCTTCGACGATTGCCAATGGGTCTGTCACCCCTTGATGTCCTATTGCATAGGTCCTTACCGGCACTTTCGGTCGATTACCCGTTGCATTGGTCGACTTAGAAGTGTTCCCCTCTGCCCTTGGAAAATTTCCTTCTTTTGGCAGATGAGAGCACTGAGCAATCAGGTGCTCAGCACTACCACATCGATAGCATTTTCGAACTTGTCCTTTCTTCCAACAATTATCTTCCATGTGGTTAGCAGCCCCACAAAATCCACATGCCATCCTAGGTCCTGATGTCGGACCTCCTCATGAGATACCCTTTTGGGTCTCTCTTCTTGCCTGACCTTTCTCAAAATATCCTTGATTCGGGATCCCTATTGATCATGGTCCACCTATTCCTCGACCCCTCTTAGCTGGTAGCTCGCTCCCCGAGCTCTGTCCCTCAATATAACTACTGGTATCAGGTTGTCTTCATTTTCTATCATGAAAGGCCTTTACTTGAATCTTGGTATTTTCAATTCTTTGTGCTTTTTCAATAGCTTGACTATAGGTCTCCAATCGAGCAGCTGCCAGTGCCTCTTGAATCTCCACATTCAAACCCTGGACAAACCGACGAATTCTCCTTTGGTATGTCAGCACTAACTCTGGAGCAAAACGAGAGAGTTTGGTAAATTGCATCTCGTATTCCGCCACACTCATAGTCCCTTGACGTAGGCGTATGAACTCATCCTCTCGCCTTTCTTGAACAAGTGGCGGTAAGTACTTCTTATTAAACTCACGAGTGAAATTAAC
The DNA here is from genome assembly GCF_036785885.1 of Coffea arabica. Lineage (NCBI taxonomy): Eukaryota > Viridiplantae > Streptophyta > Magnoliopsida > Gentianales > Rubiaceae > Coffea > Coffea arabica. The sequence continues at coordinate 26,472,857 of NC_092317.1, forward strand.
CCATGTCCATGGGGTCTGCTCTCTATCCCATTTGGCTCGATCACATTCCACCAGGCACGGGCCACCCCCTCAAACTGGAAAACGGTGAAAGCTATCTGCCGTTCCTCCGGGTATCCTAACGCAGTAAAAATGTCTAACATTCGCTCCAACCAACTCTCCGTTATATCAGGGCTAGGTCCACCCAAAAATTTTGGCGGTAGAAAATTCTGGAACCGTTCTAAGGCACGGTCCTCTCCCTCATGATTTTCGGGATGCTGTACCTGGCCTTGACCCTATTGGTTGACCATCTGTTTTATCAAATCAGCCATTCGCTGTATGGCTGTAGCTACTTGGGTCTCAGTTTGTATATTTGCATTTTTATTTGTTACCCCTTTGGTTCCTTGTCCTCGTCCTCTACCCCCACCGCGAGTCTTCATTTGATTGTTTTATAGCTTCTATAATTGGGACAAAATATGGTACTAGTTCAAAGCGTTGAAAAATTATAAATACACGAATTAGCCAAGATAGCAAAATATCATACACGAAACTATATACATATATCGACAATTCATGCCAAAAATATACACATATCAGTTCACAGCTAGCCATCATTCAACCAATACAAAACATGTTAGTTCATGAGCACACCGGCTCCAAAAAATCAACAAAACAACTCTGAGTAACGGCCCTAGCGGAAATTCCCTACAGAGCCTATAAAGTCTATCGCATCCATTGGTTGGATTTGAAGATTGGAGCAAGATTATGAAGTAGGAAGTTGGAAGATTTTTTTCCTTCTTTGAGCAAGAGAATTCGGCCAAGTGAAGCTTGAAATGAAGAGATTTTTGGCCAATTTTAATTAAATGGTAAAGTTATGAATAGTAGTCCAAAGGTCAAAAGGTAAGAATGAATCTTCAAGTGACACTTGTCACTTCATTTAATGCTAATCTATCTTTTTGTCTCTCCAACTCTTATCCATCTAGGTAACTTCTAATTATCTCTTAACACCTGATAACTTAAACCCGGTATACACAACTTAACCTAATTGGCCGAATTTTACCGAACTTTCCGCACTAACGGGTCCCACATCCGGTATACGCTCTTAATTTTTCAAAACCTATTCGATACTAGAAAAATCATCTAAAAACTCTATTGACTCATTAAAATTATCTAGCAATTTTTCCTAAGCAAGAAAATGCAGAAAACATGCCATTAAAGATAATAAAACCTAGAAAATGGAAAAGTTACGGGTTCTCACAGTGATACTCAACATAAGGCATGTATTCTCACATATGAAATCAAAACAAAGGACGGGTTTAGATCGAGTGAGATAAAGTACACCCTCGCCTAAGAACCCATTTAACATACACAAAGTACTTTGACAATTTCACATCAATAAACAACCCAATTACTCACTGAAAATAGTGAGCACGCAAATCAAGGTACTTTATACGGGTCCACCGATTTCGTCCGGTTCGTCACTGCTTGTGACAGAAGATTATACTCAAATATCAGTGAATCGACCATCAAAACTGGAAATAAAGACTAAAACAATCAAAGCGGCAAAACGGCAAAGGAATGCATGCGCGCGTGCGCGGAAATGAAAATGGTACAAAACAGGTTACACGATTTTGACCATAACTGGAGCTGTGGTTATCGAATCAAAATGTACTAGGTAGTGTCTCGAAGTTTAGACAAAGGGTTACAACTTTCATGAAGACACCTCAACCCAGTTTTCAGTGTATCCAAGTCAAATTTGCAGATTACCGATCCAGAACTCTAAAGACCGGTTTATACCTCTTGTGAAATTTTGGCGGCATGCCCGTTGTGTTTACCTATTTTTCAGCCATTTATGGCTTCAAAATTTTCCTCAAATCAGTCCCAAGTCACACACAAAATAATCTCAGTCCCAAGTCACACACAAATCAATAGCCGTTCAATAGGTTCAATGTCGTACAAGTACAGAATCAAGCTAGGAAAATGTCCGGAAATGAAGTTTAAGACATAAAACAAAAGACAGATTTGACGTCGCTTAGCGTATCGGACACAACCGAAGCTACGCTAATCAGATTGTGGTGCAATTTATACCATTTCGAAGCTAAGATAAAAGGGCTACAACTTTGAAGAAGACTACTCAGTCCAGTTCGTAGTGTATCCAGGTCAGAATTTCAAATTACAGAACCAGAATCTCACAATCAGGCCAGTTAACTACACTATACACAAATGACAATAACTCAGGCTACCAAAGTCCGATTGAGGCGTTTTCAGGTGCGTTAGAAAGCTAAGTCATAGCACTACAACTTTGATGTTTTGGCCAAAAGCTAATTTAATATGGATCAGGGTGAAAATAACGCGGTCAGATTGGTGAAATGTCAAAACTGGCCACAGAGCTCTACCTATGGCAGTTAGGGGTATTTTTGTCTTTTCACATGATACAGTGTTCCGATTAAGTTGAAATTTTACATGAATCTATAAAATATCATTTCCTACAACTTTCATGTTCTGTACTAAGCCTAATTAGGCCCCCATCATGGTCAAACAGAACTGGGTAAAATAGAACAATGAAGAATCTCAATTCTGGAATTTAAGGTATTCAAGGTATAACTTCCCATTTCTATCTTAAAACACCAATTCACCTCCTTGTCTACACTTATTCACAGCATATTCCATCTAAACAAGAAGAAATATGGTTGAACAATACAAAACCCTAACTTACCAATTCTCCAAAAATCATCACAACTACTTGCATAGCTATCAATCAACCAAAAATATGAATTATATAGCAACTTAAGCAAGAATAAAGGAACTAAAGATGATGGACAGCCAATATACCTCAATAAAAGGGCTTGCAAAAGTTATCCTTCACCTTTCCTTGTGAAATTTAGCTCCCTAAGCTTCCCAAACTCTCAATTTGCAAGTTAATCGGTTTAGTTTTCCTGTTTTCTCACTCAATCAAGCAAAAACCCAAGATGGATTTGAAGCTTTCTTTCTCTTATTTTTCTCTCAAGGCTCACGGCTAGGAGGCTGTAAAAATGGAGAAGAATGAAGGCCAAGAAAGGTTATAAGGCTTGGTCTTGGTTTGGGTCAAAGGTGCATGGATTGATGCCACTTGTCACCACCAATTTCCATCTCAATTTTGTTTCTTTTCCTTTGGTTTAAATGGTCAAAAATTTCAGCCACCTTGATCAGCTTTAGAGTTGATATTTAGGCTCTAATAACAATGAGATTAATTTGATAAAATATTGGTCAAATGGTTTGTTCAATCGGTAGTGAGCGGTACCCGTCGGTTCGAGCCGATTTTCCTTAAATCGCATATACTAGGGTTTTATCTTATAATTCAGTACCTTATTATTATCACTTCTAATCACATACTTAATATCATCTAAAACTCACTCTTAATCACCAAATTTGATACACACTCTGTACTGAATGGTCATGCTACGAAAAGTCGAAAAAACCCTAATTTGCAATAACTCGAAAACGAAAGGGAAAACCCTTAATTCTATGGTTGATTGCAATTACTGAGGGTGTGAATGAGTAGTAAAGGTATTAGAAAGGAATAAATGCCAAATAAAAGGAATTTTAAGCAAAATGTGAGGGATTTTACAATTCCATTGATTACAATTAGGGTTTCGATTAAAAATGAGAGATGTAAGAAAATCGGTTAGTCACAAGTAAACTAGGGTTTTTTATTAGACTTTAGGGTTTCCAGTCCCTTTAAAACAAACCCAAAGAAATAAACTCCAGTATCTTCTTTACAAACAACCTCCTAACATTCGGTGTATCACAATCACTTTGCACAATTTGACGTCTTCATTGAACTTCCTTAGCATATCAACTTAGCCATTACGTCGGCGAGATTTTTCCTCTAGGTAAGTTTGTGGCAGTACTATGAGTAAGAGAAAGCCACTTAGGAATTGGAAGAAAATCCTGTAACATCAAGTTTTGTGCGAGCAAAGGTTCGAATTTCGAGGACAAAATTCTTTTAAGGGGGAGGAGTGTGAGACCCCGAAATTTTATTTGTCTTTATAGCTCTTATTTGAACTTACTTGCCTTAGATTCTTGGTTGAATGTAAGCCAAGGGAGTGCATTTTGCTAAGAAAAGTTTCATAATTTCAAGTTGTTAGAAAATCTAGAAATTTTCGCAGGAGGCTCTGCGCAACTTTGGGAAATTGGCTATAACTTCGTATAGGAAAGTCAGAATTGAGTTCCGTTTGTTGCTTTTGAAACTAGACACATAGGGATTCCTACGGTGTAAAGTTAAGAGTTTGATTCAATCTCTGTAAATTCTAGGAAGTTGGCAAAGTTGACTGAAAATTCTGCCCTGCACAAGTAAACATAGGAATGTTGTAGTAGCTTATGGCTCAATTTGGACCAACTTATCAACTAAATCTCTTTGAGGTTCTTCTAAAGATTATTAGTATTTGAAGTCTAGTTTTTAACAAGCCATGTTGTATGAATTTTTGATATTTATAACTCAAGTTATGATTTTTCTAAAGGAAGGGCATAAATTAGGGTTTTGGTGTGCATTTTGGTAGTGTGATTGTAAGGACTTGTAAAATCTCTCATATTTTCTTAAAAATTCCCTTTTATTTGGAATCCATTATTTTACAATAGATTTACTACTCATTCACTTCCTCAATAGTTACAATTAATCATAGAACTAAGGGTTTTCCCTTTACTTCCATCGTTAAGGTAAATAAGGGTTTTTACGTCTTTTGGTAGTGTGATTATTCGGTATGGAGTGTGTATTAAATTTTGTGATTAAGGGTGAGTTTTAGATGATATTAAGTGTGTGATTAGAAGTGAAAATAATAAGCTAGTGAATCATAAGATAAAACCCTAGTACACGCGATTTAAGAAAAATCGGTTTGAACCGACGGGTACCGTTCGCTACCAATGGAATACACCACTTGACCACCACTTTATTACCTTAATCTCCTTATTTTAGTTGAGCTAATTAGCTCTTAATTAACCCTTAAGTCAGCCACCATTATTGACTAAGGAAAAGAGAGATATTTTGGTGAAAATATTTGTGATTAAGCCATTTGTCAAAAATCCAACCAAGGTCTTGACCAAGACCTTTGACCAAGACATTTTCCTTTCTTCTTATCTTTCTTCTTGGCTCATTTTTCTTCATTTTGCTTCATCTTGGTCGTGACTTATGAGAGGAAAAAGAAAAGAGTGAAGAACACTTCATTTCCATCTTGAGTTTTAGCTTAGTTTGAGTGAAAATCCAAAATCCAAACCGATTAAACACTTATTTGGGAACTTGGTGTGAGGACCCGTAATTTTCTTAATTTCTAGGTTTTATTTTCTTTTAATTGCACGTTTTTCCATATTTTCATTATTCGGAAAATTTTAAAAATGATTTTTATGAGTAAATATGGTTTTTAAATCATTTTTCTAGTATAAGTTAGTTTTTAAAGTTTTAAGAGTGTATACCGGATGTGGGACCCACTAGTGCGGTAAGTTCAATAAAATTCAGCCAATTAGGTTAAATTGTGCATACCGGGTTTAATTTATCAGGTGTTAAGAGACAATTAGAAGTTACCTAAATGGATTATCATTGGAGAGACAAAAGGATAGCTTTGCATTAAATAAGGGTCACAAGTTTCACTTTCCTATTTCTTCTTGGACTTTGACCTTTGTACCAACTTTACCAATTAATCAAAATTGACCCAAAATCATCCTCATTTCAAGCTTCTTGTGGCCGACTCTCTCTAAGAGAAAAGAAAAGAAAACTCTCAACTTTCTTGCCTCTAATCTTGCTCAATCTCCCAAATCAACCGATTAAACTTGGAATTCCTCCATAAAAACTCTTGGTTTAGTGGTAGTGAGATTGGTTGTGAAGTGGTTTGGAGGAAAGTGGTACTAAGTTGGCTCCTTTCTTGAGTTAGTAAGGTGAGTAGCTAAGGAACCTCTCTTTTGTTCTCAATAATGTTTAATTAGTAGCTTGTGTTAGTCAAAGAGGTGATTTTGTGGACAATATCATGACTATTGGTGGAGAATGATGAATTTTTATATTTATTCTTGATTTTCTGTTTTTATATGTTCTATATTGTGTGGCCATGGATGATGGCTTGGGATAGTCTAGAATGAAGCCATAGTACGTAAATTGTAGCTAAATGCGGAAAATTTCCATGTTGTGCGGAAAATGCCAGATTAGGGTTTCAATTTCCCCTATTCTGCCCGGTACTTTTACCCCTAGTTAGAGGCCGAATTGGCCTTAGTATAAAACATAAAAGTTGTATAGAATGATGTTTTATAGTTGGCTGAAAAATTTCAGCCCAATCGGAGTAACGTACCCTGTAAAAAGACCACAATACCCCTGCTTCCCTGTTTCTATCCGAAACTGATAATCAGCTTCTGTAATTGGTTAGTTTGACCTGGAATAATACTGATTTGGTTGTCAATGTCTTCTTAAGAATTATAGTGTTGTATCTTAGCTTTCAAATGGCCCTGGAATTACCTGAATCGGAGTTGTGTGTGCTGAGATATGATTGAAAGAATCAGGACTGCTAGTTGAATTTCACAGTGAGCTTCGAACTGGGAAATCTGGGGGTGTTTTGGTAACTTTGACCTAGTTAGGATGAGAACTGGACTAAGTAGTCTTCATCAAAGTTATATCCCTCTGTCTTAGCTTCGAAATGGTATAACTTTCACTTCAATCCAATAAGCATAGTTTCGGTTATGTCCGACATACTAAGTAGCGGTGAATCTGCCTTTTTGGTTCCTTAGCTTAAAGATTATTTCCGGTCATTTTCCTAGCTAAATCTTGTATTTGGATGACTTTGAGCCTATTGAACGGCTGTGGTGATGAATTTATATTGTGTATGACTTTGGGATTGATTGAGGAAAATAATGAAGCCATAAGTGGCTGGGAAAATAGGTAAATACAGAGGGCATGCTGCCCAAAATTTTAGGGTTGCGCGATTCCTTCAATAGAGTTGATCTTAGTAAACATGAAGAGTTTTGGGGGTTGTTTGTAACCCTAGGACCAACTGTTATATTTTTGCTCAAAAGTCATATTTTATTCTTTTGTACTAGTACTTAACTTGGAAAGGCGTACGACATGTAGTCGAGTCTCACTTGTACATTCCGTTTACTCGATTTTGGATATGAAACTTTCAATTGTTTTCCTTTGATGATTTTAGGGTTTCTTGGCGATTAAAGCCAGTTTGAAGTGAAAACTTTTGAATTATCTGTACTTGAACCGGTGAGTGTACCACTCCCCTCATTTGCTGTTTAACTTGGTTTCTGCCCCTGCAATCTGCGATTTAAATGACTTCACTATCTGTTTATTCTGTTTGAGATGAAGGTGTACTTTATCACACTCGTTCTCTTGTCTGTCCATATGCCTATTTACTGTGTATAATCTGTTAACTGTATCTGAGTCTGTTCGGACGTCGTTTGGAGGCTGGTATTCAACAACCTTTCTGTGACCTTTGAGCTCAACACCTGTGGTTAGTTACTCAAGTCGGGCCGGCAAGGGCCTGGTCGATTAGATAACGAACCACGGTAGTCTGTTTTGGGAATCTTGGGTATTGAGACTCTTGATTCCGGTATACTCGAGTATTACCATTACTGTTCCTGAATGGAGTTCGGGCCCGGTAGGGGTATGTTTGGTGGACAGAAATTGGTGTAAAGTGGGGTCTACGGATATGTTGGTTCTATTTACATTGACGGAGAGTCAGCGGATTCGGATCAAGTACTGCAAATGGAAATCTGGCTCCTGAGAGCCACTTGTATCCTTTCCCTTTGAATCACTGTGTCTAAATGCTTTCCTTTATATTTGGTATATGTATCTGATTGTTTAAACGTGAAAGGCCATGATTTTACCCCTATATGTTTGATAACTTATTGAGCGTAAGCTCACCCCGTCCCGTTATCCTTGTTTTCCTTACAGGGAACCATCTTTTGGACCAATGATTATTTTGAAGAACGAATTGAGCTTGTATAAACACCCTTTTGTATAGCTCCGTGGAAGTTGGAAACCCTAAATGTATCTTAATACAATGTTTCCTTTTGGTTTGTAAACTTACTACTATGTATATTTTGAAGTGTTTCCTCATGTTTATGTGACATATATTTGGGCATGTACATTCTCTCATGTTAAACAAAGTGTACTGGTACTGGGATGGATTGTGTCGTAGCAGCGGCTCTTCCATTTCATTTTGATTTTCGTGGGAATGCTATACCAAAGATTGATTGTATCTTTTACTTTGGCTCATTTCGTTTTGAATGTTACCTTTTTGAAGTTCTTTTGAACATTTGGAAGGGTTTATGTTTGTTCCGGATCTGTAGTCCCGGCGAGAGTTGGGCAGGCGGTCCGCCAAACCCTTTGGTTCGCCTTAGGGTGAGGTGGGCCTGTCACACTTGGGCAGCTTAATGTACTAAAAGTTTGGAAGGAAAGGTTGAGGTTTCTCTTGAAAACATCTTTGGCAAGGTATTAAGGCTATTTTTCCATTTTCTTACCCTTAATCTTGTTTAAGTTTGTATAGCAACTCATATTCTTAGCTAATGGTAGTTATTTAAGTAGTTTTGATGGTTATGGTGGATTTTTGTGTTAGGGTTTGAGTTGTTTCAGTTGTGTTTCTTGTTGATTATATAGAATATGATGTGAATAAGTTTAGATAGGAAGTTGGAGTAGTGGTTCAAGACATGAATAAGAAGTTTAAACCTTGAATGCATTAAATTCCAGTTTTAAGCATTGAACTGCCCTGCTTCTAACCAGCATCATTCGTCCATGTTAGAGGCCGAATCAGGCTTAAGTCAAAACATGAAAGTTGTAGAAAATGGTGTTTTATAGCGTCTTGTAAAATTTCAGCTCAATCAGATCACTGTATCGTGTGAAATGACCAAAATACCCCTGACTGCCAAATGTACGTTTCAGCGGGCAGTTTTGAGATTTCACATGTTTGGCTTCATTTTTCACTTTGATCCGTATTAAATCAGCATTTGGCCAAAACATAAAAGTTTTAACCCTATGTTTCAGCTTTCCAACGCATCTGAAAATGCCTCAATCGGAATTGTGTAGCTTGAGCTATTGCCGTTTGAGTTCAGTACTGACAACCAGACTGACCATGAATTTCTGGTTCTGGAATTTGCAAATTAGACATAGATCAACTATGAACTGGGTTAAGTTGTCTTCATGAAAGTTGTAACTCTTTGTCTTAGCTTCGAAACGGTATAAGGTGCACCCAATCCGATAAATGTAGCCCCAGTTGTGACCAAAATGCTATAAGATGTCAAATCGGCTGTTTAGCTTTTTGTCTACAAAACTGATTTCTGATTGTATTATTAGACTTGTGTTGTAATTGGATGATTTTGGAGCCTAATTGAAGGGATATATTAGTAACATTACTTGTGTGTGATTTTGGGGCTGAATTGAGAAAAACAATGAAGCCATAAATGGCTTTTTAAATAGCTAAATACAAAGGACATGCCGTCCAAATTTTCACTCGAGGACTAAACGTGTGTGGTTGAATTGAACTCGAATTGTCTAGGTTATTCGAGTCCTCTTTTGTAGAGGTAGATAAGCTGGAATTTGGCCGAAACTCATACCCTTGGAAAAATGAAAGTAGTGACCACTCGGAATATGTTTTTCTCGTCTTTTGGACTTAAATGCGAATTCCAAAGTTTTAGTTGCTTCTTTAGCAACACCAAAAGAGCGAGCATGAACTTTCTAGAGTTTGATAAGTAACTTGAATACTACTTAAACGAGTTTCATGTAACTGATTTTCTTGAAGCGAAACTCCTATGTTGCGAACCCTAGTTGATTTTAAACTCTTGCATAATATTTTATTGCAGATTTGGACTCCAACCAAGAAGTTACACCTGAACGTGATTTTGACAAGCACTAAATCTTTGGTGAGTGCTTCCAAATAATTGATTGAACTTGATATTTGATTTACCAACGTGATCGGATAACATTTGCTTGGTTTGGTCGGGCAAGTGTGTACTTTATCGCACTTGACCTAACTCAACTAAATACTTGATATCTCATTCATGCTTATACAAGTGACTTGATTTGCATTGACCTGTACTTGTATTTGTACTTGTGCTTGACTTGTAAGTACTGAGCGGTAGTATGTACCACACTCGATACGAGTGGGAGTTACCTCTCATTCCCGTCTCCGTACTTTCTCTTGACTAAGTCGATTGGTCATTGACTGTAGTGACTATTTGGGAACCCAAACCCCACTGGGTAGTTAATCGAGTCGAGCCGGCAAGGGCTTGGTCGATTAGATAACAAATCATGGGTATCTAGTGTTGTCGAGTGGAGTGTTATCTCCTCGACTAATCGGTATGCTCGAGTATTACCACCAGTGTTTAGTTGGTGTTCGGGCCCGGTAAGGGGGTTGAATGGTGGACGGATTGGTGTGAAGCGAAGCACTACTGGATTGGTTACTTTACTTGAAAGTTAATGGAGTGTCAACTAATACTGGATCAAGCCCTGGTGAAGCAACGGGAATTTGGCTCCTGAGAGCCATCTGTATCCTTATCCTTTGATTGTTATTCGTAGTGTTATTGTTTCTGCTTGAAAAAGAATTTTACACTAACTCATTTTGAGATTTGCTACTTAAAGTGTTATTGCTCACTTTTATGAACTTGTTATGCTCGCTACTTTGCTACTTTGATACGTGCACTTTTAAATAACAGTCAACTTGCTATTTGGAGCCTCACTGGGCTTTTAGCTCATTCCACACCATTTGTACAGGCTAATGAGACTGGTACAGGCTAGCATAGTCTAGTTTTTGAAAATTTTGCGATTATACTCGCGCTAGTGCTCGGTTAGGGTTGAATGTATCTGGGATTCATATCTTTTGTTATAATTGGGATTGTACGAATGTTTGGAATAGAAATGAATGTACATGTATGTTCCAAGTTTGGGAACTGTTATCTCCTTTACTCTTGAGGTTGTAACCTATTTTATTTGAAGTGGGTGAGTGAGTCCTGGCAAGAGCTGGGCAGGCGGTCCACTAAGCCCTGGGGTGCGCCCTAGGGGGAGGTAGGGTCGTCACAGTCCTCGTCCATTGTGGCCTCCTCTTGATTCAGTCCCTTTTTGTGTACTGGTTGTCTCTACTCTTCCCGTTCCTTTTTCTTTTTTAAAAGGTGGGGCACCCTTATCCGCTTGTCCAGGAGGGTTACTAGGAGTGCCCCTTTTCTTTGCATGAAAATCTCTAGCTACAAGCCTCGCAGTTTCGACTCTCTGCGGTTTCTCTAAGACTTCAGTGAACGTAGAGATTTGGGCTACTGCTAACCCCTCATGAATCTCCACATTAAGTCCTTGTACAAAGCGTCTTATCCTCCTCCGTTCATTAGTCACCAATTTTACTTAGAAAACTTAGTAAATTTCCCTTCATTTTCGGCCACACTAGAAGTTCCTTGCCTCAACTTTATGAATTCGTCCTCCCTTTTCTCTTGAATCAAGGGCGGAAGGAATTTCTCATTAAACTCTCGGGTAAAGCTTTCCCAGGTCCAAGGGGTATGCGCTTTTTCCCACTTTCCCCTTATCAAGTCCCACCAGGCACGTGCGACACCCTCAAATTGAAAGGCAGCAAAGCTCACTCGCCTCTCTTCTGTATAGTCTAGGGCGGCAAAAATGTTGGTCATTCTCTCTAGCCAATTCTCTGCTAACTCTGGATCAGGTCCTCCGATAAACTTAGGCGGATTAAATTTTAGAAACCTCTCCAAGGCTTTATCTTCCCCTCAATCCTGGCCCCTAGGTTGGTTGAATGGCCCTGGTCCCTGTCTCTCAGCTAATCATTCTAGGATATCAATCATTCTATTAATGGCAGTAGCCACTTGGTTACTCTCTGCATTTTCTTGTCCCTGGGTCGGCCCAATTGCCGATCCTTGATCGTCCCCTAAAGGTTGGGTTTATCTAATCCCATGCCCACGACCTCCACAAAAATACTTTTAGTCATGCACGACTAAAGTAAAGTCAAGTGCCTCAAAAGTATGCGACACAGTCAAACAAAATACAATGGCCTTGGCACTAGCATCACCCCAGTTATTTCTCACTACAAAAGTCAAAAGCCTATCACTCTAGGTCTAATCCACAGTAGGGCTATAAGGTGGAATTTCCTCCTCAAGGTCCTCTTCCGGATCCTCCTCAAGATCCTCCTCCTGAGCCGAATTCTGAACAACATCCATCACCTCGTCAATCAGCATGGTAGTATCTGCCAAGATCCCAGCGGCCCGATCTCCGACCTCCTCGCCTATCCTAGTAAGCCGAGCCCTAGCTGTGACAGCCCCACCTTTCCCTAAGGCGTACCAAAGGGGTTAGCGGACTGCCTGCCCAGCTCTCGCCATGACTACTAGCGCGATTATGTACAGTCTAAAACGTTTTTGAAGGTATTAGCGCGCTCAAACGGAACAAAACCATGGAATGAAAACGGAATATCGGAGCCGCACATGAACAGTGCCAATCACATATATACATGTAAGGTTCCCAACTTACAACCCAAAAGATAGTGTTAAAACAAAATACATTTAGGTTTTTCCACCCATCAAGGAGCTATACAAAAGTATATTAAACGAGCTCAACTCGGCTTCAAAATCACAGTTCCAAAATCCCTGTAAGGAAAACAAAGGTAACAGAAAGGGGTGAGCTTGATCTCAATGAGGTACCAGACATATAGCAGTAAAATCATGGCATTTCACATTTAACAAATCAGGTACACATGCCAGATGTAAAGTAAAGTAGTTAGAACCAATGATTCAAATAGGAAGGATACAGGTGGCTCTCAGGAGCCAAATTCCCATGCGCTTCACCGAAGCTTGATCGAAATAATAGTTGACACTCCGTCAACGCTAAAGGAGTAACCAATACTGTAGACTCCACTTTCTCCGATTCCTTCCACCTCACATACCCCTACCGGGCCCGAACTCCAATCAGTTCAGAAATGGTAATACTCGAGTATACCGGAATCAAGGGTCTCAATACCCAAAGATCCCAAAACAGATTACCGTGGTTCGTTATCTAATCGACCAGGCCCTTGCCGGCCCGACTCGAGTAACTAGCCACAGGTATCGAGCTCAGAGGTCACAGAAAAGTCGTTGGATACCAGTTTCCAAACGACATCAGAACAGATACAGATACAGATACAGATAACAGATTCAGATTCGCACCAAAATTGGCATATGAACAAACAAGAGAACGAGTGTGATAAAGTACACCCTCGTCTCCAACAAAATAAACCGATAGTTCAGACGTTCATATCACAGATTGCATGTACAGAAACCGAGTTAAACAACAAGTGAGGGGAGTGGTACACTCACCGGTTCAAGTACGGATACTTCAAAAGTTTTCACTTCATATTGGCTTTAATCGCCAAGAAACCCTAAAATAAGCAAAGTAAACCAATTGAAGGTTTCACATCCAAAATCGAGTAAACGGAATGCACAAGTGAGGCTCGACTACACGTCGTAAGCCTTTCCATGGTAAGTACTGGTACAAAAGAATAAAATATGACTTTCAAAAGGCCACTCAAACCTAAAGAGACTAAGCGGCCTAGAAAATTGGACAGCATTTCCCCTAAATTTACTTACTTTTCCAACCGTCATGGCTTCATTAGTTTCCTCAGCCAGTCCCAAAGTCATACGAAATATAAATTCATCACAACAGCCGTTCAATAGGCTCAAAGTCATTCAAGTACAAAATTTAGCTAGGAAAATGACTGGAAATGAAAGTCAAGCCCTAAAATATTCAAATAAGCACAATAAGACTCGATTACAAGTCAAAACCAATTCCCAATACTATCAAAATAGGGCTCCATAAGAATGTATCAGCACTAGAGTAAACCAGGAAGATCCGGAAATGGAATTAAGCTTTAACCCAAAAAAACAGTTTTTTGATATCATTTTATGGTTTTGGCACCATTGGCACTATGATTATCGGATGGAGGTACAAGATACACCGTTTTGAAGCTAAGAGATAGGGTTACAATGTTGAAGAAGGCTACTCTGTCCAGTTCCCAGCGTAACCAGGTCAAAATTTCAATATACTACACCAGAACCGCAAAAACAGGTTCACAAACCGCATTCTGGTTCAAACATCATAAGTCAGGCTACCTAAGTCCAATTCAAGTGATTCCAAAGCCATCCGAAATCTAAGATACAAGGTTACAATTCATCAGAAGGCACCAACAACCAAATCAGAAGCATTCCCAACCAAATTAACCAATTACAGACGCAATTATCAAATTCGGGTAGAACCAGGGCAGCAGGGGTATTTCGGTCTTTTCTCAATATACGTTGCTCCGATTGACCTGACATTTTGTAGGAATCTCAAAAATATCATTACCTACAACTTTAATGTTTTAACCCAAGGCCAATTCGGCCCCTAACTATGAGGTACAGTGCCGGGCAGAATGTAAGAACATGAAACCCTAACTTTCCAAATTGCTTTCCAAAGCAGAAATTTCTTGCAATTAACCACCACATACACCTTCTAGCTTCATTCTAGATCATTTCCAATCATCATACATAGCCACACCATAACAATCATATTAAAACAGAAAAATCATCAATAATTATAAAACTTCACCAAATTCAACCAAAATCAATATATAATCCACAAAATTCCCTCTTAGGCTACCACAAATCATGAATTCAACATCATTAGATGGAGGAGAGGGGTCCTTCACTACTTACCTTAGTAATACAAGAGAGAGAGAAACTAATCACCTTAGCATTCCAAACAACTTCACAACCAACCTTAATATCACCAAACTAAGAGGTTTTATGGGAAAATTTGAAGATGAAACGGTTGAATTGAAAGATTGGGCAAGATTGGAGACTAGAAAATTGAGAGCTTTTCTTTCCTTTTTGCTTGATAAGAGTCAGCCAAGAAGCTTGCAAAATTGAAGTAATTTTGGTCAATTTTTAGTTTAAATGGTAAAGTCATGAATAGTGGTCCAAAAGGTCAAAAGGTAAGAATGAATCTTCAAGTGACACTTGTCACTTCATTTAATACATCTCTATCCTTTTGTCTCTCCAATAATAATCCATCTAGGTAACTTCTAATTATCTCTTAACACCTGCTAAAATAAACCCGGTATCCAACACTTAACCTAATTGGCCGAATTTTACCGAACTTTCCGCACTAACGGGTCCCACGTCCGGTATATGCTCTTAATTTCTCAAAAACTAACCGATACTAGAACAATCATTTTAAAACTATATTTACTCATAAAATTTATTTTTAAAATTTTTCAATAGAGAAAATGTGGAAAAACGTGCAATTAAAAGAAAATAAAACCAAGAAATTAAGAAAATTACGGGTCCTCACACTAGCTCTCTAAAGCTCATCACGGGCGGCCGTGGCACTAGCCACCTCCTTCACTAATGTTCCCTCCAACTCCGCAATCCTGTCACCCTGAGCATTCATCATAAGGCTTAGCTCCTCCATCTCCTGAAGTAGAGCTCTGTTGGCATTCACCAACTGACGTCGCTCATCGTCAATAGCAAACACGAGTTTATTCGTGTAAGCGTATTTCGCCTTACAGATACATCGAGGATACCTAGTGGAAGGTGAGTAGAGCACATGAGCTCCTCCACCCTATGCCTGATAGTAAATAGACATAAGGGGCTCCACGTAGCCATTAGCATGACCATTACCGTTAGCAGCAGGTTCCCCATTTCCATTCTCCATCCCTGCAAAACAACCACAATTTCCGGATTAGAAACTTAAAATCACTAACTTGCTGAAATATCACTTAAAGTTAACTAAATCATTTAATCCCTATTCTCAAGAGTAAAGTCTCTAATACACCTTCCAAATAGATCTCTAAACCTAGTATTTGATTTTCATTCATACGAGCAGTCACTTAACTTTCAAACCAGTCCCACAGTCCGGTATCTTAAATTTTTAGCCTAAGATACACTACAAAGATCTGAAACCTAGGCTCTGATACCAACTGTGACGCCTCCACTTCTCTTAAGGGCGAACCCAAGGGTATCGGCGGGACGCCTGCCCAGCTCTCGCCAGAACTCGATACAATACCAATTCAAACTTAAAGGGACAAAAATTAAATATACAAGTCGAAGTAGAAAATATAATTCACTTCCATACATAGATATTCAATCTTACATCACAAGTTTCAAAGCATATCAACTTCCCCAAAATATACAACTTTCAAAAAATGTCTAGTCAAGTATATTCCCAAAATTCTAGTCAAAAGAGCCATCAAGTAGGCTTCTCCATAATTCCTTCCAATTTAGCTCCTATTAAGGAAAATAAATCTAACGGGGTGAGCGGATGCTCGTGAGGCCAAGAAAAAAAACGAAACATGCACATGCGAACACATAGTTCCAGTAACAAGTAACGATAACATATGTACAAGAATTAAAGTCAGAAATTTCAAGTAATTCACAATTTATAATATAACACACTTGTTAAGGATACGGGAGCTCTCAGGAGCTAATTTCCACTTGCTTCGCTGGGTCTCGATCATATACCTCCGCGTGATGACACTCTGTCATTCGGGTAGGTATTTTTAGTCCGTAGAACTCCACTTTACTTCACGAATCCCGTTCACCGTTACACACCCTGTTCCGGGCCCGCTCGTCATTTAGAAGGCGATACTACTCGAATATGCCAAGCGAGATCTCTCAAATAGATCAAGTTTTACGAATAATCTCTTGGTTCACCAAGCTTCTCGACCAGGCCCATGCCGACTCGAGTTACAAGGTTAACCTATGAGTTTGGGCGTCCCCCGAATATGAATATGAATACGAATAAGAGAGTATCAAAGGAATAAAATGCATTTTCCGCCCATTTACCTCCTAGAGAATTTCTGCTTTGAAATTCTAAAGAAAAACTAGGATGTACTAGTTTATTTTCAAACGATGATTGGAAATAATATATATATGCTTTAAGCTGGTCTAATTTTCCGATTTTGGTAATATGTGAATTATGTGAACTCATGAGCTTGTTGAATTATGTATATGATGGGCTGATACAAGGTTACAATTTTCTAAATTAGGTTTTCCCCCTTGATTGTATACTGGTGTATTCTCACACTTGAATTGTCTGTGCTTTACATGAAAAAAAAAATCTTGAGTTTTCGGAAGAATGGCGAACTGTTGTTGTTATAATGTAAATCTTGAACTTGATAAGATTTTTGTTACTTTAAATACTCTTCTTATGTTTTAAAATTTTTGGTTTTCAAGAAGAGTGAGCCTATCTTTAGGTGTACGGACTGAGGGAACTTTGAGATATAGAGTAACCGCATTTAAGAGCACGAAATAAGTGTGAATTAACTTGGTTTCCATTTGACACATAAGTTAGCAAGTTGTACTTATTTCTTGGATTTGAACTTGGAGCTTGAGACTTTAACTATAAAACTCTAAGACTAGTTATTCTTGGAGATGATGGTGCTCTGGCTGGTGGCTTGCTTATTAAAGATTTTGAACTTCGAATGGATAACCTTTAGTTTCAGCTTCTATTATGGTTTGATTGGATATAATTTCGTAAAGGCATGTGATCTGATTGAAATTAGTGATATTTGGACCTTTTGGTTTAACTAAGGACTTAGGAAGGGTGGTGCACGCCGTGAGGCCTTTTGTACCCTGCTTGCATATATTTCTACATTTTGTGGCACTTAATTGCCTATATAGAGTAGTTGACATATTGGGCTTGTTTTGTGACTTCTTAACTCGTGCTATAACTTTTGATATATGTAAAGAATCATGTCTTGATTCTAAATATTTTTTCAACTTGTATATGCATTAAGTTCTTTTATGCTTAATTATTCCTTTTCTTGCGCTTATAGACTTCTATTAAGTATGGCAGCAGGAATGGGAAAAAGGGGTCGTGGCCGAGGGCTTAGACAACCCCGTACTCGTGAGAAAATTGGTGGATAGTCTTATAGAATTTAAGGAGACCCTAGTACTGAATATGAATCGAGAGTAAACCAGAAGATTAGATCTACCATTGTATAATGGATTAACCGAGTTGGGGACATTGAAATGATTACTGCTACCTTGGATCTATCCGATAAGATTTTGGCTAGGGTTTTGATATATTATGGTGGTGAACGGATTTGTTGGGAAACTTTTAGTTTTTGCATCCTCTTTCTAGTCTTCTTGTTTGATTAAGGTACACTACCCAATTTGTAAGCATTGGGGATTTGAAATGCTTGAACTGTCTGAGACCGACTAGACTGAGCTCATTTAAGACTTGAATCTGTTTTGGCTAGTGTACTCTTACGTACACTTGATAGACCTGACTTGACTGAAAATAGGGTATCTCTTTCATGCTTGAGCAAGTAGCTTGGTTCGTATATGACCTGTAAGTGGATTTGAATTCTGTGACTGCTTGGGAATATGAATTACTGGGCATAGACTAGGCAAGTGAGTTTCTATTCGTACTCACGTTCCATGAACCTGAAATATTTGGCACTGCTTTTGAACCTATATATACTTGAACCCTGCTTTTGACTCTGCTTCTGAACTTATTCATACTTGTGTGGTTGTAGACCGGCTACTACTCCTCTGTAGTGGTTGAACTGAACCTCTCTGGTGAGGCATTGCCTGGTGTGTTTTCAAGCACCGCCATTCTTCTGGCGAGGCATGTCTGTTGTGTTTTCAAGTACCACCAGGGATTGAAATTCTTGAACTGAACCTCTCTGATGAGGTATTGCATGTTGTGTTATCAAGCACCGTCATTCCTTTGGCGAGGCATGCCTGTTGTGTTATCAAGCACCATCATGTATTTGGCGAGGCAAAGGAAGAACTTGTATTTGGATCTTTGTGTGACTGGAAGGCGTATATCTTGTATAGTTTAGATTTGGATTTATTCTATGTACTAGTTGGGTTTGTACAAATATTTGGATTTGAAATGGATGTATGTGTACGTTTCACGCTTAGAATTAGTTTTCGCTTCGCTTATGATATGTAATTCTTGGGAAATTTGATGTAATATTTGAGATTTATATTGTAATTTATTTGATGACTGTAGTGAGTGAGTGAGTCCCGGTTAGAGCTGGGCAGGCGGTCCGCTGAACCCTTTGGTTCGCCTTAGGGGGAGGTGGGGCTGTCGCACTTATCATGTCCCACCAAGCACGAGCCAGTCCCTCAAATTGGAAAGCAGCAAAATTCACTCGCCTATTCTCAGTATTGTCTAGAGCGGCGAATATGTTAGTCATCCTTTCCAGCCAGTTCTCCGCTACTTCAGGGTCGGGTTCACCAAGGAACTTAGGCGGGTTAAACTTCAAAAACCTCTCTAAGGCTCTATCCTCGCCCCTATCCTGTCCCCCAATTTGATTAAGCGGTCCAGGACCTGGCCTACCAGCTAAGCGTTCTAGGATGTCAGTCATCCTATTAATGGTAGTAGCCACTTGATTTCCCTGTACATTTTCCTGTCCCTGGGTCAGTCCAGTTGCCGATCCTTGGTCATCACCATGAGGTTGGGCCTGTCTAGTCCCTCGCCCACGGCCTCGACCACTTCTTAGTCCTTCCATTATCCTAGGCGTGCCTAGTGCAATAAATAAATCAATTAAGTGGAAAAACACTTGAAACAAGAGCCAATCAAGAAAACATTGGAGATAACAATAATTTACATTCATTAACATGTCAAGTTCATACAATTAGCAAGTCATGGGAAAAATCACAAAATATAGCACACAGGTGCCATAAAAGTACTTTTAGTCACAGAAGACTAAAGTAAAACTAGTGCCTCAAAAGTAGGCCGCACAGTCATGTAAAATACAATGGCCTCAGCACTCGCATCACCCCAACTAATCCTAACTGTACTAGTCAAAACGTCAAAAGGTCAAGTAGTCAATCACTAGGGCCTAGTCCACAGTAGGACTACCGGACAGAATCTCCTCCTCAGGATCCTCCTCCTCCTCATCAGAGCTCTGGACTACATCCATCGCCTCATCCACTAGCCTAGTAGCATTAGTCAAGATCCTGGAAGCCTGATCACGGACCTCCTCCCTCAAACTAGTAAGTCGAGCCCTAGTACTCTGAAGCTCCTCACGAACAACGGCAGATGTAGCCACCTCACCCTCAATAACCTCCTCGAGCTCAGCGATCCTCTCACCTTGAGTACCTACCATCTGCCTAAGCTCGTCTACCTCCGCCTGCAAGTCTAAGTTGGCATTCACCAACTGACGACGCTCGTTGTCCAAAGCTAGCACTAGGTAGTTCGGGTAGGCAAATGTCACCCTACACGAACACTGAGGATACCTATCATAGGGTGAGCAGCGCACTCGAGCTCCTCCACTAAGAGCTCGGTAGTAAATAGGCCTAAGAGACTCTACGTCACCATTAGCATGGACATTCCCATTAGCTGCCGGGGCTCCATTTCCATTTTCCATCCCTGCAAAATAATCACACTTTTCGGGTTAGAAATTTAGTCACTGACTCGTTCGGATGTCGCTTATGCATGCCTAACCTAATCACTAGTTTGCCCCAAGTACCACTTAAGGTATAACTTAGTTATCCGGTCTCAGGTCTTAAGGGTAGAGTATCTAGTATGTCTCCCATATAGATATCTAACCTAGTGTTCTGATACCAACTGTGACGCCCCCACTTCTCCCTAAGGCGAACCAAAGGGTATCCGCGGGACGCCTGCCCATCTCTCGCCAGGACTCAAGACCAATCTTGTTCAAGTTTAATACAATATTATCTATCGCAACAAGGCAAGTAAGAAAGATAAGTCGCTTCCATAGTAACATTAAAATTTACGCCACAAGTTCCATAATATAACAGTCATCCAATTCTTACATTTGATCCCAAAAGATATCTCAATCCCCAAAGTACAAAATAGCCAAGCAGTCTAGTCAATTACATTTGGACCCTAATACAAAAGTACTTCAAAATGGGGTTCCATCAAGTTCCACATCCTCCATCCGTGTTAAGAAAAACAAATCTACGGGGTGAGCAAAATGCTCGTGAGGCCAAGAACACACATGCAAGCACATAGTCCAAGTAACAAGCCCAAATAATAGGTCAAATGATACAGTGCTAGTAATTAACAATTCAAATGAAATGTAAAACAAAAACAATTCAAGGATATGGTAACTCTCAGGAGCTAAGTTCCACTTGCTTGCCAATCTCATGAGTATATCTTCCCGCAATGACTTTCCCTCATCCGGGTCGATATTTCCAATCCGTAGATCTCCACTTACTTCTCATGTCCGTCCACCGTACAACCCTCACCGGGCCCGAACGACATTTATAAGACGATACTCCACAAGTATGCCAAGCAAGATCTCTCGATAGATCAAGCTTATCATGTCATTCTCATGGCTCACCGAGGTTCCCGACCAACCCCATGTACATTTGAGTGTCCCCCATGTACATTTGAGTGTCGAGGAGGTTCACTCCAACGATGTATGCAGCCATAGCATACTATTTCATGTAATTCAAGCATTTGATACATTCAAGCATTTGAACTTTCGAGCATTTGACTTATTAAAACATTTCAAGCATGAGTGATTCATTTCGAATGAGAACAAGTGCGATAAAGTACACACTCGACTCCATTTTCAAAATCTGAAGTCATCGATTGTAAACAAGCATGTATAAAGTTCACAGGAGTTCAAGTAGTCACACACTTGACACTCACCAAGTAAAACAAGAAAGAATAGCACTTGAAATTCAAGTGTCCACCGTAGGATCCTCTTGAAGGTCCTCGTACGAGCCTGAGCAATTTAATAGTGAATTATCATTTATAAACTCCAATTATCACGCATGAGTGTATGCTGGTACAATCCGAGAAAATTTCACGGAAGTGAGCCTAATTTATCCATAAATTGAGGCCCAAAAGTGGGGTTTCAAAAGTACAAGAAAAATCGAGTTTTCACCTTTGAAATCAAGGGTAAAACGTTCAAGTGATATCGAGGGAGAAGGAGAATTTGAACAACTCTATTTCCCTTAAGTTTTGAAAATTTCAGTTTTGATACGAGATCTTTGAAAAATGGTATCTCACTCGATACAAGTCCAAAATTGGAAAACTTGGTACCGTTGGAAACTCCTTCCAAAGTACTAAAAGTTCCTAGAATACACTTTTCCATGATTCCAAACGGAAGGTATTCAAAATTTAGCTCAAAGTTACTGTTTTGGGCACTTGAGACAGATTTAGGTTGGTTTTTGGCCAACTTTGAAAATTCGGCAAAATTTACTTGATTTGAACTAACCTCTGAAATTTGGAAATCTATTAGAATTGCAATCCAAGTTTAAAAAAAATAAACGGAAGAAGAATCGGAGTGTTGAGCACCAAGATATGATAACTCAAAGTTGGTGAAAACCGAAACTGTTAAGCAAAATTCCAGATTTAAACTTCAAACTTTGGAACTTTGGTTAGGTATCGAAACGGACTCGGAACGGCACCAAATTTGGTATGAATACACTACCATATAAGAGCTACTCGTCTACCAAAATTCATAGAAAAATATGTACGAAAAATCGGTTAACGAAACCACTAAAATCCCAAGAAGTTCCAAGGCAAATCTGCCTCGGATTTCCGTTTTTCCATTTTCAAGCATTTGGCCAAGGAAATTTCCTCAAACATGGTTCATTGGTGTAGACAAGATCTAATAAACATTCCAAGATAGGTTTGGTAGGTGATTAACACCAAGAATCTCGAATTAACAAGTCTTAATTAAGTTTAGTAACAATTCTGCCCAAAAGGAGGGTTTTCCTTCAAGAAGTCAGTTTTGAAATACCGCCACAAATTACTCAATTCAACTCGGAATTGGACGTAGTTGGTGGTATTGGAAAACACCATCATAAAGCTACAATTTCTCAAAAGAAACCATTTTCAAAATCTGTCCACAACTAGTCTACATTTGAGCCTCAAGTTACAGTTCATGTTCTGCCTTCCAGGGAACTAACGAAACAGGGCAGCCAAGTTCAAACGGTTGGTATGGATTACTCATGTGGAATCAGGACATGCATTTCATACCATTGGAAATCTGGGAATGTTTAGTTTCCAGTTCCACAAACGGCACTTGATTTCGACATCGGAGTAAAAAGTTATGGCCGAAAGAAAGGACTGCCTGGGCAATCCGAGAACATTTTCCAGTTTTGCTAAACCTTTGAAATCACTACAATTGACCAACCAAATCATGTTATTTTTCAATGAAACTTTCTACACCATTCATATAACATGTATACATCATAAACAAGTCATTAGAACCTCAAAATTTCGCACCAAAGTGCACGAACATGGCAGGGGTAAAATGGTCACTTTTGTTCATTGCACCTTCCTTGAGTTTCTACCAACAACCCAACATTATTCCACTAATTTAAGCACTAAACCAACATTAATAGCATCATCATTCATGAAATCAGTCCATCCAATCCAAGTGGGAGTTCATAGAGCCCACACAACAATTTTTCCAACATATACAAGCTACCCACATGCATGCATGAGCTTATATGTGCACTACTACTTCCATAAAGCAAGATTTGAAGGGTTGATCGTGGTTTACCTTCTTAGATGAACTAAGACAGAATTTTTGGTGCAATGAAGCCCAAGAAAATCGTGAAAAGCAGCCCTCTCTCCTAGCTTGATGTAATCTCCAAGTGATTAGCTAAGTGTGGTTAAGGTTTGGTGCGATTTGGTGAAGATTAAATGGTGAAATGAAGGAGAATTTGGAGCTGTCTTTTTCTTCCTCCTTGGCCGGCTGTTTGAAGCAAAGAAAAGAAGAGATGTGCTGATGGTAAGCTTCCGTGAGAAGCTTTAAAATTGGTGGCCAAAAGTTGCTTCAAAAGTCAAGTATGAATAGTGCCCGTACGCGCGCGTTTCGTGCTCGATTCTAC